>NC_141143.1:65030578-65636305 GCF_053477565.2 Lygodium microphyllum | reverse complement strand
TGTAGTCCATGCAAGTGGTAATATATGATATTTTAGCAACCTAAAAAAAACCATAAAACACCTTGAAAAATCACAAATGTTTTTCATGATGGTGCCAGAAAGAAATCAATGAAGCGTACGTAGAAGATACCTGAACAACTCGTTCACACTCGCATTTCTCCACATGTATTTTTCTTGTGCACTTAGCAATGCAAGTAGTGTCTTCATGTGAGATACTCGGCACCCATCATATAACGGTATGGATGCTTCCTCTCTAAGTGAATCAAATGTCTCGACATCCATGGGTATCAATGCATTGATCATTGCTTCCATCTCAGGCTCCAAGTTTATAAGAATTTCTAAAAGGTTGCATGTCTCCTCTGGTATTTATGGTATAGATTGGGTAGTGCCTTCCAAGTGGTGGATTGGCTCAGGCACTCTATCCATTGCATCGCCCACAAACTCTTCTAATTGGCTACAAAAGGTGCACTCCTTGGGATGAGACATCACCTCCCTGTAATACATTTTATAGCCACAACCAATGTTTTTGTATATGATATTCAATTAGTTTGCGAATACAATGCATGATTGACATACACTTCTCTTACCATTTGCTCAAAATCTGAGATCACGTGATCAAGGATCTTTGAGATTGAAACTCGCCAAAGCATTATACGTGTTCTTTAGACAATCAACTTTTTCATCTGATTGCCAGCTTACATTAAGAGCGAGGACATGGGACGCACTAATTAAGATACACCTCACGATCTTGAACATCATGGACTTCATCGTTTTCCATTTGGTCTACATTACGACAAACACTTTTTTTTTGTTATCATTCTTTTTTTCTTTCTTAAATTGTTTCATAATTGATTTCTTCTCTTGTAACTCAATAAAATTAACATATGTAAAGTTTCCACCCACCCTACGGATGGGGCCTACATTATGTAAAGTCTAATATGCTATGCATGGAAGTGAGGGACTAGCTACCCTACGTCAGAGTGTTCCCCATCCGGTGGTATTGCACCGGACCTCACCACCTTTTTTCCTTTATGTGTAACTCGATATGCAAAGCATAGGAGGAGGTAGCACAAAGCATGACAATAAAACCATCCATTCACCTCCAAGTCCAATCTCTCTTTCACTTTATTGGGCCTAGAGACACAGGCTTTCTGTGCCTTCCCGAAGCGTTGAACACTACCACTACCACTACCACTACCACTACCACCATAAGAAAAAAAAAATTAAAGAACAAGATCTTATTACCCTCTCTTTGTTTTGCATCCATTCCTTCTCCTCTCTCCCTCCCTCCCTCTCTATTTCTTTATAATGTTTCATGTTTATTTCCTCTCTCTCTTGTTCTTTCTTTCTTTTTCTCTCCCTCTCTCATTTCCTCTCTTTCTCTCTCAATACATATATTTCTTAACAAAAACAAACAAAATAAAAAGAGAAAAAAAAGAACAAACCAAGAGGGAGCAATGCACTCACCGCAAGGCCTCACGGATGGATTTGGAAGCTCCTCTTCACAACGGTGGCTCCTCTTCGCCCTTTGTGCACTTCCTCCTCTTCTTTACAAATGGCAACGGCGGCGGTGAGAAGCTCTCCTTCTCCCTCCTTCTCTCTTTATTTATTTCTCTCCCTCTCCCTCCCAAATGCACGATGTAGTTCGCTATCTCTTTTGACCTTTTGCGCAAAATGCCGCACTCAGGTTTCAAACCGTTTTTTTTTTTTGTCTGAGTACCATTGCTGTTTGCGTTGTTATTTGAGTCGTGAATGCAACACAAATAGCAACGCTGCTAATTTGTGTCACAAATGGCTGTCGTTATTTTCCTATATCCTTGTAGTGTGAGTTATTCTACTCTAGATATTACCATGCTTAGGTGGATTTGGTACATAGAATCCATGAATCCTCAGTTCAGGCACATAGCAGGTAAAGACAACCTAGTAGTCGATATGCTTTCATGAGCGAAGTATGATGATATGGATTTTTCTTGTATTGATGATGTTGATGTGATGGGACTAATCTTTCAGCCATGCATGCTGATCATATTTGTCATGTATCTACTTTGGAAATCTTTGATGTGTCTTTGTATCTACTAATGCTGACTTTAAGAAGATTAGGATAAAAGCGTATTGTTTCTTCTTGCAAACTGGGCTACTTTGAAAGAATCCACAAAAGCTAAGAGGAAAGCCATTGAGAGTTGTTTGTGACACAGAGCTTCACAGGTGCAAATCATGAAAGAGTTTCATGAAAGTCTTTGGTTTGGACATAGAGCTGTTTAGGTGACCTATGAGAAGATTAAAGAATTCTATTGGTGGAGAGGCGTGTACAGAGATATCTCACAGTTTGTTGAGACATGCATTAATTGTCAGTTGTTTTCTTCAGTGTGGCATAGAGATGAGCTTCATCCTACCTACCCGCTATGTATTCACTATAAGTGGGTTCTTGATTTTATAAATATGCCAGCTGGATTATGGCAAATGCATTATATTGTTTTGGCATGAGAAGATCTCACAAATCAAGTGGAAGGAAGAGCATTGATAATGAAGACTACTTTAGTGGTTTGTAAGTTTCTATTGGAGGATGTTATTTGCAAGTGTGGATACATTGGAAAAATTACTGCATATAGAGGTGAGTTGGATACTGATGAGGCAAGGGAGTTTTTCTCTTGCCTTGGCATTAAACTTTCTTTGACTTCGGCTTATAATCCAAAAGACAATAAGAAGAGAGAAAGAGACAATCCACCAATCGTGAAAGCCTTGGCTAAAGCCTCACAGGGGTCACTCATGAATATACGTAAATAGAACGTAAGTTCAAAATAAGGGGTTTTTAAAACACAATTTTTATACATTTTTTACATACAGAAGGGTGTCATATAAAGGGGTTACTTAGAGATTGAATAGAAAAGGGTTGTGTTTTATTCAAGAAAAATTCACAGATTAGGATATTTATAAATAGGCCATAAACGCACGTTATATAGAGAATATATATATAGTGAGTCCCCCGAGGCTAAAGCATGTGATGGACGAGTTAGAGAATGGCCTAGGTTGTTGCCTTATTCTTTATGGGCTAATTGCACTACTCACAATGTGACTACATGATATATGCCAGTCGAGTTGATGTATGGGTAGAACATAGTCATGCCTATTGATATTTGCACACTTACTTGGAGTGCTTTACGGTGGCGCACAAGAAGAGATGAATAGAGATGATCTTTTAGCTCTTTGTATTATTCAACTAGTGGAGAGGAGATTTGAAGATCTTGAAAGAGTAGTATAGAATCTCAAAGAAGCTAGAATTTGCAACAAAGGCCACTTTGATTGTAGACACAGATTGAGACCTAAAGAGATTGAGGAGGGAGATTGGGTGTTGGTCTATGACAACAATCTAGACAATTAATATAGTGCTATTCACAAAGTTTTGACATGATGGTTTGGCCCTTATTTAGTGTAGCTTTTCCATGACAATGCTACATATTCCTTGGCAAAGCTTGATGGTACGGCCTTGCATATTTCCATTGCAGGAAAGAGAATCAAATTATTCAAGAGAAGAGATGAAGCAGCCTATGCAATTGAGGAGTTGAATGATGAGAATTATGATGCACTAGTTCAAGGAGAAGATATTGATGAGTACGTGGATTTTACACGTGAATTTGCAA
Source organism: Lygodium microphyllum (assembly GCF_053477565.2). Taxonomy (NCBI): domain Eukaryota; kingdom Viridiplantae; phylum Streptophyta; class Polypodiopsida; order Schizaeales; family Lygodiaceae; genus Lygodium; species Lygodium microphyllum. Next base: position 65,632,667 of record NC_141143.1, on the reverse strand, counting down.
AAGATGAGGAGATCACATTGATCATCGAGCTTGGTGGTGATGAGGATGGATAGTTGTGGCCCATCTAGAGGATATGCAAGTTTGGAGGGGGCGGATGTCATGACGCTGCACATCCACCACTATGAATGTAAGGGTGGAGTTCTTTGAACACATTAGTCAACTTCATTAGGAATTTATTTTCTATTTTTCGTGTCTTTTTGTTTGCATTTTGTATGACACACGAGTACATGTAGATAGGCTAGGCACATTTTATTCAGTGCATTCATAAATTTTTGTGTAGAAACATCATTTGAATGATTGCATTGCATGGATTTTAGTTTGCAACCCGCATGAATGATTGGACACAAGATTCTCTTCCAAAGCATATTTTTGTTTAGGGCACGATGCATGGAAAAACAGGTTTATATGAAGGAATTTGTTTTGAAGACTCAAGGACTAAAGGAAAATTTCATAATGTTCATCCATCGCTTTGGACTTTTCCCATGTGACTTGTTATTTGGATGTTGCCACTACAAATTATATATCTCTTCATATGAAAAATTGGTTCAACATTTAGCATAATACAAAAGCTTAAAGTTATGTACTCATGTCATGGACATTTAAGTGAAGTATTGCTACATCTGACACTTGCATTCTTTGTGAAGATGGTGGAGACTTGCTACAATGTGACCAGTGTCCCTCTACCTAATACACATCCTACTTACAGATACAAGATATCTTGAAAGGAGACAGATTTTTGCCAAAGCATCAATGTTCTTATGTTCTTTATGTAATACTAGCCAGGATAAAACAAGCTCTACAAAAAGTATATTGTTATGTGTTCAATGTCACCATCGATATCATGTATCTTGCTTGCACGATAAACAACATGCCACATTGTAAAAAAATAATTTTTGTATTGTCAAAGCTTATCAGGATTACACATACCTTGGACAATGGCCTCTCTTGGTATCTTTTGGGATGTGAAGAGAGAGATTGATGTTGCACTTCATGTAATGGAAGAGTGTTTATACCCATGGATGAACATCAACATGATTACACACACTTTACTTTCTCTCACTTAAAGTGGTTGAAACCACTTCACCACGTCCACCAAGGGAGGAGGTGCTAGCATCATTGTATTGGCTACATATGTTGTGAAAAATGATTCTCATCACACAAACAAGGCAAGTGGAGAATCCTAAGTTTAGTTTTCTTAATCGCAAATGGTAGCACCTGAATATGATAATATTGAAGGTGCATCTCATTGTCTTTTTGAGGCAAGTCAAAAGAAGGATGCCTTCGCCATTTCCTCTCAGAATAGACAAACCTTTCTCCAATAAAGAAGAAGAAGAAAAAGGAGGAGTGCAATCACAGTAGGACATTATCATTGATGTCAATGAACAATGCTTTTCCGAAGCTTTTCTAAAGCTATGATAATTCGAGGTGGCAGATGGTTATAAAAGTGATAAGGAGGCAATGTCTTTGGGGACTCTCTCTCTTGTTCTCTGCCCTCAAAAATCATCAACAGTATTCATGCATATGTTGAGACTCAGAGGCGCAGAAAGAGCAAGAACACAACTGAAAATTTAACAAAAGCATGTTATAAACGAACGAGCTTTGAAAAATCTTCAACTTGAAATGAAAAAACCTCTGCTCTCTAGTGTAGCCATGTGATATTTTGAGGGTGGGTGGCACTGATTATAAATGGACAGGGTGTGTAGCAATGATGGATAGGGGAAGAAGAAACCCTCTACCTAGCTACATGCCTACTAACAAGAAGCTATGACCATCTTCATCAAATTTACAAGTCCTTGTATTTGGGGTGACTCGGCCACCGGCTCATGTTTGACAATGAGAAAGATTAAACCTCTAGTATAAAGCAAGTAGTCACCATTAACTAGGATCATCAAGCTTCGTGGAGAACGGTTAAACAAGAAGTTGATTGGAACAATCATTTCTCTGTGTGGCAATGAGAGGTCATCATGCCATCTTCTTGAGCCTTTGGAGCTTGCTCGTCTTTGTTATTCTAGACCTTAATTACCCTCCTACGAGTTGTCAATCTCTGCTATTGATTTAAAGGATGCCACCACCTTTTTCGACAAGCTTATCTGCCTGTTATAATTTTCCATTACCTTTGGAGGGCTAGAGGTAGTTAATCGCCGCAGAACAGAAGATAGATGGTGACCTTCCAGCCTATATCCATGAGGATGGAGATGGGGAAGAAGACAATGCAGATGGCGATGAAAGAGGATGACAACGTAAGTGGCAACTACATTATCCCTTCTTATGTGGTCTTCTTAGATATGGTGCACCTCATCGGAGAAGCCGAATAGTAAGGAAGCTTAAAAGGGAGTTCAATGATTGAAGTTTGTCTTCTTGGGAGGCAGTAAGATGAAGTGTTAGACCCGTTATCATTCTTGACTTAGTAATCTTGGCTACTATTGTATCTTCCTTGGTGAGCTACAAGGAGGGACTTTTCTCCTAACTAATAGGGGTTTATCATCATCTAACAAGCCTTTAGCTTGGTTTCTTAGACCTCTCATGATGTTTTGTAGAGGGATTATGAAGGTTCTTTCTACTAGTGGTATTATATACTTTGGTGTAAATATTGCATGGAAGAAGAAGCTACTAAAGTAATGCAAGTGAAGATGGGTATTCTTAATGCTGCTAATTCCATCATTTATGTGTCAACATATATGAAAGCACCTTTTTTGGATTCTTGAACCATAGAGCTTCAAAGAATATTTGCATGAATTTGTTGATGGATATGAAGGTCTAAGCTTTATGATTGGAGGAGTATGTCTTTTTGACAATTTGTGCCTTGAAGGGAACTTATATCTATGATGGCTTCATCTTCTTATTCAAACAAAAGTTATTCTTAGCTCATAAACTTACTTCGAGAATTCTTCTTTCATCTAAACATCTTTTTCTCTGTGCATTTTCCTTGAGTTAAGTACTCTTCATCATCTTTTCTCCCATCTCAAAGTGTCCTCGTGGCGAGCGACTTTCATGAACCCCCTGCAAATTTTGTGTGATTTCGTGCGACTATGTAGTCAATCATGCTTCTTGTACATGAAGTCAAGGATATTTAAGCTTTTTCAAAGGATCCAACTTCAAACAACAACCAAGAAGACTACCATACTAGTATGTCTCACTTATAATTTATTATCTTTAGTCTCTATAAATTGTTTTTTGCTAAAGAAGGTGTGGGCTAATTTGAATCAATAAAGGCATGAGTAATAGAAATATTTCAATACATTATTTCAAATCTAGAAGTTGATCGAGGATGTTATAAGAGTACACAATCTTGAATGTGGTTACTAGATAGAAAACCAATAATAATGTGTGCACACTAATTCCTAAGGTTGGCATTAGCTTGCACTTGGGACTATAATGGACTATTTGTTTGAAACATGAGATGTTTCTATGGGGTTTCTCTATAAAGACATGTATATGATGAGATTGAAGCACTTTGAATGTTTATGTCTTGTTTGCTATTTATAAAGTGGAAACATGGTATGTTATATTGATGCCTATCGATATGGGGATGATATTTGTGTTCATGGTAGTGAATCAAATGAGGATAGTGTAGATGAAGTTGATCATGGCAATCCATGTTGAAATGAGATGGGAATCACTTATGCAAATATGGTTGTGGCCCTTCATTTCTAGATTTTCCAAAAAACCATACTATTACGCACATCCAATTTCCAAAATTATTTGAGAAGACCCCTCCTTTTATGGAGTTTCGAAATTCTCTGTTTGGAAATTAGGACTAATAGGAAATTTTAAGAGTGTATTACATTGTTATGTATATGTATGAATAGTATGCATTGTATTGATGAGTACTCTTAAAAACATGCCTATACTGAATTCTTTGAAATGGATTTTCTACAAATAAACTCATCAACCTGAGTTAAAAATTAAATTTGTTTCTACAAACAAATTTGTGAGTATGGATAGCTTGATGATACCATAAATATAGCAAAGTTGTATATTTAGCCACACTACTAAACATGAGGGAGGCATATTGAAGCTATGTGAATCTCCTTAGAAACCACAAATCATGTACGTACTCATGAGTATGGACTACTTGATGGAATCCTAAGCACGACCAATAAATAGTACATATAGCAAATGCATAAAAAATGAGGGGAGAATATTGTAGTTGTGTAATTTTCTTTCAAAATAAAAATTTATGTACAATTCACTACAAGAACTACCATGAGAAATTGTGTGTATTCATGAAAATGCATATAATATGATCACAATATTTTTACGTAAGTTTCATCTTTTTCCTAAGAAGATTTTTGAATTTTTTTTGAAAAATGTTCAACTTTTACAATATAGATTCACCATGCAAAAGTTGAGTACTCTTATTTTCAAACATGCACTTCTCTTGTTTACAAAAATGAAACTGATAAAATCATACGAGATGTCTTCCTAACCAATAGATGCTAATCCATGTACTCTATAGTTTATCTATGTATGAAATAATACAACAAGAATACTTACATTGTTTTCCATTCGCTTGATTACCAATTATACGAGTAGGACAACTCATATCCTTCTTTTCAATTCTAGTGAATTTGTGAGCACAAATTAAAATACACTTCAATTAAAGTGAAACTAATTCATATCTAATATTAGCTAAAAGGCTTTGATTGTTCATACATTTTTTTAATCAAAGTTAACTTATTGCATCAAATCTAGATGCAAAATTTGTGAGTTCTTATTATTAGGAAAGAAAAATAAGTATCAACTTCTTAACATGTTTAAGGATGATCAATTTGTAGCACAAAAATGACATAGGATGGGTACAAAATTTGACCAAAATTCTAACAAGGTCAATGGAATACACCAAAGAGACTCTTTAATGTATGGAATTTGCAACAATATGATGCAATATGCATTATCATTGGGGCTCTACAAAAACATGTGCTCATGGTATAGAAGCAATTGAACATATTTTTTCTTTGTAGATATTGTTAGGAATGTTGATGTCTTTAAGATGAAGCAAAAAAAAAAAAAAAAAAAACTCGTGGTAAATAGAAATACATAGTCTTTGAAGTTATCCCTTCGACATCTCTAGAATGAAGTGAGTGATTCTCCACTAGCTTATTAAATCCCATAAGTGTACGTGTGTGTGTGTGTGTGTGTGTGTGTGTGTGTGTGTGAGTGAACATATGTGTGTCTGTGGTGCAACAGTGCTAGGCACATGTTGATACATGAAAATGAAGAACCAAGTAATTGCATAAATCATCATTGCTACAATCCTTTTACAAGTTTCTCATGGTTGCAGCTTGGAGTAGCTTCCTTTCAGCCCATGCAGCACCATGTGTACATCTTCATGTGGGGATCCTGTCTACATGCAAGAGTTAGTCCTTCCTAGAAAGCAAGCTTCGTGTGCACCACCTAGCTCTATAGAATATTGAGCATTAATTTGCTCACTAGGAGAGAGTTATAAGGTGTTATCCCATGACTAGTAAGGCTTTCTCTAGACCAATACCCATCTAATTGAGGTGTTCTAGGTTTTTCCCCAAGGAGATCAGCCATAAATATATGTATGTATCATGTGGATTCAACATAAGGGATTTTTATAATACTATTTTTACACATTTTTTACGTACATAAAGATCCCATATAAAGGGGTTACTTACATATTGAATAGAAAAGGGTTATGTTTTATTAAGGAAAAATTCAGAGGTAAGGATTTATAAATAGGCCTTGAATGCACGTGATATAGAGGATATACATATAGTGAATTACCCTAGGGTTTTTCTCTTAGCTCAAAGGCTATGTTTGATCCACAAGTTGAATATTCAATATCTTGAAAATATAGGCATTGATATCATCACAAAGGCTTGAATGTGATTAAATATAAAATCAATCATCACATATGTCTGCTCATTCTCCTAAAGTTAGTAATTGCTTGCACTTTGGACTATAATGACCTTTATGTTTGAAGTGTGAGATGTCACTATGGGGTTGCTCCATAAAAACAAGCATATGATGAGATTCATACATCTTGACGGTATATGTCTTCTTTTGTAGGTATGGGTGTGACTCCTCATTTCATGGATTTCCAAAAATTACATGGTACTACACAACATCTAATATCCCAAATCATTTGGGAAGACCCCTCAAATCAAATATAGACTATAGAGTTGCATAACTAAGTAGTTGTATATATATATATATAATAGTTTCAAATATTTTTTTTACTAAGTTTTGTTTCACTGTATTACTAACTTCCAAATGCATTGTTAACTTTCTTGTGATGTGTATATTAGCCAAACTAGTAGCTTGTGTCCCATAGGATGATAAGTATGGATAGTAGTAGAGATTGGGTTTTGTAAGGGAAAATCCTCATGAAAAGAAATTATCCACTATATACATTGATATAAATTGTGTGAATATTATTTTCTGGACATGTTGGAATATGCACTCATAAACATGTCATTACATATCCATGATTACTTTGATACACTTCTCAAATCATCCTCTTGCACATATATTGACATGTTGATTGTGAAGTTTACATTGATGAATAATTTGATGGAGCAGCCTAACATTTGAGGATACATTTGTGCATATTTCTATCTAAGATTTCATTGATATACTCATCACTTAATGTAATGTTAGTTTGGTTCTACTTGGTAGGATAGATCTAGATGCTCTTAGCTACTACTAATGTTCTTTTTTTTTCACAAGAAGAGAGTTATAATGCGTTCTCCTATGACTAGCAAGGACTTTCCTAGAGCAATAACCATCTAGTTGAGGTTTTCTAGGGTGTTGGCTTGGTAGAAAGGCCATGTTTGGTGTTGAAGTTTAAAACTCATTACCTTGGGAATGGAGGCAACTCTCTCATCACAATACCTTGAGTGTGATTGGATACAACTTGACCAATAATCATGTATGTGTACTTATTTGTAATGCTAGTGATAGCTTGCAATTTAGACTATAAAGAGCTTTATGTTGGAAACACAAAATTGCTATGACAGTACTCTATAAAGAAACTTATGTGATGAAATTTAGACATCTTGGAGATGTATGTCTTCTTTCACAATGGTGGTTGGCCCCTCATTCTATGGATCTCCAAAAATTACACACCACTACACACAGATCTAATTGTCAAAATCATTTGAGTTGACCCCTCATTTCATAGATTTTCCTCTGGGGGGGTCACTCATGAATATATATGTATATATAATGTGAGTTCAAAATAAGGGGTTTCTAAAACACCATTTTTATACATTTTTTACATACAGAAGGGTGTCATATAAAGGGGTTACTTACAGATTGAATAAAAAAGGGTTGTGTTTTATTCAAGAAAAACTCACAGATTAAGATATTTATAAATAGGCCATGAATGCACATTATATGTAGAATATATATATATAGTGAACCCCCCAAGAGATTTTCACAATTCTTGGTTTCAATATTAAGACTAGTAAGAAATTATAAGATTGTATTCCATAGTAGTTTATATTTACAAATAGTAACCATGATACTACGAAGAGTACTCTTAACCACATGCGTAGACTATCTTCTTGGAAATTCTATGATTTGTCTCATCAATCTCAATTATAGATTAAATATATTCCCATCATTAAACTTCTGAGTATGGATAGCTTGATGGAAGCATAGCTATGGCAAAGCACTACAAAACATGAGTGAAGCATATTGGTTGTGTGAATTTCTTTCAAATCCCAAAATCATGTACAATAATGTTGTAAAAGAACTAGGCTTGTCCAATCATGAAAAGATATATATCAAAGTTGTAAATATTTTAGGTTGTCAAGAAGTGGACTAGAGAGAGAGAAAGAGGAGAGAGAAGATTGCTGAAGAGAGTGAAGAAGAAGTGTAGAAGTGAGAGAAAGAGAGTGATGAGGAGAGAGAAATACTAGAGTAGGAGAGACAAAGATAGAAAAGAGAAAGAAGCCATTGAAGCTCAGAGCAAGGTGAAGAGGAGAACAGTAATGCATTAATGTGTCAAAAGATGAGAAAAATAACATTGTCCTCTCCTTTTATACCAATGGCAGTGTGACATGGTATCAATATTATTTACACACTAAATCCTCATTCTTCCCAGCTTCTTACAATCTATTCTGTCCTAAAGGTTTTTTCCCTCAAAAACAAACTTACGAAGACTCGAAAAGGATAGATAGAATAGAGTACTACTCTATTTTCAGCTTTACAAATAGGAAAATGAATGAAAGATAGCAAACATATGGACTCAAATGGAAGAACAAAAGTAGGCCTTAGCTATATATATGATCAAGAATGCTTGAGAAGTATTTGGAGCTATAAAGTCTTCAATTGATGAGCTCAAAATGAAGTAGACAGCTTGTGGTCTAGACAAACCCTGTCGGACCAAATCTACCATAACTTCTAGTAGAAGTGTTCAAATGAGGCATGCCACATGTCAAAACATAACTTGTAAAGAGTACTTTGATCCTATGTAAGTGGGACAATTATGAAAATTAGACTATTCTAAAAAAACTTGATGTTAGGTCCTTGTCTCTGTACCATAACTAGCTCCACAATCAATAGGCTTCAGCCACCACCAATGTGTCCCTTAGGAAAGGAAACTCATATAATATAGAATCGGGCCTCCGAGAATCTTCCTAAGGTGGTAAACCTCTCCATTTGATTAGATATTCAATGATGGAATGAGATCAAAGCTTCTTATCACATTGGCCTACGACAACCTTTGGGATGTACCAATAAGACCTTCCTCATCAATAGGTGGCAACTCATCAATTGTATCAACAGGATCACCATGGAAATTATTGATCTGACTAACATGGAATACATTATGAAACTTAGTGAAAGAGGGTAGCTCCAATCTACATGTCAAGTCTCCAATGCACTTTAGGGATCGGTAGGGGCCATAAAATTTGTGAGCAAGCTTATTACTGGATCCATATTTCAAAGTAGAGTGCCTAGACCTTGGGTAAGCTCATCATGAATATATGTATGCATCACATGGGTTAAAAATAAGGTATTTTTAAAATACCACTTTCATATAGTTTTTACATACAAAAGGGTGTAATAGAAAGGGGTTATTTAGAGATTGAATAGAAAAGGGTTATATTTTATTTAGAAAAAATTCATAGATAAGGATATTTATAAAAAGGCCTTTAACGCATGTGATGTAGGGGATATACGTATAGTAAATTCCCCGAGACCTAGACTTGGGCACCTTCAAGAAAACCAATTCTCCTTCTTGGAACCTCAAATGTCTCATCTCTTCTCATCAGCATACACTTTCATTTGGCCTTGAGCTTTCCTAAGATTCATCTTACATTGCTAAAGAAGAGTTTTCATTCTTTCCAATTTTTTTTTTGCATGAGGATTGATTCGTTCATTAAAGATGATTGTGGTTAAGGAAACCTTATAGCCATACATATCCTCAGATGGCAAAACTCCAATGCTAGCATGGGTAGAGTTTTTGTAGAAAGACTTAGCCAAGTGTAACAAAGAATCCCATGAATTTTGGACATCATAATAGAAATGGTGAAGATAAGTCTCCAACCACTTATTTACCCTTTCTATCTATCCATCAGTTTGTGGATGATATGTTGCAGAAAGAGCCAACTTAGTATCCATGGATATGAATACCTCCTACCAAAAGTTACTTATGAACTTTGAGTCTCTTGAACAATCATCTGTAGTAATTCATGTAGTCTAAAAATCTGCTCCATGAACTGACCAACCACTTGAGAAGCAGTAAACTAGATCTTTGTTAGAATGAAATGGGCTACCTTGGTGAGTCTATCCACCACCACACATATACTCTTCCATCCCCTTTTGGTAGTAGGCAAGCTAGTAATGAATTCCATGGTAATGTGCATTCATTTTCCTATAGGAATGGGTAATGACTACAGCAAACCACCTAACTTATGGGTGGTATCCTGATTCTGCTGACAAGGTATACACTTCATGATAAAGTCTTTAACATATTTCTAGAGCCCTTTCCAATAAAAGCTTTTGGTGATCTTATCATAGGTCTTGAAAACTCCAAGGTATACAACTAAAGGCAAAGAATGCAACTCCTCCATAAATTTTTTGTATAAAACGAGACGTAGAGGGAATGACAATCTTGCCATTTAACCAGATGAGGCCATTTTTAAGTTGATAATGCAAGATATCTTCCAGTAGACCTTGTTGTAGTTTTTGAAAAAATGGCTAAGCACTTCATCCAAAAGATAGGCCTCCTATAGTTCTTCAACCCAATCACTATGTAGCTCAGTCATATGAGAAAGAGAATCACGCACTATATTGTCTTTGCTCCTCATATGAGTTATGTCAAAATCATAATTTCACAATGTAGTTATCCATCTATGCTGCTTAGAAGTAAGATTGGACTGAGTGAGGAAATACTTAAGGACCCTATGATCACTCTGAACTCTAAATCGGCCACCATACCTCAAGGAAGTTACTTTATGTATATCCTCTACATCACGTGTGTTCAAGGCCTATTTATAAATATCCTTATCTATGAATTTTTTCTGAATAAAACATAACCCTTTTCTATTCAATATGTAAATAATATCATTATATTACATCCTTTTGTATGTAGAAAATCTATAAAAATAATATTTCAAAAATACCTTATTTTGATCCCACGTTGTGATGCAGACATATATTCATGAGTAACTTACTTGAGTGCCATACAAATATTGGTGCCATTTTTTTATTGCATGCAATATAGGCAACATCTATTGGTCATAAACATTCATGGCCATTTCTTTATCTCCAAGCTTACGGCTTTCAAAGACAATCACTCCATGCTATTGTAAAAAACTAGCCCTAATGTCTCGACCACTAGCATTACACTGTATGGTAAACTCCTTCAAAAATCTAGGTATACTAGAATAGGGGCAAAATTAAGGAGTTCCTTTAATTGGTTGAAGCTACTATCTACAAGAGCATCCCAAAAGAAAGATTCCTTCTTCAACGTGTTGGTCAAAGGAGCTGTAATAGCCACATAATTCTTGATGAATCAGCGATAGACTGAATATAGACTAGGGAATCCTCTAAGAGAAGTAGTAGTAGTAGTAGGTGTTTGCCAATGTTTAGTACATTGCACCTTCTTGGGGCCACTCTGTATCCCTTTTTCACTAGCAATATGTCCCAAGTATTCCACTTAAATCTCCATGAAAGAGAATCTATTCTCCAAGTTAGCAAAGATTCTATGATGTTTCAATACATCAAAAACCTTCCTCATGTGTGATAGGTGGTCCTAAAAGGTCTTAATGTAAATCAAAATGTCTTCAAAGAAGACTATGACAAACTAAAAGAGAAAAGGCTACAAAATATTGTTCATTAGAATCTCGAAGATAGCTGGAGCATTTGTAAGCCCAAATGGCATCACTAGGAAATGATAAAGCTCTCAATCAGTCTTAAATGCAGCCTTGATCTCATCACCCTCTCGCATATGAATCTGATGATACCCTGACCTCAAATCAATCTTCCTAAAGAATATAGCCCCGTTAAGCTCATCAAGCAAATCATCCATCCTAGGTATTGGATACTTGTTTTTCACTATGATCTTGTTAAGATCCCTGTAGTCAATCCACATCCTGAAAGATCCATCTTTCTTTTTTACTAGCAAGACTAGAGATACATAGGGTGAAGAACTAGGTGAACTGAATCCCATCTCAAGAAGCTCCTTGATTTTCTTGTCTACTTTATGTCGCTCACACTTGGAAAATTTTTAGGGTGGCTTATTGATTGGCTTTGAGTTGGGCACCAAATCAATAGGTTGATCTACTGCTCTCTTAGACTTATCTTAAATCTCTTTAATCAAATGAAAAACAAATATTTGTAAATGCTTCTTGTACTACCTTTTGGTGATAAGCTGAAAATATGATTTACTAGGAATTCCATGTAAATGGATGAGCTATCCTCCATATATAGCTATGAGAAATCCATACTGATTTTGCCTAATGTCATCAACCAATCACAACCAAGTACAATATCTATAGGCCCCATTTTCAATGTAATCATGTTTACTTTTGCTTCAAAATTTTCACCAGCTGCTGTAAAGGAAATTGTGGGAAAATTTTTGTTCGATTTCTTTTTCATCATTGGCCACTTGAACTCATATGGGCTGTTGTAAGTCAGTGTTGGGAAGACAATTCAACTTGTTCATAATGGACTTATTCACAAAAGTGTGTATACTACCACCATCTATCGAAATGAACATAGCATTCCCATGAATGTTACCATTCATATGGAGTGTATTAGGGCTCTTAAAACATGTCAAAGCATCCATGGAAATGAAACAACTAGTGGTAGCAAGTGGCTCATGATAAGTCCCACTTGGGTCAAAAGGAACACTCCCACCTGGATCAAAAGGAAGTGTTGACCGAATCATAAAAGTACTCTTGCCCAACTTCTTCCTCAAGATCATCATCTTCAACATTAGGTGCAATTGCATTAGCCTCATCAATATCATGTTCAAAATCGTCAAAGACTCTAACATACTATGAACCTTGGCTTTTTCATTTTTGTATATACACTTTGTGGCATGATCATGTGTATACTTTTCCCCACACTTGAAGCATAAGCCTTTCTCCTTTCTTTCTTTGTAGAGGTACATAGGAATAGAATTGAGATTCATATTGGCTAAAATAGGTTTAGGCTTGTTGACCCCTTGTTTGAAGTCAGTTTGCTATCCTAAAATTAGTTTGATGTCTTGAAGCATTGAATGGTGGATAAGTTGGCACCCTAAAGCCTCCACTTAGCGCATGATTGTTGCCATAAACATTATCAACTTGTCCATGTTTGAAAACAGTCCATCATTGTCCATAACCAGGCTAAAATGAGGACTCCCTTTTATATTTCCTTCCATAGCTCTCCATAAGCTCAATAGCTTTGAAAAGAGTGGTAGGGTTTTGCGCCATGAGATTAGCTAGGTTTTGCGCCATGAGATTAGCTAATAATGATGTCTTTAAGCCATATATGTACTTGTGGAGTTCAACCTCATCAACGATGCTCTTTACATACATGGTAATATTGAGGAATTGATTGGTATACTATCTTACACTTAGGCATCTTTGCTCTAAACCATACCATCTCCATGAGAGTTTCTCTTTTTCAAGAGGGGAGACAAAGACTTCAGCCATAAGTGTCTTGAAAGCTTCTGAATTCTCTATAAGTATGTTTTACTTTTTAATATACCTCCACCAAGGATGCACAAATCCCTCCAAATGCAAGTAAGCAAAGTGACTGCGAAGCAGTATGTAACCTTCCCATTGGTAGAGGACCTCTAGGAAGTTGGGCATTTATCCCAAAAGCTTGAGAGTTGGCACCATTCAAATTGCCCAAATAGTCATCATGTCTTTGTGATGTCTCATCTACTTCATATTGGCTATTTCGGATGCCCCTTCGTTCAATAATTCCATGGCTTTGACCATTTTGGTTAGGTGGTTGAAGTGGAACTAAGGGTTCACTGTATGAATAAGCTTTATCATTTGCTTCCCTGGATCCCATTTTCATTTGCATCCATCGAGAGAATGGAGCCATTATTTGAATGTTATATTCTGCTAACTTGTTAGTGAAAGCCTTTTTTTGGGTTGTTGAATCCACTAACTTCTCAATGGAAGACATCGTTTGACTAGTAGACAAGACCATCAGCTCCACTCTTAATAAAAGGTCATTATGACGTTGGGCATGCCTATTTTCATGTTCACACATGGTATTATTAAGTGCATTGATTTCTCTATACAATTGAGGCTTTTTAGGGCTCTCTTAAGGTATATTATCTAGCACAGAATCTCTATTTTGCTATGCATGATCATCCTTGGCCTTATTTTTACCTTTATGCCCTACCATAATAGTGCAGTGTTGTAGCACCCCTATCAAAAAAATGGTTATAACTTGGACTAGGAAGATTTGACTCCAATTTTTTTAAATTCAAATTGAAGCCAACAATTCCCTCTTGAAGATGAGCTATAGCAAGCTATAAGAGGTTTAGGACAAAAAATTCTACAATTTAATATTGAGTCTGAATTGTCTAGGTGTGCACCATGTTTCAACTAATAAATGCCATATTTTCACTTCTAAGGTAAAATAGTGGTTCCAAATGGCTATCAAATCCTATAGGAGGCTGAGTACGACCTCTGGGTACCCTGTAGTACTTACATCTATACTTTAGTAAATGAAGTAGGTACCTGTAAGGACCTCTAAATATCTTGCAATGTCATGTAAAGTCCCTTTTTTATCCCATTTTCGTCTTGAAGGTAATTGAGTCTTTGAAAAAACTTTAATATTCAATTCTCCACATCTTGTACCTGTGTGAGGGATAAAACGATAGGATAGGCTCCCTACACGGGCTCCAAATCTGTGAGAGGTGGGCAAAGTTTCCCTCGGGTCGGTTGGTTACACCCCTTCGGGATCTTCGATACTGAGGGAGAGTCACCTCTCTTTTGTCCCACTATCTCCCCCAGCATCTAGCTTTTTCCTCGATGGGCATATCAATGTGGTAGTAGCATGCTACTCTAATCAATTAGCATGAAATGCATTTCTGAAATATTCATTCAGTCTCTTTCATGAAATGCAATAGGATGGAAACATGCTACTCTAATCAATTAGCATGAAATGCATTTCTGAAATATTCATTCAGTCTCTTTCATGAAATGCAATAGGATGGAAATTTTGAAAGATTTAATGCGAAGAGGGTCTTACCAATGCAGTTCAATGACTCACTAATTGGTAGTCAATCAAATGAAGGTTGTGCATCAAACTTTGTAAATGATATCTACAATGGAATAAGATTGAATGAATACTAAAATTCAATGAAATAGGCTCTGATAAATAGAAAGAGCACTAATATCTGATCTATTAATCAATTCAGAGAATTAATTAACCAATAATCTCTCATCAACAAGTGGAAAAGCATAAGCAAGTGGATTATTGAGAGATTTCAAAGATTAAGCAAAAAAGATACCTTGATTAAGATTGTTGCTTCTGCGCCGGCCTCTTTAGCAGCTTCCTTTCCATCATTCTAGTCCTATAAATCTCTTACAATGATGGAGTCTTTGCAATGCTAAATGCTGCAAGTGGGCAATGCTTGACTGAGTTTTGCTTTCAGATCGATCAAGGAATCTTCATTCTCCTCCCTAGTGCTTACAGTGACGGCATCAAGCTTGATGATGGGAGCACATTCTTGTCAGCAAGAAAGATGTCGTATGACCCACAGAGCTTGCATTGGGCCTTGAAGGGCTTGTAGTCAGATGTCAGCTCCAATCCAAATAAATGAAGAATCCTCCATAATTCACCATGAATCCATCATAAAGCTTGAAAGATCCATAGCATCTGTCCATATAGGCTCCAATACGATCAAATCCATGAAGAATCAATGCCCCCGGCTTGCTTAAACACTTGAATATCAAAGATTCAAGCCTCTTGAAGAAAAGGCCCAAAATAAACCTTCAATCTGAGCTCCAAGATCCTCAATAGGCTGACATCCTTGCAATGTCTTCAATGTTGGATTCCATTCATCTTTAAAATGATGGTAGAGAAGCCTTGGAGGTCGAGAAGATCTAGAGATTGAAAAAATTTGAGCTTCTAGGTCTGTGGCTATGGCTACCTTGTTATGTTTCAGGGTTTCTAACAAAGGGGATGAGGATTAGGGCTCCAATCTTGCTAAGATATTCTCTACTAAGTGCATCAATGTTATGCAACCAATTTGTGTAGAAGATGTGCTTTAGAGAAAGGAGAAGATTAGAGCAAGAAAATTAGCACAATTTGCGGTGTAATTTTTGGGTAGTTTTCTGATCCATCTTTTGTATCAATTGCTTGATAATGGTAGTCCATCTGATGAGCAAGAGATAAGGAATCTTCGCCCCATAGTTTGGCTAAGAGAAATGGTCAGTAGAGAAGAAGCTTGAAGGATTTCTTGGCAGCCACCATTGAAGCTTCATCCAAAAGCTTGGAAGAGAGAGAAAGAGAAGCTCCACTTAAAAAGTAACCACAGTTTAACTCTCAACTAAGCTAGGTTAACTTCCATTTGACTTGGTTACCTCAAAATTGCATGAAAATTTGATTGATGACCTGCTATTTTAGCCTTCCACTACCATATTTGACCTTGAAGATCTCTAGATATAATCTCCTTCAAACTGTAGATGATCTGTAAAGCTCTGATAGTCACAATCTATGTCTTGTACCTATATTACTTGTGTGAGTTTTTTTTTAAATGGAGAAAATTTGGACTGAAATAGAAGGAAAAATGGATCAAAGACCAATGCTCTGATACACTTCAAGAAGTGAACTAAAGAGAGAGAAAGAGGAGAGAGAAGACTGCTGAAGAGAAAGAAGAGGTGCAAAAGTGAGAGAAAGAGAGTGATGAGGAGAAAGAAAGACTAGAATAGGAGAGAGAAAGACAAGAAAGAGAAAGAAGACATTGAATCTCAGAGTAAGGTGAAGAGGAGAAGAACAGTAATGTATTAATATGTCAAAAGATGAGAAAAATTACATGTCCTCTCCTTTTATACCAATGTCAGTGTGACATTGCATCAATATTATTTACACACTAAATCCTTATTCTTCTCAGCTTCTTACATGGGTAAGTTACATGCTTCTTTAAGAAGGTCTCTAAGATTTTTTGGACAAACCTTCCTTTAAAATATAGTTTCAAAATTGTAAAAGTTGAGCAACCTTTTTTTCAAACTACTTTGTTTAAAATGACAAACTTTACTTAGATGGGACAAATATCTTCTTGAATGAGTGATGCTAGTTTATGTTTGAGAAAACAATATAGTTTTTCTATGTGTGAGGGAAAAGCATAATATTTACATTATATTTCATTAACTCAAATTAATTTCTAATACTATGTTATGGTGAAACCTATGATTACCAACAAAATTGATAGACACCAATTAAAACCCAATACAATTCAAATGAAATTATTTCATAAGAGAGTACCACAAAGCTCTACCTTTGCCTTCAAGTATGAAAACATTATGACTTGTATGAGAAGTATATCCCAAAGAAACCCAAATCTATGAATTCATGCTATAACTATTATTCTTCCATCCAAATCAAAATTAGATGTATCAATATGTTATAATTTATATATAAAGGCACTATTTTTGCCTTTATGATTAATTAAAAGATCAATCAAATGCATTAAGAACCAGATGGAATATCTAGGTTTCACAAATTTATATACACAAGTTAAACTTGGTACACTAGGAATTGCATATCAAATAAAGGCTAGAGAATTACATATCTAAGAAGTTGCAAAAATAAATACATGTATAGTAGTTGCAAAAATTTATTGTACTTAGATCAACAAAAATATTGTTAAACTCCTGATACTCAAAGGGAATAAATTTTCTAAGTTTGTTGCCTTCTAGTTCCATCCACTCCATAATAAAAAATGTATTGTCCAATTGACTCTTCAATTAATGTATTTCTTGTTCGTCACATGGACCTCAGTCGAAATGGATGAGGCAAGACCATAAGTTTTATCTTGTTTCAAGCTAGTGCATTTGATGCCATGTTGTATATGGCCTTGTAATCTTGTTGGATATTCCTAGCTATACTACATGTGATTTGAACTTCTTTCACTAAGAAGCTATTAAGAACATCTTTAAGAACCTCATTCAAGCAATAAGATAGAGGGCTCAATATGGAGGGTGCCTCAAGGGTGCAATTAGATGCTTACCTTTTATGAACGCCTTTACAAGCTCCAATTTTAGTCAATAGAAGTTCACAAACTTGTACACATTTTTTTTGTGATTCACCATTAATGAATAGTGACAACATTGGTAGTATGTTTTCTTTCCTTGCAACTCATGGGACTTTACTTGTGCCTTTGCAACCTCGCTTTTGTAATGTTTTTATCCTTCTCCATTTGCTCCAAATATGATTTCAATGAAGCATTCTCCTCATCCAATGTCAAAATTTGTTGTGTGTCCTTTTGCCATCTCTTATTCCTTATATTTGTATTACTTCAATTCTTCTTGCTTTTTTAAAAAAATCTTGAAGGGATTTTTGCAATACATCTAGAGAACTGTGGGATTGTGACAAAGATTTGTGAGTGTTATATAACATTTAGAGGACCTTGGGATTGTGACAAAGATTGGTGAATGTTATAAAACATTGATTGATAATATTTATACAATTGAAGGATGCCACCAAAGCATTTGCAATAGCCTAGTAGACCTTGTTCACCAAACCCCACAAAAGTAAGCAACGAAGAAGTTGAATTAAAAGGTGCATTATCCGAGTGCAAGGTTTGTTAGGATATAAGGAACTCTCTATCCAATGATCTTCTGAATGATATTAGAAAGCAGTTGTTGCATCTAGTCCGCACTTACTATAAGGGGAAATTGTAAGAGCTTACAATTCATCCACACAAACATGAAAATCCACATTTCCTTTATGATTAGTTATGTCTTTAAGCACTTTCATTAGGAAATGCAAGTTAGGGGATAGAATGGAGTAGAGTATGCTCTTTATAATAATAATGATTTAGAATTATTAGAGAGCAAAACAATGGATGAAAAATGCTTAGATATGTATACAATATGGTCAAGCACCATTAGAAGTAAAAAATATCAACTTTGGTGAGGGAAGGAAAAAAGTCACTTCTTCAAGTTATAATTAATGAACTTTGCTGATATGGGAGGAGTAATGGGGCATAAAGAGGGTATGTAGCAGCCTCTATAAGGTCTCATGAACCACTTATAAGGGTACAAGAAATCATAAACTGATTTGGGGGCTATTCAATGCAAAAATGTATATTAAAAATAAGTATTTAAACTTGCAATATGATTAGCAACCTTTTGAAGGAAAAAAAAAAATCTAAGAGTATTTAAAATGCCATTTTGTGGGCCAAAAGTAAATCTGAGTTGTTGGTACGATAGTTTTAGAAGAGTGTTTGGAGGATGAAAAATGCTAGTTACTACACCTTTATATAACACTCTTCTATATGTAATATATATATATATAATTTATTTTTTTAAAATAATTTTTTTTGAACCCACATGATACACACATATATTCATGAGTAACTTACCCAAGCTATAGGCCTTCATGTTGAGAAGTAAGCTTGGGAACTCTCCTTATACTAGAGAGGATAAGGGTAACTAGGTGTAAATGGACTGGCGGATAGGGGAACAAAGGAAAACCCTAACATGTACTCCTCTAGAGGCTATATAAACAACCTAAAGTACACACTCAATGTTGAGGAGAGTGTATTAGTTGTACCTTGAACAATTGACTAAGCAATATCTGATTCTAGTACTTAAGCTCTCCCTCTCCCTCTTGTGCACACTCTCTCATGCTTCCAACTCTAATCTTCAACATGGTATCAAAGCCATCTTTGATCCCTCAGCTTCCCTCAACCTTTCTACACACCTAAGTGCATAAGAAGAAATCTTGTCTTCTCATTTGCCCTCATTTCCACCATAGCCAGCTTGACCTAGCTCTATTGGAGGACCTGGGGAGAGCAGAGGAGAACATTTCAACTTCTGACTTCTTCCATAGATATTCTTCTCAGGTCAAGGTGACTTGGTGTGGCACATCAAAGGCCAACCTAAGGCATCATGGAGGGCAGCATTGCACAAATCATGAAATCTGGCACAGTTTTGCAAGGGGACTTATAGAAGCTGAATCATGACCTCTAGAAGGTGCCATCTCCCTCTCAGAGGGTTTGAATAAATTGCTCTTGTGCTGGTGGCTATGAACCAAACCCTAACTGTGGGTTTCTCATAGCCATTTCCATGGAGCTTCAAGCTCACTCATTTTCAGCTTTTCTCAACGTGGGCATTATCAACAGTGATTTTAATCACTGAAAAACACTTGTCAAAATTTGTTCCTACCCTATGGATCTTAAATGTAGAGTGCTTCTCAATCCGTGGGCAATATTAATCTTGTAAAGATCAACCCACATTATGAGTACTAGAATGGATGTTGGTAAGAGTGCTTCTTAACACTATTGATGCATTCAATTGATGCTCCATACTATTTTCTGCAGGTAAATTAGAGATATGAGTGTTATTGCACTCTCGTCTGATTCATCCCATATCATAGAGTTGATTGATAACTCATCCAATAGGCAACATTATCAGGAGGAGCCTGAAGTCCAGTCAAAGTTCACCTCATTGAAACCTAGGAAAACAGTAAAGCTTAAATCAATGGTTGTTCAAAGAACATGACCTCCTAACTTTCTATGATTTCTAACATTTTTCAACTCTACAACTTTAAAAGTTGGTTATAATTTGTAAGGCTATCAATATTGCTATTCGGTTGTACTTGGCCACTTGTAAAGGACTAGACACGGCCATTGGTTAAGGCAATAGGTAAGACTTTCCTATAATGGCCATGGCCTATGTAGATGTAAGGCCTCAAATTCGCAAGTTCAGTGGAAAATATTTCCATCCCTGGCAAGTTTTGGTAAAATATAAAATGGTGGAAGGAGGCTACTTGCCCTTCGTGAAAGAGACCAAAGTGATTGACCCATCCAATCCCCTTGATATAGAAGATGATGAAAGAGCTCACGCCATCATCATGCTTCATTTAGATGAATCTTTAATTCATCATATTGACCAACTCTCCACTGGAGAAGTGGGATGAACTTGAAAAGCTCTACGGCGCTATAGGGAAGAACTCCAAGATCTTTCTAAAGATTGAGTTTTTTAGCTTGGAATATAATCATAAAGAAGATCTCAGCAAGTTTATTTCACATATGAATGGGCTTATGGCACAACTAGCCTCCGTTCAAGCACCCATTCATGATGAAGTTGCCCATGCCATCCTTCTGAAGTCTGTGAAGAAGGTCTTTCCAACCCTTGTGGCTACCCTAACTTGGAGGTTTCTTGAAGAAGATATTGGGAAAGATGGATGTTCTTGGCTGAAATAGCAGGACATGGTTAAATAGAGGTCCATATTGAAGGTTTTTGGCTTTAACTGGAGTCTAAACTAGGGATTATAGGAGTTAAAACCTAGATTACTTTTTGGAACACACTTCTTTCCTCTTTCTCAAGCTTTCTCTTCAAGCTTCCATGGAGAAAATTATCCATCTCTCTCTCCCATTGTTTCTATCATCTATGCAACCTATATAGAATCAAAGTAGGCATCCTAAGCTTGAGATTAAACACTTATATGCTTGGATTTAGTGAAGTAGACATGCACATACACATTTTTGCACACAGTCAAAGGGTGTGTCATTGCACCTTTATGTGTTTGCATATGCTAGTGTGATAGTGCTCTATAATATGCATGTGTGTGCATGTGTGCCTACATGTGTTTGCATATGTTAGCCTAATTGCAGTCCTTGACTGTGCATGCATATGCAAATATGCATCAACAATGTGTTTTTCTTGAGTTTTTCTATCCCTCAAAATAGATTTATTCCTTCTTAGTCACTTAATGATCATAGATTCCTCTCTCTCTCTCTCTCTCTCTCTCCCTCCTAGAAACATAATCATTTATAAGGGCTAAAGGTAACAAATCATAAGTCACATAGACTATTAATGTAGTATTCTTTTTGTTTTTTTGAAGTTGGATCCATTGAAAAAGCTTAAATATGTTTGACTTGATGTACAAGAAACATGATAGACTAAACCAAAACTCAATTAGCATAAACATATGGTAAATTATCCCAAACTTTTATATTCTTTCTCGCTAGATCCTATTGATGGGCTAATGATTTTTCAAATCAATATATCTTAGGAAAATGACTAAATTGAGATAAGGCAATCCTAAGAGTTAACAACCAATGATTGGTTCCATGGGAAGAAGTTATGATTTAAACCAAACATTTGTTCAAGGTTGAGGTTGTTTGATACTTAATATTTAGCAAAGTAATGGTTGTAATCAATCTTAAAATGAGCACTTCCATGCCTTTTGCTAGTGAATATATGTACCATTATCCCAAGAGAGAAAGTTTACGGATGATCATTAGTTATTGTACACCTGACATTGCTATGCTTTGATGAATAGGCTATATAAAATCTATGAAACTTATGTTTAAGCATATTGTAGGAAAATAAAACCCCATTGCATATATGCTATCAAGACTAAGATATGAGGATGAGGAGAGAGCCTTACTTTCACTTTATGATGAGACTAAAATTTCAGCCCCACAGCAATAAATTGTGTATGTCATGTATGATCAATAGAAGATTCTAAAGAAGCATTCTATGCAAATGAATGGATGAAAATTGCATGATACTTGAGCACATTGACTATAAAGCTTGACTATACTAATGCAAAGTTCAAGAGAATTAGGCAAAAGGCTTATGGATACTTTCTAAAGGATGGGCTTGTTATGAAACTCATGAGGTTCACTATATACATATCCTCTATATTACGTGTGTTCAAGAACTATTTATAAATATTATTATCTATAAATTTTCTTGAATAAAACACGGTCCTAGTTTATTCAATCTAGAATTGACCCCTTTATATGACACCATTCTATATGTGAAAAATGTATAAAATTTTTCTATTTAAAACACCTTTTTTTGAACTCATATGATACATAAATATATTCATGAGTGAAACCCCCCCCCCTTTCCTCGTGAGCTATAGAAAAAAACATGGAAGAGAGGTGGATTGTTGAGTAGTCTGTGATAGATCTATTCAAGTGAACATAGTGAAGGACTTTCATGGAAGCTTTTGGGCAGCTCATAGAGGAGTGCATGCAACCTTTGAGAAAATAAAAGAATGCTACTAGTAGAACGTAATATATGGAGACTTTTTTCAATTTGTTGAGACATGCAAATGTTTTTGGATTAATTCTTTAGTAACACACAAAAATGAGCTACATTCTACCTATCCACTACGTATGCATTACACATGAGTGATTGATTTAGTAAGTATGCCAATTGTCCTAGGGCAAGTGAGGTACATTGTCTTGGTAAGAGAAGACTTTACCAGTCAAGTAAGGCAAAAACATTGAGGGAAAAGACCACTAGTGTTCTATGTAAGTTCCTTCTTGAAGAGATATTTTGTATGTATGGGTATGTAGGCAAAGTGACTGATGCTGACAGAAGTGAGCTAAATATTGATGAAGCAAGGGAGTTTCTCAACAAATTGCCTTCAAATTAGCCTATAACCTAGAGGGAAATGGAAAGAGAGAAAGAGGATATCCTCTTAAAATCAAGAATTTGGCTAGGCCTTGTGAAGCAAATATCACAAAGTGGATGTGGTTGTTGTCTTATGCTCTATATGCAAACCGAATTACACACAATGTGACTACTAGATATATGCTGCTAAAACTTATATATAGACAAAAGTCAAGAGATGCTCACAATGACCAGTGTTATTACTTAGAGTATGCTACCATGGTAGGATGACATGACTAAAGAATATCTTTTAACTCTAAGAATCAGACAACTTGAAAGAAGATTTGACGATGTTCAAAGAGTAGTGTAGAGACTCAAAGACGTAAGATTGTTTGTCTTCTATGTCTTACTACTAATTGGATGCTTCATAACTAATTCCTTCTGGTGGAGCATCAAATTTCACAAGCTCATACTACTCCTCTACATGTGCAATCATTGAGGGTGGGTCCATGATGCCTCTATAGGAAGAAGGTGGTCTTCACAAGAAGAGGAGGCAATGCCATAAATCCCATATCCTTTAGCTTTCTTCACTATAGCTTGTATGGTGAAGTTGGGCCACTAATTTCTCCCTTGTAGGCTCATAAGTCATCAAATTGAATTCAATTCCAAATTCAATCTTTTTAAGAGCCACTATGGCAACTCCCAATTAGGCCTCAAGCTCTTTGACTTGATTTTTCTGGTTTCTCATTGTTGATGTCACTACCTCATGGTACATTCTTTGTTGAGAAATGATATAATTTTTGTATCCAACCACCTACTCCTGGTATTGGCTCTCCTCTAGGAGGGTGTTTCCCAAATTAGTTTCCATGCTTTACAATGTGGCCAATCATGCTTGTTCCACTTCTCCTACCATCTTCACTGCTCTTGAGTCAACCATGGTACCTTGTTTCTCTCATGCTTAAGTTGCACTATAGTTTTTCTTAAACTTTATTTTCATCTCTTCTAATTTCCTCCTTATCTTCGGCATCCCTTGGACTTTGTCTTCACCTCGTCATGTTTCTTATCTTAGTTTTGTAGTTGAGATCCAACATCGTGTTGCTACAAGGTGATGTGCTTTAAGTGCTCCTAGTAAGTGATCACCTTATCTACCCTGGCCTTTGGTCTACCTTGTCTCTCAAGACCCTAGATTTTTCTTGCTTGAGTTCTTTGCACAACTATTCCAA
This sequence comes from Lygodium microphyllum, assembly GCF_053477565.2. Classification (NCBI taxonomy): domain Eukaryota; kingdom Viridiplantae; phylum Streptophyta; class Polypodiopsida; order Schizaeales; family Lygodiaceae; genus Lygodium; species Lygodium microphyllum. The sequence continues at coordinate 65,608,429 of NC_141143.1, read as the reverse complement.
GGTAGTAAGTTCCCTTCTATGATCATTGCTTGACCTCCTTGCTCCTAGTCCTAGTGGTGGAGTCATCAAGTTTTCCATCTCTCTTGGAAGTTGCTTCTTCTATTAATCTCCCCTTTTTTAGCTCAAACAAATTTTCTTGCATTTCTTAGGCCGTGTTCAACATCAATTGTAGTTCACATAGTCTCTTGTCTCATTGCTCTTTCCTCGACTAAATGTTTTTCATTGCTTGGCCTTCTGAGGTGTGTCAGTTTTGGTAATGAGCTCTTGCTTCAGCCTCATGTATCAAGAGGGGAATTTTCAATCCTAGGTTCAACAACTAATATCATCAAATATCAAGGTATTATTAAGTCTTACACTCTAATCTCTCTTAATCCTCATGCTTGGCCTTTTTGATTGTTGAAAAGAGACATTAAGAGTAATCTCTGGTTCATTCAATTGATTGGATCCCATATAGAATTTCCCTAGGGTTGTTTGAAGTCGTGATTTAACTTTAATTATCAAAGCCATGTAATTTTGAATCCATTTGATGTAATTCATCAATGCAATGATATCATTTAATGCTCTATATTTATTTTTCTATCTTGATTAATCATATAGATTGTAAGCGGAAAATCATTGTAATGTAGTCGATCACTACAAGTGGGTAAAATCCCTAACCCTTCCTATTTATTTTAGTCATTTCATATTTCCACTTGCATCTCATTGAAAGAAACAATGTCTTATTTTTTCCCTTGCATTCCATGATTGTTTGATTAGTCTAGTATGCCATTGCCATGTTGAACATACTCATGAGGAAAAGTTGATGCCAGGGAGATATGAGCCAAAAGAGAAGTAACCCTCTCTCATAAACGAAGAACTCAAAGGGATGCAAAACCAAGCTTGGGGAAGAAATTTGCACACTCCCCAATTCTTGAAGTCCATATAGGTACCCATATTGTTGTTTTATCCCTCACAGAGATAGTGTGCTATGGAGGATTGAAGGTAGATTGTTGGTAGTGAATTTGGGCCTCATTTTGACATCCTTATAGTAATCGTACTTGCCTCAACATCATTATAGGTTTTATAGGATATTATCAACTTGACAAAGCTAAAATACAAAATTTATTATACTTTACAAGGTTTAGAGTTGAAAAATCCACTTGCAAGTTTTGTTTACCCTTTCCAAGTAGTTTCTAGTCAAACAAGGCTAAACATGCAATTTGAGACAAGAATTCAGACTTGTACAAGTACTTACAAGCATTTATGTATTCCTAGGGGCATAATACAAGAAAGGTTACTTATAAGTGGTTATACAAGTGTAAAAAAGGCCTAGATGGATAGTAGAATAATTTTGGAAGATTACTAAATCTCATTCTAGGATCAACAAAATCAATTCTAATGAAAATCATGGATCATGGATGGATAGGGGACTTTATTACTAAGGTTGTTAGACAAAATTATCCTTGTTTAGACACCAAAATCAAAAGTTATCACCATTTGTGTCACTACTAGTCACTCTAGACAAATTTGAATTCCAAATGGCCAAGAATAAGAGAAAAAATAAAATCCTAAAAATGATTAATGAATGTGTCAAGACTTACCAATCCGAGTCTAACAAGTCTAACCTGGGATGTGAAATTAGTGCCAAGAAGATTGTGAGGGTATTAACGCTATCACATTAGGCCCAAAAATGCTTCAAAATTTTCATTTCTGTTAATCACAAGATTAAGAAAAGGGCCAAAGAGAGCTTGCCACATGTAAAAGAATATGGTATTCTTATCTCCTATTTTTTGGAGATAGTAGAGTCCATTTTGTGATTCTTTCCTCCTTTTTAGCCAAAATCTCCAAAGTCTAGTAGTCTCGAAGTCCTTATTTACTTATAAAATCTCACAAATAACATAATAAAGATGTTCTGAAATTAATAATGATTTTTTCATAAGTCGAGAACTTTTGGGTGTCCAATATAATTTCATTTATCTTTTTTATATTCATTTTTATTTCATTTACCTTTCTTGATGAGCTTCTTTCTCCATGAATTTAATTTAAGTATGCATCTAGAGATCACCCTTCTTGTGTGGTAAACTTCTGCACTCTCTGTAGTTACGGAGTTGGCAAAATTTGGGAGAAAAAATCTTTATCATAAAGAATTAAGCTACCATATTGGCCTCTTACAAGGACTCTCACAAGGTGAAAAGGAGAAAAGGAGAGGATATAAAACAACACTAGAAGGAATGTATTATTGCTTTAAAAATTATGCCTAAAGGATGTTTATCAAAGTGCAACATGTTTACATAGCCAAGGCTATGCACTTGCCTCCAAACAAGCGTGTTTCCTAGTAAACACATTGTAAGTGTTGAGTTGATAATGTATGTAATATTTTTCTCATTTAAGCAAGTACTAATAATGAATTCTTGGTTGTAGACATATTCTTGTCAATAAGTACTAAATCGCAACCTGTGGAAAGATTAAGTGGAATCTTCCATGAGATTCATCAAGTGCTCACAAACATTATCTATGTTGATTAGACTACATGTTCTTTTATTAAGGGAAGGGTTTTAATATATTATGTGCATTCTCTGGTTCCATCTTGAGTAGTTACATATGGACGTATGGAGGATTTGCCATTGCCAAGTCTTTCACCTCTAAATTGGAAGATTCTTGATAAGGAAACAATGCACAATTTTAAATTCAAAATATGTTAGTATATTCCAAAGTCCATGATAATTGGAAGGATCTCAAGAAGCTATACCTATCATGGCTTATACCCTTGCATATCTTGGTGGCATGCTTCAAAAATACCACATTTACAAAGGACAAATGTATCCTGGCTAAGTAGAAATTTTGGAGAAGAGAAAATGGACAACATTATAGGAAGGCTTTGAAAATCTAGAGAGTATGACCGTAAGGGCGATACCATTCTCTGGTTGCTCAGACAATTTGACTTTGACATGTACTCTCTTCTCTTCAAGGACTGAAGAGGAGATGCATGAAACTTCGTAGGAGAAAGTATTGGCATTCCTTTCTTTTTGGAGTTCACTTTACTAGTCTTTCCAGATCACTTGCCATTGCCCTTGCTCTTACTCTTAGTTAAACATTTTTGTGGAGGGGAGTCGAAGAATCAACTAGTGTGATTGCCCTATCCAAAATCAACTCAATATATTGCTCCCTTATCCACCACATATATGAGTCAGGGTAATCTCAGTAGTACTAGAAAAAATGTAACATGTTGGTTAACCGAAAAAGGATCCCTAAGAAAATAAAAAATATGAAAGAGACTTACATATTCACCCCATCTATCTTGAGTATCTTTGAATCTATTGTCCTGCAGACATTTGAGATCACTCTCCATCCACAAGTATGTTTATGTATAACTTTGCAATTGATGCCAGGAGGCATATTTCACGGTGGATTCCGTGCCACGGTGGATTCCGTGAGGTTTTACGGTGGATTCCGTAAACTTTGATGACCGGGGCTCATACACAAAGTGGATTCTTTGTGCGAGAAGTTGATGGGGACGCCTGTTCTTTTCGGACATTTCATTAATTTAGTGTGTACATGGGTGATTCCATAGCGGGTGATTCCACAAAATGCATATTAAATTAATAAAGGTTTATGAGTTTAGAGTGTACACTCGTAATAAATTAAGGTTAGGATTTATTTCTAACCAATTGATTTATTTATGTAGCTGAAGACTGCTAGGTATTCACTTTTTTCGATTTAATTGTATTATTTTGCTAACGATTGTGAATGCTTCAGTTGATGTGTAGAGATAGCAGTAGTGGCGGAGGAAAGCATTAGAGGATAGCGAGTATTCGATTTATGGATTATATTTTGTTGGGCGCATACCTTAGACATGGCGCCTATATTTTGTCACGCCTATTTATTGAGGCGTCGGTTATTTATTATTATTTTGTATGCGCATGGGCGCACGATTATGTTATTTCTACTTGGACATTCTATTGGACATGCCAGACTTTTTGGGCACCGCCCATTAGCTTTATTCCTATTTTGTGTTAAAGCAAACTCAAAAGCTAAAAGCTTGCTATTTTGTAATTTGGGCTATTATTTGAGCTTGAAGATGAATAATACATAAAATACATGCTTTGTGGAGCGCTCACACAAGGCATGGGGGGAGATTGCACCCAATTGGTCTCTTGCTCTTGTCGTTCATGCTTTTCACCTTGTAATTTGTGTAAAAAGTAGAGTTCTATTGTTCTTGGGGACCATGCGGCATTCACTACGTGAGCGTACAACATCCGATCTGCGCACCAGTGGTATCAGAGCGAAGCTGAGATCAAGAGCTTCCAATCGCTACTTATCTTGTGCGAAGGCGGAGCTCCTGGAACGATCGGGCTCTACGGTCAATCTCGTCGCGAATGGTTTATACATGTATATTTCTGGCAACCAAGAACCCCTGTTTTCATCATCGGATCGCGAAGGACCGGTCTGCAGAGGCGGAGGACCACTTCTATCTCTTCTTCATCAAGTCGTCTTTATACAGAGAGATAAGCCTCCATAGCCCAAAAGATTAAAAGCTTTTATGATTGATAAGTTAGTATTAAAGCTTTATAAGATTTAAGAAGCTTAAAAGCTTCAATTTGTCATTGCAAGGTATCAAGAGACCTCCGATTTTTGCGCCGCTGGTTGAGAAACGGCCCCTCCCCCCACGATTTTATGTTTTGGTCAGTAAGCTAAAGCTTACTTACCAAAGCAACAAGTTACTTATGTCTCTCAACTCAGCAAGTATTGCAAGTCTGCAAAGTTCAGATTCAGCAAGTCTATCAAGTCAAAGTTCTGCAAGTTCCGTAAAGCAAGCAAGTTCTACAAGTCTACAAACTTTGAAGTCACATTAGTCTGGTACTCTGCAAGTCAGACAAGTCAACTGGAGTCAAAATTGACTTCTGTTCAAAACTCATAGAAGGGTTGTTCCTGTGCAGAAACTCCGAACTGCAAAGTTGTTCACTGGAAGGTACTCTACGCATAAGTAGGTTTGCTGAAGCATTTTCAGCATACGAAGAAGGATAAAACACAGATTTTTCAAAGATTGTGAAAGCCACACCCAAAAATACATAAGCCTTGTATTCTTGAACTTGAGCAACGCTCATCCCGCTAACTTGATTTTGAGAGTGAGAGGTCTTTTGAGTTTTGCAGGATGACGGAACCACATATGGATGATTTAATGGCTGAAGGCGACCTACCTGAACCTACGATGGAGCAAAAGCTGGACTTAATTATGATGCAATTGGATGAAGAACGACGGGCTAGGCAAGCATTGCAAGTTCAACTGGCAAATTTACAAAGATCGTCTACCAACAAAGAGAAACCTCAATCTAAAGATCTTATCCGACATACCATTGATGCGACTCTCGAAGCTCAAACCATCCGCAAGGAATCAAAGATAAGTAAAAGAAATTTCAAATTCCGTACTTTCAATGGCACTCGAAAGGGAAAAACTATTCTTGCATTCATTAGTCAATTTGATGACTATTTTCATGAGGAAACCTATGCAGAAAAAGATAAAATCAAGTGTGTGACTAATCATTTAGTGGATAGAGCATCTCTTTGGTGGACTGTAATATGCAAGAGTATAGATTATCCCGCTACCTGGGAGAATTTGAAGAAGAAGTTTATGCAGAATTTCCTTCCTCCACAATTTCATGAGAAAGCCATAAAGCAATGGGATCTTCTTCAGCAACGGGATCGTGAGCCTATTCCTCAGTATACAGAGCGTTTTTGAAATGCACTACTCTAGTTACACATGCTTGAAGACGTACCTGAAGCGACACACAAGCGCAAGTATATGTCTGGACTCCTTGGGCATTACTACGCTAAAGTTAACATGTTCAAGCCTGCTACTCTTGAAGACGCCATTTCATTAGCTCACGACACTGAAGACAAGCTGCGAGGTAGAGACAGACGTCCACAGCAATTCCAAGCCAATGGTAACTATGGATCTAAGCAATTCAACTCAAACTTTAAAAGATTTAATCAAGGTCGTTTCACTTCATCATCTTTCCGTAAAAATTGGGCAAAACCACCTGCTTTACCATCCAATGTCAATCAAAATTCCAAGCCTATTCCATAGCCAAATCCTAATGTCTCTAGACTTCCTGCCATTGCAAACAATGTAACCAAAACCAAGCCAATAGTATGTTATAAATGCCACTAGCTTGGATATTTAGCAGCAAATTTCCATTCAAAGAAGCCACCTGCCCATATCAACTACCTTGGAGCAATGGACGATGAAGAACATGAAGATATGCCTAATTTTACAGAAGATGAGGACGACATTACTACTCCTTCGGATACTTTACCAGGTATGCCAACTCCACATTCTTTATTGACTATGAAATGTTTGGTGCATGGAAAGGAAAAGATTATTTTGCATGATAACAGTAGTACTCATGATTTTATTTCAGCAAAGCTAGTAAAGGAATTGAAGTTACAGACTGTACCTACGCATTATCGCATCAAAGCAGCATTCTTAGGCACTAGGTATAATGGTACACAGGAAGTGCATGACTTAGAAATTCAAATTGGTCAATATACTGAAAGAAGAAATTTCCTAGTTGTTCCATTATTATAGTCAAGTGACATTATTTTAGGTATGCCTTGGCGTCATCAACATAACCCAGATATAGATTATTCCACACATTCAATGAATATTAATTTTCAAAGAAAACCTATTACATTGTATGGTATACATGCATCTAATGTTTTTTCACTGCTTTCACATACTCAAGCTAAATGCGCATTATGAAAAAGTAGTAAATCTTATCTCATTTGGATGAATGAACTGCAAGTAAAAGAAAATCATATGCATCCTAGGCATAAAGAATTTCTTGCACATTTTAAGGACTGTTTTGCCGAAGACCTACCACCTGGTTTACCTCCTTCACGTCCAGAAGACCATAAAATAGATTTGATTCCTGGTACACAACCACCTTGCAAAGCACCATATAGGCATAACCAGATAGAGCAAAAAGAAATCCAGAGTCAAGTTGAGGAATTACTAAATAGAGGATTGATTAGACCTAGTAGTTCTCCATTTGGTGCACTTGTTCTGTTAGTCAAGAAAAATAATAATACCTATCGTATGTGCATTGGCTATCGTGCTTTAAATAAGATCACAGTAAAGAATATGTATCCAATTCCTAGAGTTGATGACCTTATGGATAAACTGCAAGGATCTGCTATATTTAGTAAAATAGACCTTAAGTCTGGTTATCATCAGGTGAGACTAGATAAGTCAGACATATTCAAGACTACATTTAGAACACAGTTTTGTCATTATGAATTTTTAGTGATGCCATTTGGATTGGCTAATGCACTTGCTACCTTTAGTAGAATGATGAACCGTATATTTTTGAAATCTCGGTATTGTGTAATTGTCTTCTTTGATGATATTTTGGTGTTTAGTCAAAATGAGAAATAATATTATGAGCATTTGTCATTGGTTTTCCAGTTACTAAAAGATAATCAACTGTATGCAAATCCTGAAAAGAGTGAATTCTTTAAAACAAAAATTGAGTATTCAGGTCATATTGTATCATCTGATGGAATTAAAGTTGACCCTAAGAAAATAGATGCAATATTGAATTGGCTTGTACCTAAAAATGTGCATGAGTTACGATCTTTCCTTGGTCTTGCTAGTTTCTATAGGAAGTTTGTACGTAATTTTTCATTACTTGCTTTACCACTGACTAAACTTCTGAAGAAAGGTATTGTCTATCATTGGTCTGATTATCAATAGAAATCCTTTGACTTATTGAAACATGCATTAACCCATGCCCCTGTCCTACAGTTGCCTGATTTTAATAGACCATTCTTTTTAGTAGTGACTGATGCTAGTGGATCAGGAATAGGAGCCGTACTTATGCAAGATAATCATCCTAAAGCCTATTCTAGTTGTAAACTGAAACCCTCTGAACTAAAATATTCCAAATATGACAAAGAACTATTAGTTGTTGTACAAGCATTAAGACAGTGGAAACACTACTTAATGGTTTCACAATGTATGATTAAGACCGATCAGCAAAGTATTAGACATTTACTTAGCCAACCCCAAATATCTGACCGACATATCAAATGGGCATCCTTTATCCAAAGTTTTCATCCTATCATTCAATATCAACCCGATAAAGAAAATGTAGTGGCTGATGCATTAAGTAGAAGACCTGCCATTCATAATATTTTTGTTATATCTTTTGATTCTTTGATTGCTATGAAAGATACTTATCATCAGGATATTACTTTTCATGCTGATTGGAATAAATTAGTTCAAAATAACTTGATTCCTGTTGATTCATTATCTTATAATGATGGATTTATGTTTTATGAAAAGAGATTATGTGTTATAGTCCCATTCTGATCTTTTGTTTTGAATGAGATTCATTGTCCCCCATATCAAGGTCATAGAGGTATAATATCTACTTTACGTACATTAATCGAAAATTTTTATTGGCCGCATATGGACATTGATGTATCTAACTTTGTTTCTGAATGTTTGATTTGTCAAAGAGTTAAGAGACATCATGGTAAACAGTATGGATTACTTATGCCTTTGTCTATTCCATCTAGACCATGGGAACAAATTTCTATGGATTTTATTACTGGTTTACCTAATACTAAATCTAATCATGATATGATTTGGACAGTAGTAGCTATATTTAGTAAACAAGCATATTTCATTCCATGTAAGAAAACTTTAACAGCATCACAAGCAGCACAATTGTTTTTAAAAACTGTTTTCACTAACCATGGATTACCAAAAGTTATTATTTCAGATCGTGATTCTAGATTTTGTAACAACTTTTGGATTACTCTGTTTACTAACCTAGGCACAAAAATTGATTTCTCATCTGGATTTCATCCTGAAACTAATGGACAAACAGAAGCCACTAATAGTACTATACTAGATATTTTATGTGCTTATACTATTTCTAAACCACAGACATGGGATACACATTTGCATTTATTACAGTTTGCATATAACAATACACCACACACATCTACAAAGAAAGCACCGTTTGAAGTGATTTATGGTTATAGATTATCTACACCAGTTGCATCTTTGTCAAATAGAATTCAGAGTGCTGATGATATTGCTAGTATGCATAACACTATTTTTGATGAGGTTAACAACATGATTGCCAAAGCCCAGCAATCATATACAAAACAAGCCAATAAGAAACGACAAGCAATGAATTTCAAAATTGATGACTATGTTTGGTTGACAATAAAAAAACGTAGACTACAAAGTGTAGATAGACACCCACTTGTGAAATTAGCCCCTAGATTCTATGGACCATTTAGGATCATTCATAAAATAAATGACAATGCATTCAAGTTAGAATTACCACCTCATTGGAAAATTCACAACACATTTCACATTAGTTTATTAAGACCATTTAGAGGCCAATTACCTGTACACCCTGTTTATGAAAACCCACCTTTGTTAGAGGAAGAGACTGAAATACTTGAACCAGAAGCTAACATAGACACTGACTTTATGACCACTAGAACTGGCCAAAGATATTCTAGATATCTAGTTAAATTTAAGAACCATCCTGTAGAGGAAGCACAATGGATGCACGCTAGAGACTTAAATGCTTTCCCCACTCTGTTAGCTCCACATTGAGCTAATAGCAATTGAGGTCAATTGCTATCCCACCCCGGGGGTATGATGCTAGGAGGCATATTTCACGGTGGATTCTGTGAGGTTTTACGGTGGATTCCGTAAACTTTGATGATCGGGACTCGTACACAAAGTGGATTCTTTGTGTGAGAAGTTGATGGGGATGCTTGTTCTTTTCGGGCGTTTCATTAATTTAGTGTGTACATGGGTGATTTCATAGCGGGTGATTCCGCAAAATGCATATTAAATTAATAAACATTTATGAGTTTAGAGTGCGCACTCGTAATAAATTACGGTTAGGATTTATTTCTAACCAGTTGATTTATTTATGTAGCTGAAGACTTCTAGGTATTCACTTTTGTCGGTTTAATTGTATTATTTTGCTAACGATTGTGAATGCTTCAGTTGATGTGTAGAGATAGCAGCAGTGGGACAGAGGAAAGCATTGGAGGATAGCGAGTATTTGATTTATGGATTATATTTTGATGGGCGCATATCTTAGACATGGCGTCTATATTTTGTCATGCCTATTTATTGAGGCATCGGTTATTTATTATTATTTTGTATGTGTATGGACGCACAATTATGTTATTTCTACTTGGACATTGTATTGGACATGCCAGACTTTTTGGGCACCGCCCATTAGCTTTATTCCTATTTTGTGTTAAAGCAAACTCAAAAGCTAAAAGCTTGCTATTTTGTAATTTGGGCTATTATTTGAGCTTGAAGATGAATAATACATAAAATACATGCTTTATGGAGCGCTCACACAAGGCATGGGGGGAGATTGCACCCAATTCGTCTCTTGCTCTTGTCATTCATGCTTTTTACCTTGTAATTTGTGCAAAAAGTAGAGTTCTATTGTTCTTGGGGATCTTCCGGCATTCACTACACGAGCGTATAGCATCCGATTTGCACATCAGCAATGGTACTTCTTGTTGGAGAAAGTTATGTGATTTTTCAAGACTAACAATATCCTCATATTTGGTGTCTAAGAAGGTAGTTATGAGCCTGCTAGCACTACAAATAGAAACATTTAACTAAAGTAGAAAATCAAATAAAATAAATAATTAACCATAAAGCAATAAATATATCATTCAACACATATTTTTTCTTGGCTATGGATACCACTTAGAGAGTTTATGAGGATAATTTCTCTAGTGAGTATATCCGATGTAAGAAATAAAAAATGGGTAGTTTTTTATGGAATCAAAATATTTAAAAACCATTGCTATATTTGAAAGAGATCTCAAAGGCAAGTCCACTAATAATAGTGGATCAACAATGAATATACTTTTAGAGTTTTTATAGTTAAGAGAAGCAATCAACACTATAAGGATGTGAAAGTATAGAGATGCCCATTAGCAACGAGAAATAGCGGCGTCGCTATTTGTGTTGCATTTGTGATTCAAATAGCGACAATACCTAGAGAAAAAAATGCTAGCCGAAACTTGAGCGCGTCATTTTTTGTGTATTCACGAAAGAGAGAGCAAAAGGGAGAGTGAGAGGGAGAGCGAGCATCTTGCTGAGAGTAAGAGAAAGAGAGAAAGAAGGAGAAAGAAGGCTTCTCACTGCCACCACCGCCACCCCCGCCATTCGCAAAGAAGATGAGGAGGTGTAGGAGGGCAAAGAGGAACTGCCGTCACGAAGAGGAGCCGCCAAAACCTTCTTCGAGCCTTTACGTTGAGTGCATTGTCAATTCTTGCTTTGTTTCTGTGTTTTCTCGCTCTCTTTTACCTATTTTTGGTATAATTCGTGTGTATTGAGAGAGGGAGAGGAAATGAGAGAGAAAGAGAGGGAGAGGGAGAGGGAGAGGGAGAGGGAGAGAGAGGGAGAGGGAGGGAGAGGGAGAGGGGGAGGGAGAGAAAATGAGAGAGGGAGAGGGAGTTTTCTCTCTCTCTCTCTTACTTGTTTTTGGTATAATTCGTGTGTATTGAGAGAAGGAGAGGAAATGAGAGAGAAAGAGAGGGAGAGGGAGAGGGAGGGAGAGGAAATGAGAGAGGTAGAGGGAGGGAGAGAGAAAGAGAGGGGGAGGGAGAGAAAATGAGAGAGGAAGAGGGAGTTTTCTCTCTCTCTTTTACTTGTTTTTGGTATAATTTGTGTGTATTGAGAGAGGGAGAGGAAATGAGAGAGAAAAAGAGGGAGATGGAGAGGGAGGGAGAGGAAATGAGAGAGGGAGGAAATGGGAGAGGGAGGAAATGGGAAAGGAGAGGGAGAGGGAGGGAGAGAGAAAGAGAGGGGGAGGGAGACATTAAACATAATAGGGAAATTAGAGAGGGAGAGGGAGAGGGAGAGGGAGGGAAACATTGAAAGAGAGAAAGAGAGGGAGAGGAAGGGAGAGAGAAAGAGGGGAAGGGACAGGAAAAGAGAGAAAAAACATTAAACATAATAGGGAAAGAGAGAAAGAGAGAGAGATGGTGAGGGAGGGAGAAGAAATGAGAGAGGGAGAGGAAGAGAGAAAAGGAAATTAGAGAGGGGGAGGAGAGAAAAAAATTAGAGAGGGAGAGGAGAGAGAAAAAGTGAGAAAAAATATTAAACCTAATAGGGAAAGAGAGAAAGAGAGGGTGAGGGTGAGGCAAGGAGAGGAAATGAGAGAAGGAGAGGCAGAGAGAAAAGGAAATGAGAGAGGGAGAGGAGAGAGAAAATACACTAAACATAATAGGGAAAGAGAGAAAGAGAGAGAGAGGGTGAGGGAGGGAGAGTGAGAGAAAGAGAAGAAAAGGAAATGAGAGAGGGAGAGGAGAGAGAGAAAAAATGAGAGAGGGAGAGGAGAGAGAAAAAGAGAGAAAAAACATTAAACCTGATAGGGAAAGAGAGAAAGAGAGGGAGAGGGTGAGGGAGGGAGAGGAAATGAGAGAGGGAGAGGAAGAGAGAAAAGGAAATTAATTGTTATTGTTTATTGTAGTAGTAGTAGTAGTTTTTTTTCTTTTCTTGCTTATTGTTGTTTAGTTTTTTTGTTTTTTGTATAATAGTAGTAGTAGTAGTAGTAATAGTAGTTTTTTCTTCTTTTCTTGTTTATTGTTGTAGTAATAGTAGTACTAGTAGTTGTTGTTGTGTTTTTTTTTCTTGTTCTTTTCTTGTTTATTATAGTGGTCCTAGTCGTGGTAGTGGTAGTGGTAGTGGTAGATGTGGTGATCGTAGTCGTGGTCATAGTCGTGGTAGTGGTAGTCGTGGTCGTGGTCATGGTCGTGGTCGTGCTTGTGGTCGTGGTAGTAGTCGTAGTCATGGTCGTGGTCATCGTAGTCATAGTCATAGCCATAGTTGTAGTCGTGGTTGTGGTCGTGGTCGTGGTCGTGGTCGTAGCCATAGTCGTAGTCGTAGTCGTGGTCATGATCGTGGCCATAGTCATAGTCGTAGTCATAGTCATAGTCATGGTCGTAGTCATGGTCGTGGTCGTGGTCGTGGTCGTGGTCATGGTCGTGGTCATGGTCATGGTCATGGTCGTGGTCATAGTCGTGGTCGTAGTCCTGGTCGTGGTCATCGTCGTCATGGTCCTGATCATGGTCATGGTCGTGGTCGTGGTCATAGTTGTAGTCGTGGTCGTGGTCATCATAGTCTTAGTCGTAGTTATGGTCGTGGTCATGGTCGTGATTGTGGTCATGGTTGTGGTGGTAGTCGTGGTCATAGTCATAGTCATAGTCATAGTCGTGGTCTTGGTCGTCGTAGTTATAGTCCTGGTCGTGGTCGTGGTCGTGGTCGTGGTCATGGTCATAGTCGTAGTCGTAGTCCTGGTAGTGGTCTTCATCATAGTGATGGCCGTGATCGTTATAAAGAAAATGAGAGAGGGGGAGGAAGAGAAAAAAGAAGAAGGAACGAGAGAGAGGGAATAAACATACAGCATATTAAAGAAAGAGAAAAAGAGAGAGAGATGGAAGGAGAGGAGATAATGAATGGATAAAAACAAAGAGAGAGTGGTGGCGAGGTCCGATGCAACACCACGAGACGGGAAACACTCTAATATATATATGTTAATCTGTGGGTGGGTGGGTGGAGACTTTACATATGTTAATTTTTGCTGAGTTACAAGAGAAAAATTCCCTTCTCAAATAATTTAAGAAAGAAAAAAAGAATGATAATAAAAACAAATTGTTTGCCGTAATGTAGACAAAATGGAAAACGATGAAGGTCTTGTTGTTCAAGATCAGGAAGCATATCTTAATCAGCGTGTCCCATGTCCTTGCTCTCAATGCAAGGTGGCAATTAGACGAAAACGTTGATTGTCCATAGAACATGTACGATGCTTCGGCGAGTTTCAATCTGAGATCATTGATCAGGCGATCTTGGATTTTTCAGCAAACGATAAGAAAAGTTAATATCAATTATGCATTGTACTCGCAAGCTAATTGAATATCATATATAAGAAGATTGGGTGTGGCTGGAAATTTTTTTAACCAGGGAGGTGACGTCTCATCCCAAGGAGGAGTGCACCCTTTGCAGCCAATTAGAAGAGTTCATGGGCGTGGGATGGATGGAGTGCATGAGCCAATCCACCACTTGGAAAGTTCTACCCAATCTATATCGTCAATACCAGAGACAGGCAACCTTCCAGCCTACAGTCTTGGAGCATGAGATGGAGGCAATGATCGATGCATTGATTCCCATGGATGTCGAGACTTCTGATCCACTTAAAGAGGAAGCATCCATACCATTATATGATGGGTGTCGAGTATCTTGCCTAAAGACACTACTTGCACTCCTAAGTGTGCAAGCAAAATATGGGTGGAGCGATGCAAGTGTAACCGAGTTGTTCAGTTTTCTTGTACATACGCTTCGTTGATTTCTTTTCGGTACTATCATTAAAAACATTTGTGCTTTTTCAAGGTGTTTTATGATTTTTTTAAGGTTACTAAAATATCATATATTACAACCTGCAAATACCATGCCTGAGTCTCGTGATGATGCCTGACATGTTTTACGAAAGCTTGGCATGGACTACAACAGCATCCATGCATGTATCAACGATTGCATACTATTTCGAGGAGAATACGAGACTATGGAGACATGTCCAAAGTGTGGTGTTCACAGGTATCGACAGGACTTGCAAGGGCAAACCATCCCTTAGAAAGTTGTTAGATACTTTTCTTTTATCCCCCGCATAAACCACATGTTTCATATGTTCAGCATGGCAAGCGTGACAACGTGGCATGCACAAAATATGTCCACAGATGGAGTTCAACGAATATCAGTGGATTCATGCGCATGGAGCCACATTGACTCTACCTTCCCATGCTTTGCTCGAGAGCCAAGGAATCTTCGGCTCAGTCTTGCAATGGATGGCATGAATCCATTCAGTCTATGCTCAACTTCTTACAGTGTGTGCCCTATAGTCCTTGTTAACTACAATATCCCTCCATGGCTTCCTACAAATAAAGGACATCTCATCCTTAGCTTACTCATCCCCAACCACTACAAAGTCAAAAATATGGATGTGTATCTTCATCCATTAGTTGATGAGCTTAAGATTTTGTGGGAGGAGGGGGTCACCGTGCAAGATATGAGCAAGCGCAACGGTCGACAGTCCGCCAATAGCCATTCTCATGTGGACGATGCATGACTTTTTGAGATTCGGAGAGTGCTTAGGTTAATAGGCTTCTATTCTTATTGGTAATATTTACATTTTATCTCATTCAAGTTTGTATTCACTGTGGATAGAGCTGTTGGAACATTTCTAGTTACCTCAGGTTATCATGCATGTCCATTGTGCGGGCCACAATTAGACTCTCGAAGGTCACGAACCATGAAGAAAATTGTATATCAAGGACATGCCGCTATGGAGACGTGGCTCGCCAGGTATAGATCGCTAGGCAAGATCGAGAGGAAGCGCGATCTGAATTTCGACGTAGCACGTACCATCAACTGATTCAATATCCCGAGAGCATAGAGGAGATATCGCGGTTCATGTCAATGTGATGGTTGCATGGAGCTTTGACCACAGCATTTCGCGAAGAGGCAGAGGTCTCAATGGAGAAGTGGGAATTCTCAAGGGTATGTATTCCAAAGGTGATGACGTGTTTAGGATTTGTCGTATCTATATTTTATATGCGACAACCAATTTGAGTGTTTCAATGTACATTACAAAATATATAGTGTAGCGTGGTCATGTGGATAGAATTTTTGCGTGGAGTGTATTGACAAAATGCGCTCCACAATGGACTGTGGTATCATGGCAAGGTTCGAGTAGGAAAGCCGATGACGAGCAACAGATCCAAACACGGTTATAGATGAGATGGAGCATTTTAGAAACTTGCAAAGTATTGTTATGGTGGATTACCATAGCTTCTCCATGATACTATTCGATGTGCAGTGGTTCAAAGTGATACTTGAAGGAGCTGGAGCAACAGTTCGATGAGGTCCATTTGGATTTCTCGAAATAGATTTCGAAAAAAAAAGGACAGATTTGTGTGACACCTTTGTATTGCCAGCCCATTGTGAACAGGTGCGTGAACTCTTTTGTTTGTTAATTGTATTACGACATGGTACATGTCACAATAGTTTAATCTCTTTACTAGTCGCTTATAAGGGTACATAAGATATGCATTTTAAGTGAGATCATTTTTTAGGACTTATATTTCGTGCTTTATATGATTTAAATTGATTATGCTAACATCATTTTTTGTCTGTACAGGTGACATTTTCAAGATGAGTCGAGGGATGAGCGATGAGGAGTTGCAGGATATCTTCACGTACATGTCTCCAGATTAGATAGCAAGATTCAGAGACATGGCAGACCAGAGCTCTCTCAAACATTGTCAGGTCGTTCTATTAGATCTACTTTGGCGTGATCAGATGCTTCAGCTCTTCGAGCAGACGAAGTCGACACTCCAGACTTGGGCTAGAGGGAGGGAGTGCTTCACGGTTAGGGGGATGCTATAGAGATACAGAGACAGTGAGCCCGCGGTTGGCACATGATATAGGTGCGACTCCTCACTCTCGTGGTTGTTGTAGAGGCATGGACGCAGTGTCTCCATCTCGTCGTTCTGCTAGAGTTGCGTCACCTCCAGGATTTGTCACACCTCTGTGGACGTCTACTCCAGTTACTCTGGCTTTTGCTCAGTCGTCTTGTCGGTGGCACCCCTATGGGTACTATATCGATAGATACTATCTCGGTCGGTACACCGGATGTACAGGGGTCTCCTAGATATGCCCAAGATTGTGGATGCAGGTGGGAGAGGACCCATCTTAGGCATACCCCAAAGGGATATGCCTATCTTGTCGATAATAGGTGACAAGCCATCATCATGAATGATGAGGCGAGGAGGGTGATGGCTCGCATGAGAGAGTTGTGCCAACAAGTTTTTCAGCACAACATCTTAGATCATTGAAAAATTATACTGGAGGGGAGCAAGGACTACATAGTAGCATCCTTGCATGAGGAGTTTCCGATTCCAGCCACAATAGATAGATTTTCTACGGGCTGGATGATGGACTGCATGCATGCATATATGTCACATAGACGATCGAATGCACGCAAGGCACTCAAGAGTGGGGTTGCAAAGCCCGAGTGGCTAGACGCGGATGACTGGCGCCGACTAAGGGAGAAGGCTACAGATTCTCGAGGACGTTGGAGTCAGCAGCGCGAGGCAGAGAGGGCACGACTAAAGGCCAGAGTGGTCCATCATCTTGGGAGTGGCGGCCATAGGATATATTAGAGGACTTTGTAAATTTTTCTTATGTTTTGCTTGCTTATTTTTTGCAATATTCTTTGTACTGACCATCATGTTTCTAATAGTTAGTATTTTTTTTCTTTGCAGCACTCCATTAAAAATCATGATCCGACCGGCCTTGAGACTCGATATGCAGAGAGGCACGATCTCACTACATTGATCGACCGCCGATTTTATAGATGCGGCGGCCCTATAAGTCACTCATCTTTCTTGTCCATAGTTACCATGTTTAATTAGAATGCATTATTGTATGTTGGACTGATGTGTAGTTGTTTCTTTTTTTGCAAAGTCTGTTCGATGCTCCTTTACGGCGAGACAAGCTTTCGGATGGCGAGGATATGTAGCTCACCTTTGGATCCCTGGAGCTCACACACGCTTCGTTTTTGGTCGCCTAATCTGTGTAAACATTTTCTATGTAGTAGTGATATCTTGTCATGATTGTACCAGTCGCTTTCATTATGCGATCATTTATTTATTTCATGTATCTGCGTTATGATTTAAGTACACTTTATTTTGTTTACATGAGCATTGTACACAGTGCATAAACTATTTTGTATGGCCCAAATAAAGCACACAGTGCTATATATGGTAGGGCAGCTTGCTGCCCTGCCACAAAAATTTGTTTTTCCCTATTATCGTCGCTATTAGCATTGCAAGTTTACCTACACGTGTTGTTATTTGCATCATTATTAGCATGGCAGAGCATCGTTATTTTCATCAGTATCAGCGTCGCTAAATAGCGATGCTTATAACGACACTAATACCGACGGTTCTATGGTGTCGCCAATAACGACGCTGTCGTATTGCTGTGCATTCGAGGTGTGAAAACCACCCAAAAGTTGTGTGTGTGATTTGATACTTTGTACATACTTAGTTGTTATATTTTCTCTTTTATTTTATGTGGGTAATATAGAGGGGTTTGAAGCAAGAGGAAGAAATAAGTCGTGATGAGTTGACATACATTATTGCCCTTCAAGCCTGTGGTCCACTTACAGATGCAGAAGCTATTGTTTGGAAGGAACAATTGCCTCTACTTGGGTTTCTGGAAATTGGTCAGACATTGCATCATGATGCTTGTATGAGGGCTTATACTTCAGATGTCTTTGTTGGTAGTGGCCTTGTGAGTATGAATGGAGCACATGGGACCATACAAGAAGCAGAGAGTATGTTTATTGGCTTACCATTTTGAAATGTCGTATCATGGAGTGCAATGGCTATCTCTTTGGCTTACCTTTATAGACACCATCCCAAGTTGAATGATGGAAATGCATTTCGCGTTTTGGCTGCTGCTTCTTTTCTTGATTAGCAGGACTTGTGCGCCATTTGTACTGAGTTCATCATTTCTGAAATAGGGACAAATAATTTTCTGTCATCTTAGGCTTTTGTTGAAAGCCAAGATTATGGGATCTATGGAGAACGTGTCAGGAAGGCTTGTTGGGTGAAATTTCTTGCAAATACTTTGTATATTTTGGCTTTGAAGGCTATTATGTACAGTCCAGAGCAAAATTTTGGTCTTAAGAGAAAACCTGCATTTGACGGGACTCAAGGTGTTCAAATTTGTTGGAAGAGAGACGAAGCAGCATTACTCAGTTTCAAAAATTATCGGGCTTCTTTTCTGTTAATATGACAATAGATGAGATTCGAAGTTTGAAGGCTATTTTTGGGGGGAAAAGTGTTTTCAGAGGAACGCATGAAAATTCGGCAAGAAGGGGCTTTTCTGGGGAGATACCAATTATTTTTGGAAGGAGATTCGTATTTTGGGATGAGGAAGGAAAAGTTGTTATCGAGAACTGAAGACAGCCTGATGGGGAAAAACCGATCGTTATTGTATCGATGAGATGCAAATTGCGTTATGATGCAGATTGCATTCTTTGATACTTCCATGGCGGGTGAGCTCAATGTGCCAGGTGCAAGAACGGCTTGAATTTCAAGAATCAAATTCCGAATCTGAGTACGCTAGATGCTCATCTGTGCTTGAAGCAGAATTTCGATAGTGCTCGGACCTTGAGTCTTCCAGTTCCTGAGTGGCAGGGCACACGATCTCTCACTCTCACCATGATAATGCGCACAGCAAGGGACCTAACCCCCATCTCTCTCCTCAACATGAAGAACGGCTAGAAGAGGCCGTCCCTTACACAAAGCGATCATGCAAGACTGTGTGGGAATGCTCCAATTGCTGTTGAGTCCTTGGTTCTGAGCATGGCCAACAACAGTTCTTTTGCAGAGTGATAGGACACAGGCTGCAGCAGGTGCAACCTCTATTTGTTTCATAATGTTGGGAATTACGGTTGTGGAGTAGACAGGAGAGGCTGTTAACTTGTAAAGTACAGCACCCTTAGTTCTCAATATATGAAATGCAGAAGGACAAAAATAGAATTATGGTTTGTAGATGATTGGATCGAGAATGCTTACCAGGATGGAACCCGCAAGTAGCAACAGATTCCTTTCCATCCTTTGCGATGCTCTTTGTGGTGATAGAGGCGTCTCAAAGTAGGTCATTCAAAAACCTTAGATGTAGAGGTGTAGGCCAAAAATCGAGGACAATGATGCAAACGATAAATGGAACAATAGGGCCGACTCATTGCAAAAGGGCAGCGCTGACCAGTCTGATTGAAACCGTCACATTCCCACAGATTGAAACCTGTCACGTTTCCACAGATTGATACCCATCATGTTTCTACAAATTGATACCATCTTGCGAAAGCTAGACTGATACCCTTCTTGTAAAACCCACAATCACCGAGGAGGACAGAAGTGATCATTAGCAAGCAAAACTCGCAGCCTGTTCTGCAGGTTCAGAGTTGGGAAGATTGCATACATCAGAGTTGGAGACTGGGGGATTCAGCAGCTCCAATGTTTTGGTGTATTGACTTCTCCATACTCATAACCACACTTGCTAAATTCATGGAAGTGAAACCTATCCAAACTGTCAAGAAGCACATAGACATTTTTGTTTATACAAACCTTGTGCTGCAACATGTAAAGAATGTTCACTTTGTTGGAGTGCAATCACTGATCGGATAATAGCTTTGACAGCTTGATAAAAGCTAGAGAGTCCTATAGTGTCAAATTTTGATCCTTAAGAACTGGCTGAAGTATTTCATGGTTACTTGATACAAAATTTTTGCATAGAATTCTGAGTGAAAAAACAGTGAATTTATAGCAAACACATGATATATACCATGCATAACTCTTCTATGTTTTTGAAGGATTACTGGTTCATTCAATACAAAGAATTATATATGATCATGAACATTTTTTATCTTTCCAACTGATCAACATCACAGGAAGTAATTGTAGTCATAACAGATTTGACTTCATTCACTTGCTTGATATTCTATCCTAAAATTTATCAAGGACTTCTAGAGTCGTGACATTGCTTTTGAAACCCTTCGACATCTTTGGTGAACCCGACATGAAGCGTCGCAGAAATTTCAGGATGGGAGATACTTCAGCCTCTATTTCAGCCTCTTCCACGATTCCAGCTACGTCCTCTACTTCAGCTCCATCAATGACTGCTGCGTCAAGTACTTCAACAGAGGATCTAAAGCGGATTTTGTAGAATATGTCCATGTATATGCAGCTCCAAAATCAGCAGACACAATTGTATATGCAGCAGCAACAACAATTGCATCAACAGCAGTTGTCTCAGCAAAGGCAACTCTATTCGGAGCAGGAGAATGCAAACAGCGCGACTAAGGCTATTGAAGCAGTTGAGAATGAGAAGAAGCTATTTGATGGCCGTAATGTTTCATCATATTTGAAGACATATGAGATCAAGATGGGGTTTTTTGGAGTTCCAGCTGGACTTATGAGTAAGTATTTCCTTCGTCTTGTCACACCCACCTTGAGGGCAAAAGTGACTGATCTTTTTATTCAAAATACACATTGGCAAGATTTTAAGAAGGCCTTGAAAGAAGAATATTTCCTTGAGGACTTTGGTATGACTACTCGGCGGTCATTCCGAGAGTGTGTCTACATGCCAAACAAAGGTCTAGCTGCTTCAGAGTTGATTCGAGAATTTGAAGAGAGCTATAGTCAGCTTGATGCCATTGAACAAAGAGCATTAGATGTTGAAAAAGTTGAGCTTTTCTTGCAAGCTGCAGATCCTGCTCTTCAGGAAGAGTTGGGTGAGCTTCTTGAGGATCACACGAAGCCTATGGGTCTTAAAACGGATTGGCAGGATGCCCAAGATGCAGTCTCGACTTTGACCAAGAGGAGGATATGGAAGACTCACCTACAGAATGGTTCCATGACACCTACACCATCATCTGCTCCTATGCCTACTTCTATCCCTATTATTTCTTCTCCTCCTCAGCCAGTTTCTTGGCCTATGCCAGTGCCTACTGTTTCCACTCCACCTATTCCTCCTGTTCCACGACCGATGCCTACACCTTCTACTCCAAAACCATCCGCTCCATCGGTGCCTACCTCTCTTGCTGACATAATCAAAGGCATAACAGATTTGACACTGGAGTTAGTTAAAGCGGAGTTGGCGGGAAAATTGAAAGAGCAGTTTGCTTCGACTGTGCCTACCACTTCTTCTAGTGCTCCTACTGCACCTAGGAGAGATCGGAGATGTAGTTGGTGCGATAATACAGACCATCAGCATTGCAGGGATTGTGAATCTTTTCAGGATGCAAGGAGGAAGAATTTGGTATATTGGGGGCAAGATGGTAAGATTTGGTTGACTGAGACAGGAGCTCCACTTGCTACCAACTTTGGTAAAGATGAATGAAGAAGTTAGTGGATGACATGGCTTCGCGTACTTCTTATGTGACAGCTAGAGGTGATGCTTCTGCATATGGAGTCCACATTTAGAAGGGAACAAAGACTCAATCAGCACTATGGACTTATGCTATGGAGACTGCAAATAAGGGAAAAATTCAGCAAACTATTTTGACTAGTGCAGGCTCTAGCATCAGATCAAAGACAGGTTGGAATTCGCCTGTTGACAGGTACTCTATTTATGCTTATTTGCCTAAGTCTCAGGGAGCAGATGTACTTGTTGAGGAGAAGCGTAAGAGGGATAAAGAAAATCCAAGTGCAGCTAAAAAGACTAGAGGGGGTGAGTTTGTTACTCCATCTACTACAGGACCGTCTTCAAGACCAGGACCAAATCGACAGATGGAAGATGCTCAAAAGAGAGAAAAGAGGCAAGAGCCTAGAGAGAGAAAGCAGCCAGGGTTTAGATTGATGTCCGATATTGAGACATCTATGGACATGAAGAAAATCTTTAATGACAAGATAGTTGGCAGTGAGGTGACTTTCACTATTTCTGAGGTTTTGGGCATCTCGAAAAGAGAGTTTCAGGATCAGTTTCAGGAGGTCCTGAAGAGGAAAAGACATGCATTGTCTACCACTGATACACAGGGAGTTTTGATTGGGGAGTTGGATGAGGATGAGGATGAGGTTATGGTTGAGAATGATTCTATTTTTCCGTAGGTAGAGAAGAGGGTTCAGCCTATGCATTATGCTGAAATTGATGAGCCTGTCTTGATACCGCGTAGTCACTTTTCGCGGAGCCATTGGGCTAGGGCAACTACAGAGACGATGGTAGAGATTGGAGAGAAATAGGTGCCTTATGTTGCATTGGTGGATCATGGTTCAGAGATTAATCTCATAGTTCGTGGAGTTTATGAGAGCAACAGATGGCCTATGGATGTAGAGCATGGGTGGCGTATGAGAGCCGCCAATAACACTGCAGGTGATTTGTATGCTGCATGTCCCAGTGTCAGGGTTTCTATTGGTGATGTAGAGGAGGATTTCCATTTCTTTGTGCAGGATTCATGTTCTTATCCCATAATTCTTGGACAGCCATTCATCATAGAGATGCGCATGGAAACAAAGGTAATGGATGATGGATCTGCTTATGCACAGATTCGCAGTAAAGATGGCATGAGAGCAGTTCAGTTTATGACTGTGTGTGTGAACCATGTTAGAAACAGGGATACTCTCAGAGATGCACCTTTGCCCACTGTGAGGGATTTGGGTTTTCATTAGGTACCGCCGTTTCGCGAGACGACGGTGGTACAGAGCAGAGCAGATTGGAGTTCTCGCCTCCTGGCAACGGTGTTTTCTCCTCCGGTTTTGTTGGGATTTCAGCAAACAGTTCGATGAGCTATCAGAAGACTTCTAGGTTGCCTAGAGCTGCCAGGCAGTATATATACAAGAAGGAGAAAATTTGAAAAATGCAGGAATTTTGGAGGATGATGAGCACATAGATGGGATGTATGACAGTATGATTTGTGCAGATACGATGGAAGAGATAGAAGATATGCTGAAAACTGATATGCAGAATTGTCACAGTAATGTATTAGTGCAATCCCTGGACATGTTTCATGAAATTGCAGATTTTGTATCACAGATTGAGTTAGAGGCTGAGGTGGCTCAGCAAAAAGTGTTGAGTGCCGAAGAAATTCAGCAAACAGAGTTTCCAGCTAGTTATGATCAGCTTTCAGAGACATAGAGGGCTGAAAACTTTCAACCAACAGAGTTTACTGCTGAAATATTTCAGCATTCAGAGTTTAGGGTTGTTCCTATGTAGTTCATAGAGCAGAGGGCTGAGGATATTCAGCCATTGGAGTGCAGAATTGCTGATTTACAGCAAGATTTAAGTAATGGAGAAGAGCATAATGAAGCTAGGGTTGACACGAAATACAAAACTGTGGATAAGAAGGTGAAGCTGGTAGCTGTACCGCTTCCACGTAATAGTGATCAGCAAATAGAGAGGGCTGCCAAACAGCCAATTTTGAGGAATCCGAAGCATATTGGTCATAAATTTTCAGCAGAAACTTTTGCTGAATTGAAAATTGGAAATGGTGAATTCTTGCTACCCATAGAGAAGCAATGCTTTCAGGAGATGCTTGAGCGACATGGAAGGGGATTTGCTTTTTTCCCGCATGAAATTGGATGTGTGAATCCTGATATTGTTGCTACTATGGTCATTTTTACTATTCCTCATATTCCATGGAATCTCCAACCTATTCCAGTGCCTAAAGCACACCTGCCAAAGCTGATTGATTTATTGAGTGAGAAAATCAGGATGGGAATTCTTGAGCCTTCATCTGCACCATACTGAAATAGGTGGTTTACAGTTCCAAAGAAGAATGGTACTCTCCAATTTATTCAGGATATGCATCCAGTGAACAGAGTTACTATCAGGAATGTTGGTATAGGTCCAGTTGTGGATGAGTTTGCAGAAGCATTTGCTAGACGTGCCATCTATTCTTTAGGTGATTTGTATTCGGGATATGATCAGTTTCAATTGGCTTTGGAAAGCAGGGACATAACCACCATGAGAACTCCTATTGGGCTTGTCACAATGTGTACCTTGCCTCAAGGTGCCACTAATTCTATTGTGCATATGATGAATGCCATGCATAAGGTCCTTCGAGATTACATACCTCAGCTTACTATGCCTTTCTTGGATGATGTGCCCATTAAGGGGTGTGCAGAAGAAGAGAAAAATGAGAGTCTAAATGATCAAGGATGCAGATACTTTGTGGCTAATCATATTTCAGCATGTGAGAAGATTTTGGCCAGGTTAGAAGAAGTGAACTTGACACTTTCAGGGCAAAAATCTGTTTTTGGAGTGAATGAGGTTGTCATTATTGGACATATGTGTGGATATTATGGCAGGAAACCCTCACTTGATAAGGTGAATGCTATAGGTAAGATTGCAGAGTATTGTTCTACCACTTCAGAGGTACGGAGATTCATTGGAGCTTGTGTGTTTTATATGATTTGGATACCTCATTTTGCACACATAGTAGATTGTTTATATCAGTTGCTTCGAAAGGGGTAGAAATTCTATTGGGATGAGAGCCACACTAGAGCCATGCAGAAATTGAAGAAGTTATTGCAGAATGCTCCTACTCTCAGGAAAGTGGATTATAATTGTGGGAAGCCTATTGTATTGACAGTTGACACTAGTCCAATTGGCATAGGTTGTGCTGTGGGTCAAGATGATACAGATGGAAATAGGTATACTATTCGGTTTGGGGCGAAAGTCCTAAACGAGAGACAGAGGAGATATCCGCAAATCAAGAGGGAGTTACTGGGGATTGTTACGGCTCTCAAATGTGACAAGGAGTACTTTATTGGAGCTTCAGTTGTGGTAGAGACAGATTGCTTACCATTGATTGGTATGATTACGAGTTGCTCTACTCCAGATATAGCTATGCTGAGATGGATTGCATACATTAAGTCATTAAATCTGGAATTTAAACACATAGCAGGGAAGGATAATCCGGTGGCAGATATGCTGTCTAGAGCCAGATATGATGATGAGGAGACTCTGCTTGCAGAAGAGGATGATACAGAAATTTCAGCCACTATGGTTGATCATGTTTGTCATGTCTATGATATTATGGATTTCATAGAAGAGCTCTATGTTGGAGATTGGTTGCAGATTGGCAGGTACCTTAGTACACTAAGCAAAAGAGATGAATGGACAGATGAAGAGTTCAAGAAGATTAGAAGGAAAGCCTATGGTTATTTTCTCAAGGACGGATTTCTTTGGAAGCATCCGAAGAAAAGAGGTGGATTACCTTTGCGGGTTGTCTGCAATAGAGAGACACAGTTACAGGTGATGAGGAAATTTCATGAGAGTCCTTGGGCTGGTCATAGAGGAGTGTGGGCTACTTATGAGAAAATCAAGGAGAAATATTGGTGGAAAGGCATGTATAGAGATGTTTCTCACTTTGTTGAGACTTGTAGGGATTGTCAAATGTATTCAGGAGTGCGTCATCGAGATGAGCTTCATCCAACCTATCCATTATGCATTCATTATAAGTGGGTAGTTGATTTGGTTACTATGCCTATGGGTCTAGGCAGATGAGATACATTGTTTTGGCTAGAGAGGATCTTACCAATCATGTTGAGGGCAGATCTTTGAGAACAAAGACCACTAGTGCAGTGTGTAAATTCTTATTGGAAGAAATTTTCTGCAAGTATGGCTGTGTGGGTAAGATCACTGCGGATCGCGGTGAATTGGATGCAGATGAAGCTAGGGAGTTTTTCTCTTAGCTAGGAATCAAGTTGGCTCTAACTACAGCATATAATCTAGAGGAAAATGGGAAGAGTGAAAGAGGGCATCTGCCGATAGTGAAAGCATTAGCCAAAGCATGTAGAGGACGGATTGGAGAATGGCCGAGACTTCTACCATTTGCTTTGTGGGCTGATCATACGACTCACAGTGTTACCACAGGATATATGCTTGCAGAGTTGATGTATGGTCAGAAACCTGTTATGCCGACTGAGACTTGTGCCTTGACATGGTCAGTTCTACCTTGGCAGGAGGATTTGACGAGAGAGGAGCTCTTAGCTCTTTGGATTGGACAGTTGGAAAGAACACCAGAGGATATTCAGCTAGCTTTTGATAGGTTGAAGGTTGCCAGACTAAGAAATAAGGACAGGTTTGACAACAGGCATCGCTTGCGGCCTAGAGCAATAGAAGAGGGAGATTGGGTATTAGTCTTTGATAGCAGCCTTGAAAATCAGCATAGTGCACTTCGGAAGATGGTGAAAAGATGGTTTGGGCCGTACATAGTCAGACATGTTTTTGATAATGCAACATATGAATTGAAAGAATTGGATGGGACAGTGCTTAGAGTGCCTATTGCTGGAAAAAGAATCAAGATTTTCAAGAAAAGAGATGATGAAGATTATGCATTGGAAGAATTCGCAAGAGAAGAGCAATGAGAAGAAACTCCAATGGAAGAGACAGTTGATATGACAGATAATCTTATTGATGTACCGGAAATGCATAATGAAGAGATTGATCTGTTTGTGGATCTTGATGATAACGATCATGGGTAGTTGGCCCATCCGGAGGATGAGCAGGATTAGAGGGGGTGGATGTCGTATTGTTGCATATTCGAGGTGTGAAAACCACCCAAAAGTTTTGTGTGTGATTTGATACTTTGTACATACTTAGTCATTATGTTTGCTCTTTTATTTTATGTGGGTAATATAGTGAAGAGGGGTTTGAAGCAAGAGGAAGAAATAAGTCGTGATGAGTTGACATACATGATTGCCCTTCAAGCCTGTGGTGCACTTACAGATGCAGAAGCTATTGTTTGGAAGAAACAATTGCCTCTACTTCGGTTTCTCGAAATTGGTCTGACATTGCATCATGATGCTTGTATGAGGGGTTATACTTCAGATGTCTTTGTTGGTAGTGGCCTTGTGAGTATGAATGGAGCACATGGGACCATACAAGAAGCAGAGAATATGTTTATTGGCTTACCGTTTCAAAATGTCGTATCATGGAGTGCAATGGCTATCTCTTTGGCTTACCTTTATAGACATCATCCCAAGTTGACTGATGGAAATGCATTTCACGTGTTGGCTACTGCTTCTTTTCTTGATTAGCAGGACTTGTGCGCCATTTTTACTGAGTTCATCATTTCTGAAATAGGGACAAATAATTTTCTGTCATCTTAGGCTTTTGTTGAAAGCCAAGATTATGGGATCTATGGAGAATGTGTCAGGAAGGCTTGTTGGGTGAAATTTCTTGCAAATACTTTGTATATTTTGGCTTTGAAGGCTATTATGTACAGTCCAGAGTAGAATTTTGGTCTTAAGAGAAACCCTGCATTTGACGGGACTCAAGGTGTTCAAATTTGTTGGAAGAGAGACGAAGCAGCATTACTCAGTTTCAAAAATTACCGGGCTTGTTTTCCGTTAATATGACAATAGATGAGATTCGAAGTTTGAAGGCTTTTTTTGGGGGGAAAAGTGTTTTCAGAGGAACGCAGGAAAATTCGGCAAGAAGGGGCTTTTTTGGGGAGATACCAATTATTTTTGGAAGGAGATTCGTATTTTGGGATGAGAAAGGGAAAGTTGTTATTGAGAACTGAAGACAGCCTGATGGGGAAAAACCGATCGTTATTGTATCGATGAGATGCAAATTGTGTTCTGATGCAGGTTGCATTCTTTGATACTTCCATGGCGGGTGAGCTCAATGTGCCAGGTGCAAGAACGACTTGAATTTCAAGAATCCAATTCCGAATCTGAGTATGCCAGACGCTCATCTGTGCTTGAAGCAGAATTTCGATAGTGCCCGGACCTTGAGTCTTCCAGTTCCTGAGTGGCAGGGCACACGATCTCTCACTCTCACCATGATAATGCGCACAGCAAGGGATGTAACCCCCATCTCTCTCCTCAACATGAAGAACGGCTAGAAGAGGCCGTCCCTTACACGAAGTGATCATGCAAGACAGTGTGGGAATGCTCCAATTGCTGCTGAGTCCTTGGTTCTGAGAATGGCCAGCAACAGTTCTTTTGCAGAGTGATAGGACACAGGCTGCAGCAGGTGCAACCTCTATTTGTTTCATAATGTTGTGAAATGCGGTTGTGGAGTAGACAGGAGAGGCTGTTAACTTCTAAAGTACAGTACCCTTAGTTCTCGACATATCAAATGCAGAAGGACAAAAATAGAATTATGGTTTGTAGATGATTGGATCGTCAATGCTTACCAGGATGGAACCCACAAGTAGCAACAGATTCCTTTCCATCGTTTGCGATGCTCTCTGTGGTGATAGAGGCGTCTCAAAGTAGGTCGTTCAAAAACCTTAGATGTAGAGGTGTAGGCCAAAAATCGAGGATAATGATGCAGACGATAAATGGAACAATAGAGCCGACTCATTGCAAAAGGGCAGCGTTGACCAGTCTGATTGAAACCGTCACATTTCCACAGATTGAAACCTATCACGTTTCCACATATTGATACCCATCATGTTTCTACAAATTGATACCATCTTGCAAAAGCTAGACTGATACCCTTCTTGTAAAACCCATAATCATCGAGGAGGACAGAAGTGATCATTAGCAAGCAAAACTCGCAGCCTGTTCTGCAGGTTCAGAGTTGGAAAGATTGCCTGCATCAGAGTTGGAGACTGGGGGATTTAGCAGCTCCAATGTTTTGGTGTATTGACTTCTCCATACTCATAACTACACTTGCTAAATTCATGGAAGTGAAACCTATCCAAACTGTCAAGAAGCACAGAGACATTTCTGTTTATACAAACCTTGTGCTGCAACATGTAAAGAATGTCCACTTTGTTGGAGTGCAATCACTGATCGGATAATAGCTCTTATAGCTTGATAAAAGCTAGAGAGTCCTATAGTGTCAAATTTTGATCCTTAAGAATTGGCTGAAGTATTTCATGGTTACTTGATACAAAATTTCTACATAGAATTCTGAGTGAAAAAACAGTGAATTTACAGCAAACACATGATATATACCATGCATAACTCTTCTATGTTTTTGAAGGATTACTGTTTCATTCAATACAAAGAATTATATATGATCATGAACATTTTTTATCTTTCCAACTGATCAACATCACAGGAAGTAATTGCAGTCATAACAGATTTGACTTCATTCACTTGCTTGATCTTCTATCCTGAAATTTATCAAGGACTTCTGAAGTCGCGACATTGCTTTTGAAACCCTTCGACAACGCTTTTTGCGACGACGGGGCCAAATTTTGTTATTTACATTTTCATCGCTTTTAACGTCGGTATAAGGCCTATATCTTGTAGTGCAATGCCTTAAAGTTAAGAGAAAAAATAAATGAGTGTTATTTGCAATCAACAACACAAACATTCTATATGCTAAAATTTTTGAAAATCAAAATGTGTTACCTTATGCACAAATAAACTAGAGATACCTTTTTAAGAACTAATATGAACTTGTCCTCAAGGGATATGCTAAGATAGTCCTCTTCTTCAGAAGAGGTGCAATAAATATTGACAACCATTTGTCCATACACCTCACCTATTCTCTTATAATTAATAGGGCCAAGCATATCGATTGTTCTCTTGCAAACATCATCCTTGGTTTCTATGACCTCTTGCATTTTTTCTTCTTCGACAAACTCTTGGTGGGATGTGGTCCCAATTATTAGATATAGATGTATCACATCCTTGATCTTTGGGTGTTTCGCTTTGCTAGATAATTCTGGGGGAATGTTAAGGATCTCAGATATGATTTTTTGATGCCAAGAAGTGCTTAAAAATAGCCAAAACTTCCAAATTTCAGGGAAAAAATAGAGTTCATTGAAGGCAACGATGGTAATCAGTACGATTTTAAGCGGCAATGCTCGGAAAAGGCTTAAAAGAGCCACTTGATGACAGTTGATGAATTTTCATAATTTTTTGGTGTATCAGACGAGGTCCTCAAAGATTCCTGTAGTGGAGGACTTCAAGACACGCCCATGATTTTTTGGATTGTGAATTGGGTACCAGACGTGGGAGATAGGATGTTCGGGAGGCCAAGAATCAAAGGCAAGTGGGAATGGACTTAAGAAGTCCCAAAAGTTATGACCCTTAGAGGCTCCCTTTGGGATCCCCAACAAACAAAAATGAATTTGGAGGGGGGGAGGGGGAGGGGGCGCCATTTTTTTTCAGGACGATCAGAAAGACGGTGCTAGCTCTAGACCTCACGTCAAATGGCTGTATGATTATGGAGATCAGATTTCAGTCTTTCTCTCTCTTCCGTCTCTCTCTTGCAAGGGACAGTTTTTGCGTGTGAAGAAGAATGAAGCATGGTTGGTGAATGCTCGTCCAACAGGGTACCGGATTGCTTCTAAACCGAAGGTGGGCTGAAGATGGCAATGTGGAGGCAGACTGATGAGCATCAAACAGGGCTTGGTTTATAGACCCACAACAAGTTTCAAAACCTGAAATAATAAAAAAATACATGGTTGTGGCATTTTTACAAAGAAAACGGCTCTTTTTCCGCATTTGATGAGGCTAATCATGTTCTTATGGTATGAAAACTAATAGACATGTTTTTTTCTATTTGTTTTAGTATTTTATAATTAAAAACTCAGAAAACATACACTTAAAGTGTGGAAAATAAATGGGACAAACTCGAAAAGCATGGTTTTTAGAGGAAAAATTGCGTTTTTTGGGCTTAAAATCAGAAAAGCATGAAACAAAACACCAATAAAATCTACATGTTTGTTGTTCAAAGAATCAAGAGCCACAACTCAAAAATAATGCTACTTTTCTTCCATTTTTATTCATAATAAATAAAAAAGAATTAAAAAAATGGAAAAATATATTTTTTAAAAGGGGAAAAAATAAGAAACGGATGAGGAAAATTATGAAAAATTATGGATGTTTCTGTGAGTGTATAATGAGGATAAAGCATGATGGTTTGCCTCAAGTTATTCCCATTTATATGTTTTTGTGAGTATTTACTGCTTATTTCGTGCGAAATACACATGAAATCATCCCTTTACCTATACAACAAGGCAAAACCTTAAACGGTAGGGGGGTAGGGAAGTTTGAGTGCTGAAATATAATATAAAATCTGATGCATTTGTTACATTATTCATATAGGATAACATTAAGTTAAATAAAGGGAAGTACATCACGAGTGTAAGGCTCGGTGTCTTCTCTCATCATAACAATTACATGTTAGTGTATGGAAACATGAAAATAATGGATTTACACAATGCACTAGGCTATTTTTCAATTGTTTGAGCACTTAAAATATACACATTTGCATCAAGCATCATTAAATGGTATCAATTACAAGCTCTTGGATGCATAGCACTTGGTTTCTTTAGGACTTGACCCACATAAAGAGAGTGAGCAACCCGACTGTAGGTTTAGACAGTGGGTCCAAGGGGACGGATAAGTGAGGATTAGTGCATTCCTAGAATGATAAATATATTGGCACCAAGAGGGGAGTTTATTTCGAATGTGTCTATATATGGAAGTAGTGCATGGAGTGGAAAATCCCTAAGATGTAGGAGAGCTGCAGTAGGGCCACGGTAATCAACCGATGGGGTGCCTCGTTGTCTATGATATGTGACATTTATTACGGATATGTATCCTTTGAGGAGACAGAAAAGGGAACATTTGTTGGATTACAAACTATAAACGCGTAGTGATTAGTGTTTAGAATAGTGTATCCCTCGACACACGCTCCTGGCCCACGAGGCCGTGTGGTGGGTTTGTCTGTTGAGTGCATGAGGTCTGGCTAGTGCCTTAGCCAGTACCGGACCATTTTAGGTCCCATCAATGGTGTGTATGCCGGGAGCCGCCAACAAGTGGTGTTTCTCTAATCTAGGGTTTCTAGGGACCAAATAGTTGGTTTATATCCTCTGTCAAGGACCGTCAAGCCAAAATACAAAAAGTAGAATTTGCTGAGATGGCTAGACTGCCGTTGGAGATTGTAAGTCTTTTTTCTCCTCAAAGGAGCAGCCCATTACGCATAAGTGGTAGTGGTTCTAGTTACCTAAGTGTTACGAGTAGCTCTTCGAATGCAATTGGAAGTCTTAGTACTTTCCTACTTGCAGTTAATTAACCCACAACAAGTGGGGGTGTAGTTTTACCTACACAAACTCCTGTTGTTAATCCGGTTGTAGCCATGGCACAATCTATCGCAATTCCAGCAGGGACACTCGATTTGCCAACATTAGGAGCATTGTTGCCCATTTTTCATGGGTTAACAGAAGAAGATGGAGAACTCCACATTAAGGAGTTTCAAACACTCGTTTAATTATCCAATCCAAGATGAAGGACACCTAATGATGTTCTTCAACATGACGTTTAAAGGAAGAGTGATAGTATGGTACCACGGTCTCAAAGCCAGAACCATAACTAGCAGTGCCCAATTCGTTACGACTTTCCATAGATAGTTTTCCCCTGAGAAGGTTGGATAATATTACTTGCATGTCTTGAATGTAACACGCCAAGAGCCAAATGAGAATGTCCAGGCCTATGCCAAGAAATTAAAGCAAGTTCTTCGTAAACTAAATACTTATATCCCCACTCCACCAACTACCCAGTTACAATATTTCCTACATGGATTGGATTTTAATATCGAGGTGCAACTGAGTAGTGTTGCTTTGGCCGACATTGACACTACTATTACCCAAGTAGAAGGAGTAGAGTCACGCTTGCAAGCGGCTTATGCAGCAAGGATAAATTGGAATGGTAATAACTTGGCCTTGACCAATGGGAGTCAAGGGGATCCCATGTCAAACGTGAATGGGAGAGGAGGTATCATGCCGAATTTGCCTATATAACCAGCTCCTCCTAGCATGACTATGCCCATGGCTAGTCAGGTGGCCTCACTAAATAGTGGAGGTGAAACAATGAATCCTAATGTTGTCCCAGTAGGTCAATGGCCAATCCCTAATCAAGTGGTTAGGCCCATGGGACGACAAACTGACGATCACGGCTATGAGTTCAGTGCCTCTAATATCCTTGGTGAAGTTAAGGACATGATGAAGCACTACACTGATATGATCTCTGAATAGTATCGACAAATAGCTGTGGATGTTAATTTCCTTAAAAAGCAACAGAATTTGATAGGGAGTCGACGCCCTGAAGAGGGTGGCCCCTCAAGATTCAGCTGTAAGTGGTGTGGTGGCCAACATTTTCCTAGGAATTTTCCGAATATCAAATGTGATATTTGTGGAAACTTTGGCCACTTAGCTGCTACCTATTGGAGTAAGATCAATTCTGTCCAACATGGAAGTAAACAACTTGGTCCAGTTAATCATCACGCACAAGGGAATAATCTCACCAAGATGAGGAACCAAGACAAATACTGCAATGAGAAAATGTTGTTGTAGAGGAGTTGCCTCATGGCAGTGGAGTCAGCCTTATTGAGGCTATATGTATCAATGATACTAAAAATTTTAATCTACAAGCCGTAACAAGAGGGCAAAAGATTAAAGAGGGTGATAAAGGAATTGTAAAACCTATTGAGGGAAACCCTAAGCATGATGCTTGGGAAAAGTGAGTCCTGAATTCGGATATGGAAGGTGGACCTGTAAGGCATGTTGACGGTAAAGTAGATCGCGAGAAGGATAGAGAGGTGCCAAGAAAGAAGAAAAATTGAAAAAAGAGGCACTAAAGCCGGTGGTCTAACAACCAAAGGAAAGAATGGTTTGGTGCGAGAAGAGAACTTTGGCTAACTAACATTGACTTTGATCTAGCAAGTTCTCTTTGCGAAGTCAAACTAGATGTGAATCTCTTGCAATTGATTAAATTTTCTCCAGTAGTATGCAAGGAATTCAAGAAAATCATGCATATCGAGTATATAGTAGAACCTTTCGGCATAGCTAGAGTGGGAGAAGATTGGTTCGATCATGCTGAAAAGCATTGCCCTAGTGTTCCAGCGTATATGGATGGAATATTAGTGGAGCACTCTATCATGGACACTAGATCCTTCGTCAATATCATAAGTTCAGACTTGATGGAGCAGCTGGGTCTTGAAATTCAAAAAGATGGCTCCACACTTCTTAGGATGGCCGATGATAGCCTAAGACAACCAGAAGGTTGCATCACTAAAGTCCCCGTTACTGTTGCAAGCGCGTGGAATGCTATCTGGACTTTAGGGTGATAAGGTTTGTAGGACGTCCTAGCTATCGAGTTTTGCTAGGAAGGCCCTAAATTTTATGAACAGACTATCAATTCAATATACCCACTAGTCGAGTGATTCTAGGTCCAGGTGCCCATCGTGTAATAGTGTATGCTTACCCTAAGTCTCCTCAGAGTGAGAGAGCTCCTTTATCCCCCACTGAACTAGAAATAGTAGATGATCCATCTAATAGTGAGACGTCATCGAGCGATGGATTTAAGGAAGGTCCCACTACAGAGGATACTTATCAGATAACCTTGAACGAACCGATAGAGCCTCATGATCAAATAAGAGACGTGAATGTTATTGAGCTGGACCTTGGTACGCCTAATGATTCGTAGCCAATCAAATTGGGTTCTATGCCCAGTTTGGAAGAGAGAGAGGACCATGTGTCCCTGATTTAGGAGTTCTGCAACATTTTTGCTTGGAGCTATGATGAACTTAGGCATATTCCTCCCCGTCTAGCTGTACATACTATTTCTGTAAAGGAAGGTACCTGCCCTGTATGTCAGGAAGTAAGACGTATGCCTTTTGAATTAAGGGACGGGTTGTTCAAGGAACTATAGAAGTTGCGAAAAGCGGGTTTGATCTTTTCTATTTAGCATACTGAATGGTGCTCACTAGTTGGGATCAGAAAGAAGAATAATAATCAAATCCAGCTTTGCGTAGATTTTAGAGAGTTGAACAAGAAAACTGTTAAAGATTACTAGCCGTTGCTATTTATTGACCAGATTTTGGATCAACTAGCGGGTAGGAAAATCTATTCCTTTATGAACTGCTTTGCAAGGTATAACCAAATGGCGATTGTTGAGCAAGACAAGCTAAAAATGATGCTTATTACTGTCTTTGGTATCTTTGCATACCATGTGATGGCATTTGGGTTATATAATGTACCAGGTTCGTGGTAGAGAACAACCGACAAGACCTTTGGTGACATTTCCCTTGAGGAATTGAAAGTATTTATTGACAATCTCGGGGTAGCCACCATAAGGGATAGATAGTTAATTATCTTATGAAAGTGTTTTGAGCATTGCAAAAAAATCTGCATAGCTCTCAACCCACGGAAGTGCATCTTCTGAGTCCCTTATGGGCTCTTGTTAGGCCATGTGGTCAGTTCCGTAGGGATTGCAGCTGATTCTAAAAAGATCAAGGTCATAGCCGCCATGAGTCCACTGCATACTCCAAAGGAAGTGCATAGCTTTCTGTCATCGGTAGGGTATTATCAGAGGTTTATCAATGCCTTGGCAGAAAAAACATTGCCACTGACGAAGCTATTGTCCTTTAATTATCAGTTTTCATGGAGTGATACTTGCAAAGTATCTTTTGATGATGTAAAGTATGAGCTTACCAAAGCACCTATTTTAAAAGCATCTAAAAGGGGTCAAATGTTCTATATATTTTTAGCAGCAACTATGTATAGTATCAGCTCTACTGTTTGGCCCAAATTTTGGAGGAAAAGTGGTACCATCCGATAGCTTTTGCTAGTCGGAAGTTGGACATATCGAAAATTAACTACATCTATATGGAGAAGTTGTGCCTTGCAATGGTATTTGCGACCAAGAAGTTCAGGCACTACATTCTTTATGAGAGGGTGGTTTTTTATATAAAGGCGGAAGGGCTTCGATTGTTGTTGAATAAGTTACAGCTGCTTGATCGTTTAGCAAAGTGGTTAATCACTTTACAAGAGTTTGATTACAAGATTAAGAGCAAGCCGCCGAAGCTTTAGGGCATTAGCGAGTGTCTTGTGGATTTTGAAGAGCCAAAAGAGGTCATGGCTGAAGGAAGTGATATGGAAACTTTGTTTAAGATTGATACAACATCTATTCCCTCCTGGTATGCTGTTATAACGCACTATCTTTCTACGGGAGAGACTGGAGCTACTCTATCGAAACCTGAGAAGAGGCCGAAGATTAAACAATAGGCATTGAAATTTTCCTTGATTGCAAGGACATTATATTGGCAAGGTGTTGATGATATCTATCGCCGATGTGTAATGCTTGACGAGGTTCCCTTTATTTTGGAAGAGTGCCATGACTCCGCTTGTGGAGGGCACTTTGCTGGGTGGTTGACGGCACAGAAGGCTTTACGAGCTGGTTATTGGTGGCCGTCCATCTCCTAAGATTCATTTGACTATGTTAAGATATGTGATACATGTCAAAGACATGACACTTGAGAGAATATGAAGCATCCACTTACGCCTATTATGGCTATCCTTCCATTTGAGAAGTGGGACATCAATTTTGTGGGACCTATTATCCCATCATCTACTGCTCAGAAAAGATACATTATAGTAGCAATTGATTACTTTACAAAGTGGTCAGAAGCATGGGCGACGAGGTAGGACAATGCAAAAGAGACTGTTAGTTTCCTACTTCAGCAAATCATCTACCCCCTCCAAAAGAAATAGTATCGAATCGTGGAACTCACTTTTTGAATAAGGTAATTAGAAGCCTGACTTTGAAGCATGGAGCATTAAGCATAACAAGACGACCCCCTATAATCCGCAAGCCAATGTACAGGTTGAAAGTACCAATAAGCAGCTTGTGGGTATCCTATCCAAGATAGTCTTTGAAAAGAAACGGGACTGGGATACAAAATTATATGTGGCAGTTTGGGCATATAATAGGACGTTTAAACGAGCCACTCCCCACACCCCATTCAAATTACTTTACGAGGAGGAGTGTGTTTTTCCCTTAGAAATTGAGTTTCCAACCATAATATTCGCAATCAATCATTCTTTCGGTGATGAAGATGACTTATTTGAGTGGTTCACAACTATAGCTCACTTAGACGTGCTCAAATTGTAGACTTTGTTGCACTAGGAGGTAGTTAAACGTCGGATGAAGCAGTTGCATGATCTAAAGGTGAAGCATTATACCTTTAAAAAAGGGCAATTAGTTCTGTATTACGATGCCTGTAGGGAGCTAAGTCTATGTTGGGGCTGATTTGAGACCTGCAGGAGAGTTTAAATTGGTTGATGGGACATTTAATTCCTTATTTGGAGCACCCATATCTAGAGCAAAGATATCATCAAGGGAGGCTTATCTGGTGGAGCAAGGGATACGAAGTGGTTGTGCAAGAAGACGTACCTTTGTGTGAAAGATTAAAGTTTTCTACCATCAATGTTTACAAATCTTGATAAGCATCCATGTTGAGTTTAATGAAGAAGGTGGGATGGAGCCGTCAGTTCATCCTCTAAATATGTTGAATTTTGGTTATCATAATTATGAATAGGGGAGTTCCTGGTGGCTGGCTGTGTAAACCCATTGTGGATGTACACGTTATACTTGATGGAGCGTCGAGGGAGCCTAATAGAAAAGGGAGTGTTGGAGTAGTTATCCGAGATCCCCAACGTAGAGTTATAATGAAATTAGCTGCTTATCTTTGGGTGGGATTCATTAACAACATGGCGGAGTATAAAGCCTTGATTATGGGATTGAATATTGCAAAGAAAGGTGGCATTAGTCAGTTGTTAGTAAAAGGGGATTCCCAATTGATCTTAGATCAACTTAATGGGACATATACAGTCTGGAATCTATCCTTCGTATGTATCATCGAACTGCTATAACCTTACTTGATGAATTTGAGAGCATATCTCTTCAGCTCATTCCACATTATTGGAATCAGTTTGCGGATTCATTAGCCAATTCTATTTATCAGGAGGTCCTCTTTTTCAACTGTGGTCCTAGTTCGGATGTTGTTATTGATAATGAGACCACATGTTATATGGCAGGCAATGGTTGATATGGGAAATGAGAAGAGTAGCCGAGACCCATCTACCACTATTATCTCGTACCCATAGGTTGATTCAACGACATGTTATGCGTATGCCTCTTGCTGTATATGTAGGAGGTACGGGTCATAACTTGATGCATTTAGTTTAGGGCTGAGCGCCCTGTCTTTCCCCTTGGAGTGGAGCATGTGTTTGTATGTTTGCCTTCTTCCAAGGAGGATCTATATGAGTAGGTTTTCTTGATTTCTTTAGGCCAAGAGGGCCAATTGTTTTCAGGTTTTAATGATATATTTACTTAGGCTAGGAGGGCCATCTACTTTAAAGTCGGTAGTGTCTGCTTTCTTTAGGCCAAGAGGGCCAGCTAGTTCACAGTGAAATGTGCTATTTCTTTAGGCCAAGAGGGCCATTTGTCTGTTTGGTGCAGGTACAGTTAATGGTTTTTTGTTGTAGTGATTGCATCATACAGGTTAATGAAGTCGTTGGAGGGAGCCTTTGTAGCAAAGGAGCTTCTTATGGCCATTCTAGGTGGTTTTGTCCCCTTTTCGAGTCTTTTCCCTTAAGCAATTAATGATATATGTGCATGTAAGGGTTACTTTCTTTTGTTTGGTGGGGACTAGCACTCAAGGCATGAAGTCCCATGTTTAGGCTCTATATATCTAGGGCAGGTCTGACTAGTCATTGCCTCCTGCAAGGCATTGTCAGGCATTGTAAGACTTGTTTTAGATGGGAGTTCTAGTGACCCTGTTCTGCTGACTTGCTAGGCGGCTGTTCTAGGAGTTCTTGTTAGTTGTGAGGCCATTAGAGAAGCATGCTTAAAATCAGCAAACGGGAAAAAAAACCCTCAATATCTGAAAGAAAATCTATGAATATACAAAGGTGTGTAAAAAGGGGTTCTAACCCCATAAAAATAGAGTAGAAAGGAAAAATCTTTGAGCAATTGTTCATTGCCTTGCGAAGGCCTAGTAGGTTCTTGGGGACGAGACAAGACCTGGGACCGATGCCTTGTGTTCCTAGGGGTGGCTTCTAGCTGAAAAATAAGAATAAAAAAAGTTGGAGCGAAAATAAAAGTGAGCATTAGAAAAGGATTAAGTGTCGCCTTGCATGGGCTTGGTAGGTTCTTGGGTATCGAGACACGACCTAAGGCCGATGCCTTGTTCTCCTTGGGTCACACGCTCAGCTCCCTCCTTTTTACATGAAGTTCCTGAATTGCTACGGTAACTGTTAAGTATATCTAGGCCATTGCAATACTAAAACAGGTATTCGGCCCCTATAAACCTTCAGAGGGAAGTGGTTCGCTTTTTCCTTAGGCCTGATAACTTCACGTTCTCCACCCAAAAGAATAAATACAAGTCTCTATTTATGTTTTGCGCGCGTCAAAATGAATTTCCAAAAGCAAAGGCCTGCATTGCAGCATTGTCCTGGGGAAGAGACACCTCTAGATTACCTGGCATCATGATCAGTTTCAGTTGCGCTACTACTTGAAGATAACTTTAAACCGCACATACGAAATACTAATAATTTCTCAAGAGCCATTCAATAAAATGAACCCTATATACGTAAGGATAGGGCTCAACTGAACTTATTTAGGGTTTTAAAGAAATTAAGAAAATCTATTGTTACTTCATAGGGGGACCATGAGACAAATAAAACACTCAATGGTCTCTATTCTAAATCTGGGCTCGATAAAGCTAAAACAACCTTGAAAAATATCACCTTAAACCATGACACAATCTGACGTTAATACAAGAGAGTTCGACTATCATTTCTTCCAAGATAAGAACCTAGATTTAAAGGCTACCAAGCTAAGATAGCTACCATCCACAAACTATCAGATATAGATCCAATTACATAATTTCTCGTTCCCTTCACACAACAGGGGGAGGGGGACGAAATGAAGGTATTCCCTATCTTTCGAAGGATATTGGAAATTACCACCAAGGCAAGAAGGACAAACACTAGGGTAAAGTGAGGGACCCCACCTTAGTAGATGTCTCGAGCACTCACCTACACCTTTGTTTGTGCTTATAAATTTAGGAATACTGATTCAACTAAAAATAAAAAAAAGAAAAAGAGAGATTGTATAACCCCAAACTCATAAATGAGCATAGTGAATCAGGTTGAACTTTTGGAGGGTGCGCCAAACCACCCCCAACTGGCCGCCAACCCTGGCCAAGGGGATTCTAAATAGCCGTGATGTGAATGTGGACGAGATAATGCAATGAAGGTGTATATGAAAGAGATAGAGAAAGGCATATTATCCATCAATCAATCAAAGATATGTACATGAAGTGACTTGATATAGTAATTAGAGTATCGTCATTTTTAGGATGCTCCATTGACTTCTGCAAGTTCCCATAACCTTGAAGTAGATAACGAACCACACTGTCCATGGAAGGAAAACTTGACCTCATAAAATTAACCAAGTTAATTTACTTATACATTTCATATATAAGAGATTTGTAGTTGGCTTATTGGTATAGCAAAGTATCCTTATAGTGATCTATTTTAGTCACCAACAAGTGAATACACTGGCTAAAGATGATGAAAAGAGGATATGTGCAGATTGGCTACATGTGGTCCACCTTATCTAAAATTATATGTGAGCTATAAGTGCACTTTGACATGATTGGAATAGCTTGCACATGCACAAGCCAACTGATTTACATCAATCTACTCATGCTATGAATTGGCATGCATGTCTTGCTTTTGCTTTGATTGTATTGATTGTGATGTATATTCCTTGAGAATTATGACAATCAAGGGACTACCCTAAAAAGTGAGGGTACTCCCTTGAATCAACAATTAAGCTTTAATCTATAAGTTCATGCATGGCTAGGTTAAGTGCACAACAAATGAGACATGTGAGTGTATTGATCAGTTCTCTCTCTCTCTCTCTCTATATATATATATATATATATATATATATATATATATATATTGCATATGCACAAGTCAACCTTTGATCTATAAGTTTTAGCCATGGCTAGGTTAAGTGCACAATAGATGCAACATGTGCATGTATCAATCACTTCTCTGATAATTATGTCGTATATACATCCAATCATCATGCCCTATCCAATCACATTTGTATAGGACATGATTGGATGTATATAGGGCATGAAATCACATACATATAATTAGCTTTGAATGATTTGATGTATATTTGTAATACTCATAAAGAAGTAAAGTTGGTAATGTATATCATATCCTATACATGCATGCCCTATACATGTATATCATGTCGTATACACATGTATATCATGTCCTTATGATCCTATACATGTATATCATGTCCTTATGATCTAGGTGTAATTATATTGTATATACATCCAATCATGCCCTATCCAATCACATTTGTATAGGGCATGATTGGATGTATATAGGGCATGAAATCACACATATATAAATAGCTTTGAATGATTGGATGTATATTTCTAATACTCAGAAAGAAGAAAAGTTGGTAATGTATTCAAACAAATACTAGCGGTTAAGAGGTTTGGTCATATTTAGGGACTTTATGAGAAATGAAAAATATGTGCATTTATTTTTGCATCTATAGGCACGTTTATAAACGTGGGTATATAGACATGTTCTATATACTAGCGTGAATAGACGCACTGATACACATGCTTATAAACGTGCATGCTATTTCGCGTGTACAGTGCGCGTCTATAGGGCCTTTCTCTTCTAGTGTCCTATTCAATGTATTCATTTCTCAAGAGTAACACTATGGTCTTCAAAAGAAGCTCAAGAGAAGAAGAATCTTTATCGACAAACAGCACGTATGTGGGCAAAGCAAGTTAAATATACACACCCTTCTTTACTTTCAAGAGAAATATTGCTCTCATCAAGTCTCTACATTAAGGCATTGTGTTAAGTTCTTTGTGTCTAGTGTAAAGACACTCCCTAAGGAGCCTTATCTTCAAGTGGTTAATGCACTTTTAAATTCATGGATTAACAAATTTTTGGAGGGGGAGTTACACATCAATGGTATGCAATATAGGCGAGAGACTATATATGGTGATGCGCTTTAACTACTACTAGCAAGAAGGCTCAAAGTAATTGAGAAGGTAGTTATCGAAGCCTATGAACTTTACAAGGTTGATGA
The DNA here is from genome assembly GCF_053477565.2 of Lygodium microphyllum. NCBI lineage: Eukaryota > Viridiplantae > Streptophyta > Polypodiopsida > Schizaeales > Lygodiaceae > Lygodium > Lygodium microphyllum. Next base: position 65,565,910 of record NC_141143.1, on the reverse strand, counting down.
TGGTCACACCAAAGCAAGGGTAATCACTGGTGAGTAAATCTTTCGCATCTCTCAGGTGGTGGGATCTAAGAGGCCAGAGCTTTAGCAATACGCTTTATAAAAGTTTGCAGTGAAAATTTGTAGTTAATGTATAAATTATTAATCCTATTTTCTCCAACTTTCAATCGGTTCAAAACATTAGGGTTGATGTTTGCATTAATAAAACGATACATTTTCAATAAAGGTTGGTCTTCTATTTTGGATTTGAGAGGTTGAGAGAGCTCTTGTTGTCCCCTGATCCCATAATAATTCCTATTTTGGATTATAACATTTTTTTTAATATGTACATATTCATTCTACTCTAAGTGCATCCCATGAACCATAGGGATTTGTACAAACCTATATGTCGTCTTGCTAGGCAAACCAGTCACATAATATCTAGCACAAAGCTCAAGTTCCAAAATATCATAAGGGAGTTATTCGGCCCTCATTGTCTTGTTGAGATTAATGCATCTATGAATCCATTTATTCTACCCTTAATAAGATATGACTTGGTCCTAGACGTGTTCACCTTTTTTTTGTATTGAGCTAGATCAACATCTTCCTATCATGGCTTTTTCAAGCTTTTTTGGGCACAAAGGGGAGAAAACTCTAGAATTTCTAGATGACTTAGAAATGGCATTCCTAGTCATGGACCGAGATGATGAAGCAACCAAAGTACGGGCCTTCTCTTCTAAAGGATGATGCTCGAGTGTGGTATCAAGCTCTCTCGAAGGCTACAAGGGGTAATTGGGAGGATCTCAAGATCGCATTCTTGCACGAGTACCAAAATATAGAGCCTTGTGAAGATCTTTGGAGACAACTTCTAGATCTTCGTCAAACATTACCAGGGGAGTACCAAGCATATGAAGGCATGTTTATAGAATTATGGGATAAATGGACAGCCTCCTTAGCCGAGGGAGAGAGAGTACTTGATTGGATTAACAAATATTGTTTTCTACCAGGACTTCAACATCTACTAAGGGAGAAGGTCAAAGGCAAGTTTCCCACATCCTATGAAGAATCAATCACTTATGCTAGGGAGAAAGATAGGAAACTGAAGTATCAAGCCCAGTTGAAGGGGGGAGTTGAGCCCATGTAGGCTTTAACTCGAGTAGTTCACTATATCTATACCCTCCATATCACATGCATTCAAGGCCTATTTATCAATATTCTTATTTGTGAGTTTTTCATTAATAAAACATAATCCTTTTCTATTCAATCTGTAAGTAGCCTCTTTATATGGGATCATTTTGTACGTAAAAAATGTGTAAAAATGGTATTTTAAAAATCCCTTATGTTGAACCCATGTGATACATACATATATTTATGACTGACCTCCCCCACGGTTTTACCAACCATGCCAAGGACTAGAGAAATAGCAAACGCCCTACCCGAACCAAAGATGCCACAACAAGCGCTCCTACAACGTGTTACTAATCAACTTGAAAGCCTTTTGTTGAATTTAGTGCAAAGAGTACGTCCCCTTCCCCTCAGAAATGAAGGAAATCGGGGTCCAAGGAGATAAGAAAGAGAGTATGTTTGCTATAATTGTATGGTATGTACTTTTTCCCTTATCCCAGGCATCTGCCACTAGGAAATGGGTTCTTACCAAGAAGGAGGGGACAACAAGTGACACTACCTTGGGAAAGGCTTGTTTCTCCAAATCAAGAGCCTTCGCCATCAGTTCAAATTCCCTAGTATCCTTGATCACTTGTAGAGGTGCCACCCTTGCCTGTCCAATTGCCAAAGAATCGTGACGTTAGGATGATTAGTTTGTATGAGAGTGATATCAAAGGAAAGGCCAAAGTAGTAGAAATTAAAGCAATGCTGATGAAGGAAGCCCATAGAATTGAGAGGATAGAGCCTATACCACCAGAGGAGGTTGAAAATATGGAAGAAGAGGCAGAGTCTTAAAAGGCTACAAAGACACGCGGCAATAAAAAGAGGAGGGCTTGCTCACGCCGACACATTGAGCCAGATGATTTTTCCCTGGTTAAAGGTACTAGAGCTTATAATTTGCTAGCTGATGTGAGGGATCCAGGGCCAAAAAGTTATTGGCCACAATTACTGAATCTATCTCCAATAGTGCGGTGACAATGGTCAAAGATGGTAAGCATTAGACCCATGAAAAATAGACACGTGGATGCAATCAATGCTAGAAAGACGAAAGATATTATGTCTCTAGTGGAAGCCAAAATCAATGGGCAGAGAGTATCAAAGATATATGTGGATGGAGGTGCAGAGATTTGTGTCATGACGGAAAAGTTGATACAATGTTTGGGATTAGAGCTAAGTGAAATTATTAAATTTGGGGTAAAAATGGCTAACAATGTAGTAGTAAATTATTTGGGGGTTATAAAGAAAGTCAAGGTAAAAGTGTGTGTAGTGCAATTGGAGCTTGACATGTATGTGATGCCAGTGAAGAGGAATGGCTATCCATTCATTCTTGGGCGACCATGGCTAATGGAAATGAAAGCCAAATAAGATTGGGAGACAAGGGCCTTAGAGCTAAGGCCATAGAACGGGCGGCAGAAAAAATGGAAGAATACTATCTACAATATAAAAGAGGGCCAACAAGAGGATCTTGCATTAGAGACCACCGCTGATGAATGGCGCTTCAACGAGGATCGGTCATCTATGACAACAGAGGGCAAGTCTTTTAACGAGAATGAAGAACACTCTCTAGAAGTGATGGGGTTGCATAGAAAGGGCCTTCTAGTACTGAAATTTTGTAGCTACTTCCAAAGTTCGAGAAGGAGGGTTTAGAAAAAATATTGGCTAAAGATCTATCAGCTGAGGAGAAGGCAGCCTACATGAAAGTGGTGATAAAAAACTTTGCAATTTTTATTTCTGATTACGAACATATCACAGGTGTGACGACAGTACAACATCATGTTAATCTAAAAGATGGAGCAAGGCCAGTGGTGCAGCAACTACGACGGTTGGGAGTAGTTCAACAAAATGCTCTACTCACTAAGGTATAGCGACTTTTGAAGGCATGCTTCATCTATTCAGTAGCGGACTCAAAGTGGATTTCACCTGTAGTGATGACACCCAAGAAGAATGACAAATGGTGGATGTGTGTGGACTACAAGCCGCTAAATGTTGCAACAAAGAGAGATCACTTTCCTCTTTCCTTTCAAGATGAAATACTCAATGAGGTGGCTAGGTATGAGAGATACACTATTTCTGATGGGTATTTAATTTATTTCCATATCTGAATAGCTAAGGAGAATCAACAGAAGACCATGTTCATCACACCTTGGGGGTGTTTTGCTTACAAAGTAATGCCATTTGGATTAACAAATGTCCCAGCTACCTTGCATTTAAAAGACTAAAACACCAAGACATACCACTTTTGCTTTAGTTTTTTAAACCCACTTGCATTTAATAGTAGTATGTCCTGCTTTTGTTTTAGTAGTATGTCCTAGACATACTACTATTAAATGCAAGTGGGTTTCAAAGACTAAAACAAAAGCAGATGGAACAATTGAAAAATTCAAAGGAAGGCTAGTTGCCAAAGGTTTCTCACAAATTGTAGGAGTTCATTATCAAGGAACTTTCTCACTAGTTGTTCGTATTACTAGTATTCAAGTCTTATTTGTTTTTGCTGTTGAGTTTAATTTGAAGGTTCACCAAATGGATGTGAGAACTACTTTTCTTAATGATAATTTAAAGGAAGAGATATACATCGAGCAACTAGAGGGATTTGTAGTCAAACATAAAGAAAATCTTGCTTTAGACTTCATCAGGCACTCTACGGTCTCAAACAATCTGCATCACCACCTTGGTATCAAAAGATTGATCTCTTCCTTACAAAATAAGTGCTACAATGATAGTTTTGTTATGGTTTGTGGATGATACCCTCGATGAGACCATACTTGTTTCTAACAATCTCAACTTCCTTCAGTTACAAGTAAAGAAGGTTTTATCTTGTGCATTCGATATAGTTGATCTTGGAGATATACACTCATGTCTTGGTATTAAAATTCAATGCTATTAAGAAAATCATGTTTTATTATGCATCAAGCAAATCTCATTGAAGATATTATTCAAAAGTTTGGTTTGGGTTCTACAAATCCTGCTAGTACTCCTTATCTTGTGAGCTCTACCAAAAACTCTCACTTTCTGTAGAATGATGGAAAATTAGCATTACATCAACCTTATGTTAATCTTGTTGGATGTCCTCAATTTCTTGGTTGAAATTCTCACCCTGACATTCTTTTTGCTGCAAATTGTCTTGGACAACATCTTAGTTTGCACACATGTCCTCTTTTTCTTCAAGAAATACTTGCTGACGATGTAAAACGTACGACCTTTTTCTTTGATCCTTGAGTCTTCAAAATGAATATTCTTTGGATATGAACCTATTTTTTTATGCAGTGTCCCTAGCAAGAATATGCTATGAAAGAGAACTCCGTGCACAACCATGCATGATTTGAAAAAATATGCAATGTTGGATCCATGATATGCAACCAATCAATCGATGCTACAAGCAAAAATTATGAATGCACTGAAGATGTTGTGCATAGCCTATCTAGATGTGATCGTGTGTCACAAAAAATGCAACACGGTTCCTTGATTATTTAAATCCTTATCCTCACCTCTCAACTCTCCTAAAAAAGATATGATATACTCCGCTCCACCCATCCAAAATCTCATAATCACTCTAGAAAAGATAGTCCTCAAGATGTTGACTAGATAAGAACAACCCATCTCACAATTGGTGGCATCCTTCACGACCCTCTAACTCACCCAACCTCCTTACACACTCAACCAGAGATTCCTAACTTTGTGATAAACATCCCAAATGGTGCGTGCTCAATAATAGGTGCTCTCTCATGTGCGTGTGCATCTAAGATTTACTGCATATAGTTGCAGCGGACCTCATGCCATGCTAGTACTCAATGACGGTGCAAAAGGTGCATAATCCCAACCCATGGCATGGAAATATTTGATAAGGACAGGAGACGACCCCCGAGTGTAGTGCATCAACAAGTGCAACGTGAAGTGCTCGTGAATCCATTATCCCTATGATGTGCAAAAGTATCGACAAGAAAATATACCTAACTCCTCAATGTTCACTAGCTATTGACAAACACAAGCTTCATCCTGTTCAAAAAAATACCAAGCTCGACCAAGGCTATCAAGTTTCACACTCAACAAATCAAACAAAATGACAGAAACATATCCTAGATTAAACAAACACAAGAAATCCAACTACGAAAGAACAAAACAAACTGTCACACAAACAATTAAGTTAGCAAAAATCAATCCTAACTACAATTTGACTAGGGGATTTCAGTTTTCAAAAAAAAGCTTGACATATTTAGCCCTCCCCCTAGTCTGCAAACATTTATGTGCAGTAGTTGCTTTCATAAAATGATGCAACATTTATAAGCCAATCAAAAATCAAATCCAATGATCTATCCACAATCTTCTCAATAAACACAACTTTCTCTCAAACAACTCCTTTACAAGTAGACAAAACTCATCCATGAAATTCTCATCAAAATCCTTGAGACAATCCTCACCATCTAAGGAAAATACATCATCCTCTAAATTCTTCAAATCCCAACCATAATTCAACATCTTCAAACCCCTCAAATTGCAACCACACTAAAAAAATGTTCATATCCCACACATCCTCCCTAGGAAAAACCATGTTACTTTTAGAGTCTCTAAATAAAGTTTTGACCATTTCTTTGTTGCCAATGTCAAATTCATTCACTGATTCATCTACAAATTCTTCTAAAGATACTATGTAAGGATCTCCCAACTCAATCTCCAAGTCAAACACAACATAAAAAAGAGTCAACTCCGGACTCATAACACCACAAGAACCAACAATATCCACAAATGGGATCACTTCATCATCAACAATACAAGACTCCATTGAGTCTTTCACACAAAAAAAAAGGTAAACACCTTCCATAGTATCCTTACAAGAAACCTTACAAGAAACTAAAGAAACTTTCACCTCTACATCATCACAAATAACATCTTCACAATGCAACAACTTCGAATCAATAACCTCAACCAAAGACTCCTCAACTACCAAATCCCCAACTACCTCCTCACAAACCTCTTCCAACTCTATTTTCTTGATTTTAAACAGCTCTTCCCTCAAGTTCTCAATCTTTTTTAAAGCCTTACTCAAATTCTCTCTCACATCCTCATCAACGTCACTCTCAAGATCCTCAAAACCCCAATCAGAATCATCACAAGTCCTAGGAGAACTCAAAGAAACTAAAATACTATTAGATGAAGTTTTCTCTTCGTCATTGTTGCCTAAATCAAACAAACAATTATCTATACAACTATCAAGGAGTAAGAGATTAGGTTTACTCAAAACCACACCATCAACACCACAAACAAAAGCCTCTCTAGGGCTACTCAAAACATCACGAAATAACTCACAAGACTCAACTGAGTCAACAACACCAACACCAAAATCACAACATGAGTCAGAACCTAAAAACTCCATACTCTCTTGATCATCAAACTCACAACAAATCTCAACAAACTCATCAAGCAACAAATTCGAATCCTTAACTTCATCTTGAAAACTTACAGTTTCTAAGCCCTCCCCCTCATAGTTTTCCAAAAGACTCAAAAAATCATCCTCTATTCTCTCTTCATCTTTCAAGCAACCAGATCCACTATCACCAAGGCAAACAAGCTCACTCTCTAAATTGTCTTTACTCTCTTCAACACTTCCATGACTATAAAAACTTTCATCACACCTTCCCTCATCAGAAATATCAAAACTTTCTTGACTCTTATCCTCTCCCAAAGAACATGAAAACCCTTGATCCTTAAAACAATCTGGTCTCTCATTTTCTTCTTTACAACTCAAATCCAACTCTAGCTCATCTTTATAGTCCTCAAGCTCCAAAGTATCATCAGTCGATCCCTCTTCTTTAGTTAAATCACTAATCACTGGACTAGAAGTATCCGTGGTCAATGAGTATAAATTCACACTCCTAGACTCTTCACTCCAATCAATCAAATAAGTATTCTTCTCCTCAACCACCGTAGGGAGCTTCTCCTCACAGACTTCAATTGATTTCTCACAAGTCAACTCACCTCTCCTAAATAGAGAATATAATATACCTCTCTCAGGATCGGCATAAGTAACTCTCTGCTCCTCAAAAACTTTTCTCTCAACTCGTCTTGAACTCAACATTTCCCTTGGTTCGTCAAACCCTAACTCTTTTTTTCTTTTGGTCTTCCTCTCTTGATATTGAGCTATCTTTACTGCTTTCTCAAAAGTCTTAGGGTTTTTTACCTCTAATTTCACTCTCCAATCTTCTAATTTCAACCCATTTACAAAATACATTATCTTCAACATAACTGGGGCTATCTCACCTTCTAACAATGTTAAACTCTATCGATTCCACAATCTTTCAAACTCCCTAGCAAAATCCTCAACACACCGATCATCTTTTTGAATACAAGATTCTATTTTTGCCCATATCTCACTTTGACTTTCTTTTCTTTTAAACCTAGATAGAAATGCATTTTTAATGGTCTCATAGTCCAAATTTTGTCTCCTAAATTTCAAGCTTCTCTCAAAGTCAAGCAACCAATTTCGTGCTTCTCCCTGCAATTGATATCTAAAAATTTGGAGTTTATCCTTAGGGTTAGTCACTCTCTCTATCAAACAACACAGCTCTATTTTTTCTAAAAATCTTTGGGGATCTTCAGTATGATTACCATGGAACTCAGGAAATTCATTAGCCATTTTCAACAATCACAAGAAATCCAAACAAACTAACATTCAAAATAACAACAATATCAATTTCGGCATTTCTGAGTGGGGGCACCAAAAAAGAGATATTACGCGAGTAATGATTGAGAGCAAGCCTCACTCACAACCCGATAACGAGATGTTAAGGAGTGCCGGTTGGGGTAATTGACTTTGTTGAATGCACAACACAACTTGAAAAATTTAAATATTCGATAATACACCACAAGCCACATACAAAAACTAGACTAAAAACAATGCCTCTTATAGCTCACAAAAAATTTAAAACCCGTATGCGAGTAGAGCATCACACAATCACACAATGGAAATACCAATAATTCAAAAACAAACCAAAAGAAATATATTCTTGTACCTTAATAACCTTGAACCGATGCTCGGCACTTTGACATCCACAAGCTCCAACTTTCAAATTAGCATGACAAGAGCTCACTCTAGCATGCGACCCTCCACTCTCCTCTCTTACATAATACAATTGTAAGCAAGGGAGAAGGCCCTTAACTCTTCAATCTCCTCTCCTTATATAGTTTTCTATCCACACTCACACACATTAGGCTTTTTGCTTTCAGCTTTTGGCTTTTTACTTTTCTACTGCTTTTCACTATTTTCGTTTTTTATGCTTTATGCATGTTTGCAACTTGTTTGGATCATAACTTTGTCATTTGAGATTCGAATATAGATACTCAGGTACTTAAAACGATCGAAACGCATCTGGTCGACAAGACAATGTGGGCAGAATTATGAAAATCCATCAAAATCGAGCAAAAATTTTGATATTCGTAAATTACATAATTTTTCTTCATCTTTTAACTTGGACGACTTACTGATAGTTTTTAAACAGTAAGTGAAAATATCAATAGAGCTTATGCATATGTCGAAGGGATGAGTTAATGGTTGCCATGAAAGTAAGGATGAAGCTTCTTCATAGGTTGAAGCAAATTCCAATGAATCATTTTTGCTTTGATATAAGTTTAAGATGGAGCGGAAGATGAAGAACAAGCGAAAGCAAGAGCTATGGAGGTTCAAGCAAAGAAAAGAGAGACATGTGTGCGAGAACTCCAATAGTCCCCCTGTGTAACCTACCTTCCCTTATTCTATTATCATAGTAAGAATAAAAAATAAAGTGACAGTGATAGGAAACTACCACTTGCAGCGTGCACATATGCAGGTGATAAGTACAAGTAAATGTTGGTGGCTAGGCATAGGTTGCCATTAGCCCCCAATCTCATCGCGAATGGTCGATACGGGTGGATTCTTGGCGGTCAAGAACCACTGTTTACAGCCTCTGATCACGAAGGACCGGCTTGTAACGGCGGAGGACCACTCCTACATCCTCTTCTCCAAGTCGTTTTTATCAGTCAAGAAAGATAAGTTTTATATTTTCTATTAAGCTTAAAAGCTTCAAGGCTAAGCTTTTTAAAAAAGCTTAGCTCTACAATTTCTAGAAATCGACATATCTGAGGAGAAGATCAGCGTGATTTGCGCGACGTCAAAAAATGCCCCCCCTAAAAATTTGACGTCTACAGTTACTAAGCTTTAAGCTTAGTTACCTAAGTCACAAGTCACAACAAACTTTAGTTTTATCAAGTTTCCTAAGTTTTGAAACTCTGCAAGTCCGACAAGTAACCTGAAGTCAAAACTGACTTGTGTTCAAAACTCCTATAAGGACTGTTCCTGCGCAGAAGCACCAAATTGCAAAGTTGTTCCCTGGAAGGTTTTGTTCGCATACATAGACTTGCTGAACCAGTTTTAGCACACGCAGAAGGTCAAAACGTAATTTTTTTTCAAAAGATTTCAAATTCCGCAATTGCCAAAGATGAAGACCGTGAAAGCCAAACAAAAATATATAAGCCTTGTACACCCGATCTTGAGCTACGCTCATCCTGCTAATTGGATTTTGAGAGTGTGAGGTCTTTTGAAGTTTTACAGGATGACAGAACAAAATATGGATGATTTGATGGCTAAAGGCGATCTTCCTGAACCTATGGTGGAACAAAAGTTGGATTGCAGTTGGACGAAGAACGACGAGCCTGGCAAGCATTGCAAGTTCAAATGGCCAATTTACAAAGATCGACTACCACGATAAAGAGGAACCACAATCTGAAGATCTTATCTGACGTACCATTGATGCGGCTCTCGAAGCTCAATCCATCCGCAAAGAAACAAAGATAAGTAAAAGAAATTTCAAATTCCGTACTTTCAATGGCACTCGAGATGGAAAAACTGTTTTTGCATTCATCAGTCAGTTTGATGATTACTTTCATGAGGAAACATATGCTGAAAAAGATAAAATCAAGTGTGTCACTAATCATTTAGTGGATAGAGCATCTCTTTGGTGGACCTTGGTTCGTAAGAGCATAGATTGTCCCACTACCTGGGAGAGTTTCAAGAAGAAGTTTATGCAGAATTTCCTTCCTCCACAATTCCATGAGAAAGCCATAAAGCAATGGGACCTTCTTCAACAAAGAGATCGTGAGCCTATTCCTTAGTACACTGAACACTTTTGGAATGGCTTACTCCAATTACGCATGCTTGAAGACGTACCTGAAGCGACTCGTAAGCGCAAGTACATGTCTGGATTACTTGGGCATTACTATGCTGAAGTCAATATGATCAATCCTGCAACTCTTGAAGATGCAATTTCTTTAGCTCATGACACTGAAGAAAAGCTTCGAGGAAGAGACAAGCATCCACAACAATTATAGCAAATGGTAACTATGGTTCTAAGCAATTCAATTCAAATTTTAGAAGATTCAATCAAGGTCGATTTCCTTCATCATCTTTGCGTAAGTCTTGGGTAAAACCACATTCTTTGTCATCGAATACCAATCAAAACCCTAAGCCATCTTCATAGCCAAATCCTAATATTCCTAGACTTCCTGCCATTGCAAACAATGTATCTAAAGCCAAACCTATAGTGTGTTACAAATGCCATCAACCTGGACATCTAATAGCCAATTGCCAATCGAAGAAGCCACTTGTCCATATCAACTATCTTGGAGCAATGGAAGATGAAGAACATGAAGAAATGCCTGACTTCACGGAAGATGAAGACGATATTACTACTCCTTCGGATACTTTACCAGGTATGCCAACTCTACATTCTTTGTTGACAATGAAATGTTTAGTGCATGGAAAAGAAAAGATCATTTTGCATGATGATAGTAGTACTCATGATTTTATTTCTACAAAGTTAGTGAAAGAATTGAAATTATAAACTGTTCCTACGCATTATCCCATTAAAGCAGCATTCTTAGGCACAAGGTGCAATGGAACACAAGAGGTGCATGATTTAGAAATTCAAATTGGTGAATATACTGAAAGAAGGAATTTTCTAGTTGTACCATTACAGTCCAGTGATATTATTTTAGGTATGCCTTGGCGTCATCAGCATAATCTTGATATAGATTATTCCACTCATTCAATTAATATTCATTTTCAAGGAAAACATATTACATTGTATGGTATGCATGCATCTAATGCTTTTCCACTACTTGCTCATACTCAAGCTAAACGTGCATTATGCAAAAGTAGTAAATCTTATCTAATTTGGGTGAATGAACTGCAAGCTAAAGAAAAACATATGCACCCTAGGCATAAAGAATTTCTTGCACAATTTAAAGACTGTTTTGTAGAAGATCTACCACGTGGCTTACCTCCTTCACGTCCTAAAGACCACAAAATAGATTTGATTCCTGGTACACAACCACCTTGTAAAGCACCATATAGGCATAACCAGATAGAGCAAAAAGAAATTCAAAATCAAGTTGAGGAATTACTAAATAGAGGATTGATTAGACCTAGTAGTTCTCCATTTGGTGCACCTGTTTTGTTGGTAAAGAAGAATAATAATACTTATCGTATATGCATTAACTATCGTGCTCTAAATAAAATTACTGTAAAGAATAGATATCCAATTCCTAGAGTCGATGATCTTATGGATAAACTGCAAGGTTATGCCATATTTAGTAAAATAGATCTTAAATCTGGTTATCATCAAGTGAGATTAGATAAATCTGACATATTCAAGACTGCATTTAGAACACAGTTTTGTCATTATGAATTTTTAGTGATGCCTTTTGGATTGACTAATGCACCTGCTACATTTAGTAGAATGATGAATCGTATATTTTTGAAATATCAGCATTGTGTTATTGAATTCTTTGACGATACCTTGGTATTTAGTAAAAACGAGAAAGAACATTATGAACATCTATCTTTGGTTTTCAAGTTGTTGAAAGATAATCAATTGTATGCTAATCCAAAAAAGAGTGAGTTCTTTCAAACATAAATTGAATATTTAGGTCATATTGTGTCATCAGACGGTATTAAAGTTGACCCTAAGAATATAGAAGCAATATTGAACTGGCCTATACCTAAAAATATGTATGAGTTACGTTCTTTTCTAGGTCTTGCTAGTTTTTACAGGAAATTTGTGCAAAATTTTTCATTACTTGCTTTGCCTTTGACTAAACTTTTAAAGAAATGTATTGTTTATCATTGGTCTGATATCAACAGAAATCTTTTGATTTATTGAAACATGCATTAATCCATACTCCTGTATTACAACTACTTGATTTTAATAGACCATTCTTTTTAGTAGTTTACTGATGCTAACGGATCTAGAATAGGAGCCGTACTTATGCAAGATAATCATCCCATAGCCTATTCTAGTTGTAAACTGAAACCCTGCGAACTTAAATACTCCAAATATGATAAAGAATTATTAGCTGTGGTACAAGCTTTAAGACAATGGAAACATTATTTAATGGGTTCTGATTTTATGATTAAGACTGATCAATAAAGTATTAGACATTTACTTAGTCAACCTCAAATATCTGACCGACATATCAAATGGGCAGCTTTTATTCAGAGTTTTCATCCCCTTATCCAATATCAACCAAGTAAAGAAAATGTAGTGGCCGATGCATTAAGTAGAAGACCGACCATTCATAATATCTCTGTCATATCATTTGATTCTCTAAATTCTATGAAAGATACTTATCATCAGGACATTACTTTTCATGATGATTGGAATAAATTAGTTGGAAATAACTGGATTCCTATTGATTCACTGTCTTACAATGATGGATTTATGTTTTATGAAAAGATATTATGTGTTACAGTTCCATTTAGATATTTTATTTTGAATGAGATTCATTGTCCTCCATATCAAGGTCATAGAGGTATCATATCTACTTTGCGTACATTGACTCAAGATTTTTATTGGCCACATATGGACACTAATGTATCTAACTTTGTTTCTGAATGTTTGATTTGTCAAAGAGTTAAGAGACATCATGGTAAACAGTATGGATTACTTATGCCTTTATCTATTCCATTAAGACCATGGGAACCAATTTCTATGGATTTTATTTCTGGTTTACCTAATACTAAAGCTAACCATGACATGATTTGGACTATAGTAGACAGGTTTAGTAAACAAGCATATTTCATTCCATGTAAGAAAACTTTAACAGCATCTCAAGCATCACAATTGTTTTTGTAACAACTTTTGGATTACTTTGTTTGCTAACCTAGAAACAAAGATTGATTTCTCATCTGCATTTCATCCTGAAACTAATGGAAAAACAAAAGCCACCAACAGTACTATTTTAGATCTTTTACGTGTTTACACTATTTCTAAACCACAAACATGGGACACACATTTGCATTTACTACAGTTTGCATATAACAATACACCACACACATCTACAAAGAAAGCACCATTTGAAGTGATTTATGGTTATAGATTGTCTACACCTGTTGCATCTTTATCGAATAGAATTCAGAGTGCTGATGATATTGCTAATATGCACGCTACTATTTTTGATGAGGTTAAAGACATGATTACCAAAGCCCAGCAATCGTATACAAAACAAGCCAATTATAAGAAAAGACAGGCCATGAATTTCAAAGTTAATGACTATGTTTGGTTGAGAATAGAAAAACGCAGATTACAAAGTGTAGATAAACACCCAGTTGTGAAATTAGCACCTAGATTCTATGGACCATTTAAGATCATTCACAAAATCAATGACAATGCATTCAAGTTAAAATTACCACCTCACTGGAAAATTCACAACACATTTCACGTTAGTTTACTACGACCCTTTAGAGGCCAATTACATGTACACCCTGTTTATAAAAACCCACCTTTGTTAGATGAAGAGACTGAAATACTTGAACCTGAAGCTATTCTAGATATTGACTTTATGACCACTAGAACTGACAAAAGATATTCTAGATATAACACAATATTAGTGAGTTTGGGAATCTCCCAATTCCCATTTTTTGAATACTAAAAAGGTGGCACCCGGATAACATTCCCATAAGTTTCTCAAAACCATATGATATGACCTATCATTGGAAAGTGCTTGAAAAATGGAATCAATTGAGCCATAGAGCGCTTGATTTGGAGTTATAGTGTTCAAGTTATGTCAAATCCAAAGATTTGACCATGTGTCCCAAACTTATGGGAAATTTCCATATTCCCCAATATGGTGTTATATTTAGTCAAGTTTAAAAACCATCCTGTTGAAGAGGCCCAATGATGCACGCTAGAAAATGATTTCCCCAGTCTGTTAGCTCCACATTGAGCTAATAGCAATTGAGGAAAATTGCCATCCCACCCCAGGGGTATGATGCCAAGAGGCATATTTCACGGTGGATTCCGTGCCACGGTGGATTCTGTGAGGTTTTACGGTGGATTTCGTAAACTTTGTTGACAGGGCCTCATACACAAAGTGGATTCTTCGTGCGAGAAGTTGATGGGGACGCCTATCCTTTTTGGGTGTTTCATTAATTTAGTGTGTACATGGGTGATTCCATAGTGGGTGATTCCGTAAAATACATATTAAATTATTAAACGTTTATGAGTTTAGAGTGCGCACTCGTAATAAATTAAGGTTAGGATTGATTTCTAACCAGTTGATTTATTTATGTAGCTGAAGACTGCTAGGTATTCACTTTTGTCGGTTTAATTGTATTATTTTACTAACGATTGTGAATGCTTCAGTTGATGTGTAGAGATAGCAGCAGTGGCGGAGGAAAGCATTGAAGGATAGCATGTATTCGAGTTGTCACTTATATTTTGATGGGCACATACCTTAGGCATGGAGCCTATATTTTGTTATGCCTATTTATTGAGGCGTTGGATATTTATTTATTATTTTGTATGCGCATGGGTGCATGATTATGATATTTGTATTTGGACATTGTATTGGGTATGCCTGACTCTTTGGGCGCCCGCCCATTAGCTTTATTTCTATTTTGTGCTAGAGCAAACTCAAAAGCCAAAAACATGCTATTTTGTAATTTGGGCTATTATTTGAGCTTGAAGATGATTAATACATAAAAATACATGCTTGGCAAGCTAGTGCATTTGCTGTCATGTTGTATATGGCCTTGTAATCTTGTTGGCTAATCCTAGCTGTACCACATGTGATTTGAACTTCTCTAACTGATAAGCTATTAAGAAAATCTTTAAGAACCCCATTCAAGAAAAAAGGTAGAGAGCTCAATGTTGAGGGTGTCAGAAGGTTGCAATTAGATGCTTAGCTTTTAATAATCCATTTAGAAGCTCAAATTCCTAGCCCTCACCTTGGCCTCTGGCATCACCAAAAAAGTTACTTTTAAAAAGTATCATATTAGTAAGGAAGCTAGTTATTTCTAAATTTAATTTTAGTCAATAGGAGATCACAAACTTGTACACATCTTTTTTGTGATTCACCATTAATGAATAGTGACAACATTGTTAGTAGTTGATGTTTTCTTTCCTTGTAGCCCATGGGAGTTTACTTATACCTTTGCAACTTGGCTCCTGTAATGTTTTTATCCTTCTCCGTTTGCTCCAAACATGATTTCAATGAAGCATTCTCTTCATCTAAGGTCAAAGTTTATTATGTGTCCTTTGCCATCTCTTATTCCTTATATTTATGTTGCTTTAATTCTTCTTGCTATTTGTTTTTTTGATATTGAAGGGATTTTTGCAATACATTTAGAGAACCTTGGAATTGTGACAAAGATTGGTGAGTGTTATATAACATTTAGTGAACCTTGGGATTATGACAAAGATTGGTGAGTGTTATATAACATTGATTGATGATATTGATATAATTAAAGGTTGCCACAGAAGCATTTGCAATAGCCAGCTAGTAGACCTTGTTCACCATCCCCAACAAAAGTAAGCAATGAAGAAGTGGATCTCAAAGGTTGATTATGCCAGTGCCAGATTTGTTAGGATACAAGGAACTCTCTATCCAATGATCCTCTGAATGATATTGAAAAGCAGCTGTTGCATCTAGGCCACACTTACTATAAGGAGACATCGTAAGAGCTTACCTTTCATCCACTCAAACATGCAAATCCACTTTTCTCCTATGATTACTTATGTCCCTAGGTAGTTTCATTAGGAAATGCAAGTTATGTGAGAGAATGGAGTAGGGTAATTTCATAATAATAATGATTTAGAATTATTAGAGACCAAAACAATGCATGAAAAGTTCTTATATGTGTATATAATATGGTCAGACACCATTAGAAGTAAAAAATACCAATATTTGTGAGGGAAGGAAAAAAGTCAATTCTTAGATTTAGAATTAATGTGCTTTGCTGATATGGCACTTAGAAGGAGTAATAGGGCATAAAGAGGGTATGTAACTACCTCCACTAGGTCTCACGAACCACTTATAAGGGCACAAGAAAGCATAAATTGATTTGGAGGCTATTCAATGCAAACACGTGTATTAAAAATGAATATTTAAACTTGTAATACAATTAGGCACCTTTTGAGGGGAAAAAATAAATTTCTAATAGTTTTTAAAAGGTCATTTTTTGGGTCAAAAATAAATCCGAGTTCCTGGTAGTATGGCAGTTTTGGAAGAGTGGTTGGAGAATGAAAATTACTAGTTACAAGGGTGAAATGAAAAGAAGACCCCCTCCTCCCTAGGTGGGGTCTACAATAAAAATTAGGGTGGAGCCTAGGAATGTTGGGGGCTAAGGAACAAAAAAGCATGCAATGAGGACCATGGAAGAGAGACTAATCCAATATGAAGTATTCTTAATTAAATTCTTATGAGGCCCATTTTGAGTCCATATTTCCCCTAATGTAGAATATTAAATTAATTCAACATCACTAATTCCACTACCCACTACCCTTAGATTGATGAAGGACAAGCAACTAACCTTTAATACTACACTCCACAACTACAATAATATGGTTACCTTGATTATTTTCCAACAATAGGTTTCCTTTTTTAGCTTTGCATTAAGTATGTTGCCCCTTTGTTTCAGTTGAATGAAAATCTTACAGAGCTAGAGGTTCTTGCATCTAAATAAGCTCTTTATGAGATACCAATAACAAATATTTCTCTTCTTCATGTTTTAGAATCAAACAACAACATTTGCAATAGTCTTTCTTTTGTGTTTCAATGATTGTGAAATATATTTGTGACTAATTCCCTTTGGATCTCTTAAGCTCGACTATCTAGAAACGAACTCATACATCCCATCATTGTCAACTATTAGTGGGATAACAACAATTTCCACTTTCTTATCCACTATTTGGTACTCTGTTTCCACAATAGCTTCTACCTTTTTATTCAGCCATATAGGTCTTCATATTAAGAAAACTCCTTTATTACTTGAAACATATCCAATGAGAAAAGGTTTTTAGAAAATCTTAGTTATCTACTAATGATGCTTACCTTGAGCTACAATAGTCCTAGAAAATCTTTGTTCTTCACAAATGCTTATATCTAAAATACATAGTGCTTTAGACCACTTTCAACTACATTTACAACTTCTAGATTTCAAATCATGTACTAAAATTTTTCTAGTAGTCATGGTTTTATTGATCCAAAGCAACCCACATCTCCTCTAGAAACATAATTATTTATATGAGCTAAAGATAAAAAATTATAAGTCACACATACTATTATAGTATTATTTTTGGTTTTTTGAAGCTGGAACGATTGAAAAAGCTTAAGTATGTTTGACCTAATGTACAAGAAACATGATAGACTAGACCAAAACTCAATTAGCATAAACATATGGTAAACTATCCCAAACTTTTATATCCTTTCTCTCTAGATCTGAATGATGGGCTAATGATTTTTCAAATCAATGTATCTTAGGAAAAGGACTATAGTGAGATAAGGAAATCCTAAGAGTTAACACTAATGACTACCCCCACGGGAAGAAGTTATGCTTTAATCCACACATTTGTTCAAGGTTGAGGTTGTTTGATACTTAGAAATATTTAGCCAAGTTATGCTTGTAATCAATCTAAAAATGAGCACTTCCATGATTTCCACTAGTGATTATATGTACCATTATCCCAAGAGAGCAAGTAGATTTTAGTAACCAAGTAAATGCATGATTCTCATTTACACATACAGAACCATAGTCACATACAAATGTAACCTTCCAAGATTGGGTACTATCGGTATATGTACACATGGTATAAGGTTTTTCTATCTTATGGATAGTCACATACACATGTAACCTTCCAAGATTCGGTACTATCGGTACATGTACACATGGTATGAGGTTTTCCATTTGATGGATAGTGAAGTCTATGTTTTTGGCAATCCATTCGATTCATTTTTGTAGAAAAAGAGAACTACATGAAACATTTTGGTATGTTGTAATGAAACATTTCCTTTAGTAATGATTACTAAAGTAATAAAGTGAAACTTCACCAATGGCTTTTCCTTCTATCCAAAGTCCATAATAATGCCAAAAAGAGTTGTTGGTCTAGAGATTCAAGATTCAAGATATTGTCAAAAGGCCTAAAAATATACCCTTTTTCTCTAGCCATACTAAAGATTGGCTAGAGACATGTACAAGGGCACAAGAATAAATGCTAGAAGTATCCTCTGTGAAGGGAGAGTGAGCAATATTAAGACACACTCAAGTGAGTATACAACATTGGATTGGCTTTTTAGGAAAATGTTATGCTTTCCAAATACTTGTTCAAGGTTGAGGTTCTTTAATATCTATGGGAAATATTGGCCAAGTCGTGCTTCTACCACATAGCAAAAGAGTTTCTTGATACCCTCCCCCAACTAGTATCCATACAAGTATCCCAACTGACCAAGTAGATGCACAATTCTCATTTACCCATACAAAACCATAGTCACATACAAATGGAACCTTCGAACATTGTGTATTATCCATATGTATATAAATCATATAATGTTTTTTTATCAAGGCCAACGGTTCTAGCAAACTTTAAATTTTTAGGAAAAGAGAACTGCATGAAATCTTTCCTCATGCTATATTGAAAGATTTTCTTGTTAGTAATGATGACTAAAGTAATAAGGTGAAATTTCAATAAAGCCTTTATCTTTTGTCCAAAGTTCATTAAATTGCCAAAAAGAGTTGTTGCTCTAGAGATTAAATATTAATAAGAATAAATAGTTGACCTTGTTGCAACATACCAGCCTTGATCTCAAAATGTGCTAGGGATCATATCAAATCAAAGGGGGGTCACATAATGCCCTATTTTACATGGCATAGACATTTGCATATCGTACACATGAGGTAACTTGTAAGAGTGCATAGTTTACATGAGAATTGCAAGATTTTTCAGAGCAATGTGATCAAAATCCTAATTTACTCTTCTGGAAAAAAAAAGTAGGACATAGATGCAAGCTCTGAAAGCACTACACTCAAGTAGATTAAGGATCTCCAGGAGAATACATATAAACAATGAATCTCTTACTTGCCTCATCGGCATGATGAGTAATGATTAATATGCCTATAAAAATTTAATGCCAAGAAAGAGAGGGAATGGGAAACCTTTAATTGACAAAGAGATGGATGATGTGAGGTCATATTCGTATCATTCATATTGCAATAATCAAAGAATCCAAAAGCTGAGGCGAAGGAGAGCATATTTTAACTAATACAAAAACTAGTGAATGTGATATTATAATGTCTTCATTTAACTTAGTGACAATGGTAAGCCAATAGAGTACCTAGCATATGGTTGCTTGTCATAACTCATTGATAGCTAGCTAGAAGGAGAACTTTTAGATGTCAGGCAGCATGACCAATAAACCTAGCCCTTAGCAAGTGAAATGAAAATGTTGTTAAGGCATATCTATACCCAAGAATGACAACCAAAATTGTACAATTAGAATGGTCAGCATGTTGTTTTGTTTGTAGATCAAATGGAATCCAATTGGCAAGCTTATCAAATAGCTAATTTTAATCCTTCAAGTGTAATGCATGATACACATGTGACTTGTCGTCATAACATTGCATAAAAAAGCCAAAATTGACGTTGATGATAATACACATGAACCGCTTATATCATGGCGGCTTCAGTGTCATGACAAACAATCGATCCACCTCAGAATCCCTAAGTTTGGAGAAGAGGAGAAGGAAGCAGGCTACTGATTATAGAGTACCTAGCTAGCTTTTGCTTTGGAAGCCAAAAGAGAATGAGAAATGCGACGTACGTAACACAAACTTACCATGTGGGAGGCCGAAGGAGAACGCTATTAAGGCGTCGTGTGACATTAGATATCAATATGTGCAAAAGCCCTATAGAAGTATTAATGGCGCCACGAGAGCTGATAGTCTCGATCGTCGCTACGCCTCGCATGGGCTGGATCATTATAAATAGGCCTCATACTCCTACAGGTGAACTTGACGTTCCTCCAACAACCAACCCCCAACATTCTAATTCTTCGCTGGTGGGCAAACGCTGTGCGGAACACATGTAAGTGAGGTACCTCAAGCGCCGTGGTACGTTTTTCCTTTCTCGTTTTCTAATATTTTGCAGTTACTCTGGATCGCTGGCTGCGTTTATGTATTGTTGCAGTCTAATTAATGCCTGGTATGGTATGGAAATTGCAGCTGCAGCTCGCTGCTTGTCTCTCGGAGTTATCTTTCAAGCATCGCTTCACGCGTTGCAAGTGAAGAACGTGGCAGCTGCACCCGTCGACGTTCGGCGAACTGCCGACATGAATGAGCTGGGTGTACTGGTGGATCTGATCGTGCGCAGCTTTAGGCTGCCGGAGAAGTATATGTGTCTCGATCACCTAGCGCCAGAGGTCCAGGACCGACTCCGAAAGCACTTCAAGAAGATGGCAACAGTGGAGAAATCAGTGAGATGCCCTACCTGCGGGACGCCGGACGAGGTCAAGTTCCGGTACTTTAACAACAGGAGCATAGGGCTGAACAAGAAGCCGCGTCGGCTTCTTCAGCCCCGATACCAGTGCCGTCGCAAGGCTTGTACTCTTGAACGTCCTTCGGGATTCACCTTGCCGCCGCCGAATTAAATGAGCAAGCATCGCAAGCTGCCAACCCGACTATGTAGGCCCGGCCTAGCTATCGTTGCTGGCTGCTTCTTTTTGGTAATGTTTTGGTCTTCTGGCGCCGGCCCGCCGAATGCGTTAATAAAAACGTCTCATCGTTTCTCTAGATTCTACTCTTCTTTCAAAGAGCAAATGTACCGATCACTGGAAAGCGGCCTGCATGTCGATGTCCTTAAATGAACTGCGACTCTCCAATATGGTCCAGTAGTACTTCCATGCATGTCGAGGTCGATGTTCTTAACTCAAGTCCAATACCGACGTCGAGACTAATTCCATGCAAGTGGTCTAGTAGCCCATGGATATCGATGTACTTAGTTTCGAGCACTCTGGGTCCAATTATTCCATGCATGATGATGTCGATGTCCTTAATTGAAGTTCAATATTGTTGCGATTATTTCAATGCTTGTGGTCCATAATTCCTTGGATGTTGATGTCCGTAAGTTCCTTCATATGGTCCAGTAATTCCATCCATGTCCATTTCCCCAATATTGTTGAGACTAATTCCATGCATGTTAATGCCCTCAATTGAAGCGACTCTCTGAATTCACTCAGGTTCATGGGTATCGTGGAGGAACTAACATGCGTGCGCGAAGGACAACCTCCTATTCTGATAATTTTGTAATGTTTTATTTTTTGTGGGACCTTACACATATTTTAAAAAATTCAAAATTTTTAATAAATATCTTAATCTATGAAAAATATTTTAAACAGTATAAAGAATTTTTTAAGATGACCCAAACCCCCTATTCGTGCCATATCACAATGGCCTTTTTTTGTCATTTTTAGATATTTTTGGGCTTAAAAATAGTTTTTAAATAGCAAATGAGCTCAAAATTTTCTTTTAAAAAATCTTGTTTTTTTAGAGCTAATAATTTTTGGATTTTTTTGAAGAATTTGATACATGTATATCTTACTTTAAAAAAACCATAACATTATTATAGAGTCGCATGTGACCACTATCCTAAAGTTTATTTGTTATAGAAACTCTATCTTCTTTAGGAGCTTTAAAAATATATAAGAGATATTGAATAGTTATATATTTTTTATATAATATATATTTTAAATCATTTTAACTAATAATTCTATCAAATCACTAAATTATTTTTATTTTATAGCAAGAGTATCTTTTTGAAGAGTTATGAAATATAGTCACATCTTGACTAAATAATATATTCTATCCTTCTGAGCTATAGAAAAAATTTGAAGAGATAAAGAATAATTATATCTATTATCATGGGTTTGATGTAAAATTTTGACTATTAATGACTTATTTATTCAACTTCATTTATTTATCAAAAGTTTGTATGGTTATGTGGTTGACTCCACTAATAATTTATTTATCTAACTTTGTATAACATCATATAATACTCTATAAACTATTTTTTGAAAATAAATAATATCATGAATGTTATAGAATAAAGGAGATCTATAATATTATTTTGATGGTTTTTTTTTTGTGAAATGTGAGATATATTACATTTGATGAAAGATATACAAGGATAAGGAATCAATAGTGTAGTGATGCTTTCAATCATAAAATCAATCTGCTTTAGAATCAGAGTTTTGAGAGAAATAAATAGAGTGAAGTTCTTTCTATTTCTTCTTACAAATCAAGGGAAAAGACATTTAGGTATTGAAATCTAATAGTGCTATTAAGAATCACAATCGAGGATATTGGAACCCGATAGTGCTATTGAGAATCACAATTGAGGGTATGATGATGAGAAAGTGACTCCCAAGAGCTAATATCAAGTAAAAAGGTGTACCCTCTGAAACATCGTGCACACATGAAATCCTCTTAGTCCTAAAGTTGATACGATACACAATATCACTAAATTTTATATATTAAAAGGTTAATATTTTATATATTTTAATAGATCAAAAATTGAATAATAAATAGTCTTTATTTATTACTAGGTAAATATTTTTGTCTCCCAAAAATCAAAGTAATTCTTTTTTTCTAATTATAATATATTATCCTTGTCTTATCCATTAGTGCTTGCTAAAAAGTTCATATTACAACACTGTATAATGAATATATTCTATTTTCAAGTGTCAAGATCAAGGTGAAGTTTTTCACTTTCTATTCTATTAGCTTGAGGTTTATCATTAGTATATGTATCCCTACCAATTTGTATCAGCACCATGAGACTCTTTTAACCATTTCTTATAAATAAAATTGAAGAGATTGAAGAAAAAGCCTAGATTTTGTTGAAACAAAATCTTACAGAATTGATGACTTAGGGGAGGAAGTAAAGATGTGGCTTGGATGTCCCAACCTAGTTGGATCTACTAAAAATTGATGAGCTGATCTTGTTTCTCGTCCATGGAGAACCATATCTCTATATCTCAATCAACAAGTAAGTAGTATTGGTCCTCTATGTAGAGACTCTTTATATTGTTGATCACCTTCTCAAGATTTTGTGAAAGGAGATGAAGAGAGACTAATGCAAATTGCTGGTAAGAACCAGACGTGATTTTCGTGAAAAATTTTACAATAGATTCAAATCAACTTTAAGAACTAAGAAACGAAGAGAGAAGAAGAAAATGATTTTTCAAATAAATGTAGACAAAAAAAGTGTGATTTTAGTGGAAAATGTGATTGTAGAATATATTCTCTCATTAATCATGTATGAATGGCCAAATTTAGAGGGTTCATTCTTTTAAAACCTCAACTAATTAGCAACTTAATTATTTTTTTATAAGTGCCCTTTTTGAAATGGTTTTGACCCTAATGACAATGCTTAGTAGAGTCATCATGAAAATGTGGAGTTTCATGTATCTCAAGGTTCTAATGGGTACCAATAATTATCCAAGGAGTTGAGTCGTATGAATGAGGGAACTCTTGGGGGTATATACATGCTTAACAAACCAATAGATAGTAAATTTAATGAGCTAATTACTAGTATTAAGAACTTGGGAAGAAAAATGTAGGAAACACAGCGTATAGTGGGTAGTATTCCGGCTGGAAGAGACCCATATTCCACTCCACTTCTTGATCCTACAATTTTTGAGATAGGAGAGCCTTCTAAACTTAAAGTCACTTATCAACCTAATTCATAATTGACCAAGAATAAATCATAACCTCAATTTAGCCAAAGGATTGACAATAGGCATGAAGAGGATGTATGCATACATGATGAAGAGCATGGGTCTGATCCCTTCTACAATTCATTCTATCCTTAGCCCTCTACAATGATAAGAAGAGTAGATGCCAATCATGATTATAGATAAGAGGGTGCAAGAAAATCTAGGCATGATCAACCTCCAAGAGAGCAACACTCATTTGAAGAACCCTCTAATCAAGGAAACGGTTAGCCATTTCAACAAGGTTTTGGTAGTAATCCACATGGATAACCCTATCAATAGTAATAATATTCATGAAATAAAGATTCTTGGAGACAATAATCATTTGAATAACCCAACTCTAATCACTCCCTATACAATGATTGTGAGTATAAACATAATATCAACATTACCAACCTTTAATAGAGAGATAACTCTTCCCCTATAAAGTGGAAAGAATGGATCTATAAGCTTAAAATGTACTTTACCCTTTACCCAAGGAGGGATGAAGCCAAAACTTCTTACATAGCCCTTCACCTTGAAGGCTATGTCCACAGTTGGTGATAGTATATACAAAATATTAGGGAAGACTTAGGAACATGGGATGAATCAAGCGAGTAATATTTGATGTATTTGTATCTCCAATGGAAAAGGAAAAGTTGTGAAGAAAATGGTATAAGGAGGACCCTTATGGAGATTTCACTTTGCCACTCTCATGCCATATCAAATCATCCACAATATAGAGCGACAAGGATTGTGCCAAGAGATTATACTTTGTTGCGCTCACACTGTATCAATTACTCCAGGATATGGTGCGAATAGAACCCTGTGGAGTTTCAATTGCACTCGCATCATATCAACTTATCCTCTACATGTCGTATTAATAATACTTCTAGCAAATAGTTTTGTATTGCTCTTCCTATCATTTTCTATTAAGCAATGATAGCAAGGATAAAGTATATGGCAAGGAATGTTTATATTGAGAGCAAGGATAGTGAACAAG
Source organism: Lygodium microphyllum (assembly GCF_053477565.2). Lineage (NCBI taxonomy): Eukaryota > Viridiplantae > Streptophyta > Polypodiopsida > Schizaeales > Lygodiaceae > Lygodium > Lygodium microphyllum. The sequence goes on along the minus strand of NC_141143.1, from coordinate 65,540,721 downwards.
AGGCAAGACCATCAAAAGTTCCACAAGCTGTTGTCCCTTTCGAGATCCCTCCTACCCTTGGTTTTCTCGAGTCTCCTTCCATGCAATTAAAACAATCAAGTGCAGAGAGTGTATCTTCTCCTCCTGCCCCAGGCAAGGTCCATGTGGTTAATGACCAACCCTATGATCTTGCTGGATAGTCCTCTCTCCTACAACTGCTAAGCTTTCAATCTCCCCTAGAGCACTTGATCAACCAACATATCAATCTAGACCCTCTTTTGCTTAAGGAAGCGAGCCTTTTAGACCAAGGAGAAAGAGAAGTTCTTGGTTTTACTATATGCATAACTGTTTTTGTGAGATAATGCCTACAAAGCCACATAACATGTCATTCCAATGACAACTTTTATCAAAGTTATCAAGGATATTTCTAATAGATTATCAAGAGTGTCAACTAAAAGTTGCAGGCAAATGAAATGGAATCTTGCAGCGATTCTTTGTCTTTAGGAGGCAGTTGAAGACTTTGTTATTAATTGTATTAATGATGCTTATATTGTTGTCGCAAATGCTCATAGGATCACTATGAAGAACAAATATTTTAGTATGGTAAGTAGAATCATATAAAATGCTCGACAAGATATTAAGGCCCTTGCCCACTACTGATAAAAAAAGCCTTTGAGTTCCTTAACATTCCCCCAAAATTATCTAGGAAAGCAAAACACCCAAAGATCAAGGATGTGATATATCTATATCCAATAATTAGGACCACATCCCACCTAGAGTTTGTCCAACAAGAAAAAACGCAAGAGATCATAGAAACCAAGGACGATTTTTGCAAGAGAACAATAGATGTGCTTGGCCCAATTAATTATAAGAGAATAGGTGGGGTGTATGTACAAATGGTTGTCAATATTTATTGCATCTCTTTTGAACAAGAGGACTATCTTAGCATATCTCTTGAGAAGAAGTCCATACTAGTTGTTAAAAATGTATCTCTAGTTCATTGTTGCATAAGGTAATACATTTTGACTGACAAAATTTTTAGTATCTAGAATGTTCGTGTTGTTGATTGGAAATAACACTCCTTTATTTTTTCTCTCAGCTTTAAGACATTGATTGCTTCTCTTAACTATAAAAACTCTAAAAGTATATTCATTGTTGATCCACTATTATTAGTGGAATTTCCTTTGAGATCTGGTTCAAATATAGCAATATTTTTTAAAGATTTTGATTCCATAAAAAACTACCTTTTTTATTTCCTTACATAGGATATACTCACTAGAGAAATTGTCCTCATAAACTCTCTAAGTGGTATCCATAGCCAAGAAAAAATGTGTGTTGAATGGAATATTGCTTGCTTTCTAGTTACTTATTTATTTTATTTGAGTGTCTACATTAGTTAAATGTTTCTATTTGTAGTGCTGGCAGGCTCGTAACTACCTTCTTGGACACCAGATATGAGGATATTGTAAATCTTGAAAAATCATATAACTTTCTCCAACAAGAAGTACCATTGCAAAGTTATACATAAACATACTTGTGGATGGAGAGTGATGTCAAATGTCTGCAGGACAATATATTCAAAGATACTCAAGATAGATGGGGTGAATATGTAAGTCTCCTTCATATTTTTTCTTTTTTAGGGATCCTTTTTAAGTTTACCAACATGTTACATTCTTTCTAGTAGTGCTGAGATTATCATGACTCATATATGTGGTGGATAAGGGAGCAATATATTGAGTTGATTTTGGATAGGAAAATCACACTAGTTGATTCTTAAACTCCTCTCCACAAAAATGTTTAACTAAGAGTAAGGGCAAGGGCAATGACAAGTCATTTGGAAAGACTAGTAAGGTGAACTCCAAAAATAAAGGAATGCCAATAATTTCTCCTACGAAGTTTCATGCATCTCCTCTTTAGCCTAAAGAGAAGAGAGTACATGTCAAAGTTAAATTCTTTGAGCAACTAGAGAATGGTATCATCCTTATGGTCATACTCTCTAGATTTCCAAAGCCTTCCTATAATGTTGTCCATTTCCTCTTCTCCAAAATTTCTACTTGGTAAGGACACATTTGTCCTTTGTAAATGCGCTATTTTGAAGCATGCCACGAAGATATGCAAGGGTATAAACCATGATATGTATATTTTTCATGCGATCCTTCCAACTGCCATGGACTTTTGAATATACTGACATATTTTGAATTTAAAACTGTGCATTGTTGCCTTATGAAGAATCTTCCAATTTAGAGGTGAAAGACTTGGCAATGGAAAATCCTCCATATCTCCATTTGTACTTGCTCAAGAGGGAACGAGAGAATACGCATAACATATTAAAGCCCTTCCCTGAATAAAAGAACATGTAGTCTAATCAAGATAGATAATGTTTGTGAACACTTGATGAATCTCATGGAAGATTCCACTTAATCTTTCCACAGGTTGCCATTTAGTACTTGTTGACAAGAATATTTCTACAACCAAGAACTCGTTATTAGTACTTTCTTAAATGAGAAAAATATTACATACATTATCAACTCAACACTTACAATGTGTTTGCTAGAAACACACTTGTTTGGATGTAAACATGTTGCACTTTGATAAACATCCTTCAGTCATAATTTTGAAATCAATAATACGTCCCTTCTAGTGATGTTTTATATATATCCTCTCATTTTCTCCTTTTCACCTTCTACAAAACTAAGATAAGAAACATGATGAGGTGAAGACACAAGTCCAAGGGATGGGGGACATAAGGAGGAAATTAGAAGAGATGAAAATAAAGTTAAGAGAAACTATAGTGCAGCTTAAGCACGAGAGAAACAAGGTACCATGGTTGACTTAAGAGCAATGAAGATGGTAGAAGAAGTGGAACAAGCATGATTGGCCACATTGTAAAGCATGGAAACTAATTTGGGAAACACCCTCCTAGAGGAGAGCTAGTACCAGGAGTAGGTGGTTGTATACAAAAATTTTATCATTGCTCAACAAAGAATGTACCATGAGGGACTAACACCCGCAATGACAAACCAGAAAAATCAAGTCAAAGAGCTTGAGGCCTAATTGGGAGTTGCCATAGTGGCTCTCAAGAAGAATGACTTTGGAATTATGAGCCTACAAGGGAGAAATTAGTTGCCAAACTTCACCATACAAGCTATAGTGAAGAAAAGCTAAAGGATATGGGATTTATGGCATTGCCTCCTCTTGCGGAGACCACCTTCTTCCTATAAAGGCATCATGGACGCACCCTCAATGATTGCACGTGTAGAGGACTACTATGAGCTTGTAAAATTTTATGTTCCACTAGAAGGAATTAGTTATAAAGCGTCCAATTAGTAGTAAGACATAGAAGACAAACAATATTACCTCTTTTAGTCTCTACACTACTCTTTGAACATCATCAAGTCTTCTTTCAAGTTGTCTAATTCTTAGAGTTAAAAGATATTCTTTAGTCATGTACTGGAAAAGAGATAGACCATTTTGAATTAATGGATGCTAGCAGTTGTACATCCCACAACTCTCTAGAACCATTAATATTTTATTGGACATATCTTCTAAAAATCTATTTTGCTAATAAATATTTACATAGAGGCTATGCGCATGCTTTATAAGAAATAGCGGTGCATCTAATACAATAATCAAATAGTTGCCAAATAAATTCTTGAGGAAATAATCTTTAAAATGCTTGCGTGTGGCGTGCCTTTTCAATTCACCTTGCTCTACACATCAGCGCCAAAAATTCAAAAAATCATGTTAGAATAATAACCAATTGAATAATTGCAGCTAGCCACATAAATCAATTAATTGGAATTCCATACAATAATTAATTCACAAAGCTGTTAATACTCGTGTGGATAAAATGGTATCACCCACTCTCACACTTGCATCGACGCCCGGAAAGGATAGGTGTCCCCATCGACCTTCCATCTAAGACAATCCTTAGGAATGTGCTCCGCATTGATGGAGAACCATTTAAGGCGCTCATCCCGCCAATGTACACACAAAGGAGAACCATTTAAGGCACTCATCCCTTTGCGTAGGTGCTACCTAGCAACATACCCCCATCGAAATGGCATTGGAGACACTTGGGTTAACGTTTTTAGGTTCATCAGATTTAGGAAACTTTGAAGGTACATTGGGAGGTTTAGAATTGGAAACAGATTGACCATGATTATTAAGAACATTTTGCATCCATGGCCATCAGTTAAAAGGATTCTTTCCATATTGAGAATTGAAGTTACAAAAAGAATTAAAACTAAAGTTGTTACCCATGTTGTTACCATTGGATGCTGAAAATTACTTCGGTCTTTAGACTGCTTCTTTTCAGTGTAGTGAGCTAGGGATATGGCTTTGTCTAGATTATTGGGCTTGAACATGTTGACTTCAGCTTGGATGAATGGAATTAAGTTGAACATATACTTTCTCTTGAAGGTAGACTCAACCACTGGCTCCACCATTTGGAGCTACAAGAGAGTGCATAGATCCTTTTAACTGATGGCCATGGATGCGAAATGTTCTTAATAATCATGGTCAATCAGTTTCCAATTCTAAACCTCCCAATCTACCTTCAAAGTTTTCTTAATCTGGTGAACCTAAAAATGTTAACCCAAGTGTCTCCAATGCCATTTCGATGGGGTATGTTGCTAGGTGGCACCTACGCAAAGGGATGAGTGCCTTAAATGGTTCTCCTTTGTGTGTACATTGGCGGGATGAGTGCCTTAATTGGTTCTCCATCAATGCGGAGCACATTCCTAAGAATTGTCTTAGGCGAAAGGTCGATGGGGACACCTATCCTTTCCGGGTGTCGATGCAAGTGTGAGAGTAGGTGATACCATTTTATCCACATGAGTATTAACGTCTTCGTGAATTAATTATTGTATGGAATTCCAATTAATTGATTTATGTGGCTAGCTGCAATTATTCAATTGGTTATTATTCTAACATGATTCTTTGAATTTTTGGCAACTGATGTGTAGAGTAAGGTGAAGTGGAAAGGCACGCCACGCACAAGCATTTTAAAGATTATTTCCTCAAGAATTTATTTGGCAACTATTTGATTATTGTATTAGATGCACTGCTATTTCTTATAAAGCGTGCACATAGCCTCTATGTAAATATTTATTAGCAAAATAGATTTTTAGAAGATATGTCCAATAAAATATTAATGGTTCTAGAGAGTTGTGGGATGCACAACTACTAGCATCCATTAATTCAGAATGGTCTATCTCTTTTCCAGTACATGACTAAAGAATATCTTTTAACTCTAAGAATTAGACAACTTGAAAGAAGACTTGACGATGTTCAAAGAGTAGTGTAGAGACTAAACTTCTATGTCTTACTACTAATTGGACGCTTCATAACTAATTCCTTCTAGTGGAGCATAAAATTTTACAAGCTCATAGTAGTCCTCTACACGTGCAATCATTGAGGGTGGGTCCATGATGCCTCTATAGGAAGAAGGTGGTCTCCGCAAGAGGAGGAGGCAATGCCATAACTCCCATATCCTTTAGCTTTTCTTCACTATAGCTTGTATGGTGAAGTTTGGCAACTAATTTCTCCCTTGTAGGCTCATAATTCCAAAGTCAGTCTTCTTGAGAGCCACTATGGCAACTCCCAATTAGGCCTCAAGCTCTTTAACTTGATTTTTCTGGTTTGTCATTGCGGGTGTCAGTACCTCATGGTACATTCTTTGTTGAGCAATGATAAAATTTTTGTATACAACCACCTACTCCTGGTACTGGCTCTCCTCTAGGAGGGTGTTTCCCAAATTAGTTTCCATGATTTACAATGTGGCCAATAATGCTTGTTCCACTTCTCCTACCATCTTCATTGCTCTTAAGTCAACCATGGTACCTTGTTTCTCTCGTGCTTAAGCTGCACTATAGTTTCTCTTAACTTTATTTTCGTCTCTTCTAATTTCCTCCTTATCTCCCGGGCCATCCCTTGGACTTGTGTCTTCACCTCATCATGTTTCTTATCTTAGTTTTGTAGAAGGTGAAAAGGAGAAAATGAGAGGATATATATAAAACATCACTAGAAGGGACGTATTATTGCTTTCAAAATTATGACTGAAGGATGTTTATCAAAGTGCAACATGTTTACATCCAAACAAGCATGTTTCTAGCAAACACATTGTAAGTGTTGAGTTGATAATGTATGTAATATTTTTCTCATTTAAGAAAGTACTAATAATGAGTTCTTAGTTGTAGAAATATTCCTATCAACAAGTACTAAATGGCAACCTGTGGAAAGATTAAGTGGAATCTTCCATGAGATTCATCAAGTGTTCACAAACATTATATATCTTGATTAGACTACATGTTCTTTTATTCAGGGAAGGGCTTTAATATGCTATGCGTATTCTCTCGTTCCCTCTTGAGGAGGTACAGATGGAGATATGGAGGATTTTCCATTGCCAAGTCTTTCACCTCTAAATTGGAAGATTCTTGATGAGGCAACAATGCACAGTTTTAAATTCAAAATATGTCAGTATATTCAAAAGTCCATGGCAGTTGGAAGGATCGCAAGAAGAATATACATATCATGGTTTATACCCTTGCATATCTTGGTGGCGTGCTTCAAAATAGCACATTTACAAAGGACAAATGTATCCTTGCCAAGTAGAAATTTTGGAGAAGAGGAAATGGACAACATTATAGGAAGGCTTTGGAAAACATTTTTGTGGAGAGGAGTTTAAGAATCAACTAGTGTGATTTTCCTATCCAAAATCAACTCAATATATTGCTCCCTTATCCACCACATATATGAGTCATGATAACAATCAACAACACGAACATTCTAGATACTAAAAATTTTGTCAGTCAAAATGTATTACCTTATGCAACAATGAACTAGAGATACATTTTTAATAACTAGTATGGACTTGTCCTCAAGAGATATGCTAAGATAGTCCTCTTGTTCAGAAGAGATGCAATAAATATTGACAACCATTTGTACATACACCCCACCTATTCTCTTATAATTAATTGGGCCAAGCACATCTATTGTTCTCTTGCAAAAATCATCCTTGGTTTCTATGATCTCTTGCGTTTTTTCTTGTTGGACAAACTCTAGGTGAGATGTGGTCCTAATTATTGGATATAGATGTATCACATCCTTGATCTTTGGGTGTTTTGCTTTCCTAGATAATTTTGGGGGAATGTTAAGGAACTCAAAGGCTTTTTTTATCAGTAGTGGGCAAGGGCCTTAATATCTTGTCGAGCATTTTATATGATTCTACTTACCATACTAAAATATTTGTTCTTCATAGTGATCCTATGAGCATTTGCGACAACAATATAAGCATCATTAATACAATTAATAACAAAGTCTTCAACTGCCTCCTAAAGACAAAGAATCGCTGCAAGCTTCCATTTCATTTGCCTGCAACTTTTAGTCGACACTCTTGATAATCTATTAGAAATATCATTGATAACTTTGATAGAAAAACTCATGCTAGAATAATAACCTTCGTGTTGGATGGCCCTTCGTGTGACATCAGCTTGCCAAAAATTTAGAAAAACTCATGCTAGAATAATAACCAACTGAATAATCGCAGCTAGCCACATAAATCAATTAATTTGGAATTCCATACAATAATTAATTCACGAAGACATTAATACTCGTGTGGATAAAATGGTATCACCCACGTTCACACTTGCATCGATGACTGGAAAGGATAGGTGTCCCCATCGACCTTCCATCTAAGACAATTCTTAGGAATGTGCCCTGCATTGATGGAGAACCATTTAAGGCATTCATCCCGCCAATGTACACACAAAAGAGAACCATTTGAGGCACTCATCCCTTTGCGTAGGTGTCACTTGGCAACATTATTTGTTAACATGATTGTCTTTATCTCACTTTAGTCCTTTGCCTAGGATATTTTGATTAGAAAAATAATTATCCCATCATTAGGAACTAGAGATAAAAAATATACATTTTTGGGATAGTTTAACATATCTTTATGCTAGTTAAAGTTTTTGTGTAGTGTATCATCTTTCTTATATATTAAGTCAATTATACTTAGCCTTTTCTAAAAGGATGCAACTTCAAAAAACCAAAAAATACTACTATAACAGCGTGTTTGACTTATAATTTCTTACCTTTAGCATGTATACAAGATTATACTTCTAGAGAACCTAGGGATTAGTTTGGGTCAATAAAAACATGACCACTAGAAAATTTTCAATACATGATTTTAAATCTTATTGATACTATTGAAGTGGTCTAGAGCACTCTAAAAATTAGGTAAAAGCATTTGCAAAGAACAACAATCTTCTAGGACTATTGTTGCTCAAGGTAAGCATGATTAGTAGGTAAGTGAAATTTTTTGAAAACCTTATAGTGGTCAAGCACCATATTGAAAATTCAGCTCATATATGTAGTTTGAAATCAATATCTATGTCGTAGATGACAAGCACTACAAACAAGATTGAGTAATAAGGGTAAGTCCATGGTTGAAAAATCACATTTCGTGAAGTCTTCCTATAAATAGGTTCTTTCATTGAAACACTAAAAGATATAGACCTTATACCGATGCTTAAAGCGACGAAAATACAAACAACAAAATTTGCCCCCGTCGTCGCAAAAAGCGTCGTTATTAACGATGCCATAGAAACATCACTATTGGCATCGCTATATGCATCGCTATTTGCGACGCATATAGCGACATATATAGCGATGCCAATAGCGACGCAACCATTAAACTTGCGACGCACATTGCGACGCAAATAGCGATGCAAGCAGTAAATTTGCGACGCAAATAGCGACAATAACAAGAAAAAAAAATTTGTGGTTCTGCACTACTATATACAAAGCACTTGCAAACAAAAAGAATGTATACTGAAATCATAAAACTGATACATGAAATAAATATATGATCGCATAAAAAGCGATTGGTACAATCATGACAGGATATCACTAATACATAGAAAATGTCTACATAGATCAGGCGACTAAAAAATAAAGGTGTGTGAGCTCCAAGGATCCAAGGGCGAGCTACAAATCCTCGTCCCCCGAAAGCTCATCCCTCTACAAAGGAGCATCGAACGGATTCTGCAGAAAAAGAAACAACACATCAATCCACCATACAATAATGCATTCAAATATCTCATGGTAACTACGGACAAGAAAGATGAGTGACTTACAAGGCCTCCGCGTCTATACAATCGGTCGATCAATGCATTGAGACTATGCCTCTCTGCATATCGAGTCTCAAGGCCTTGCGGATCACGATTTGTAATGGAGTGCTGCAAAGAAAACAACATGCTAACTATTAGAAACATGATTGTTAGTACAAAGAATATTTCAAAAAAACAAACAAGAAAAACAAAAGAGAAACTTACAAAGTCCTCCAAATATGTCATGTGGCCGCCACTCCCTAGATGATGGACCACTCCGGCCTGGAGTCGTGCCCTCGTCGCCTCGCGTTGCTGACTCCAACGTCTTGGCGAATCTGTAGCCTCCTCCCTCAGTCGACGCCACTCATCTGCATCTAACCACTCGGGCTTTCCAACCCCACTCTTGATTGCCTTGCGTGCGTGGATCGTTTATGTGACATGTATGCACGCATGCAATCCATCATCCAGCCCGTAGAGAATCTATCTACTGCTGGCACCAGAAACTCCTCGTGCAAGGATGCTGCTATGTAGTCCTTGCTCCCCTCCGGTATGTTCTTCCAATGATCTAGGACGTTGTGTTGAAAAACTTGTTGGCACAACTCTCTCATATGAGCCATCACCCTCCTCCCCTCATCATTCATGATGATGGCTCCTAACCTACTATCAACCAGATATCCATAACCCCTAGGAGTCTGCCTAAGATGGGTCCTCTCCCATCCCCATCCACGCTCCTGGGCATATCCAGGAGACCCCTCTACATCTGGTGTACCAACGGGGGTAACCTCTCTCGAAGTGGCACCCAAAGGTATGCCACCAAAAGGGGTGCCACCTATTGACGACTGCGCAAAAGCCGAAGTAACTGGAGTAGACGTCCCCACAGGTGTGACAAATCCGGGAGGTGACGCAGCTCCGACTAAACGACGAGACGGAGACACCACATCTGTGTCTCCACAGTAGCATCCCCCTAGTCCCGATGTAGTCCCTCCCTCTGGCCCAAGTCGTGAGCATCAAGATTGTCTGCTCGAAGCTGAAGCATCTAATCACGCTGAAGCAAATCTAGCAGAGCTCCCTGATGAAGAACGAGACATCTCCTGGTCTGCCATCTCTCTGAATCTCACAAGTTGATCTGGAGACATGCGTGCGAAGATGTCCTGAAACTCCTCATCGCTCATCCCTTGACTCATCCTGAAAATGTCACCTGCACAGATAAAAAATGCTGTTAGAATAATCAATTTAAATTATACAAAGCACACTAATATAAATCATTTTTTAAAAATCCCTCTTAAAATGCATATCTTATGTACCTTTATAAGAGATCTAAACAACGAATTGAGTAAGTGGATGCTCCAAGAATGAAGTATCCTATGGTCCCATGTTAATCTCCTGACACAACTCTGCATACACTGGAAGGTCGATAGACATGTCACCACAAAAGAATGAGTGTGCCTCATTCTCAAAAAATTCTTGGACTACTATATTTCCATTATTGTTAGTCGATGCGGGCTCCAACCTTGCGGCGGCCTCCACCCCTTGTAATATCGACCCCTCTATTTGCATATTATCTTTATCTATGCCCTGAACATCGCTTTGAACATATACTCTCGCACTTCGGGGAGTTGAAGGTATAACATACCACCATTGAGGTTGTCGAGGGTTTGGATAGAAGATTACCTATTCACAAACACGTACAAAGTGAGTTCAAACCATTGTGACATAAACCATGTCGTATTACAATTAGCAAGCAAATGACTCTATGCACCTGTTCACAATGGGCCAGCAACACAAAGGTGTCACGCAAATCCGTCCATTTTTTTTTCGAAATCTATTTCGAGAGATCCAGATGGACCTTGTCAAACTGTTGCTGCAGCTCCTCTAAGTATCACTTTGAACCACTGCACATCGAATAGTATCATGGAGAAGCTACCGTAATCCACCGTATTAATACTTTGCAAGTTCCTAAAATACTCCATCTCATCCACAACCGTGTTCGGATCCGTTGCTCGCCACCGGCTCTCTTGCTCAAACCTTGCCATGACACCACAATCCATTGTGGAGCGCATTTTGTCAATACGCTCCATGCGAAAATGCCGTCCACACGACCACGCTGCACTATATATTTTGTACTATACATTGAAACACCCAAATTAGATGTCGCATATAAAATTTAGATACGACATATTCTAAACCCCTCATCACCTTTGGACTACATCCCCTCTAGAATTCCCACTCCTCCATTGAGAGCTCTGTCCCTTCGCTGGATGCTGCGGTCAAGGCTCCATGCAACCATTGTGTTGACATAAACCGCGGCATCTCCTCCATGCCTTCGGGATATCGAATCGATCGATGACGCATACTACGTCGGAATTCAGCTCACGCTTCCTCTCGATCTTTCCTTGCAATCTGGTACTTGGCGAGCCACGTCTCCATGGAGGCATGATGCAACATACAAAAGCGATTCACCTTCTCTTCCATTGAGGCATCCATTCTTTTTTCTACCCCATTTCCAACCACCACATCTCCAGTTAGTCTATCATCGTCCTTCAGCGTCCATAGCATTTCATTGCCTAGTTCCACCGTTGGTAGCCATTGTGAGATATGCACTAACGCCTCTGATACCAACCAACCTTCGGCCATGCTACCTTCTGGCCGAGCTCGTTGTTGCACAAAGCCTTTTAGGGTTTTCATGAAGCACTCCAGGAAGAACATCCATCGCGTATGGATAGGTCTAGCAATCTCCACTTCGTCCACAAGATGCACAAGAAGGTGGACTTGTATCATGAGCATGCTAGTGGGCAGGTATTTCTCAAAGAGACAGACCGTCTCCACTGCTCCCTACCTCGCGGATTCAATAGAGAATGTATTAATCTCTTTCTGTGAGATCTATTGCACCAAAGTCGAAAACTTGTAAATGGCCCCGCGAATTTTTGGAGTAAGGCATCATGCGATCGTGATCGGTAGGACAAACTGCCACAAATAAGAAAGCATTATGAATAATGGCCACTTTTCAAATTGCAAAATACCCATGCTAATTACAATCCATTCTGTTCACAAACCTGACATATCTTATGCCAATCATGGGATTTTAGCCCCGACAATTAGTCATCTTTAGAAAATGCGGACCTGAGAGAACACATCATACCCATCGGAGTGCAGATAGACTTGATTACTTGCTTCACAATGCACTCTTCTTTAGTGGACAAAACCCATTAGCACTCGATTGCAGCCAAAGCGCCTCCATCTTACCTACCTCCTTCAAATCCATTCGTGCCCCTATAGTGTCTCTCTTTCCTGTGATGTGGTCCCATAGCAAGCTGCCCACATTCTTGAAAATATGCATGGGATCAAACAAGTGGTTGACCTGTAAGTGGGTCCAACATGGCAACTCGTAGAAAACTGAGAATCGTTGCATTCCATTTGGATGTGATTTCGGGTTTACCATTTTCAGCTCATACCATCTTGCGGCGTTCATACGTGTTGGAGGTCGTCCAAGGAAACCTTCCTTGAGTTCATGATCCTCTGACAAGAAAGCGGCGTATCCTTGATATACCATCTTCTTCATGGTTCGTGACCTTCAGGAATCTAACTGTAGTCCACACAATGGACATGCATGATAACCCGAGGTAACCAGACTTGTAAGGCGAGCCACGACCTAGTGAATACTTGATTGAATGAGATAAAATATAGATATTACCAGCGAGAACAGAGGTTTGCTCACCTGAGTACTCTCCCAATCCCGAAAATTCATACATCATCCACATGAGAATGGCTCTAATGTTGGCTGACTGCCGACCATCACGCCTGCTCATATCTTGCACAGTGACCCCCTCCTCCCACAAAATCTTAAGCTCATCGACTAATGGACGAAGATACACGTCCATATTTTTGACTTTGTAGCGGCCTGGGACAAGCAAGCTAAGGATGAGATGTCCTTTCTTCGTAGAAAGCCATGGAGGGATGTTGTAGTTGACAAGCACTATAGTCCACACACTATAAGAAGTTCAGTGCAGACCGAATGGATTCACACCATCCACTGCGAGACCGAGCCGAAGATTCCTTGGATCTCGCGCAAAGCCTGGAAAGGTAGAGTCAATGTGGCTCCATGCGCGTGAATCCACTGATATTCGTTGAACTCCATCCGTGGACCTATTCTACACATGCCACATTGTCAAGCTTGCCATGCCGGACGTGCGAAACATGTGGTTTATGCAGGGGATGAGCGGAAAGTGTCTGAGAACTTTTTGAGGGATGGTTTGCCCTTGCAAATCTTGTCGATACCTATGAGCACCACACTTTGGACATGTCTCCATAGTCTCGTATTCATCTCGAAACAGTATGCAGTTGTTGATACATGCATGGATGTTATTGTAGTCCATGCCAAGCTTCTGTAAAACATGTCATGCATCATCACGAGACTTAGGCATGGTATTTGCAGGTGCTAATATATAATATTTCAATAACCTGAAAAAAATCATAAAACACCTTGAAAAAGCACAAATGTTTGTAATAATAGTGTCAAAAAAAAAAATCAATGAAGTCTATGTGCAAGGTACCTGAATAACTCGGTCACACTCATATTGCTCCACCCGTATTTTGCTTGCACACTTAAGAGTGCAAGCAATGTCTTCAACGAAATACTCGCCACCCATCATATAATGATATGGATGCTTCCTCTCTAAGCGGATCAGATGTCTCGACATCCATGGGAATCAATGCATCAATCATTGCCTCCATCTCAGGCTCCAAGATTGTAGGTAGGTCGAGAAGGTTGTCTGTCTCCTCTGGCATTGACGGTATAGATAGGCCTTGTGAGTGGTGGATTGGCTCCTGAAATCCATCCATCGTACTTCCACGAACTCTTCTAATTGGCCGCAAAGGGTGCACTCCCCCTTGGGACGAGACATCACCGCCCTAGATAGAAAATTTGCCAACAAGACCCAATCTTATTGTGTATGGTTTTCAATTAGCTTGCGAGTACAATGCATGATTAATATTAACTTCAAATTACCGTTTGCTGAAAATCCGCAATCGCCTGATCAATGATCTCAGATTGAAACTCGCCAAATCGTCGTACGTGTTCTATAGACAATCGGTGTTTTCGTCCAATTGCCAACTTAACACCATATTGGGGAATATGGGAATTTTCCATAAGTTTGGGACACATGGTCAAATCTTTGGATTTGTTATAACTTGAACACTATAACTCTAAATCGAGTGCTCTATAGCTCAATAGATTCCATTTTTCAAGTGCTTTCCAATGATAGGTCACATTATATGGTTTTGAGAAACTTATGGACATGTTATCCGGGTGCCACCTTTTTAGTATTCAAAAAATGGGAATTGGGAGATTCCCAAACTCACTTATATTGTGTTACTTGCATTGAGAGCAAGGACATGGGACACGCTGATTAAGATACGCCTCGCGATCTTGAATAATAAGACCTTCTTCGTTTTCCATCTTATCTATATTGCAAAAAATGAGGCTCAAATGGATAGCTTTATGGAGATGTATGTCAAGTTGCAAGTTGACCATAAGCTCTTGCATTGTACATAGTAGTTGAGAGATTTATTGATGTTATATCTCGGCCCTATATCATGCTCAAGGATTTGTTTGTCCCAGTAGATAATTATTCGTCATTGTTAAAAAAAAAAGCGTTGGTTCATAAGGTTCATGAGTCGAAGACTAAATTTTTGGACTTGACTAAAAGATTGGATAATGGCTTAGATGCTAAAAGGAAAAGTGATGAATATGTTACTTCATCATTGCACCAAAAAGATTGGACAATCTTTGGACTTGACTAAAAGATTGGATAATGGCTTAGATGCTAAAAGGAAAAGTGATGAATATGTTACTTCATCATTGCAACAAAAAGATCAGTGACAAGGATGCTATGATTAATGAAGTTCTTCACGAGGTGAATATAGAGTTGAAGGGGATGGAACATGATTCTTCTTTGGGATTTAATGGTGATAAGTCAATTATTGAGGTGTCTTATTGTACGACCATTATACCTTATATACCTAGCTACGGTCTCTAGGTTATGTACTTTGAGTATCTTAGAGGGGCTCTACTAGGATTACTTATACAACTGCACTAGAGGGCTTTGAGTATAAGTAATCCATTTATGAGCATAATTGAGAATCTCTTAGTCTAATAATAAATCAGTCTCAACAAAAAGCATCTTAAAAATGTGGTTTTTTTGTCCTAGAATCGCGTATTAAAATTAATGCCATCTATGAAATTTATCAACTATAGTAATAAAATTTGTTTCAATCAATTCTTCTCATAGTCATAAGACCTGAGAGAAAATATCCTATGCTCAATTTAAGGGATTCTTCTTCTATAACAATACTTTTGGGTTCATTTTGATGAAGTACCATAATGACCATTACCTAGGGTATCATTTTCTTTTAGTCCTTCCGTTGACTAGTTGGCATGATTTCTAATTTGTTATGCCTATAAAGTTAATACAAAAACAATGAATTATGCATATCACAATTAGATCCCTTACTTGGACATTATGAAGGACATGGCCAATTTTAAGCCATCTTAAAGAGTCACCAATGTACGTGGCCCATGGCAAAGCACATTGCATGCCATTATCGATAAGTTTATTATCGTGCATCTTAAATCTCCTAATTAGACTTTATAAAGTGTATGACTAATTTTTAGCCCTCTTAAGGAGTCGATGTAATGGTACCCATAAAAAAAGCAAAGTGGATACCATTACCATAATCATGGATATGCTATCATTCCAATATATGTTATCTTTCTCTTTCTCTCCCTCTCCCTCCCTCACTTTCTCTTTCTCTCGCATTTCCTCTCCCTCTCACAATATATCTTCACACTCTCCAAAAGCAAAAGGGAGAGGGAGAGAGAGAATGCACTCTCCCTCTCCCTCTCTTTCTCTTTCTCTCCCTCTCTCATTTCCTCCCTCTCCCTCTCCCTCTCCCTCTCTTTCTCTCTCTCTCCCTCTCTCATTTCCTCCCCCTCCCTCTCCCTCTCCCTCTCTTTCTCTCCCTCTCTCTCCCTCTCTCTCTCTTTCTCTCTTTCTCTCTCATTTCCTCTCCTAAACAAGCAAAAAAGAAAGTGATTTAAACATTAAACAAGCAAAAGGGAGAGGGAGAGAGAGAATGCACTCTCCCTCCCTCTTCCTCTCCCTCTCTCATTTCCTCCCCCTCCCTCTCCCTCTCCCTCTCTTTCTCTTTATTTCCCTCTCTCTCTCCCTCTCTTTCTATCTTTCTCTCACATTTCCTCTTCTAAACAAGCAAAAAAGAAAGTGATTTAAACCTTAAACAAGCAAAAGAGAGAGGGAGAGAGAGAATGCACTCTCCCTCCCTCTCCCTCTCCCTCTCCCTCTCCCTCTCCCTCTCCCTCTATTTCTCTTTCTCTCCCTCTCTCTCCCTCTCCCTCTCTTTCTCTCTCATTTCCTCTCCTAAACAAGCAAAAGAGAAAGTGATTTAAACCTTAAACAAGCAAAATAAAGAGAGAGGGAGACTCACCGATGAGATATGGCGAGTGTGGGGCGGCTCCTTTTTGCGATGAAGGCTCCTCCTCTCCTTCGCAAACAATGGCGGCGGCGGTGGCAAGTCTTCTTCCTCTCCTTCTCTCACGAGAGTCGCTCTCTCCCTCGCTCTCGCTCTCAAAACACATGATGTGCAAACACGAAATGAAACCGCACTCGGTTTCGACCCGCTTTTTTTCCCTGTGGAGCGTCGCTATTGGCATCGCTATTTATGCCAATAGCAATGCCGCTACCCGCTGTCGCTAATCGGCATCGCTACTAGCTCAAATCCTTGTAGTGAAACTTTAAAAAATATGGTTTTTTGGATATTTTCAAATATTTGGGATACTAGTTTTATGTTATCCTAGAACAAAAAAAGTAAATAATGATTAAAGTTATTAGTAAACTTGGTTTCCTTCTAACTAGGTAGTTTCAAGGGCTTCATTAGAATACCCTAAGAACACATTACAAGCTCTATTTTGTTTCCTAGAACATTTATAGAAAAAGCTTTATGATTAGTAGGCAAATGTATTTCCTGAAAAGATCAATAAGTTCAAGGAAAAGTCATATTCAAATATGAAAGGATTCATGATAGGTTTTTAAACATCACAGTGTTGGAGAACACATCAAGATATCAACAAGATTTGGATATAACATTCTAGGTTGACAATGAAGATCAAATTTCATATATGGGTGGGCTGAATAAAATGCATTGAGGAAGCTTATGTATCCAAGGACACATTATAAATGTTCAATTTGGAAAGTGCTAGGATAGTACAAATTCACTCTTGTGAGGGAACATATTGTTTTTCATGGTTAAGCCTTAAAAGATATTGAAGAGCTTCATAGAGAAAACTTTTATATGAAAACACAAGTACAAAAAGGTATCTAGAATATCCCTATCATGGCTTAGTATACTCCATATTTGTACAAAAAGGTAATTTAGAATATCCATGGAAAGAGATGCTTTAATAAACTAAGAATTTGTATCAAGAACATCTTTATCATTTTCAATATTATTAAAAACCTTATGCTACATAATATGATGTGTATGGCATGTTGGTTATAGCTCATCTACCATAAAGTTAAGCTTTAATAAGCTCAATTACCTCCTTGAATAGCAACTAAAACTGGTCACCTAATACTACAAGTAATAAACCTACCACCCATTGATTGTGGATCTCATCTAGGACTTTATTGTACTTTTATATAAACCACTATGAACTATGACCCACTAATTATGGATCTCACCTATAGAGAGTAGTGGTAACTTTTAGGATCCTTGAGAGCTCTGCAGCATGAATGATGACAATATGATCTCACATTGTCCATCTCTTGTCAACTAAATGTTTCTCTTTTCACCTACCTTTTGGCATGAAGGTTTTTAAGTCATATGAATCACTCTCATCATGCAAATGAGGTGAGTAATAGATCCATTGTTTATGTGTATCACTAATGCGATACTATCTTCATCCTTAATGTACGTGTCTACATTGCTTTCATAGCTTTCATCTATGCCCTACTTTTTTTCCAAATAGTAAAATCATGACTTTGATCACATTGCCATGAAGGATCTCACAATTCTCATGTAGACTATGCACACTTACAAGTAAGCTCTAGTCCAATTTATTCCATGATAATATGTTAATGCCATATGAATGATATGGAGATTTCTATGCCATGTCAAATAAGGCATCATATAAGCCACTTTTATTTGATATGACCACTAAAAGAAGTAGCACAATCACCACCCTATTTGTGAAACATACTAGAGAGACTACTATACTAATTACAATACATACTAGAGAGTACATTTTGATTTCAAGGCTAGTACTTGGGAACAATGTCAACTATTTATTCTCATTAATCTTGAATCTGTAGACCCAAACTCTTTTTGTCTTTTTTTTGGACATTAGAAAAAAGGTAAAGGCCTTAGTGAAGTTTTTCCTTGTTATTTTAGTTGTCATTTTGCTCACAAGGAAATGTTTAATCATAACATGAGGAAATATTTCATCTAGTTCTATTTTCCTAAAAAATTGAATAATATGAGTCTCTAGAATTATTGACTCACAATCCATAAGGTAGAAAGACCTTGCACCATACCATCTATACACATATGGACAATAGGCAATTTTCAAAGGTTCCATGCGTATGTGACTATGGTTCTATATGTTTGAATGAGAATCATGCATCTACTTGATTACATAGAATAATTTTATGGGTGCTTTGTGAGAGGAAGGCATGGAGTATCTCACTTTGATATGTAATGGAGGCACGAGCTGGTTAACAATCTCAACATTGAACAAAATATTTAAAATGTATGACTTCTTCTTATGAAGCCAGTACATAGTTATAAACTCACTTGAGTGTGTCTTGATATTGTTCACATATTTTACTCTCCTTTTACATATGATGCCAATTGTGCTTACTCTTGTGGGGATGCACACATCATTAGCCAATCATTAGTATAGCTACACAAAAAAAGCTTATTTCTAGGAGTTTTGATAATATATTTGTGATATTCAAAGAGGTTGTGTGATACATCAAAAATCATTCCCAATAATTCAAAGCTACCTATGTATTTTCAAATTCTCCACCTTCAAAAAATATAATCCATTATTATAATAGAGTGTTTCGGTGTCTATGTAAGGTGTGGGGTAGTTTGGAGCTTGATGAAACCATGAATGCATTTCTAACAATGTGAACTATTTATCGTTATCAATCTTGTATTTCTAAACCTATAATGCCTATTTATTTCTACAATTGGTGAATTTGTGAAAACCTTAGTAAATTGTTGCCTCGTTACTTTAGATTTCATTATTAATTTGTATCATTTTTTCCTTGATAAAAAAGAATAAAAGGCATAGTTGAAACCATCAAATACATATCCATAAGATGGATAACTTTTATAATCTCTATATACATGTGTTGGATAGTGGCAAATGGTTAGAGCTTACATGAGTATGCCATTATGTCACTACTTGCATATTTTAGAATTCTAGAGCTACTTTTCTCTCTTCAGATAATGGTACATAAACTTGATAGAGGAAGACATGAACAATTTGTGCCTTGAAGCAAACTTATATCTATGATGGCTTCATATTCTTATTCAAACAAAAGTTATTCCTAGCTCATAAACTTACTTCAAGAATTCTTTTTGCATCTAAACTTCTTTTTCTCTATGAATTTGCCTTGAGTTAAGTACTCTTCATCATCTTTTCTCCCATCTCAAAGCATCCCTACAACGAGCGAGTTTCATGAACCCCTCGTGAATTCTGTGTGATTACCCGACGTGAAAGCATCGCTTATTGATCATCAAGATGGTAGACTCTTCAAATAATCCACCCTCTTCATCGACTTCTTCTTCTCTTTTGACTGATGAGATGAATACATTATTGCAAACTCTTTCTTCAGCCATTATGATGCAAAATCAATAGATATGACTTATCTATGCAGCATCACCAGCAGTTGCATTAGCAGCAATTGGATCAAAATTGATTGTTGCATCAAGAACAAGAGCATACACATGGTGCGACCATGGCGATCGAGGCTGTGGTTAATGAGAAAAAATTATTTGATGGCTCAAATGTTTCACCCTACATCAAAACCTTTGAAAGCTAGATGTGATTCTTTAGAGTTCCATCCAATTGGAACAACTATTTTTTATGGCTTGTTATGCCTGCTTTGTGGGTTAGAGTGACAAATTTATTTGTGCAAGACTCTAATTGGAATGTTTTCAAGAAAGCACTCAAAGATGAATATTTTATGGAGGATAATGGTATTGCTATGTGGAAGACATTCAGAGAGTAAGTCTATTAATCCAACAAAGGTCTTGTTGCTTTTGACACTACAACAAAAAGGCCTCATAGGCGCACATTTAGACGCAATTTTTGAATATAGAGAAATTCTTACGGGCGCGTCTATCCACCCGTCTATTTGCTCGTCTACCATTTCACGTCTATAATCACATGTATTAACGAATTTACACACATAAATAGACGCGCAATAGACGCACATATACACACGCATATAGACATGCTGGTAGACGTGCTTTTACAAGCACTGATAGACGCGAACGATAAACAAAAAATGTCATTTTTTAAAAAAATATTTAATTTCTTTTTTAAATTTGAATTATGAAGCGCGTGTATAAGCCCGTGTAGTCTGCATTATAGACGCACATATAAACGCAAATTATCTACAGTTTAGACGCGTTGATAGACGCGCAAAACAAAACTGGAAAAAAAAAACCAGAGAGCATGTGGTTGCTACTCTCTGGTTTTCTTTTTCCCCCTCCCATACATCAGATTGTGTATTTGGGAAAAAGACAATGTATCTTACGGGCACGAGAATTGAAAATAAAAGTCCATGTATTCATTATATATCAAAAGCATTTACAAGGGAAGTTTAAGTGCTTGCGACCTAAAGCATGGCCGCAAGCAGTAGGCTCAAAGAGATATCATATATATACAAGAAAAGAAGGCCTCATGAGGAGGTATGGTGCTCCTCTATGAATCTGAAGAGGAAACATCTTTGCTAGTACCACCATGGCTACTAGTGTCGCTATCCCCCTCCTCGTTATGCTCCACATCCAGGTTCGCCTACACACACAAAAGATCAGGGTTTCTTACATAGACAAGGTGGAGAAAAAGTTATAATTAGCTATACTTTTAATAGGAAAGTAAGAAAAACATACCTCCTCTGGCTGTCGAATCCTCATGGCCCGGTTGTATTGGTCCTCAGTGATGAGACCCTCCTCATAAAAGTGAAGCCATGTCGTTGCGTAGTTATGGCCTCGATGGTAACCTGCCTCTCTAGAAGTAGGTGTCCTACCAAGATGGTAGTCTACAAAACATTTAGAGATATACAAACAATTATGAGTCACAATATATTAGAATAAAAAATATAAAGAATTGAAAGAAATATAAATTTAAAAAAACTAAAAATCAAAATATACTTACAAACTCTGCCTCCCACGACTCTCTGCCGCCCGATCCGTAATGCGACGATCCCATGGTTTCCATTTGGATCCGTCGCGCCTCTGCGTGCTGGCAACTCTTCACTTTCTCAGCTGCTTTCTTCTTGGCTTTCTTCCACTCTATGCAGTGGTGCATAGGTGGTTGGCTATAGGCTCCATGCTCCTCCTCCAGCCTCTGCAGTGCGTCCCTGGCCGGTGTCATGAGGTGGGATCTTTTGTTGTGAAGCATATCTCTCACTTTTGTATGTCCCCAATCATCTGAGAATCACTGATCCTCAGGATTTGGGTACCTCCTATGGACTGCCCTCAACACCTCGTGCCACAAGCCGCTTTTCTAATTTTTGAAGGCAATGAAACAATCTTTATACGGCGCATGCACGACGCTCCTCATGTACGCCATTACATCCCTTCCCTCATCATCATGAAAGATGCCACCAGCATCTGTAACTCTATAGTACTAGTGTACAACCTCCTCTATGTGATCTACTGGTGAGGGTGATTGCTCGCCACCTCCTAGGCAACCCCCACACAAGCCTCGTCCTCCCCCTCGACTCTCCCTCCTCCCTCTCTGTCAACTACCCTCAGCCTCACTGGACGCACGAGCTTCTGCAGATGCACGTGCTTCTGTAGATGCTTGTGCTTCAACCGATGCACGTGGAGCACGTGGAGTACCTGCATATGGAGTACCTGCATGTGGAGTACCAGCATGTGGAGTGTGGGTAGTGCTAGGCAAATACGCCAGAGGCGTCCGAGACATGACACGGAACACCTCGTCCGCTGTGGGAGAGCGGCCAAGGTGTCTTGTCATCTCTCCCATGAAGTCTTCCCTACTAGAAAAACCTCCAAAAAATGCATTGATCCCCTTGCCAAAGGAGGCCAATGTATCATTTATGCGATCCACATCCGGGTCATTGCTAGATGAACCAAGATACGACATCTGCAAAAAAAATACAGGAAAAAGATAAATTTATTTGCATACAAAAAATCATATATTATCTACATTTTCAAAGAGCTTTCTTTAGACATTGAGCATAACACTATGAACATCAAATCAAGGAGGGGAGATTTTGAAGGTCTCAAGCTTCGAGCCACAAGCATCAGTATCTCTTGATACTATTCATATACCGTCGGATGGCTGGTTACCCCCCCCTCCTGCCACGTGGAGTATGGAAGCTTCCTTGAAGAATCTTCCTAAGGGGGGGCTAATTAAGCCCCCTTTCACCCCCCTCATATCCCTTCTTACTCACTCCCCCCTCCCCCCCCAGTTGTTAAACCCTTCTCATAAACAAGAAAACTGATAAACACAAACATGGGATTGGTCACATTCATCATTGCAAAAATATATTGTTTACTATCAGAACTGGGAGACCTAGCGCGTGTATCCCCGCGTCCAGATTGCAAGTTAGACGCGCCCTCAGATGCGCTCCACAGTACACTGCAGAGCAGTACACGCACCAGCACACGCGCACTAAGACGCGCTCTCAGATGCTCTGAGAGGAAATATTTTTCCCGTCTATTTCTACGTCTACACTGAGATGTAGACGCGCTATCAGACACGCTCAGTCGGCCGATTTTAGGCCGACGACCGCCATTGATTATTTACAAAATGCAATACATAATGGAATCACAAATTGTAAATACACAGACAGAGCAGAGAGAGGAAGAGAGAAACAAAGAGAGAGAGAGAGAGAGAGAGAGAGAGAGAGAGAGAGAGAGAGACTCACCTTGGGTGTTTGGTGTGGCGGGTGGTGGCACTTCTTCCTTCTCCTTCTTCCTCTCCCTGGTAAGTTACCCTCCCTTGATGCTTGCTTACTATTTCTTCTTGTTCTCCTCTTTCTTGTTCTCTCTTTCTTTTTCTCCTTGGCTTTCCTTTTTCCCTTCTTGTGTGTTTGAAATGAAAGAAGAGGTGAGTCATGAGGAGGTGATGCATGAAGAGACTACATGTCGGCTAAACTCAAGCTTCAGAACCGCAAAAAACGCAGGAAAGGAAAGGTGCAGTTTGAAAAGAAATGATTTAAGTATGGTTTGAATTTTGACGTGTGCATCTATTTTTGCGTGTATATGCACGTCTATTGTTCAGATAGACGCGAGTATAGACGCGAATATAGACGCAGAAATAGATGCCAATATAGACGCGTAGGTAAACGTAGATATAGACGCGCATTTGGGCTTTATCATAATTTTTTGTTTTTAAGATAAGTTTTGATAGTGAATTCTTAATGTATTTATGATTATTTTTGTGTATTTAAACTTGAGATATTATGTAAACATATGAATGACAAATATTTTGATGTTGTCATGAATTAGGTTTAATCATGTCGACCTCGTCATCACCTAGTGCGGTGCAAGCTGATGAGTCAATGAGCACATCCTCAAGTGAGGATGAAACATTGCGTCTTCATAATCGAGATGCATGGCTATGACGAAAAATTAAATGCATGTGTGATCGTTGTCGAGGGTGTATTTTTCAAGTACGTCGAATTGCAATGCTTGTATGGAGAATGGGACCGAGAAAAATCATTGGTATTCATTGTTTTTTTTTTACCACTAAGATTGCATGTCTATGTTACGGGAATTATATATCAACGTACATGAAACTCCCTTTTGTGGTGGTTGAGTAGGATGCGGTGTCACATCCTCAGATGCTCCCTCCCAGGTGTCGAGAGGCTGCAAAACGTCAACGCGAGGAGGCAGAGTCTTCAAGAAGAGTAGAGATTGAGGACCATGATAGTAGCCCTCATGAAATGCCCCCATCAAGTCGTAGAGGATGAGATTTTGGACAACATGGTACACCATCTATTTTTGCAACCGGTTCAGGAAGAAGGTCACTCTACGAAGCCAGATGATCCACTATATGTAGCATCATCTACTCCGTTGTATGAAGGTTGTACGTACTCCGTTCTTCGTGCATCCCTCGAGATACTTAACTTGCAAACAATTTATGGATGGAGTAATGTCAGTTTGGATGCGTTATTGAAGTAGGTATCAATTCAGTTTGGCTTATGAATCATAATATTAATTGTTCTATTTTGAAAGCAGACAGAAATATATGTTGGTGGTTTTTTAACTCACTTTTAAAAATATATGTAGGTTATTATCACAAATGCTTCCAAAAGGAAACAAATTGCCAACTAAAAGAGAGCAAGCAAGACATTATTTGACATCTCTGGGAGGCCTCGATTATGTCAAGATCCATGCATGTGTCAATGATTGTGTCTTATTTCATGGGATTCATGAGTTCGCACGAGAGTGTCCTGTTTGTGGCAAATCAAGATACGAAGTGGAGATGAAGTCAATGGATGTGTCTCGTAAGGTTTTGCGACATTTTCCAATTGTTCCACGTATAAAACTTATGTTCAAGTGTAAGTCTATTGGAAAGCTCATGTCATGGCATGCTAGTCATCGTTCAAGTGATGGAAAATGGAGGATCCCTGCAGACACACCGGCATGGCAACATATAGATAATTTGTGGCCCATTTTCAAAGAAGAGCCAAGAAATTTGAGATTTGGTTTAGGTATGGATGGAATCAATCCATTTGGCATCAAAAGCACATCATACAGTGTATGGCCAGTGGTATTGGTGAACTATAATATTCCTTCATCCATGGCAATTGAAAAGGGACATGTGATGTTGTCCCTTCTAATTCTTGGAAAGCACAAGGTAAAAAACATGGACATTTACTTAGAGCTTTTGATTGAAGAGTTAGAAATGTTATGGGAAGGTATTGAGGTGCAAGATACAAGTGCATCTGCATCCTCTAGAGATTTCACATTGAAGGCCATGTTGTTGTGGACCATGTACGACTTTCAAGGATACAGAGAGTGTTCAGGTACATGTATATAACTCTATATTTGAAATTCAAGACTTGAATCAATTGCATTTTATTAATTCACTTGTTTTTTCAGGTTTAACCACGTCAAGATATCATGGATGTCCTATTTGCGGTCCCTCTCTAGTTTCCTCTAGGCCGGCACGTTTAAAGAAGGTTATCTACGACAATCATCATCGATTTCTTCCTATTGACCATCCCAAATATGTTCTCCCTACTAATGGAATGGCTCTACAATCTCTAACCATTCGAGATTGGAAGGAGAGATGGATTAATGCCGACAGTCCTCCACTCGGCATATCCCATTGTGTATCCAAAGATGTATGTGATATCATTTACAAGATGGGAGAGCTTGTGAGGTGTGTATACATTGTATTTTTTCATTATATATCTTTGAATTTCTACACAAAAATAAAAAATTCTCAAATACATCTTGACAGATACGTGAGCTCGAAGGAAATTGATCCAAACACATTGCAAGATGCTCGACTATTATCTGTTGAGGTAGTTTGTTTGGTGGAGGAAATTTTTCCTCGATCTATTTTGACTACTCAATTAAATTTACTCGTACATTTGATTGATGAGATCGCACTTTGTGGGGTAGTTCATGTAAGGTGGGTGTTTTTTCTTGATCCCTTCATGAAAACCTTGAAAGATTTTGTGAGACAAAAAGCACGGCCTGAGGAAAGCATGGCTAAGGGTTGGTTAGTGCAATCATCCCTTGTTTATATCTCTGAATATCTTGCTGAAGTGGATCCCTCTCAACCACGACTATGGAAAGATGATGAAGACTTGAGGATGACCTCTATAGTACCTCAAGGAAAAGAAATGAGTAAAGTGCTAACAAAAGAAGAACTTCGTAAGTTAAATAGTTTTTGTGTGCTCAATAGTGATGTAATGAGCAAATGGGTGACACTATATAATGAAGCAAGGGCAAGAAGAAAAAGCAAAAGACAATAATTTCACATTAGATATGGACGTAATGTCTCATTTCCAGATCATCTAAATGCGCTCCCACGTCATATTGATATAGATTGGTTACATGAGGAAACGGAGAGAATGGAAAAAGAGAAGGAAATTAATATATCTCAAGAAGAGTGGGAATACGCACGAGGTTGCATCAAAGGTGAGACATACTATCAATTAATTTGTTTCTATAAGTTTTATTTTATATAAATAATTGATATGTTTGATCTTTTATCTTTTACTACTAGTGCACATTATTCAATGCACTTTGGTGTGAGGGTAAACATCTTCGAACTCAACGTATAGATGAAAAGAGAAATACCCAAGATTTTGGTGTCCTTGCTCACTTCGAGGATGCCAATGGTACCATGGAAGATTATTGTGGCTTGATCCAAGATATTCTGAAGCTTGACTTCAGACGATTCTTTATATATTTACTGGATGTGAAGTGGTTTAAAGAAGTGGTAACAAATGGTGAGGATTGCACAATCAGATGTCATCCAAGTGGTTTTGTAATCATTGACTCTACAAAATTTCACCAAAACAAGAATGACACATTAGTACTACCTCAACAATGCGAGCAGGTATATATGCAAAGGCTAATTTTTTTATATATATACATGTGATACATATACACAATATAATAAGTACTTAAGTTTTTTGCTTTTGTTTTTCAAATACAGGTTGTGGATCATCCAATGGTAAACAATAACCGATGGTGGTATGTCATCCCTATATCTAATCATTCAAAACCAATATATGGTAATATTACCGACATGGAGATAGCAGATGACAATCCAAAAATTAATGATGATGTGCATGATGACACCATAATGGATGATATGTGTGATATAGTACAAGATGAACCTCGCGAGGATGTTTAAGGAAATGCAGAAGAAGACAATAATGTGTTTGTCGATGATATTGATGAAGTTATTGAGCAATATAGCAACACATCTGATAGTGGGATAGACTTATTTGTTTCGTTACCTCTTGGTAACATAGACCTAGAAGTAGATAGTTTAGCAAGGGATGATCTCATTGAAGATGAGATGGATCATTCACTGTAACATACTTAATTTGCTTATTGATTCAATGTGTATTCCTAATTCTATGGTTTTTATCATGCGCACACGTGCATACTCAAGAATCAATAGTCAAATTAAAGCTAAATTGAATTTTCCATAATAAAAAGGAAGTATCTTTTATCATCTTCAAGTACATATAGAAATTACGAGATACATATTGCAATGCTTGCTACTAATTGTAAGGTTTGTGTCGCTTGCCGCTAATTACTTATATCAGGCTTGTCAACTGGAGGAACAACCATTCATTAGAGAGCAATGAAAAAGTAATTATTAACTCTATTTTTTTAATTCAATGATTCAATGTGTATTCTTCACTCTATGGTTTTTATCATGCGCACAAGTGCATGCTCAAGAATCATTTCAAGTGGTTAAATAATTATTAACTTTGGTTTTAATTATGTGAATTGCTAATTTTAGGTAGTTAAATAATTGTGCGTCTGCTGGCGCGTCTATTTATGCGGATATACAAACGCAAAATTAGTGGCCAGTTGATGTGGACCATGGTTGGTGCATGCATGCGGCCAACAACATTGCAAGAGATTTGTATGCTGCTTGCCCAAACTTGAAGATTTCTATTGAAGATGTGGGTGAGTCTTATAATTTCTTTGTGTAGAATTCTTATTCTTATCCTATTATTTTGGGGTAACCATTTATTGTTGAGTCTTGGATGGAGACTAAGGTTCTAGATGATGGATCTGCCTATGCACGAATTCGAAGCAAAGATGGAAAGAGCTATCCAGTTCATGACCATTTGTATCAACCATCAATGGAATAAGGATTCCTTGAGGGATTCCCCTCTTCCAACAGGAGAGATGGATTTTTGTTAGGTACTAGTGTCTTGTGAGATGATGGTGGTGCAAGACATGGGAAGCTCTCACCTCTTGGCAATGGTAGTTTTTCCTCGTGTGTTTATGGTGTATCCATTGAAACATAGTACTTTATGTTTTCAACATAGTTTTTATATGCCTAGAGCTGCCACAAAGTATGTGAAGAGAAAAGAGAAAGAATTGAAGCTTGCAGGTGTTTTACAAGAAGAAGATATGGTAGATGGTCTATCATGCTCAGGTACTATGGAGGATCTTTCAATATAGTTGAAAACTGACAATCAAGAGTTGTCATATGTCTGACAATTCCATTCTTTCGTGATGTATTACAAAAATTTTGATTTCATGCTTTAAGAAAATTTGGGTGCTAGGAATTCTTAGCGAAAAGTGTTCTTTTGCTGAAATATTTCAATAAAAAGAGTTGGATGCTGCTATTTATACACAATAAAATTTGTGTTTATCAGGGTATTTACAACAAGGACTAAAATTTGCAAGTTGTAGCAATGAAGCTAGAGTTCAGAAAAAATATAAGATAGTTGACAAGAAGGTTAGACCAGTTGCAGGATCTCTACCTTTGGACAATGATGAGATGATTAGGATAGCTTCTATGCAACCTCCTTTATGAGATCCTGAGGTATTGGACATAAGTTTTCAGCTGAGACACTAAAAGAGGTGAAGATTGGGATGGAATATTTTTTTGCTTCTAGAAGAGATGAGATGTTTTGAGGAGATGTTATGCAAACATAGAAGAACTTTTTCTTTTTTCCCACATGAGATTGGAAGCGTTGTCCTAGGGTTGTGACACCTATGTTTATTTTCACCATTCTACATGTTCCTTGGAATCTACAGCCTATTCTTGTGCCTAGGGCTCACTTGCCCAAATTGGTGGAGCTTTTGAATGAGAAGATCAGGATGGGAATTCTAGAACCATCTTCCGCTCTATATTCTAGTAGATGGTTCACAGTTCCTAAGGAGAATGGCACACATATTCATACATGACTTAGAGCTAGTGAACAGGGTTACTATTCGAAATGTTGGTGTAGGTCCTATTGTGGATGAGTTTGAAAAGGATTTTGTTGGACGTGCTATCTATTCACTTGGTGATCTTTATTCTGGTTATAACTAGTTCCAATTTACTCTAGTGAAGAACAGAGATTTGACTACGATGAAGACAGCTATAGGCCTTGTTCGAATGTGTATGCTTTCATAGGGAGCTACTAGTTCTATTGCACATATGATGAATGGGATGAACAAGGTCTTATAGGATTTTATTCCTAAGCTTACTATGCCTTTCATTGATGATCTTCCTATTAAGGGTTGTTTGGAGAAAGAAAACTATGAGACTTTAGATGATCATGGATGCAGGTTCTTTGTGTTTGCGCATATCAGAGATATTTAGAGGATTCTTTTCAGGCTAGAGGAAGTGAATTTGACCTTGTCATGGTTGAAGTCTATTTTTGGTACCAAAGAGGTTTTGATTGTTGGACATATGTGTGGCTATTATGGCAAGAAGCATTCCCCTACGAAGGTTGATGCCATAGAGAAGATTTTGGAGACTTACTCTTCTACTTCAAAGGTTTGCAGGTTTCTTGGAGCTTCTGTGTTTTATCTCATTTGGATGCCTCATTTTTCTCATATTGCAGATGATCTCTCCTAGCTCTTGAGGAAAGGGCATCATTTTTCTTAGGAGATGAGACATACTAAAGCTATTGAAAAGCTGAAGAGATTGTTGAGAGCTGCTTTGACTCTTCAGAAAGGGGATTATGAGTGTGGGAGACCTATTGTTCTTACTGTTGATACTAGGCATATAGACATTGGATGGGTTGTTAGCCAAGACGATGCATATGGGAATAGTTATGCTATTTTTTTTGGGACGAAAGTCCTAAACGAGCGGCAACGTAGGTATCCATCGATTAAAAAGGAGTTCTTGGGATTTTTCACGACTCTCAAGAATGACAAAGAGTATTTCATTGGTGCTATTGTGGTGGTTGAGATTGATTGTTTGCCTCTTATAGGTGTGATCACGACACTACAAGATAAAGGCCTCATACAAACATTCAAAGCGACGAGAATGTTCATAAAAAAATTTACCCCCGTCATCGTAAAAAATATCAGTATTAGCAACGCCATAGAACTACCGCTATGACGCCCATAGTGACGGTTTGCAATGCAAAATGCAATGTTAATAGTGACGTGTGCAATAAATTTGTGATGCTAATAGCGATAGTTATAGAGGAAAAAATATTTTTGTGGCAGGAGAGCAAGCTTCCCTGCCACAAATAGCACTATGTGCTTTATTTGGGCCATACAAAAGAGTTATAGTAAACTGTACAATGCTCGCCAAAATCAAGGCAAAGTGTACTTGAATCTATAAGATTGATACATAAAATAAATACAAGACCGAGTAATGAAAGCGACGGTAGAATCATGGCAAGATACAAATGATGAAAATAACATAATGCATAGAAAACTCCTACATAAATCACATGACCAAACAAGAGGAGAATGTGCACTCCACAAATCCAAGGGCAAGCTATAGATCGTGCATTAAGAACCAGATGGAATATCTAGGTTTCACAAATTTATATACACAAGTTAAACTTGGTACACTAGGAACATATCAAATAAAGGCTAGAGAATTACATATCTAAGAAGTTGCAAAAATAAATACATGTATAGTAGTTGCAAACATTTATTGTACTTAGATCAACAAAAATATTGTTAAACTCCTGATACTCAAGGGAAATAATTTTTCTAAGTTTGTTGCCTTCTAGTTCCATCCACTCCATAATAAAAAATGTATTGTCCAATTGACTCTTCAATTAATGTATTTCCTGTTCATCACATGGACCTAAGTCGAAATGGATGAGGCAAGACCATATGTTTTATCTTGTTTCAATCTAGTGCATTTGATGCCATGTTGTATATGGCCTTGTAATCTTGTTGGCTATTCCTAGCTATAGTACATGTGATTTGAACTTCTTTCACTGAGAAGCTATTAAGAACATATTTAAGAAACTCATTCAAGCAATAAGATAGAGGGCTCAATATGGAGGGTGCCTCAAGGGTGCAATTAGATGCTTACCTTTTATGAAGGCCTTTACAAGCTCCAATTTTAGTCAATAGAAGTTCACAAACTTGTACACGTTTTTTTTGTGATTCACCATTAATGAATAGTGACAACATTGGTAGTATGTTTTCTTTCCTTGCAACTCATGGGACTTTACTTATGCCTTTGCAACCTGGCTTTTGTAATGTTTTTATCCTTCTCCATTTGCTCCAAACATGATTTCAATGAAGCATTTTTTTTTTAAAGCTTGAAGGGATTTTTGCAATACATTTAGAGAACTGTGGGATTGTGACAAAGATTTGTGAGTGTTATATAACATTTAGAGAACCTTGAGATTGTGACAAAGATTGGTGAATGTTATAAAACATTGATTGATAATATTTATACAATTGAACGATGCCACCAAAGCATTTGCAATAGCCTAGTAGACCTTGTTCATCAACCCCCACAAAAGTAAGCAACGAAGAAGTGGAATTAAAATGTGCATTATCCGAGTGCAAGGTTTGTTAGGATACAAGGAACTCTCTATCCAATGATCTTCTGAATGATATTGGAAAGCAGTTGGTGCATCTAGTCCGCACTTACTATAAGGGGACATTGTAAGAGCTTACATTTCATCCACACAAACATGAAAATCCACATTTCCTTTATGATTACTTATGTCTTTAAGCACTTTCATTAGGAAATGCAAGTTAGGGGACAGAATGGAGTAGAGTATGTTCTTTATAATAACAATGATTTAGAATTATTAGAGAGCAAAACAATGGATTAAAAATGCTTAGATGTGTATATAATATGGTCAAGCACCATTAGAAGTAAAAAATACCAACTTTGGTGAGGGAAGGAAAAAAGTCACTTCTTCAAGTTATAATTAATGAACTTTTCTGATATGGCACTTAGGAGGAGTAATGGGGCATAAAGAGGGTATGTAGCAGCCTCTGTAAGGTCTCATGAACCACTTATAAGGGTACAAGAAAGCATAAACTGATTTGGGGGCTATTCAATGCAAAAATGTATATTAAAAATAAGTATTTAAACTTGCAATATGTTTAGGCACCTTTTGAGGGAAAAAATAATTTTCTAAGAGTATTTAAAATGTCATTTTGTGGGCCAAAAGTAAATCTGAGTTGTTGGTACGGTAGTTTTAGAAGAGTGTTTGGAGGATGAAAAATGCTAGTTACTACACCTTTATATTACACCCTTCTATATGTAAAAAATATATATAATTTATTTTTTAAAAATGCATTTTTTTGAACCCACATGATACACACATATATTCATGAATAACTTACCCAAGCTATAGGCCTTCTTGTTGAGAAGTAAGCATGGGAACTCTCCTTATAGTGGAGAGGATAAGGGTAACTAGGTGTAAATGGACTGGAGGATAGGGGAACAAAGGAAAACCCTAACCTGTACTCCTCCAAAGGCTATATAAAAAACCTAAAGTACACACTCAATGATAAGGAGAGAGTATTAGTTGTACCTTGAACAATTGACTAAGCAATATCTTATTCTAGTACTTAAGCTCTCCCTCTCCCTCTTGTGCACACTCTCTCATGCTTCCAACTCTAATCTTCAACATGGTATCAGAGCCATCTTTGATCCCTCAGCTTCCCTCAGCCTTTCTACACACCTAAGTGCACAAGAAGAAATCTTGTCTTCTCATTTGCCCTCATTTCCACCATAGCCAGCTTGACCTAGCTCTGTTGGAGGACCTGGGGAGAGCAGAGGAGAACATTTCAACTTCTGACTTCTTCCATAGATATTCTTCTCAGCTCAAGGTGTCTTGGTGTGGCACATCAGAGGCCAACCTAAGGCATCGTGGAGGGCAGCATTGCACAAATCGTGAAATCAGGCACAGATTTGCAGGGGGACTTATAGGAGCTGAATCATGACCTCTAGAAGGTGCAATCATGGGGGCCACCATAGAGCTTTCAAAGCCCCCCAATGGGCCATCTCCCTCTAAGAGGGTTTGAATAAATTGCTCTTGTGCTAGTGGCTATGAGCCAAACCCTAACTGTGGGTTTCTCATAGCCATTGCCAGGGAGCTTCAAGCTCACTCATTTTCAACTTTTCTCAACGTGGGCATTATCAACAGTGATTTTAATCACTGAAAAACACTTATCAAAATTTGTTCCTACCCTGTGGAGCTTAAATGTAGAGTGCTTCTCAATCCGTGGGCAATATTAATATTATAAAGATCAACCCACATTATGAGTACTAGAATGGATGTTGGTAAGAGTGCTTCTTAACACTATTGATGCATTCAATTGATGATCCATACTATTTTCTGCAAGTAAATTAGAGATATGAGTGTTATTGCACTCTCGTCTGATTCATCCCATATCATCGAGTTGATTGATAACTCATCCAATAGGCAACATTATCAGGAGGAGCCTGAAGTCCCAGTCAAAGTTCACCTCATTGAAACCTAGGAAAATAGTAAAGCTTAAATCAAGGGTTGTTCAAAGAACATGACCTCCTAACTTTCTATGATTTCTAACAATTTTCAACTCTACAACTTTAAAAGTTGGTTATAATTTGTAAGGCTATCAATATTGCTATTCGGTTGTACTTGGCCACTTGTAAAGGACTAGACACGGCCATTGGTTAAGGCAATAGGTAAGACTTTCCTATAATGGCCATGGCCTATGCAGATGTAAGGCCTCAAATTCGCAAGTTCAGTGGAAAAGATTTCCATCCCTGGTAAGTTTTGGTAAAATATAAAATGGTGGAAGGAGGCTACTTGCCCTTCGTGAAAGGGACCAAAGTGATTGACCCATCCAATCCCCTTGATATAGAAGATGATGAAAGAGCTCACGCCATCATCATGCTTCATTTAGATGAATCTTTAATTCTTCATATTGACCAACTCTCCACTAGAGAAGTGGGATGAACTTGAAAAGCTCTATGGCGCTATAGGGAAGAACTCCAAGATCTTTCTAAAGATTGAGTTTTTTAGCTTGGGGTATAAACATAGAGAAGATCTCAGCAAGTTTATTTCACATATGAATGGGCTTATGGCACAACCAGACTCCGTTCAAGCACCCATTCATGAAGAAGTTGCCCATGCCATCCTTCTGAAGTCTGTGAAGAAGGTCTTTCCAACCCTTGTGGCTACCCTAACTTGGAGGTTTCTTGAAGAAGATATTGAGAAAGATGGATGTTCTTGGCTGAAATAGCAAGACATGGTCAAATAGAGGTCCATTTTGAAGGTTTTTGGCCTTAACTGGAGTCTAAACTAGGGATTATAGGAGTTAAACCCTAGATTACTTTTTGGAACACGCTTCTTTCCTCTTTCTCAAGCTTTCTCTTCAAGCTTCCATGGAGAAAATTACCCATCTCTCTCTCCCATTGTTTCTATCATCTATGCAACCTATATAGGATCAAAGTAGGCATCCTAAGCTTGATATTAAACACCTATATGCTTGGATTTAGTGAACTAGACATGAATATACACATTTGTGCACACAATCAAAGGGTGTGTCATTGCACCTTTATGTGTTTTCATATGCTAGTGTGATAGTGCTCTATAATATGCATGTGTGTGCATGTGTGCCTACATGTGTTTGCATATGTTAGCCTGATTGCAGTCCTTGACTATGCATGCATATGCACATATGCATCAACAATGTGTTTTTCTTGAGTTTTTCTATCCCTCAAAATAGATTTATTCCTTCTTAGTCACTTAATGATCATAGATTCCTCTCTCTCTCTCTCTCTCTCTCTCTCTCTCCTAGAAACATAATCATTTATAAGGGCTAAAGGTAACAAATCATAAGTCACATAGACTATTAATGTAGTATTCTTTTTGGTTTTTTGAAGTTGGATCCATTGAAAAAGCTTAAATATGTTTGACCTAATGTACAAGAAACGTGATAGACTAAACCAAAACTCAATTAGCATAAACATATGGTAAATTGTCCCAAACTTTTATATTCTTTCTCTCTAGATCCTATTGATGGGCTAATGATTTTTCAAATCAATATATCTTAGGCAAATGACTAAAGTGAGATAAGGCAATCCTAAGAGTTAACAACCAATGATTGGTTCCATGGGAAGAAGTTATGATTTAAACCAAACATTTTTTCAAGGTTGAGGTTGTTTGATACTTAAAAATATTTAGCAAAGTAATGGTTGTAATCAATCTTAAAATGAGCACTTCCATGCCTTCTGCTAGTGAATATATGTACAATTATCCCAAGAGAGAAAGTTTAAGGATGATCATTAGTTATTGTAAACTTGACATTGCTATGCTTTGATGAATAGGCTATATAAAATCTATGAAACTTACGTTTAAGCATATTGTAGGAAAATAAAACCCAATTGCATATATGCTATCAAGACTAAGATATGAGGATGAGGAGAGAGCCTTACTTTCACTTAATGATGAGACTTAAATTTCAGCCCCACAGCAATAAATTATGTATGTCATATATGATCAATAGAAGATTCTGAAGAAGCATTCTATGCAAATGAATGGATGAAAATTGCATGATACTTGAGCACATTGACTATAAAGCTTGACTATACTAATGCAAACTTCAAGAGATTAGGCAGAAGGCTTATGAATACTTTCTAAAGGATGGGGTTGTTATGAAACTCATGAGGTTCACTATATATATATCCTCTATATTATGTGTGTTCAAGAACTATTTATAAATATTATTATCTATAATTTTTCTTGAATAAAACACAATCCTATTTTATTCAATCTAGAATTGACCCCTTTATATGACACCATTCTATATGTGAAAAATATATAAATTTGTCTATTTAAACACCTTGTTTTGAACTCATATGATACATAAATATATTCATGAGTGAAACCCCCCCCCCTTTCCTCGTGAGCTATAGAAAATACCATGGAAGAGAGGTGGATTGTTGAGTAGTCTGTGATAGATCTATTCAATTGAACATAGTGAAGGACTTTCATGGAAGCTTTTGGGCAGCTCATAGAGGAGTGCATGCAACCTTTGAGAAAATAAAAGAATGCTACTAGTAGAACGGAATATATGGAGACTTTTTTCAATTTGTTGAGACATGCAAATTTTTTTGAATTTATTCTTTAGTAACACACAAAAATGAGCTACATTCTACTTATCCACTACGTATGCATTACACATGGGTGATTGATTTAGTAAGTATGCCAATTGCCCTAGGGAAAGTGAGGTACATTGTCTTGGTAAGAGAAGACTTTACCAATCAAGTAAGGCAAAAACATTGAGGGAAAAGACCACTAGTGTTCTATGTAAGTTCCTTCTTGAAGAGATATTTTGTATGTATGGGTATGTAGGCAAAGTGACTAATGCTGACAGAAGTGAGCTAAATATTGATGAAGCAAGGGAGTTTCTCAACAAATTGCCTTCAAATTAGCCTATAACCTAGAGGGAAATGGAAAGAGAGAAAGAGGATATCCTCTTAAAATCAAGAATTTGGCTAGGCCTTGTGAAGGAAATATCACAAAGTGGATGTGGTTGTTGACTTATGCTCTATATGCAAACCGAATTACACACAATGTGACTACTAGATATATGCTGCTAAAACTTATATATAGACAAAAGTCAAGAGATGCTCACAATGACCAGTGTTATTACTTAGAGTATGCTACCATGGTAGGATGACATGACTAAAGAATATCTTTTAACTCTAAGAATCAGACAACTTGAAAGAAGATTTGACGATGTTCAAAGAGTAGTGTAGAGACTCAAAGAGGTAAGATTGTTTGTCTTCTATGTCTTGCTACAAATTGGATGCTTCATAACTAATTCCTTCTCGTGGAGCATCAAATTTCACAAGCTCATACTACTCCTCTACATGTGCAATCATTGAGGGTGGGTCCATGATGCCTCTATAGGAAGAAGGTGGTCTTCACAAGAAGAGGAGGCAATGCCATAAATCCCATATCCTTTAGCTTTCTTCACTATAGCTTGTATGGTGAAGTTGGGCCACTAATTTCTCCCTTGTAGACTCATAAGTCATCAAATTGAATTCAATTCCAAATTCAATATTTTTGAGAGCCACTATGGCAACTCCCAATTAGGCCTCAAGCTCTTTGACTTGATTTTTCTGGTTTCTCGTTGCTGATGTCACTACCTCATGGTACATTCTTTGTTGAGAAATGATAGAAATTTTGTATCCAACCACCTACTCTTGGTATTGGCTCTCCTCTAGGAGGGTGTTGCCCAAATTAGTTTCCATGCTTTACAATGTGGCCAATCAAGCTTGTTCCACTTCTCCTACCATCTTCACTGCTCTTGAGTCAACCATGGTACCTTGTTTCTCTCGTGCTTAAGCTACACTATAGTTTTTCTTAAACTTTATTTTCATCTCTTCTAATTTCCTCCTTATCTCCGGCATCCCTTGGACTTGTGTCTTCGCCTCATCATGTTTCTTATCTTAGTTTTGTAGTTGAGATCCAACATCCTGTTGCTACAAGGTGATGTGCTTTAAGTGCTCCTAGTAAGTGATCACCTTATCTAGCCTGGCCTTTGGTCTACATTGTCTCTCAAGACCCTAGCTTTTTCTTGCTTGAGTTCTTTGCACAACTATTCTAAGGTAGTAAGTTCCCTTCTATGATCATTGCTTGACCTCCTTGCTCCTAGTGCTAGTGGTGGAGTCATCAAGTTTTCCATCTCTCTTGGAAGTTGCTTCTTCTATTAATCTCCCCTTTTTTAGCTCAAACAAATTTTCTTGCATCGCTTAGGCCGAGCTCAACATCAATTGTAGTTCACATAGTCTCTTGTCTCATTGCTCTTTCCTCGACTAAATGTTTTTCATTGCCTGGCCTTCTGAGGT
This sequence comes from Lygodium microphyllum, assembly GCF_053477565.2. NCBI lineage: Eukaryota > Viridiplantae > Streptophyta > Polypodiopsida > Schizaeales > Lygodiaceae > Lygodium > Lygodium microphyllum. The sequence goes on along the minus strand of NC_141143.1, from coordinate 65,502,573 downwards.
GTGTCAGTTTTGGTAATGAGCTCTTGCTTCAGCCTCATGTATCAAGAGGGGAATTTTCAATCCTAGGTTCAACAACTAATATCATCAAATATCAAGGTATTATCAAGTCTTACACTCTAATATCTCTTAATCCTCATGCTTGGCCTTTTTTATTGTTGAAAAGAGACATTAAGAGTAATCTCTGGTTCATTCACTTGATTGGACCGCATATAGAATTTGCCTAGGGTTGTTTGAAGTCGTGGTTTAACTTTAATTATCAAAGCCATGAAATTTTGAATCCATTTGATGTAATTCATCAATACAATGATATCATTTAATGCTCTATATTTATTTTTCTATCTTGATTAATCATATAGATTATAAGCGAAAAATCATTGTAATGTAGTCGATCACTACAAGTGGGTAAAATCCCTAACCCTTCCTATTTATTTTAGTCATTTCATATTTCCACTTGCATCTCATCGAAAGAAACAATGTCTTATTTTTTCCCTTGCATTCCATGACTGTTTGATTAGTCTAGTATGCCATTGCCATGTTGAAAATACTCATGAGGAAAAGTTGATGCCAGGGAGATATGAGCCAAAAGAGAAGTAACCCTCTCTCATAAATGAAGAACTCAAAGGGATGCAAAACCAATCTTGGGGAAGAAATTTGCACACTCCCCAATTCTTGAAGTCATAGGTACCCATATTGTTGTTTTATCCCTCACAGAGATAGTGTGCTATGGAGGATTGAAGGTAGATTGTTGGCAGTGAATTTGGGCCTCATTTTGACATCCTTATAGTAATCGTACTTGCCTCAACATCATTATAGGTTTTATAGGATATTATCAACTTGACAAAGCTAAAATACAAAATTTATTATACTTTACAAGGTTTAGAGTTGAAAAATCCACTTGCAAGTTTTGTTTACCCTTTCCAAGTAGTTTCTAGTCAAACAAGGCTAAACATGCAATTTGAGACAAGAATTCAGACTTGTACAAGTACTTACAAGCATTTATGTATTCCTAGGGGCATACTACAAGAAAGGTTACTTATAAGTGGTTATACAAGTGTAAACAAGGCCTGGATAGATAGTAGAATAATTTTGGAAGATTACTAAATCTCATTCTAGGATCAACAAAATCAATTATAATGACAATCACGGATCATGGATGGATAGGGGACTTTATTACTAAGGTCATTAGACAAAATTATCCTTGTTTGGACACCAAAATCAAAAGTTATCACCATTTGTATCACTACTAGTCACTCTAGACAAATTTGAATTCCAAATGGCCAAGAATAAGAGAAAAAATAAAATCCTAAAAATTATTAATGAATGTGTCAAGACTTACCAATCCGAGTCTAACAAGTCTAACCTTGGATGTGAAATTAGTGCCAAGAAGATTATGAGGGTACTAGTGCTATCACATTAGGGCCAAAAATGCTTCAAAAATTTCATTTCTGTTAATCACAAGATTAAGAAAAGGGCCAAAGAGAGTTTGCCATATGTAAAAGAATATGGTATTCTTATCTCCTATTTTTTGGAGATAGTAGAGTCCATTTTGTGATTCTCTCCTCCTTTTTAGCCAAAATCTCCAAAGTCTAGTAGTCTTGAAGTCCTTATTTACTTATAAAATCTCACAAATGACATAATAAAGATGTTCTGAAAGTAATAATAATTTTTTATAAGTCGAGGATTTTTGGGTGTCCAATATAATTTCATTTATCTTTTTTATATTCAATTTTATTTCATTTACCTTTCTTGATGAGCTTCTTTCTCTATGAATTTAATTTAAGTATGCATCTAGAGATCACCCTTCTTGTGTAGTAAACTCCTGCACTCTCTGTAGTTACGGAGTTGATAAAATTTGGGAGAAAAAAATATTTATCATAAATAATTAAGTTACGATATTGGCCTCTTACAAGGACTCTCACAAGGTGAAAAGGAGAAAAGGAGAGGATATAAAACATCACTAGAAGGAACGTATTATTGCTTTAAAAATTATGCCTAAAGGATGTTTATCAAAGTGCAACATGTTTACATAGCCAAGGCTATGCACTTGCCTCCAAACAAGCGTGTTTCCTAGTAAACACATTGTAAGTGTTGAGTTGATAATATATGTAGTATTTTTCTCATTTAAAAAAGTATTAATAATGAATTCTTGGTTGTAGACATATTCTTGTCAACAAGTACTAAATCGCAACCTGTGGAAAGATTAAGTGGAATCTTCCATGAGATTCATCAAGTGTTCACAAACATTATCTATGTTGATTAGACTATATGTTCTTTTATTGAGGGAAGGGTTTTAATATATTATGTGCATTCTCTGGTTCCATCTTGAATAGATACATATGGACATATGGAGGATTTGCCATTGCCAAGTCTTTCACCTCTAAATTGGAAGATTCTTGATACGGCAACAATGCACAATTTTAAATTCAAATTATGTTAGTATATTCCAAAGTCCATGACAATTGGAAGGATCTCAAGAAGCTATACCTATCATGGCTTATACCCTTGCATATCTTGGTGGCGTGCTTCAAAATACCACATTTACAAAGGACAAATGTATCCTGGCTAAGTAGAAATTTTGGAGAAGAGAAAATGGACAACATTATAGGAAGGCTTTGAAAATCTAGAGAGTATGACCGTAAGGGCAATACCATTCTCTGGTTGCTTAGACAATTTGACTTTGACATGTACTCTCTTCTCTTCAGGGGCTGAAGAGGAGATGCATGAAACTTCGTAGGAGAAAGTATTGGCATTCCTTTCTTTTTGGAGTTCACCTTACTAGTCTTTCCAGATCACTTGCAATTGCCCTTGCTCTTACTCTTCGTTGAACATTTTTGTGGAGGGGAGTCTAAGAATCAACTAGTGTGATTGCCCTATCCAAAATCAACTCAATATATTGCTCCCTTACCCACCACATATATGAGTCATGGTAATCTCAGTAGTAGTAGAAAAAATGTAACATGTTGGTAAACTGAAAAAGGATCCCTAAGAAAATTAAAAATATGAAAGAGACTTACATATTCACCCCATCTATCTTGAGTATCTTTGAATCTATTTTCCTAAAGACATTTGAGATCACTCTCCATCCACAAGTATGTTTATGTATAAATTTGCAATGGTACTTCTTGTTGGAGAAAGTTATATGACTTTTCAAGATTAACAATATCCTCATATTTGGTGTCTAAGAAGGTAGTTATGAGCCTGCTAGCACTACAAATAGAAACATTTAACTAAAGTAGACAATCAAATAAAATAAATAATTAACCATAAAGCAAGAAATATATCATTCAACACACATTTTTTCTTGGCTATGGATACCACTTAGAGAGTTTATGAGGATAATTTCTCTAGTGAGTATATCCGATGTAAGAAATAAAAAATGGGTGGTTTTTTTATGGAATCAAAATCTTTAAAAAACATTGCTATATTTAAAAGAGATCTCAAAGGCAATTCCACTAATAATAGTGGATCAACAATGAATATACTTTCAGAGTTTTTATAGCTAAGAGAAGCAATCAACACTATAAGGATATGAGGGTATAGAGATACCCATTAGCGACAAGAAATAGCGGCGTCGCTATTTGCGTTGCATTTGTGATTCAAATAGCGACGGTACCCAGAGGAAAAAAACGCGAGCCAAAACCTGAGCGCGTCATTTTTCGTATATTCACGAAAGAGAGAGCCAAAAGGGAGAGTGAGAGGGAGAGCGAGCATATTGCTGAGAGTAAGAGAAAGAGAGAAAGAAGGAAAAAGAAGGCCTCTCACTGCCACCGCCACCACCGCCGCCATTCACAAAGAAGAGGAGGAGGTGTACGGAGGGCAAATAGGAGACATCATTGCGAAGAGGAGCCGCCAAACCCTTCTTCAAGCCTTTATGGTGAGTGCATTGTCCATTCTTGCTTTGTTTTTGTGTTTTGTCGCTCTCTTTTACTTGTTTTTGGTATAATTCGTGTGTATTGAGAGAGGGAGAGGAAATGAGAGAGAAAGGGAGGGAGAGGGAGAGGGAGAGAGAGGGAGAGGGAGCGAGAAGGAAAGGGGGAGGGAGAGAAAAAGAGAGAGGGAAAGGGAGTTTTCTCTCTCTCTCTCTTACTTGTTTTTGGTATAATTCGTGTGTATTGAGAGAGGGAGAGGAAATGAGAGAGAAAGAGAGGGAGAGGGAGGGGGAGAGGGAGAGGGAGGGAGAGAGAAAGAGAGGGGGAGGGAGAGAAAATGAGAGAGGAAGAGAGAGTTTTCTCTCTCTCTTTTACTTGTTTTTGGTATAATTCGTGTGTATTGAGAGAGGGAGAGGAAATGAGAGAGAAAGAGAGGGAGAGGGAGAGGGAGGGAGAGGAAATGAGAGAGGGAGGAAATGGGAGAGGGAGGAAATGGGAAAGGAGAGGGAGAGGGAGGGAGAGAAAGAGAGGGGGAGGGAGAGAGAGCGAGAGGAAATGAGATAGGGAGAGGGAGGGAGACATTAAACATAATAGGGAAATTAGAGAGGGAGAGGGAGAGGGAGAGGGAGGGAAACATTGAAAGAGAGAAAGAGAGGGAGAGAGAAAGAGGGGAAGGGACATGAAAAGAGAGAAAAAACATTAAACATAATAGGGAAAGAGAGAAAGAGAGGGTGAGGGTGAGGGAGGGAGAAGAAATGAGAGAGGGAGAGGAAGAGAGAAAAGGAAATCAGAGGGGGGAGGAGAGAGAAAACAATTAGAGAGGGAGAGGAGAGAGAAAAAGTGAGAAAAAACATTAAATCTAATAGGGAAAGAGAGAAAGAGAGGGAGAGGGTGAGGCAAGGAGAGGAAATGAGAGAAGGAGAGGAAGAGAGAAAAGGAAATGAGAGAGGGGGAGGAGAGAGAAAATACACTAAACATAATAGGGAAAGAGAGAAAGAGAGGGAGAGGATGAGGGAGGGAGAGTGAGAGAAAGAGAAGAAAAGGAAATGAGAGAGGGAGAGGAGAGAGAAAAAATGAGAGAGGGAGAGGAGAGAGAAAAAGAGAGAAAAAACATTAAACTTGATAGGGAAAGAAAGAAAGATAGGGAGAGGGTGAGCGAGGGAGAGGAAATAAGAAAGGAAGAGGAAGAGAGAAAAGGAAATTAATTGTTATTGTTAATTGTAGTAGTAGTAGTAGTTTTTTTTCTTTTCTTATTTATTGTTGTTTAGTTTTCTTGTTTTTTGTAATAGTAGTAGTAGTAGTAATAGTAGTTTTTTCTTCTTTTCTTATTTATTGTTTAGTAATAGTAGTAGTAGTTGTTGTTGTTTTTTTTTTAATTCTTCTTCTTTTCTTGTTTATTATAGTGGTCCTAGTCGTGGTAGTGGTAGTGGTAGTGGTAGATGTGGTGATCGTAGTCGTGGTCGTAGTTGTAGTCGTGGTAGTGGTAGTGGTAGTCGTGGTCATGCTCATGCTTGTGGTTGTGGTAGTAGTCGTAGTCATGGTCGTGGTCATCGTAGTCATAGTCATAGCCATAGTCGTAGTCGTGGTTGTGGTCGTGGTCGTGGTTGTGGTCGTAGCCATAGTCATAGTCCTAGTCGTAGTCATGGTCATGATCGTGGCCGTAGTCATAGTCATAGTCGTAGTCTTCATCATGGTCGTGTGCGTGGTCGTGGTCGTCATAGTCATAGTCATAGTCGTGGTCGTGGTCATGGCCATGGTCGTGGTTGTGGTCGTGGTCGTGGTCATGGTCATGGTCGTGATCATGGTCATAGTCATGGTCGTGGTTATCGTCGTCGTGGTCGTGGTCGTGGTCGTGGTCGTGGTCGTGGTCGTGGTCATGGTCGTGGTCGTGGTCGTGGTCGTAGTCATGGTCGTAGTTGTAGTCGTGGTCGTGGTCGTCGTAGTTATGGTCGTGATTGTGGTCATGGTCGTGGTGGTAGTCATGGTCATAGTCATAGTCATAGTCGTAGTCATGGAATTGGTTGGTGTAGTCACAGTCGTGGTCGTGGTAGTGGTCGTGGTCGTGGTCGTGGTCGTGGTCGTGGTCGTGGTCGTGGTCGTGGTCGTGGTCGTGGTCATGGTCGTGGTCGTGGTTGTGGTCATGGTCATGGTCGTAGTCGTAGTCGTGGTAGTGGTCTTCATCGAAGTCATAGTCGTGATCGTTATAAAGAAAATGAGAGAGGGGAAGGAAGAGAAAAAAGAAGAAGGAACAAGAGAGAGGGAATAAACATACAGCATAATAAAGAAAGAGAAAAAGAGAGAGAGATGGAAGGAGAGGAGATAATGAATGGATAAAAAACAAAGAGAGAGCGGTGGCGAGGTCTGATGCAACACCACGAGACGGGAAACACTCTGACATATATATATTAATCTGTGGGTGGGTGGGTGGAGACTTTACATACGTTAATTTTTTCTGAGTTACAAGAGAAAAAATCCCTTCTCAAATAATTTAAGAAAGAAAAAAAGAATGATAACAAAAACAAATTGTTTGTTGTAATGTAGACAAAATGGAAAACGATGAAGGTCTTATTGTTCAAGATCAGTAAGCATATCTTAATCAGCGTGTCCCATGTCCTTGCTCTCAATGCAAGGTGCCAATTAGACAAAAACATCGATTGTCCATAGAACATGTACGATGCTTTGGCGAGTTTCAATCTGAGATCATTGATCAGGCAATCTTGGATTTTTCAGCAAACGGTAAGAAAAGTTAATATCAATCATGCATTGTACTCGCAAGCTAATTGAATACCATATACAAGAAGATTGGGTGTGGCTGAAAATTTTTTTATCCACGGACGTGACGTCTCATCCCAAGGAGGAGTGCACCCTTTGCGGCCAGTTAGAAGAGTTCATGGACGTGCAATGGATGGAGTGCCTGAGCCAATCCACCACTTGGAAGGGATAGGCAGCCTTCCAGACCTACCTACAGTCTTGGAGCATGAGATGGAGGCAATGATCGATGCATTGATTCCCATGGATGTCAAGACTTCTGATCCACTTAGAGAGGAAGCATCCATACCATTATATGATGGGTGTCGAGTATCTTGCCTAAAGACACTACTTGCACTCCTAAGTGTGCAAGCAAAATATGGGTGGAGCGATGCGAGTGTAACCGAGTTGTTCAGGTATCTTGTACATACGCTTCGTTGATTTCTTTTCGGTACTATCATTAAAAACATTTAATGTGTTTTCTCAAGGTGTTTTATGATTTTTTTCACGTTACTAAAATATCATATATTACCACCTGCAAATACCATGCTTGAGTCTCATGATGATGCCTGACATGTTTTACAAAAGCTTGGCATGGACTACAACAGCATCCATGCATGTATCAACAATTGCATACTATTTCGAGGAGAATACGAGACTATGGAGACATGTCCAAAGTGTGGTGCTCACAGGTATTGACAGGACTTGCAAGGGCAAACCATCCCTTAGAAAGTTCTTAGATACTTTTTGCTTATCCCCCGCATAAACCACATGTTTCGTACGTCCGGCATGGCAAGCTTGACAACGTGGCATGCACAAAATTTGTCCACAGATGGAGTTCAACGAATATCAGTGGATTCACGCGCATGGAGCTACATTGACTCTACCTTCGCATACTTTGCTCGAGAGCCAAGGAATCTTCAGCTCGATCTTGCAATGGATGGTGTGAATCCATTCGGTCTACGCTGAACTTCTTACAGTGTGTGGCCTATAGTCCTTGTCAACTACAATATCCCTCCATGGCTTTCTACAAATAAAGGACATCTCATCCTTAGCTTACTCGTCCCCGGCCGCTACAAAGTCAAAAATATGGACGTGTATCTTCATCCATTAGTTGATGAGCTTAAGATTTTGTGGGAGAAGGGGATCACCATGCAAGATATGAGCAAGCGCGATGGTCAACAGTCCGCCAATAGGCATTCTCATGTGGACGATGCATGACTTTCCGAGATTCGGAGAGTACTTAGGTAAATAGGCTTATGTTCTTGTTGGTAATATTTATATTTTATATTGTTCAAGTTTGTATTCACTGTGGATAGAGCTATTGGAACATGTCTGGTTACCTCAAGTTATCATGCATATCCATTGTGCAGGCCACAATTAGACTCCCGAAGGTCACGAACCATGAAGAAGATGGTATATCAAGGACACGTCGCTATGGAGACGTGGCTCGCCAGATACTAGATTGCTAAGCAAGATCGAGAGGAAGCGCGATCTGAATTTCAACGTAGCACACACCGTCAATCGATTCAATATACGGAGAGTATAGAGGAGATACCGCAGTTCATGTCAATGCGATGGTTGCATGGAGCTTTGATCACAGCATCTCGCGAAGGAGCAGAGGTCTCAATGGAGAAGTAAGAATTATCGAGGGGATGTAGTCCAAAGGTGATGACATGTTTAGGATTTGTCGTATCTATATTTTATATGCGACAACCAATTTGAGTGTTTCAATGTACAGTACAAAATATATAGTGTAGCTTGGTCACGTGGACATAATTTTTGCGTGGAGTGTATTGACAAAATGTGCTCCACAATGGACTGTGGTATCATGGCAAGGTTCGAGTAGAAGAGCCAATGATGAGCAACAGATCCAAACATGGTTATAGATGAGATGGAGCATTTTGGGAACTTGCAAAGTATTGTTATGGTGGATTATCGTAGCTTCTCCATGATACTATTCGATGTGTAGTGGTTCAAAGTGATACTTAAAGGAGCTGGAGCAACACTTTGACGAGGTCCATTTGGATTTCTCAAAATAGATTTCGAAAAAAAATGGACAGATTTGTGTGACACCTTTGTATTGCCGGCCCATTGTGAACAGGTGCGTGAACTCTTTTGTTTGTTAATTGTATTACGACATGGTACATGTCACAATAGTTTAATCTATCTTGTACATGTTTGTGAACATATAAACTTCTATCCAAACCCCCGACAACCTCGATGGTGGTATGTTATATCTTCAGCTCCCTGAAGTGCGAGAGTATATGATCAAAGCGATGTTCCGAGCATAGATGAGGACAATATGCAAATAGAAGGGTCGATATTATAAGGGGTGGAGGCCACCAAAAGTTTGGAGCATGTAGAGGAGCCAGCATTGGCTAACAATGATGGAAATACACGAGTCCAAAAATTCTTTGAGAATGAGGTGGACTCATCCTTTTGTGGTGACAGGTCTATTGACATTCCAGTGTATGCGGAGTTGTGTTAGGAGATTGACATGGGACCATAGGATACTTCATACTTGGAGCATCCACTTACTCAATTCGTTGACTAGTCGCTTATAAGGGTACATGATAATCTAACCTTTAGGATTGCAATAATATCCTCATTGAACCAAACATCAAGATGCACTATAGGCCATGTCTCTAAATCTTGCTATTTGATCTGGAGACATGTGCGTGAAGATATCCTGCAACTCCTCATCGCTCATCCCTCGACTCATCTTGAAAATGTCACCTACACAGACAAAAAATAATGTTAGCATAATCAATTTAAATCATATAAAGGACGAAATATAAATCCTAAAAAAATGATCTCACTTAAAATGCATATCTAACCAGAACTCTCTCAAACATCGTCAGGTCGTTCTATTCCATCTACTTGAGCGCGATTAGATGCTTTAGCTCTTCGAGCAGACGAGGTCGACACTCCAAACTTGGGCTAGAGGAAGGGAGTGCTTCAGGGTCAGGGGGATGCTATAGAGATACGGAGGCAGTGAGCTTGCAGTCGGCACGGGATATAGGTGCGACTCCTCACTCTCGTGGTTGTTGTAGAGGCATGGACACACTGTCTCCATCTCATCGTTCTGCTGGATTTATATCACCTCCAGGATTTGTCACACCTCTAGGGATGTCTACTCCAGTTACTTTGGCTTTTTCTCAGTCGTCCTATCGGTGGCACCCCTATGGGTACTACATCGATAGATACCACCCCGGTCGGTATACCGAATGTACAGGGATCTCCTAGATATGCCCAAGAGTGTGGACGCAGGTGGGAGAGGACCCATCTTAGGCATACCCCAGAGGGATATGCCTATCTTATCGATAATAGGTGAGGATCCATCATCATGAATGATGAGGGGAGGAGGGTGATGGCTCGCATGAGAGAGTTGTGCCAACAAGTTTTTCGACACAACGTCTTAGATCATTGAAAAAACATACTAGAGGGGAGCAAGGACTACATAGTAGCATCCTTGCATGAGGAGTTTCCGGTTCCAACCACAACAGATAGATTTTCTATGGGCTGGATGATGGACTGCATGCATGCATATATGTCACATAGACGATCGAACGCACGCAAGGCACTCAAGAGTGGGGCTGCAAAGCCTGAGTGGCTAGACGCAGATGATTGGCGCCGATTGAGAGAGAAGGCTACAGATTCTCCAGGACGTTGGAGTCAGCAGCGCGAGGCAACGAGGACACGACTAAAGGTTAGAGTGGTCCATCATCTTGGCAATGGCGGCCACATGACATATTAGAGGACTTTGTAATTTTTTCTTTTGTTTTGCTTGCTTATTTTTTGCAATATCCTTTGTACTAACAATCATGTTTCTAACAGTTAGTTTTTTTTTCTTCGCAGCACTCCATTACGAATCGCGATCCGACCAGCCTTGAGACTCGATATGCAGAGAGGCACGATCTCACTACATTGATCGACCGATTGTATAGATGTGGCGGCCTTGTAAGTCACTCATCTTTCTTGTCCATAGTTACCATGTTTAATTAGAATGCATTATTGTATGATGTGTAATTGTTTCTTTTTTTACAAAGTCCGTTCGATGCTCCTTTGCAACGGGACGAGCTTTCAGATGGCGAGGATATGTAGCTCACCTTTCGATCCCTGGAGCTCACACACCCTTCTTTTTTGGTCGCCTAATCTATGTAAACATTTTCTATGTAGTAGTGATATCTTGTCATGATTGTACCAGTCGCTTTCATTATGCAATCATTTATTTATTTCATGTATCTGTGTTATGATTTAAGTGCACTTTGTTTTGTTTACATGAGCATTGTACACAGTGCATAAACTATTTTGTATGGCCCAAATAAAGCACACAGTGCTATATGTGGTATGTGCCACACTTGTTGATTTTTGATAATTTTTCAAATTGACATGCGGATTGTCAGGAGTTGTCGACCAATGCGGGATGTCAAGTCGGATGCCCATGATTTTTCAGAGCTCGATTTGGAGCCCGGATAGAGAAATGGCCACAAAATAGTCAAGATATGAAAAGGTGGATGCTTGGGATGCCAAAATTGGGCATGCCTTTTGAGTTTGGACCCCCCTCCCCCCCCCCCCCAAAATTTTATGCACCTTATGAAGCAAAAAACGTGCAGAGAGAATGAGGGATGAAGAAAAAACGTGGAGCAACATGGCGGCCGTTTTTTGCGCCCTCTCATGATGGAGATGGAGTATGCAGGATGAAAGCAACCCATACAACCGATCATGAGGCTGATCTTCTCCTTTCTTGTTGGTCTTATCACCTGTCTTCACCCGTGAAATGGCTATCGGAATGAAGAGATGGAATTCTAGTCTTTCTCTCTCCTCCATCTCTCTCCTCTAGAGGTAGATTCATGTGGGAAGAAGATTTATGATTGACCTCCCCCACGGTTTTACCAACCATGCCAAGGACTAGAGAAATAGCAAACGCCCCACCCGAAGGAGGGGACAACAAGTGACACTACCTAGGGAAAGGCTTGTTTCTCCAAATCGAGAGCCTTCACCATCAGTTCAAATTCCCTAGTATCCTTGATCACTTGTAGAGGTGCCACCCTTGCCTGTCCAATTGCCAAAGAATCGTGACGTTAGGATGATTAGTTTGATATCAAAGGAAAGGCCAAAGTAGCAGAAATTGAAGCAATGCTGATGAAGGAAGCCCATAGAATTGAGAGGATAGAGCTTATACCACTAGAGGAGGTTGAAAATATGGAAGAAGATCCAGATGATTTTTCCCTGGTTAAAGGTACTAGAGCTTATAATTTGCTAGCTGATGTGAGGGATCCAGGGCCAAAAATTTATTGGCCACAATTACTGATTCTATCACCAATAGTGTGGCGACAATGGTCAAAGATGGTAAGCATTAGACCCATGAAAAATAGACACGTGGATGCAATCAATGCTAGAAAGATGAAAGATATTGTGCCTCTAGTGGAAGCCAAAATCAATGGGCAGAGAGTATCAAAGATATATGTGGATGGAGGTGCAGAGATTTGTGTCATGATGGAAAAGTTGATACAATGTTTGGGATTAGAGCTAAGTGAAATTATTAAATTTGGGGTAAAAATGGCTAACAATGTAGTAGTAAATTATTTGGGGGTTATAAAGAAAGTCAAGGTAAAAGTGTGTGTAGTGCAATTGGAGCTTGACATGTATGTGATGCCAGTGAAGAGGAATGGCTATCCATTCATTCTTAGGCGACCATGGCTAATGGAAATGAAAGCCAGATAAGATTGGGAGACAGGGGCCTTAGAGCTAAGGCCATAGAAGGGGCGGCAGAAAAAATGAAAGAATACTATCTACAATATAAAAGAGGGCCGACAAGAGGATCTTGCATTAGAGACCACCGCTGATGAATGGCGCTTCAACGAGGATTGGTCATCTACGACAATAGAGGGCAAGTCTTTTAACGAGGATGAAGAACACTCTCTAGAAGTGATGGGGTTGCATAGAAAGGGCCTTCTAGTACTGAAATTTTGTAGCAGCTTCCAAAGTTCGAGAAGGAGGGTTTAGAAAAAATATTGGCTAAGGATCTATCAGCTGAGGAGAAGGTAGCCTACATGAAAGTGGTGATTAAAAACTTTGCAATTTTTATTTCTAATTACGAACATATCACAAGTGTGACGATAGTACAACATCATGTTAATCTAAAAGATGGAGCAAGGCCAGTGGTGCAACGACTACGACGGTTGGGAGTAGTTCAACAAAATGCTCTATTCATTGAGGTATAGCGACTTTTGAAGGCAAGCTTCATCTATCCAGTAGCGGACTCAGAGTGGATTTCACCTGTAGTGATGACACCCAAGAAGAATGACAAATGGTGGATGTGTGTGGACTACAAGCTGCTAAATGTTGCAACAAAGAGAGATCACTTTCCTCTTCCCTTTCAAGATGAAATACTCAATGAGGTAGCTAGGTATGAGAGATACACTATTTGTGATGGGTATTTAGGTTATTTCCATATCTGAATAGCTAAGGAGAATCAACAGAAGACCATCTTCATCATGCCTTGGGGGTGTTTCGCTTACAAAGTAATGCCATTTGGATTAACAAATGTCCCAGCTACCTTGCATTTAAAAGACTAAAACACCAAGACATACTACTTTTGCTTTAGTTTTTTAAACCCACTTGCATTTAATAGTAGTATGTCCTGCTTTTGTTTTAGTAGTATGTCCTAGATATACTACTATTAAATGCAAGTGGGTTTAAAAGACTAAAACAAAAGCAAATGGAACAATTGAAAAATTCAAAGCAAGGCTAGTTGCCAAAGGTTTCTCACAAATTGTAGGAGTTCATTATCAAGAAACTTTCTCACTAGTTGTTCCTATTACTAATATTCAAGTCTTATTTGTTTTCGTTGTTGAGTTTAATTTGAAGGTTCACCAAATGGATGTGAGAACTACTTTTCTTAATGATGATTTAAAGGAAGAGATATACATCGAGCAACTAGAGGGATTTGTGTCAAACATAAAGAAAAACTTGCTTTAGACTTCATCAGGCACTCTATGGTCTCAAACAATCTGCATCACGACCTTGGTATCAAAAGATTGATCTCTTCCTTACAAAATAAGTTCTTATCTCTTGTTCTTTAGATCCTAACTTAAAGGTCAAGTGCTACAATGATAGTTTTTTTATGGTTTGTGGATGATACCCTCGATGAGACCATACTTGTTTCTAACAATCTCAACTTTCTTCAGTTACAAGTAAAGAAGGTTTTATCTTGTGCATTCGATATAGTTGATCTTGGAGATATACACTCATGTCTTGGTATTAAAATTCAATGCTATTAAGAAAATCATGTTTTATTATGCATCAAGCAAAGCTCATTGAAGATATTATTCAAAATTTTGGTTTGGGTTCTACATATCCTGCTAGTACTCCTTATCTTGTGAGCTCTACCAAAAACTCTTACTTTCTGTAGAATGATGGAAAATTAGCATTACATCAACCTTATGTTAATCTTGTTGGATGTCCTCAATTTGCTGGGGCTGAAATTCTCACCCTGACATTCTTTTTGCTGCAAATTGTCTTGGACAACATCTTAGTTTGCACACATGTCCTCTTTTTCTTCAAGAAATACTCGCTCACGATGTAAAACGTATGACCTTTTTCTTTGATCCTTGAGTCTTCAAAATGAATATTCTTTGGATATGAATCTATTTATTTATGCAGTGTCCCTAGCAAGAATATGCTATGAAAGAGAACTCCGTGCACAACCATACATGATTTGAAAAAATATGCAATGTTGGATCCATGATATGCAACCAATCAATCGATGCTACACGCAAAAATTATGAATGCACTGAAGAAGTTGTGCCTAGCCTATCTAGATGTGATCGTGTGTCACACAAAATGCAACATAGTTCCTTGATTATTTAAATCCTTATCCTCACCTCTCAACTCTCATAAAAAAGATATGATATACTCCGCTCCACCCATCCAAAATCTCATAATCACTCTAGAAAATATAGTTCTCAAGATGTTGACTAGATAAGAACAACCCATCTCACAATTGGTGGCATCCTTCACGACCCTCTAACTCACCCAACCTCCTTACACACTCAACCAGAGATTCCTAACTTTGTGATGAACATCCCAAATGGTGCGTGCTCAATAATAGGTGCTCTCTCATGTGCACGTGCATCTACGATTTACTGCATATAGTTGCAGCGGACCTCATGCCATGCTAGTACTCAATGATGGTGCAAAAGGTGCATAATCCCAACCCATGGCATGGAAATATTTGATAAGGACAGGAGATGACCCCTGAGTGTAGTGCATCAACAAGTGCAACGTGAAGTGCTCGTGAATCCATTATCCCTGTGATGTGCAAAAGTATCGACAAGAAAATATACCTAGCTCCTCAATGTTCAGTAGCTATTGACAAACACAAGCTTCATCCTGTTCAAAAAAATACCAAGCTCGATCAAGGCTATCAAGTTTCACACTCAACAAATCAAACAAAATGACAGAAGCATATCCTAGATTAAACAAACACAAGAAATCCAACTACGAAAGAACAAAACAAACTGTCACACAAACAATTAAGCTAGCAAAAATCAAACCTAACTACAATTTGACTAGGGGATTTCAGTTTTCAAAAAAAAGCTTGACATATTTAGCCCTCTCCCTAGTCTGCAAACATTTATGTGCAGCAGTTGCTTTCATAAAATGATGCAACATTTATAAGCCAATCAAAGATCAAATCCAATGATCTATCCATAATCTTCTAAATAAACACAACTTTCTCTCAAACAACTCCTTTACAAGTAGACAAAAATCATCCATGAAATTCTCATCAAAATCCTTGAGACAATCCTCACCATCTAAGGAAAATACATCGTCCTCTAAATTCTTCAAATCCCAACCATAATTCAACATCTTCAAACCCCTCAAATCGCAACCACACTAAAAAATGTTCATATCCCACCCATCCTCCCTAGGAAAAATCATGTTACTTTTAGAGTCTCTAAATAAAGTTTTGACCATTTCTTTGTTGCCAATGTCAAATTCATTCACTGATTCAGCTACAAATTCTTCTAAAGATACTATGTAAGGATCTCCCAACTCAATCTCCAAATCAAACACAACATCAAAAAGAGTCAACTCCGGACTCATAACACCACAAGAACCAACAATATCCACAAATGGGGTCACTTCATCATCAACAATACAAGACTCCATTGAGTCTTTCACAAAAAAAAAAAAGGTAAACACCTTCCATAGTATCCTTACAAGAAACCTTACAAGAAACTAAAGAAACTTTCACCTCTACATAATCACAAATAACATCTTCACAATGCAACAACTTCTGATCAATAACCTCAACCAAAGACTCCTCAACTACCAAATCCCCAACTACCTCCTCACAAACCTCTTCCAACCCTATTTTCTTGATTTTAAACAGCTCTTCCCTCAAGTTCTCAATATTTTTTAAAGCCTTACTCAAATTCTCTCTCACATCCTCATCAACGTCACTCTCAAGATCCTCAAAACCCCAATTAGAATCATCACAAATCCTAGGAGAACTCAAAGAAACTAAAATACTATTTAGATGAAGTTTTCTCTTCGTCATTGTTGCCTAAATCAACCAAACAATTATCTATACAACTATCAAGGAGTAAGAGATTAGGTCTACTCAAAACCACACCATCAACACCACAAACAAAAGCCTCTCCAGGGTTACTCAAAACATCACGAAATAACTCACAAGACTCAACTGAGTCAACAACACCAACACCAAAATCACAACATGAGTCAGAACCTAAAAACTCCATACTCTCTTGATCATCAAACTCACAACAAATCTCAACAAACTCATCAAGCAACAAGTTCGAATCCTTAACTTCATCTTGAAAACTTACAGTTTCTAAGCCCTCCCCCTCATAGTTTTCCAAAAGACTCAAAAAATCATCCTCTATTCTCTCTTCATCTTTCAAGCAATCAGATCCATCTATACTATCACTAAGGCAAACAAGCTCACTCTCTAAATTGTCTTTACTCTCTTCAACACTTCCATGACTATAAAAACTTTCATCACACCTTCCCTCATCAGAAATATGAAAACTTTCTTGACTCTTATCCTCTCCCAAAGAACATGAAAACTCTTGATCCTTAAAACAATCTGGTCTCTCATTTTCTTCTTTACAACTCAAATCCAACTCTAGCTCATCTTTATAGTCCTCAAGCTCCAAAGTATCATCAGTCGATCCCTCTTCTTTAGTTAAATCACTAATCACTGGACTAGAAGTATCCGTGGTCAATGAGTATGAATTCACACTCCTAGACTCTTCACTCCAATCAATCAAACAAGTATTTTTCTCCTCAACCATCGTAGGGAGCTTCTCCTCACAGACTTCAATTGATTTCTCACAAGTTAACTCACCTCTCCTAAATAGAGAATATAGTATACCTCTCTCAGGATAGACATAACTAACTCTCTACTCCTCAAAAACTTTTCTCTCAACTCGTCTTGAACTCAACCTTTCCCTTGGTTCGCCAAACCCTAACTCTTTTTTTCTTTTGGTCTTCCTCTCTTGATATTGAGCTATCTTTACCGCTTTCTCAAAAGTCTTAGGGTTTTTTACCTCTAATTTCACTCTCCAATCTTCTAATTTCAACCCATTTACAAAATACATTATCTTCAACATAACTGGGGCTATCTCACCTTCTAACAATGTTAAACTCTATCGATTCCACAATCTTTCAAACTCCCTAGCAAAATCCTCAACACACCGATCATCTTTTTGAATACAAGATTCTATTTTTGCCCATATCTCACTTTTACTTTCTTTTCTTTTCAACCTAGATAGAAATGCATTTTTAATGGTCTCATAGTCCAAATTTTGTCTCCTAAATTTCAAGCTTCTCTAAAAGTCAAGCAACCAATTTCGTGCTTCTCCCTGCAATTGATATCTAAAAATTTGGAGTTTATCCTTAGGGTCAGTCACTCTCTCTATCAAACAACACAACTCTATTTTTTCTAAAAGTCTTTCGGGATCTTCACTATGATTACCATGGAACTCAGGAAATTCATTAGCCATTTTCAACAATCACAAGAAATCCAAACAAACTAACATTCAAAACAATAACAATGTCAATTTCGGCATTTCTGAGTGGGGGCACCAAAAAAGAGATATTACGCGAGTAATGATCGAGAGCAAGCCTCACTCACAACCCGATAACGAGATGTTAAGGAGTGCCGGTTGGGGTAATTGACTTTGTTGAATGCACAACACAACTTGAAAATTTCAAATATTCGATAATACACCACAAGCCACATATAAAAACTATACTAAAAACAATGCCTCTTATAGCTCACAAAAAATTTAAAACCCGTATGCGAGTAGAGCATCACATAATCACACAATGGAAATACCAATAATTCAAAAACAAACCAAAAGAAATATATTCTCGTACCTTAATAACCTTGAACTGATGCTCGGCGCTTTGACATCCACAAGCTCCAACTTTCAAATTAGCATGACAAGAGCTCACTCTAGCATGCGACCCTCCACTCTCCTCTCTTACATAATACAATTATAAGCAAGGGGGAAGGCCCTTAACTCTTCAATCTCCTCTCCTTATATAGTTTTCTATCCACACTCACACACATTAGGCTTTTTTCTTTCAGCTTTTGGCTTTTTACTTTTCTACTGCTTTTCACTATTTTCGTTTTTTCTACTTTATGCTTGTTTGCAACTTGTTTGGATCATAACTTTGTCATTTGAGATTCGAATATAGATACTCGGGTACTTAAAACGATCGGAACGCATCTAGTCGACAAGCCAGTGTAGGCAGAATTATGAAAATCTATCAAAATCGAGCAAAAATTTTGATATTCGTAAATTACATCATTTTTCTTCATCTTTTAACTTGGACGACTTATTCTCTTCCTTGGCCTATTGTTCTTGTGATTGCATATACTTTCAACACACATGTCCTCTTTTTCTTCAAGAAATACTCACTGACGATGTAAAGCGTACGACCTTTTTCTTTGATCCTTGAGTCTTCAAAATGAATATTCTTTGGATATGAACATGTTTCTTTATGCAGTGTGCCCTAGCAAGAATATGCTATGAAAGAGAACTCCGTGTACAACCATACATGATTTGAAAAAATATGCAATGTTGGATCCATGATATGCAACCAATCAATCGATGCTACACGCAAAAATTATGAAAGCACTGAAGAAGTTGTGCCTAGCCTATCTAGATGTGATCGTGCATCATGCAAAATGCAACATAGTTCCTTGATTATTTAAATTCTTATTCTCAACTCTCATAAAAAAGATATGATACTTCGCTCCACCCATCCAAAATCTCACAATCACTTTAGAAAAGATGGTCCTCAAGATGTTGACCAGATAATAACAACCAATCTCACAAATGGTGGCATCCTTCACGACCCTCTAACTCACCCAACCTCCTTATACACTCAGCCAGAGGTTCCTAACTTTGTGATGAGCATCCCAAATGGTGCGTCCAAGAAATGTGCGTACTCAATGATAGGTGCTCTCTCATGTGCGCGTGCATCTAAGATTTACTGCATATAGTTGCAGGGGACGTCATGCCGTGCTAGTACTCAATGATGGTGCAAAATGTGCATAAGAAATCCATTATCCCTATGATGTGCAAAAGTCTCGACAAGAAAATATACCTAGCTCCTCAATATTCAGTAGCTATTGACAAACACAAGCTTCATCCTATTCAAAAAAATACCAAGCTCGACCAAGGCTATCAAGTTTCACACTCAACAAATCAAACAAAATGATAGAAACATATCCTAGATTAAACAAACACAAGAAATTCAACTACGAAAGAACAAAAAAAACTGTCACACAAACAACTAAGCTAGCAAAAATCAAACCTAACTACAATTTGACTAGGGGATTTCAATTTTCAGAAAAACGCTTGACATCGTATTAAATTAAGTTTAGGATAGAGTTTCAACCTATTTATTTATTTTATAGCTGAAGACTACTAGGTATTAACTATTGTTTGTTTATTTTATCTATAAACAATTCTGAAGGCTTCAGTTGATGTGTAGAGCAGGTAGTAGTGGCTTTGGGTAGCACTGGGCGTTAGCGTAAGTCCTAGCATAATTTTCATTATTAAAATTATTACTCTATTTGTAAGTTATAAGATTAAATTTCTTTAGTAACAATTAGATAATTGTCATTATTACTATTAATTTATTTGTTTTTTAAATATATATTATTTTAGAATATAAGATTTAAGATATGCTTTTATTGAAATAAGCTTTCTTTATGGAATACTTGTTATTTTCTTAATGTAGTTAAGTTTAAAAGGTTTTTCTAGCTTTCTTTATAAAAGCAATAGGATCCCACGCAAAACAGGAGAACAGGGTGAAAACTTAGTTTTTTTTTGTTTCTTTCTCATTCCAAATCGGAATTCAGAGCTTAAAGAGTTGTTTTGGGGATTTTGGCACGCTTCGAATGCGATGTTGATGTCAAAACGTTAAGATTTAGAGCATAGAATTTTCTACAACAACTGCAGCATGTTACACGATACCTCTCGACTCTTAAAACTCTGTATTTTAATTTATATTTATACTTTCTTCGTAGTTATATGTAAGATATGTATGCAAATATCCATGTAAAACTATAATATATAAATAATAATGGCAAACCATGGCTTTTGCCATGGAGGAGGTTGGGCCCAACCGTGTGTTTTTCTCCTGTATTTCTCAATCTATTGAGTTATTACAATCCTCTTATGTAATATAATGTTGTTTGTATTTAATAGTTGAGATGTTTGATTTATTAGATTTTTCCACGAAATTCTTTGTTTATGATTGAGATTTGATTTTCTAGATTTACCACGTGTTCCGCTTCACAACAAGACCAATAATCATATATGTGTACTTATTTGTAAGGTTAGTAATAGCTTGCAATTCAAAATATAAAGGGCTTTATGTTGGAAACATGAAATTGCTATGAGAGTACTCTATAAAGAAATAGATATGATGACATTTAGACATCTTGGAGGTGTATGTCTTCTTTCACAACGACTCACCCCTCATTCTATGGATCTCCAAAAATTACATACCACTACACACACATCTATTTACCCAAATCATTTGAGAAGTCCCCTCATTTCATATATTTTCACAATTCTTGGTTTGGATATTAAGACTAGTAGGAAATTAAAAGATTGTGTTGCATAGTAGTCTATATGTACAAATAGTAACCATGATACTAGAAGAGTACTCTTAACCACATGCCTAGACTATCTTCTAGGAAATTCAATGAATTAGCTTATCAAACTCTTTTATAAATTAAATATATTCCTACCAATAAACTTGCGAGTACTGATAGTTTTTGAACAGTAAGTGGAAAGATCAATAGAGCTTATGCATATGTCGAAGGGATGAGTTAATGGTTGCCATGAAAGTAAGGATGAAGCTTCTTCATAGGTTGAAGCAAATTCCAATGAATCATTTTTTCTTTGATACAAGTTTAAGATGGAGCAGAAGATGAAGAACAAGCGGAAGCAAGAGCTATGGAGGTTCAAGTAAAGAAAAGAGAGACATGTGTGCGAGAACTCCAATAGTCCCCCTGTGTAACCTACCTTCCCTTATTCTATTATCATAGTAAGAATAAAAAATAAAGTGACAGTGATAGGAAACTACCACTTGCAGTGTGCACATATGCAGGTGATAAGTACAATTAAATGTTGGTGGCTAGGCATAGGTTGCCATTAGCCCCCAATCTCATCGCGAACGGTCGATACGGGTGGATTCCTGGCGGTCAAGAACCATTGTTTACAGTCTCTGATCGCGAAGAATCGGCATGTAACGGCGGAGGACCACTCCTACATCCTCTTCTCCAAGTCGTTTTTATCAATCAAGAAAGATAAGTTTTATATTTTCTATTAAGCTTAAAAGCTTCAAGGCTAAAGCTTTTTAAAAAAGCTTAGCTCTACAATTTCTAGAAATCGACGTATCTGAGGAGGAGATCAGCGTGATTTGCGTGACGTCAAAAAACGCCCCCCCTAAAAATTTGACGTCTACAGTTACTAAGCTTTAAGCTTAGTTATCTAAGTCACAAGTCACAACAAACTTTAGTTTTATCAAGTTTCCTAAGTTTTGAAACTCTGCAAGTCCGACAAGTAACCTGAAGTCAAAACTGACTTGTGTTCAAAACTCCTATAAGGACTGTTCCTGCACAGAAGCACTGAATTGCAAAGTTGTTCCCTGGAAGGTTCTGTTCGCATACACAGACTTGCTAAACCAGTTTTAGCACACACAGAAGGTCAAAACGCAGATTTTTTTTCAAAAGATTTCAAATTCCAGAATTGCCAAAGATGAAGACCGTGAAAGCCAAACAAAAATATATAAGCCTTGTACACCCGATCTTGAGCTACGCTCATCCTGCTAATTGGATTTTGAGAGTGTGAGGTCTTTTGAAGTTTTACAGGATGACGGAACAAAATATGGATGATTTGATGGCTAAAGGCGGTCTTCCTGAACCTACGATGGAACAAAAGTTGGATTACAGTTGGACGAAGAACGACGAGCCCAGCAAGCATTGCAAGTTCAAATGGCCAATTTACAAAGATCGACTACCACGATAAAGAGGAACCACAATCTGAAGATCTTATCCGACGTACCATTGATGCGACTCTCGAAGCTCAATCCATCCGCAAAGAAACAAAGATAAGTAAAAGAAATTTCAAATTCCGTACTTTCAATGGCACTTGAGATGGAAAAATTGTTTTTGCATTCATCAGTCAGTTTGATGATTACTTTCATGAGGAAACATATGTTGAAAAAGATAAAATCAAGTGTGTCACTAATCATTTAGTGGATAGAGCATCTCTTTGGTGGACTCTGGTTCGTAAGAGCATAGATTGTCCCACTACCTGGGAGAGTTTCAAGAAGAAGTTTATGCAGAATTTCCTTCCTCCACAATTCCATGAGAAAGCCATAAAGCTATGGGACCTTCTTCAACAAAGAGATCGTGAGTCTATTCCTCAGTACACTGAACGCTTTTGGAATGGCTTACTCCAATTACGCATGCTTGAAGACGTACCTGAAGCGACTCGTAAGCGCAAGTACATGTCTGGATTACTTGGGCATTACTATGCTGAAGTCAATATGATCAATCCTGCAACTCTTGAAGATGTAATTTCTCTAGCTCATGACACTGAAGAAAAGCTTCGAGGAAGAGACAAGCGTCCACAACAATTTTAGCAAATGGTAACTATGGTTCTAAGCAATTCAATTCAAATTTTAGAAGATTCAATCAAGGTCGATTTCCTTCATCATCTTTGCGTAAGTCTTGGGCAAAACCACCTTCTTTGTCATCGAATACCAATCAAAACCCTAAGCCATCTTCACAGCCAAATCCTAATATTCCTAGACTTCCTGCCATTGCAAACAATGTATCTAAAGCCAAACCTATAGTGTGTTACAAATGCCATCAACCTGGACATCTAATAGCCAATTGCCAATCGAAGAAGCCACTTGTCCATATCAACTATCTTGGAGCAATGGAAGATGAAGAAAATGAAGAAATGCCTGACTTCACAGAAGATGAAGACGATATTACTACTCCTTCGGATACTTTACCAGGTATGCCAACTCTACATTCTTTGTTGACAATGAAATGTTTAGTGCATGGAAAAGAAAAAATCATTTTGCATGATGATAGTAGTACTCATGATTTTATTTCTACAAAGTTAGTGAAAGAATTGAAATTACAAACTATTCCTACGCATTATCTCATTAAAGCAGCATTCTTAGGCACAAGGTGCAATGGAACACAAGAGGTGCATGATTTAGAAATTCAAATTGGTGAATATACTGAAAGAAGGAATTTTCTAGTTGTACCATTACAATCCAGTAATATTATTTTAGGTATGCCTTGGCATCATCAGCATAATCTTGATATAGATTATTCCACGCATTCAATTAATATTCATTTTCAAGGAAAACACATTACATTGTATGGTATGCATGCATCTAATGCTTTTCCACTACTTACTCATACTCAAGCTAAACGTGCTTTACGCAAAAGTAGTAAATCTTATCTAATTTGGGTAAATGAAGCGCAAGCTAAAGAAAAACATATGCACCCTAGGCATAAAGAATTTCTTGCACAATTTAAAGACTATTTTACAGAAGATCTACCACCTGGCTTACCTCCTTCACGTCCTGAAGATCACAAAATAGATTTGATTCCTGGTACACAACCACCTTGTAAAGCACCATATAGGCATAACCAGATAGAGAAAAAAGAAATTCAAAATCAAGTTGAGGAATTACTAAATAGAGGATTGATTAGACCTAGTAGTTCTCCATTTGGTGCACCTGTTTTGTTGGTAAAGAAGAAGAATAATACTTATCGTATGTGCATTAACTATCGTGCTCTAAATAAAATTACTGTAAAGAATAGATATCCAATTCCTAGAGTCGATGATCTTATGGATAAACTGCAAGGTTATGCCATATTTAGTAAAATAGATATTAAATCTGGTTATCATCAGGTGAGATTAGATAAATCTGACATATTCAAGACTGCATTTAGAACACAATTTGGTCATTATGAATTTTTAGTGATGCCTTTTGGATTGACTAATGCACCTGCTACATTTAGTAGAATGATGAATCGTATATATTTGAAATATCAGCATTGTGTTATTATATTCTTTGATGATATCTTGGTATTTAGTAAAAATGAGAAAGAATATTATGAACATTTGTCTTTGGTTTTCAAGTTGTTGAAAGATAATCAATTGTATGCTAATCCGAAAAAGAGTGAGTTCTTTCAAACATAAATTGAATATTTAGGTCATATTGTGTCATCAGACGGTATTAAAGTTGACCCTAAGAAGATAGAAGCAATATTGAACTGGCCTATACCTAAAAATGTGTATAGTTACGTTCTTTTCTAGGTCTTGCTAGTTTTTACAGGAAATTTGTGCGAAATTTTTCATTACTTGCTTTGCCTTTGACTAAACTTTTAAAGAAAGGTATTGTTTATCATTGGTCTGATAATCAACAAAAATCTTTTGATTTATTGAAACATGCATTAATCCATGCTCCTGTATTACAACTACTTGATTTTAATAGACCATTCTTTTTAGTAGTTTACTGATGCTAGCGGATCTGGAATAGGAGCCGTACTTATGCAAGATAATCATCCCATAGCCTATTCTAGTTGTAAACTGAAACCCTGTGAACTTAAATACTCCACATATGATAAAGAATTATTAGATGTGGTACAAGCTTTAAGACAATGGAAACATTATTTAATGGGTTTTGATTTTATGATTAAGACTGATCAACAAAGTATTAGACTTTTACTTAGTCAACCTCAAATATCTGACCGACATATCAAATGGGCAGCTTTTATTCAGAGTTTTCATCCCCTTATCTAATATCAACCAGGTAAAGAAAATGTAGTGGCCGATGCATTAAGTAGAAGACCGACCATTCATAATATCTCTGTCATATCATTTGATTCTCTAAATTCTATAAAAGATACTTATCATCAGGACATTACTTTTCATGCTGATTGAAATAAATTAGTTGGAAATAACTAGATTCCTATTGATTCACTGTCTTACAATGATGGATTCATGTTTTATGAAAAGATATTATGTGTTACAGTTCCATTTAGATCTTTTATTTTGAATGAGATTCATTGTCCTCCATATCAAGGTCATAGAGGTATCATATCTACTTTGCGTACATTGACTCAAGATTTTTATTCACTACAAGGGAATGGGGCAATAGCGACGCCGATTAGCGACGACGGATATCGGTGTCGCAATTGGCGTCGCTATATGCGTCGCAATTGGCGTCGCTATACGCGTCGCTATAGCGACGCCAATTGCGACGCCGCAGGGAAAAAAAGCGCGGCTGAAACCAGAGCGCCGTTTTCATTTTGTTTTCTTCGCCTTTTGAGAGCGAGAGTGAGGGAGAGAGCGAGGGAGAGAGCCAAGACTTTGTGAGAGAAGAGGAGGAAGAGACTTGCCGCCGCCACCGCCGCCACCGTCGTTGTTCGTGAAGGAGAGGAGGAGCCCTCGTTGCAAAGAGAAGCCGCCCACGCTCGCCATATCTCATTGGTGAGTCTCCCTCTCTCTTTCTTTTACTTGTTGAAGGTTTAAATCGTTCTCTTTTGTTTGTTTAGGAGAGGAAATGAAAGAGAAGGAGAGGGAGAGGGAGAGAGAGGGAGAGAAAGAGAGGGAGAGTGCATTCTCTCTCTCTCTCCCTTTTGCTTGTTTAATGTTTAAATTACTTTCTTCTTTGCTTGTTTAGGAGAGGAAACGAGAGAGCAAGAGAGAAAGAGAGGGAGAGGGAGAGGGAAAGAAAGAGAAAGAGAAATAGAGGGAGAGGGAGAGGGAGGGGGAGGAAATAGGAGAGGGAGAGAAAGAGAAAGAGAGGGAGAAGGAGGGAGAGTGCATTCTCTCTCTCCCTCCCTCTCCCTTTTGCTTGTTTAATGTTTGAATCACTTTATTTTTTGCTTGTTTAGGAGAGGAAATGAGAGAGAAAGAGAGTGAGAGGGAGAGGAAGGGGAAGGAAATGAGAGAGGGATAGAAAGAGAAAGAGAGGGAGAGTGCATTGTATCTCTCCCTCTCCCTTTTGCTTGGAGGATGTTTAAATCACTTTATTTTTTGCTTGTTTAGGAAATGAGAGAGAAAGAGAGATAGAGAGGGAGAGGGAGAAAAAGAGAAAGAGAGGGAGAGGGAGAGGAAGAGGGAGAGGGAGGGGGAGGGGAAGGAAATGAGAGAGGGAGAGAAAGAGGGAGGGGGAGGGAGCGGGAGCGAGGGAGAGGGAGAGGGAGAAAGAGGGAGGGAGAGGGAGAGGGAGGGGGAGGGAGGAAATGAGAGAGGGAGAGAAAGAGAACGAGAGGGAGAGGGAGAGGGAGAGAAAGAGAGGGAGAGGGAAGGGAAGGAAATTTAAGATAATATACGTATTGATAATGGTATGCAATGTGCTTTGCATACGGCCACATACTTCATCAAAATGAACCCAAAATTATTGTTATAGAAGAAGAAACCCTTAAATTGAGTATAGGATAATTTCTCTCAGGTCTTATGACTATGAGTAGAATTGATTGAAATAAATTTTATTACTATAGTTATAAAATTTCATAGATGGCGCGCATTAATTTTAAAATGGATTACTTATACTCAAAGCCGAGATATAACAAAAAATTATCTACCGGGACAAACAAATCGTTGAGCATGATACAAGGCCGAGATATAACATTGGAAAATCTCTCGACTACTATATACAATGCAAGGTTTATGGTCAACTTGCAACTTGACGTACATCTCCATAAAGCTATCCATTTAAGCCTTGTTTGCTGTAATGTAGATAAGATGGCAAACGAAGAAGGTCCTATTGTTCAAGACCGCGAGTCGTATCTTAATCAGCGTGTCCCATGTCCTTGCTCTCAATGCAAGTTGGCAATTAGACAAAAACGCCGATTGTCTATAGAACACGTACGACGATTTGGCGAGTCTCAATGCAAGTTGGCAAGGCGGGGAGCAGTTGAGACGGTCTGTCTCTTTGAGAAATACTTGCCCACTAGCATGCTCACGATACAAGTTCACCTTCTTGTGCATCTTGTGGATGAAGTGGAGATTGCTGGACCTGTCCATACGCGATGGATGTTCTTCCTGGAGCACTTCATGAAAACCCTGAAAGGCTTTGTGCGACAACGAGCTTGTCCGGAAGGTAGCATGGCGGAAGGTTGGTTGGTGTCAGAGGCGTTAGTGCATATCTCACAATGGCTACCAACGGTGGAACCAGTCAATGAAATGCTATGGATGCTGAAGGACGATGACAGGCTGACTGGAGATGTGGTGGTTGGAAATGGGGTAGAAAAAATAATGGATGCCTCAATGGAAGAGAAGGTGAATCACTTTTGTATGTTGCACCATGCCTCCATGGAGACGTGGCTCGCCAAGTACCAGATTGCAAGGCAAGATCGAGAGAAAGCACGAGCTGAATTCCGACGCAGTACGCGTCACCGACCGATTCGATATCCCGAAGGCATGGAGGAGATGCCGCGGTTTATGTCAACACGATGGTTGCATGGAGCCTTGACCGCAGCATCCAGCGAAGGGACAGAGGTCTCAATGGAGGAGTGGGAGTTCTCGAGGGGATGTAGTCCAAAGGTAATGAGGGGTTTAGAATGTGTCGTATCTAAATTTGCTTGCTACATCTAATTTGAGTGTTTCAATGTGCAGTACAAAATATAAAGTGCAGCGTGGTCGCGCGGACGGCATTTTCGGGTGGAGCGTATTGACAAAATGCGCTCCACAATGGACTGTGGTGTCATGGCAAGGTTTGAGCAAGAGAGCCGGCGACGAGCAACGGATCCGAACACGGTTGTGGATGAGATGGAGTATTTTGGGAATTTGCAAAGTATTATTACGGTGGATTACCGTAGCTTCTCCATGATAATATTCGACGTGCAGTGGTTCAAAGTGGTACTTGGAGGAGCTGGCGCAACAGTTCGACGAGGTCCATCTAGATTTCTCGAAATAGATTCCGAAAAAAAATGGATGGATTTGCGCGACACCTTTGTGTTGCCGGCCCATTGTGAACAGGTGCAACTAGGCATTTGCTTGCTAATTGTAATACGACATGGTTTATGTCACAATGGTTTGAAGACGGTTTGTAAGTGCTTGTGAACAGGTAATCTTCTATCCAAATCCCCGACAACCTCGATGGTGGTATGTTATACCTTCAACTCCTCGAGGTGCGAGAGTATACGATCAAAGCGATGTTCCAGGCATAGATGAAGAAAATATGCAAATAGAGGGATCGAAATTACAAGGGGTGGAGGCCACCGCAAGCTTGGAGCCTGCATCGGCTAACAATGATGGAAATACAGAAGTCGTAGAATTTTTTGAGAACGAGACAGACTCGTTGTTTTGTGGTGACATGTCTATCGACCTTCCAGTGTATGCAGAGTTGTGTCAGGAGATTAACATGGGACCATAGAATACTTCATTCTTGGAGAATTGTATTACTCAATTCGTTGTTTAGATCTTCCATAAAGGTAGATAAGATATGCATTTTAAGAGGGATTTTTCAAAAATGATTTTATTAATGTGCTTTGTATAGTTTAAATTGATTATTCTAATATTATTTTTTATCTGTGCAGGTATCGACATTTTCAGGATGAGTCGAGGGATGAGCGATGAGGAGTTTCAGGAGATGATGGCACGTATGTCTCCTGATCAGCTCGCGAGATTCAGAGAGATAGCAAATCAGGAGCTGTCTCGTTCTTCGTCAGGGCGCTCTGCTAGATTAGCTTCGGTGCGATCAGATGCTTCAGCTTCGAGTAGACGATCTCGACGCTCGCGACTTGGGCCAGAGGGAGAGACTGCGTCTGCAGGAGGATCAGGGGGGTGCTGCTGTGGAGACACGGACGCGGTGTCTCCGTCTCGTCGTTCAGCTGGAGCTCGGTCACCTCCAGGATTTGTCACACCTGTGGGGACGTCCACTCCAGTTACTCCGACTTTTGCGCAGCCGTCGGCAGATGTCACACCTTTTGGTGGCACTCCTTTTGGTGGCACCCCCTCTGGTGGCACTCCTTTTGGTGGCACACCCTCTGGTGGCACCCCTTTGTGTAGCACTCCGGGAGAGGGTACCCCCGTCGGTACACCGGATGTTCAGGGGTCTCCTAGATATGCCCAGGAGCGTGGACGGAGATGGGAGAGGGCCCATACAAGGCACACTCCTAGGGATTATGGATACCTAGTGGATGGCAGGTCAGGAGCCATCATCATGAATGATGAGGGGAGGAGGGTGATGGCTCGCATGAGGGAGTTGTGCCAACAAGTTTTTCGGCACAACGTCGTGGATCATTGGAGGAACATACCGGAGGGGAGCAAGGAGTACATAGTAGCATCCTTGCACGAGGAGTTCCCGGTGCCAGCCGCAATGGATAGATTCTCTACGGGCTGGATGATGGATTGCATGCGTGCATACATGTCACATAGACAATCCGACGCACGCAAGGCAATCAAGAGTGGGGCTCCAAAGCCCGAGTGGTTAGATGCAGACGACTGGCACCGACTGAGGGAGGAGGCTACAAATTCGCCAGGACGTTGGAGCCAACAGCGGGAGGCGGCGAGGGCACGAATCGAGGCCGGATCGGTACATCATCTTGGGAGTGGCGGCCACAGGACATATTTGGAGGACTTTGTAAGATTCTCTTTTGTTTTGCTTATTTGTTTTTTTGAGATATTCTTTGTACTGACAATCATGTTTCTAACAGTTAGCATTTTGTTTTCTTTGCAGCACTCCATTACAAATCGCTATCCGCAAGGCCTTGAGACTCGATATGCGGAGAGGCACGGTCTCAGATCATTGATCGACCGATTGTATAGATGCGGCGACCCAGTAAGTCACTCATCTTTCTTGTCCGTAGTTACCATGAGATATTTGAATGCATTATTGTATGGTGGATTGATATGTTGTTTCTTTTTCTTCAGAATCTGTTTGATGCTCCTTTACAACGGGAAGAGCTTTCGGGGGACGACGATTTGTAGCTCGCCCTTGGATCCTTAGAGCTCACATACCTTTAGTTTTTAGTCGCCCGATCCATGTAGACAAATATAACATGTATTAGTGATATTGTTTTATGATTGTACCAATCGCATTTTATGCGATATCATGTATTTATTTCATCCATCAGTTTTATGATTTCAGTATACATTCTTTTTATTTGCCAACGCTTTGTATGAAGCAGTGCAGAAACTATTTTGTATGGCTCTCATACAACACACAGTGCTATATGTGGCAGGGCAGCTTGCTGCCCTGCCACAAAAAAAAAAATCTTTGTTACCGTCGCTATTTGCGTCGCAAATTTACTGCACGCGTCGCTATTGCCGTCGCTATCAGCGTCGCAAATTCTCTGTGTCCGTCGCTATATGCGTCGCATATAGCGACGCATATAGCGACGCATATAGCGACGGTTATAGCGACGATTCTATGGCGTCGTCAATAACGACGCTTTTTGCGACGACGGGGGCAAATTTTGTTGTTTGTATTTTCGTCGCTTTAAACGTCGCTATAAGGTCTATATCTTGTAGTGATTGGCCACATATGGACACTAATGTATCTAACTTTGTTTCTGAATGTTTGATTTTTCAAAGAGTTAAGAGACATCATGGTAAACAGTATGGATTACTTATGCCTTTATCTATTCCATCAAGACCATGGGAACAAATTTCTATGGATTTTATTATTGGTTTACCTAATACTAAAGCTAACCATTACATGATTTGGACTATAGTAGACAGGTTTAGTAAACAAGCATATTTCGTTCCATGTAAGAAAACTTTAACAGCATCTCAGGCATCACAATTGTTTTTGTAACAACTTTTGGATTACTTTGTTTGCTAACCTAGGAACAAAGATTGATTTCTCATCTGCATTTCATCCTGAAACTAATGGACAAACAGAAGCCACCAACAGTACTATTTTAGATCTTTTACGTGCTTACACTATTTCTAAACCACAGACATGGGACACACATTTGCATTTACTACAGTTTGCATATAACAATACACCACACACATCTACAAAGAAAGCACCATTTGAAGTGATTTATGGTTATAGATTGTCTACACCTGTTGCATCTTTATCGAATAGAATTCAGAGTGCTGATGATATTGCTAATATGCACACTACTATTTTTGATAAGGTTAAAGACATGATTGCCAAAGCCCAGCACTCGTATACAAAACAAGCCAATAAAAAAAGATAGGCCATGAATTTCAAAGTTGATGACTATGTTTGGTTGAGAATAGAAAAACGTAGATTACAAATTGTAGATAAACACCCAGTTGTGAAATTAGCACCTAGATTCTATGGACCATTTAAGATCATTCATAAAATCAATGACAATGCATTCAAGTTAGAATTACCACCTCACTGGAAAATTCACAATACATTTCACATTAGTTTACTACGACCCTTTAGAGGCCAATTACATGTACACCCTGTTTATGAAAACCCACCTTTGTTAGATGAAGAGACTGGAATACTTGAACCTGAAGCTATTCTAGATACTGACTTTATGACCACTAGAACTGGCAAAAGATATTCTAGATATTTAGTCAAGTTTAAAAACCATCTTGTTGAAGAGGCCCAATGGATGCACGCTAGAGACTTAAATGATTTCCCCAGTCTGTTAGCTCCACATTGAGCTAATAGCAATTGAGGAAAATTGCTATCCCACCCCGGGGGTATGATGCCAGGAGGCATATTTCACGGTGGATTACGTGCCACGATGGATTCCGTGAGGTTTTACGATGGATTCCATAAACTTTGTTGACCAGGGCTCATACACAAAGTGGATTCTTTGTGCGAGAAGTTGATGGGGACGCCTATCCTTTTTGGGTGTTTCATTAATTTAGTGTGTACATGGGTGATTCCATAGCGGGTGATTCCGTAAAATAAATATTAAATTATTAAACGTTTATGAGTTTAGAATGCGCACTCGTAATAAATTAAGGTTAGGATTGATTTCTAACCAGTTGATTTATTTATGTAGTTGAAGATTGCTAGGTATTCACTTTTGTCGGTTTAATTGTATTATTTTACTAACGATTGTGAATGCTTCAGTTGATGTGTAGAGATAGCAGCAGTGGCGGAGGAAAGCATTAAAGGATAGCATGCATTCGAGTTGTCACTTATATTTTGATGGCGCATACCTTAGGCATGGAGCCTATATTTTGTCGTGCCTATTTATTGAGGCGTTGGATATTTATTTATTATTTTGTATGCGCATGGGTGCATGATTATGATATTTGTATTTGGACATTGTATTGGGTATGCCTGACTCTTTGGGCGCCCGCCCATTAGCTTTATTCTATTTTGTGTTAGAGCAAACTCAAAAGCCAAAAACGTGCTATTTTGTAATTTGGGCTATTATTTGAGCTTGAATATGATTAATACATAAAAATACATGCTTTGTGGAGCGCTCACACAAGGCATGGGGGGAGATTGCACCCAATTGGTCTCTTGTTCATGTCGTGCATGCTTTCTACCTTGAGTTTTGTGCAAAAAGTAGAGTTCTTTTGTTCTTGGGGACCTTTCGACATTCACTACGCAAGCATACAATGTCCGATCTGTGCACCACTCATTGATCATGAGTGCCTAATATTGTGTCTATCCATGGTTGTGTGTAGTGAAAGGCATGTAAGGTTCAAGTGATTATAGTGCAAGTATGGCAAAGCACTACCAAACATGAGTGAAGCATATTGGCTATGTGAATTTCATTCAAATCCAAAAATCATGTACAATAATGTTGTAAAAGAACTAATGTCTACTCATGAAAATGTATATATCAAAGTTGAAATTTTTGTAGGTGAGTTGCATGCTTATTTATGAAGGTCTTGTAAGATTCTTTGGACAAACCTTCCTTTACAACATAATTTCAAAATTGTAAAAGTTAAGCAATTGTTTTTTCAAACTACTTTGTTTACAAAGACAAAGCTTTACTAAAATGGTACATATATCTTCTTGAACAAGTGATGCTAGTTTATGTATGAGAAAACTCTATAGTTTTTCTAGGTGTGAAGAAAAAACATAATATTTACATTATCTTTCATTGACTCACATTAATTTCTAATGCTATGCTATGGTGAAACCTATGATTATAAAAAAATTTGATAAACACCAATTCAAATGAAACTATTTTATAAGAGGGTACCATAAAGCTCCACCTTTTCCTTCAAGTATGATAACATTATGAGCTGTATGAGAAGTATATCCCAAAGAAACCCAACTCTCTGCATTCATGCTATAACTATTGTTCTTCCATCCAAATCAAAATCATATGTATCAATATGTTACAATTTATATATAAAGGCACTACTTTTTCCTTTATGATTAATTAAAAGATAAATCAAATGCATCAAGAACCAGATGGAATATCTAGGCTTCACAAATTTATATACACAAGTTAGAATTGATATACTAGGAATTGCAAGTCAAATAAATGCTAGAGAATTGCATATCTAAGAAGTTGCAAAAATATATACATGTATAGTAGTTGCAAACATATATTGTACTTAGATCAACAAAAATATTGTTCAACTCCTCATACTCGAAGGAAATAAATTTTCTAAGCTTGTTGCCTTCTAGTTCCATCCACTACATAATAAAAAAAGAATTGTCCAATTGACTCTTCAATTAATGTATTTCATGTTTGTCACATGGATCTAAGTTGAAATGGATGAGGCAAGACCATTTGTTTTATCTTGTTGCAAGCTAGTGCATTTGCTGTCATGTTGTATATGGCCTTGTAATCTTGTTGGCTAATCCTAGCTGTACCACATGTGATTTGAACTTCTCTCACTGATAAGCTATTAAGAAAATCTTTAAGAACCCCATTCAAGAAAAAAGGCAGAGAGCTCAATGTTGAGGGTGTCAGAAGGTTGCAATTAGATGCTTAGCTTTTAATAATCCATTTAGAAGCTCAAATTCCTAGCCCTCACCTTGGCCTCTGGCATCACCAAAAAAGTTACTTTTAAAAAGTATCATATTAGTAAGGAAGCTAGTTATTTCTAAATTTAATTTTAGTCAATAGGAGATCACAAACTTGTACACATCTTTTTTGTGATTCACCATTAATGAATAGTGACAACATTTTTAGTAGTTGATGTTTTCTTTCCCTGTAGCCCATGGGAGTTTACTTATACCTTTGCAACTTGGCTCCTGTAATGTTTTTATCCTTCTCCGTTTGCTCCAAACATGATTTCAATGAAGCATTCTCTTCATCTAAGGTCAAAGTTTATTATGTGTCCTTTGCCATCTCTTATTCCTTATATTTATATTGCTTTAATTCTTCTTGCTATTTGGTTTTTTGATATTGAAGGGATTTTTGCAATACATTTAGAGAACCTTGGAATTGTGACAAAGATTGGTGAGTGTTATATAACATTTAGTGAACCTTGGGATTATGATAAAGATTGGTGAGTGTTATATAACATTGATTGATGATATTGATATAATTAAAGGTTGCCACACAAGCATTTGCAATAGCCAGCTAGTAGACCTTGTTCACCATCCCCAACAAAAGTAAGCAATGAAGAAGTGGATTTGAAAGGTTGATTATGCCAGTGCCAGATTTGTTAGGATACAAGGAACTCTCAATCCAATGATCCTCTGAATGATATTGAAAAGCAACTGTTGCATCTAGGCAAACATGCATCAGTAACTTTTCTCCTATGATTACTTATGTCCCTAGGTAGTTTCATTAGGAAATGCATGCAAATCCACTTTTCTCCTATGATTACTTATGTCCCTAGGTAGTTTCATTAGGAAATGCAAGTTATGTGAGAGAATGGAGTAGGGTAATTTCATAATAATAATGATTTAGAATTATTAGAGACTAAAACAATGCATGAAAAGTTCGTATATGTGTATATAATATGGTCAGACACCATTAGAAGTAAAAAATACCAATATTTGTGAGGGAAGGAAAAAAGTCAATTCTTAGATTTAGAATTAATGTGCTTTGCTGATATGGCACTTAGAAGGAGTAATAGGGCATAAAGAGGGTATGTAACTACCTCTACTAGGTCTCACGAACCACTTATAAGGGCACAAGAAAGCATAAATTGATTTGGAGGCTATTCAATGCAAACAAGTGTATTAAAAATGAATATTTAAACTTGTAATACAATTAGGCACCTTTTGAGGGGAAAAAATAAATTTCTAATAGTTTTTAAAAGGTCATTTTTTGGGTCAAAAATAAATCCGAGTTCCTGGTAGTATGGCAGTTTTGGAAGAGTGGTTGGAGAATGAAAATTACTAGTTACAAGGGTGAAATGAAAAGAAGACCCCCTCCTCCCTAGGTGGGGTCTACAATAAAAATTAGGATGGAGCCTAGGAATGTTGGGGGCTAAGGAACAAAAAAGCATGCAATGAGGACCATGGAAGAGAGACTAATCCAATATGAAGTATTCTGAATTAAATTCTTATGAGGCCCATTTTGAGTCCATATTTCCCCTAATGTAGAATATTGAATCAATTCAACATCACTAATTCCACTACCCACTACCCTTAGATTGATGAAGGACAAGCAACTAACCTTTAATACTACACTCCACAACTACAATAATATGGTTACCTTGATTATTTTCCAACAATAGGTTTCCTTTTTTAGCTTTGCATTAAGTATGTTGCCCCTTTGTTTTAGTTGAATGAAAATCTTACAGAGCTAGAGGTTCTTGCATCTAAATAAGCTCTTTATGAGATACCAATAACAAATATTCCTCTTCTTCATGTTTTAGAATCAAACAACAACATTTGCAATAGTCTTTCTTTTGTGTTTCAATGATTGTGAAATATATTTGTGACTAATTCCATTTGGATCTCTTAAGCTCGACTATCTAGAAACGAACTCATACATCCCATCATTGTCAACTATTAGTGGGATAACAACAATTTCCACTTTCTTATCCACTATTTGGTACTCTGTTTCCACAATAGCTTCTACCTTTTTATTCAGCCATATAGGTCTTCATATTAAGAAAACTCCTTTATTACTTGAAACATATCCAATGAGAAAAGGTTTTTAGAAAATCGTAGTTATCTACTAATGATGCTTACCTTGAGCTACAATAGTCCTAGAAAATCTTTTTTCTTCACAAATGCTTATATCTAAAATACATAGTGCTTTAGACCACTTTCAACCACATTTATAACATCCTTGATCAACTTCTAGATTTCAAATCATGTACTAAAATTTTTCTAGTAGTCATGGTTTTATTGATCCAAAGTAACTCACATCTCCTCTAGAAACATAATTATTTATATGAGCTAAAGATAAAAAATTATAAGTCACACATACTATTATAGTATTATTTTTGGTTTTTTGAAGCTGGAACGATTGAAAAAGCTTAAGTATGTTTGACCTAATGTACAAGAAACATGATAGACTAGACCAAAACTCAATTAGCATAAACATATGGTAAACTATCCCAAACTTTTATATCCTTTCTCTCTAGATCTTAATGATGGGCTAATGATTTTTCAAATCAATATATCTTAGGAAAAGGACTATAGTGAGATAAGGAAATCCTAAGAGTTAACACTAATGACTACCCCCACGGGAAGAAGTTATGCTTTAATCCACACATTTGTTCAAGGTTGAGGTTGTTTGATACTTAGAAATATTTAGCCAAGTCATGCTTGTAATCAATCTAAAAATGAGCACTTCCATGATTTCCACTAGTGATTATATGTACCATTATCCCAAGAGAGCAAGTAGATTTTAGTAACCAAGTAAATGCATGATTCTCATTTACACATACAGAACCATAGTCACATACAAATGTAACCTTCCAAGATTGGGTACTATCGGTATATGTACACATGGTATAAGGTTTTTCTATCTTATGGATAGTCACATACATATGTAACCTTCCAACATTCGGTACTATCGGTACATGTACACATGGTATGAGGTTTTCCATTTGATGGATAGTGAAGTCTATGTTTTTGGCAATCCATTCGATTCATTTTTGTAGAAAAAGAGAACTACATGAAACATTTTGGTATGTTGTAATGAAACACTTCCTTTAGTAATGATTACTAAAGTAATAAAGTGAAACTTCACCAATGGCTTTTCCTTCTATCCAAAGTCCATAATAATGCCAAAAAGAGTTGTTGGTCTAGAGATTCAAGATTCAAGATATTGTCAAAAGGCCTAAAAATATACCCTTTTTCTCTAGCCATACTAAAGATTGGCTAGAGACATGTACAAGGGCACAAGAATAAATGCTAGAAGTATCCTCTGTGAAGGGAGAGTGAGCAATATTAAGACGCACTCAAAGTGAGTATACAACATTGGATTGGCTTTTTAGGAAAATGTTATGCTTTCCAAATACTTGTTCAAGGTTGAGGTTCTTTAATATCGATGGGAAATATTGGCCAAGTCGTGCTTCTACCACATAGCAAAAGAGTTTCTTGATACCCTCCCCCAACTAGTATCCATACAAGTATCCCAACTGACCAAGTAGATGCACAATTCTCATTTACCCATACAAAACCATAGTCACATACAAATGGAACCTTCGAACATTGTGTATTATCCATATGTATATAAATCATATAATGTTTTTTTATCAAGGCCAATGGTTCTAGCAAACTTTAAATTTTTAGGAAAAGAGAACTGCATGAAATCTTCCTCATGCTATATTGAAAGATTTTCTTGTTAGTAATGATGACTAAAGTAATAAGGTGAAATTTCAATAAGGCCTTTATCTTTTGTCCAAAGTTCATTAAATTGCCAAAAAGAGTTGTTGCTCTAGAGATTAAATATTAATAAGAATAAATAGTTGACCTTGTTGCAACATACCAGCCTTGATCTCAAAATGTGCTAGGGATCATATCAAATCAAAGGGGGGTCACATAATGCCCTATTTTACATGGCATAGACATTTGCATATCGTACACATGAGGTAACTTGTAAGAGTGCATAGTTTACATGAGAATTGCAAGATTTTTCAGAGCAATGTGATCAAAATCCTAATTTACTCTTCTGGAAAAAAAAAGTAGGACATAGATGCAAGCTCTGAAAGCACTACACTCAAGTAGATTAAGGATCTCCAGGAGAATACATATAAACAATGAATCTCTTACTTGCCTCATCGGCATGATGAGTAATGATTAATATGCCTATAAAAATTTAATGCCAACAAAGAGAGGGAATGGGAAACCTTTAATTGACAAAGAGATGGATGATGTGAGGTCATATTCGTATCATTCATATTGCAATAATCAAAGAATCCAAAAGCTGAGGCGAAGGAGAGCATATTTTAACTAATACAAAAACTAGTGAATGTGATATTATAATGTCTTCATTTAACTTAGTGACAATGGTAAGCCAATAGAGTACCTAGCATATGGTTGCTTGTCATAACTCATTGATAGCTAGCTAGAAGGAGAACTTTTAGATGTCAGGCAGCATGACCAATAAACCTAGCCCTTGGCAAGTGAAATGAAAATGTTGTTAAGGCATATCTATACCCAAGAATGACAACCAAAATTGTACAATTAGAATGGTCAGCATGTTGTTTTGTTTGTAGATCAAATGGAATCCAATTGGCAAGCTTATCAAATAGCTAATTTTAATCCTTCAAGTGTAATGCATGATACACATGTGACTTGTCGTCATAACATTGCATAAAAAAGCCAAAATTGACGTTGATGATAATACACATGAACCGCTTATATCATGGCGGCTTCAGTGTCATGACAAACAATCGATCCACCTCAGAATCCCTAAGTTTGGAGAAGAGGAGAAGGAAGCAGGCTACTGATTATAGAGTACCTAGATAGCTTTTGCTTTGGAAGCCAAAAGAGAATGAGAAATGCGACGTACGTAACACAAACTTACCGTGTGGGAGGCCGAAGGAGAACGCTATTAAGGCGTCGTGTGACATTAGATATCAATATGTGCAAAAGCCCTATAGAAGTATTAATGGCGCCACGAGAGCTGATAGTCTCGATCGTCGCTACGCCTCGCATGGGCTGGATCATTATAAATAGGCCTCATACTCCTACAGGTGAACTTGACGTTCCTCCAACAACCAAGCCCCAACATTCTAATTCTTCGCTGGTGGGCAAACGCTGTGCGGAACACATGTAAGTGAGGTACCTCAAGCGCCGTGGTACGTTTTTCCTTTCTAGTTTTCTAATATTTTGCAGTTACTCTGGATCGCTGGTTGCGTTTATGTATTGTTGCAGTCTAATTAATGCCTGGTATGGTATGGAAATTGCAGCTGCAGCTCGCTGCTTGTCTCTCGGAGTTATCTTTCAAGCATCGCTTCACGCGTTGCAAGTGAAGAACGTGGCAGCTGCACCCGTCGACGTTCGGCGAACTGCCGACATGAATGAGCTGGGTGTACTGGTGGATCTGATCGTGCGCACCTTTAGGCTGCCGGAGAAGTATATGTGTTTCGATCACCTAGCGCCAGAGGTCCAGGACCGACTCCGAAAGCACTTCAAGAAGATGGCAACAGTGGAGAAATCAGTGAGATGCCCTACCTGCGGGACGCCGGACGAGGTCAAGTTCCGGTACTTTAACAACAGGAGCATAGGGCTGAACAAGAAGCCGCGTCGGCTTCTTCAGCCCCGATACCAGTGCCGTCGCAAGGCTTGTACTCTTGAACGTCCTTCGGGATTCACCTTGCCGCCGCCGAATTAAATGAGCAAGCATCGCAAGCTGCCAACCCGACTATGTAGGCCCGGCCTAGCTATCGTTGCTGGCTGCTTCTTTTTGGTAATGTTTTGGTCTTCTGGCGCCGGCCCGCCGAATGCGTTAATAAAAAAGTCTCATCGTTTCTCTAGATTCTACTCTTCTTTCAAAGAGCAAATGTACCGATCACTGGAAAGCGGCCTGCATGTCGATGTCCTTAAATGAACTGCGACTCTCCAATATGGTCCAGTAGTACTTCCATGCATGTCGAGGTCGATGTTCTTAACTCAAGTCCAATACCGACGTCGAGACTAATTCCATGCAAGTGGTCTAGTAGCCCATGGATATCGATGTACTTAGTTTCGAGCACTCTGGGTCCAATTATTCCATGCATGATGATGTCGATGTCCTTAATTGAAGTTCAATATTGTTGCGATTATTTCAATGCTTGTGGTCCAATAATTCCTTGGATGTTGATGTCCGTAAGTTCCTTCGTATGGTCCAGTAATTCCATCCATGTCCATTTCCCCAATATTGTTGAGACTAATTCCATGCATGTCAATGCCCTCAATTGAAGCGACTCTCTGAATTCACTCAGGTTCATGGGTATCGTGGAGGAACTAACATGCGTGCGCGAAGGACAACCTCCTATTCTGATAATTTTGTAATGTTTTATTTTTTGTGAGACCTTACACATATTTTAACAAATTCAAAATTTTTAATAAATATCTTAATCTATGAAAAATATTTTAAACAGTATAAAGAATTTTTTAAGATGACCCAAACCCCCTATTCGTGCCATATCACAATGGCCTTTTTTTGTCATTTTTAGATATTTTTGGGCTTAAAAATAGTTTTTAAATAGCAAATGAGCTCAAAAATTTCTTTTAAAAATTCTTGTTTTTTTAGAGCTAATAATTTTTGGATTTTTTTGAAGAATTTGATAGATGTATATCTTACTTTAAAAAAACCATAACATTATTATAGAGTCACATGTGACCACTATCCTAAAGTTTATTTGTTATAGAAATTCTATCTTCTTTAGGAGCTTTAAAAATATATAAGAGATATTGAATAGTTATATATTTTTTATATAATATATATTTTAAATCATTTTAACTAATAACTCTATCAAATCACTAAATTATTTTTATTTTATAGCGAGAGTATCTTTTTGAAGAGTTATGAAATACAGTCACATCTTGACTAAATAATATATTCTATCCTTTTGAGCTATAGAAAAAAATTGAAGAGATATAGAATAATTATATCTATTATCATGGGTTTGATGTAAAATTTTGACTATTAATGACTTATTTATTCAACTTCATTTATTTATCAAAAGTTTGTATGGTTATGTGAATGACTCCACTAATAATTTATTTATCTAACTTTGTATAACATCATATAATACTCTATAAACTATTTTTCGAAAATAAAAAATATCATGAATGTTATAGAATAAAGGAGATCTATAATATTATTTTGATGGTTTTTTTTTTGTGAAATGTGAGATATATTACATTTGATGAAAGATATACAAGGATAAGGAATCAATTGTGTAGTGATGCTTTCAATCATAAAATCAATCTGCTTTAGAATCAGAGTTTTGAGAGAAATAAATAGAGTGAAGTTCTTTCTATTTCTTCTTACAAATCAAGGGAAAAGACATTTAGGTATTGAAATCTAATAGTGCTATTAAGAATCACAATCGAGGATATTGGAACCCGATAGTGCTATTGAGAATCACAATTGAGGGTATGATGATGAGAAAGTGACTCCCAAGAGCTAATATCAAGTAAAAAGGTGTACCCTCTGAAACATCGTGCACACATGAAATCCTCTTAGTCCTAAGTTGATACGATACACAATATCACTAAATTTTATATATTAAAAGGTTAATATTTTATATATTTTAATAGATCAAAAATTGAATAATAAATAGTCTTTATTTATTACTAGGTAAATATTTTTGTCTCCCAAAAATCAAAGTAATTCTTTTTTTCTAATTATAATATATTATCCTTGTCTTATCCATTAGTGCTTACTAAAAAGTTCATATTATAACACTGTATAATGAATATATTCTATTTTCAAGTGTCAAGATCAAGGTGAAGTTTTTCACTTTCTATTCTATTAGCTTGAGGTTTATCATTAGTATATGTATCCCTACCAATTTGTATCAGCACCATGAGACTCTTTTAACCATTTCTTATAAATAAAATTGAAGAGATTGAAGAAAAAGCCTAGATTTTGTTGAAACAAAATCTTACAGAATTGATGACTTAGGGGACGAAGTAAAGATGTGGCTTGGATGTCCCAACCTAGTTGGATCTACTAAAAATTGATGAGCTGATCTTGTTTCTCGTCCATGGAGAACCATATCTCTATATCTCAATCAACAAGTAAGTAGTATTGGTCCTCTATGTAGAGACTCTTTATATTG
Source organism: Lygodium microphyllum (assembly GCF_053477565.2). NCBI lineage: Eukaryota > Viridiplantae > Streptophyta > Polypodiopsida > Schizaeales > Lygodiaceae > Lygodium > Lygodium microphyllum. The sequence continues at coordinate 65,460,299 of NC_141143.1, read as the reverse complement.
TTGATCACCTTCTCAAGATTTTGTGAAAGGAGATGAAGAGAGACTAATGCAAATTGCTGGTAAGAACCAGACGTGATTTTCGTGAGAAATTTTACAATAGATTCAAATCAACTTTAAGAACTAAGAAACGAAGAGAGGAGAAGAAAATGATTTTTCAAATAAATGTAGACAAAAAAAGTGTGATTTTAGTGGAAAATGTGATTGTAGAATATATTCTCTCATTAATCATGTATGAATGGCCAAATTTAGAGGGTTCATTCTTTTAAAACCTCAACTAATTAGCAACTTAATTATTTTTTTATAAGTGCCCTTTTTGAAATGGTTTTGACCCTAATGACAATGCTTAGTAGAGTCATCATGAAAATGTGGAGTTTCATGTATCTCAAAGTTCTAATGGGTACCAATAATTATCCAAGGAGTTGAGTCGTATGAATGAGGGAACTCTTGGGGGTATATACATGCTTAACAAACCAATAGATAGTAAATTTAATGAGCTAATTACTAGTATTAAGAACTTGGGAAGAAAAATGTAGGAAGCACAGCGTATAGTGGGTAGTATTCCGGCTGGAAGAGACCCATATTCCACTCCACTTCTTGATCCTACAATTTTTGAGATAGGAGAACCTTCTACACTTAAAGTCACTTATCAACCTAATTCATAATTGACCAAGAATAAATCATAACCTCAATTTAGCCAAAGGATTGACAATAGGCATGAAGAGGATGTATGCATACATGATGAAGAGCATGGGTCTGATCCCTTCTACAATTCATTCTATCCTTAGCCCTCTACAATGATAAGAAGAGTCGATGCCAATCATGATTATAGATAAGAGGGTGCAAGAAAATCTAGGCATGATCAACCTCCAAGAGAGCAACACTCATTTGAAGGACCCTCTAATCAAGGAAACAGTTAGCCATTTCAACAAGGTTTTAGTAGTAATCCACATGGATAACCCTATCAAAAGTAATAATATTCATGAAATAAAGATTCTTGGAGACAATAATCATTTGAATAACCCAACTCTAATCACTCCCTATACAATGATTGTGAGTATAAACATAATATCAACATTACCAACCTTTAATAGAGAGATAACTCTTCCCCTATAAAGTGGAAAGAATGGATCTATAAGCTTAAAATGTACTTTACCCTTTACCCAAGGAGGGATGAAGCCAAAACTTCTTACATAGCCCTTCACCTTGAAGGCTATGTCCACAGTTGGTGATAGTATATACAAAATATTAGGGAAGACTTAGGTACATGGGATGAATCAAGCGAGTAATATTTGATGTATTTGTATCTCCAATGGAAAAGGAAAAGTTGTGAAGAAAATGGTATAAGGAGGACCCTTATGGAGATTTCACTTTGCCACTCTCATGCCATATCAAATCATCCACAATATAGAGCGACAAGGATTGTGCCAAGAGATTATACTTTGTTGCGCTCACACTGTATCAATTACTCCAGGATATGGTGCGAATAGAACCCTGTGGAGTTTCAATTGCACTCGCATCATATCAACTTATCCTCTACATGTCGTATTAATAATACTTCTAGCAAATAGTTTTGTATTGCTCTTCCTATCATTTTCTATTAAGCAATGATAGCAAGGATAAAGTATATAGCAAGGAAAGTTTATATTGAGAGCAAGGATAGTGAACAAGAGGCAAGACCATCAAAAGTTCCACAAGCTGTTGTCCCTTTCGAGATCCCTCCTACCCTTGGTTTTCTCGAGTCTCCTTCTATGCAATTAAAACAATCAAGTGCAGAGAGTGTATCTTCTCCTCCTGCCCAAGGCAAGGTCCATGTGGTTAATGACCAACCCTATGATCTTGCTGGATAGTCCTCTCTCCTACAACTTCTAAGCTTTCAATCTCCCCTAGAGCACTTGATCAACCAACATATCAATCTAGACCCTCTTTTGCTCAAGGAAGTGAGCCTTTTAGACCAAGGAGAAAGAGAAGTTCTTGGTTTTACTATATGCATAATTGTTTTTGTGAGATAATGCCTACAGAGCAACATAACTTTTATCAAAGTTATCAAGGATATTTCTAATAGATTATCAAGAGTGTCGACTAAAAGTTGCAGGCAAATGAAATGGAAGCTTGCAGCGATTCTTTGTCTTTAGGAGGCAGTTGAAGACTTTGTTATTAATTGTATTAATGATGCTTATATTGTTGTCGCAAATGCTCATAGGATCACTATGAAGAACAAATATTTTAGTATGGTAAGTAGAATCATATAAAATGCTCGACAAGATATTAAGGCCCTTGCCCACTACTAATAAAAAAAGCCTTTGAGTTCCTTAACATTCCCCCAAAATTATCTAGGAAAGCAAAACACCCAAAGATCAAGGATGTGATACATCTATATCCAATAATTAGGACCACATCTCACCTAGAGTTTGTCCAACAAGAAAAAACGCAAGAGATCATAGAAACCAAGGATGATTTTTGCAAGAGAACAATAGATGTGCTTGGCCCAATTAATTATAAGAGAATAGGTGGGGTGTATGTACAAATGGTTGTCAATATTTATTGCATCTCTTCTGAACAAGAGGACTATCTTAGCATATCTCTTGAGGACAAGTCAATACTAGTTGTTAAAAATGTATCTCTAGTTCATTGTTGCATAAGGTAATACGTTTTGACTGACAAAATTTTTAGTATCTAGAATGTTCGTGTTGTTGATTGTTATCATGACTCATATATGTGGTGGATAAGGGAGCAATATATTGAGTTGATTTTGGATAGGAAAATCACACTAGTTGATTCTTAAACTCCTCTCCACAAAAATGTTTTCCAAAGCCTTCCTATAATGTTGTCCATTTCCTCTTCTCCAAAATTTCTACTTGGCAAGGATACATTTGTCCTTTGTAAATGCGCTATTTTGAAGCATGCCACCAAGATATGCAAGGGTATAAACCATGATATTTATATTCTTCTTGCGATCCTTCCAACTGCCATGGACTTTTGAATATACTGACATATTTTGAATTTAAAACTATGCATTGTTGCCTTATCAAGAATCTTCCAATTTAGAGGTGAAAGACTTGGCAATGGAAAATCCTCCATATCTCCATCTGTACCTCCTCAAGAGGGAACGAGAGAATACGCATAACATATTAAAGCCCTTCCTTGAATAAAAGAACATGTAGTCTAATCAAGATAGATAATGTTTGTGAACACTTGATGAATCTCATGGAAGATTCCACTTAATCTTTCCACAGGTTGCCATTTAGTACTTGTTGATAGGAATATTTCTACAACCAAGAACTCATTATTAGTACTTTCTTAAATGAGAAAAATATTACATACATTATCAACTCAACACTTATAATGTGTTTGCTAGAAACACGCTTGTTTGGATGTAAACATGTTGCACTTTGATAAACATCCTTCAGTCATAATTTTGAAAGAAATAATACGTCCCTTCTAGTGATGTTTTATATATATCCTCTCATTTTCTCCTTTTCACCTTCTACAAAACTAAGATAAGAAACATGATGAGGTGAAGACACAAGTCCAAGGGATGGCCCGGGAGATAAGGAGGAAATTAGAAGAGATGAAAATAAAGTTAAGAGAAACTATAGTGCAGCTTAAGCACGAGAGAAACAAGGTACCATGGTTGACTTAAGAGCAATGAAGATGGTAGGAGAAGTGGAACAAGCATTATTGGCCACATTGTAAATCATGGAAACTAATTTGGGAAACACCCTCCTAGAGGAGAGCCAGTACCAGGAGATTGGCCGGGAACTTTTCTCAATCATAATGGACAGCAAGGAGATCTTCTCAGAGGAAACAAATAGCAAGGGCACTGACCTAGAGTCTAGGTGTTAACAATCTTGGATTTATGTGGTTTTAGGGGAAGGGAATGGGACTATGCCTTATGGCAGAGAGGTCGAACTTTGCATCCCTCTCGTTACCCATTCTCCTTGAACCAAGTACAGCGTGAATCCACTTCGGCCCTGGCATTTCTACGTAAAGTAGTTCGCTTGGGGTTCGACTCTAGTTGCCGTTTGGGAAATGACCAGTAGGGGAAACCCTAATTCAAGTCAGCCCTAAGTGGGAACGGCCATAATACTTCCGCTACGTGGTAGACGCGGAAAGTCCTAGATCACAAACCCCGTGACATTCCATGGGAGTGTTGGGCGAAGCTTTCTAGACCTCCTTTCTAATGGACTGCTGAGATGTGTCCTAAAGGGAGGTGGACATGTTACAAAATGTTTTATTAAGATGGACATTTGTTACATTGTCTAATGAAGAAATTATCTATCCAATGTTTAAAATAGGTTCTATGAATGTAATTAATGCTTTGAAAAGGTAGAGGCATTACTTGTATGCATCGAGTTTATAGCATAAGATGGATCATCACTATTTGAGTGATGTCTAGAATTAAAATTATCTCAAAGGGCATAAGGCTACATTGTTGAACTTATGCAAGATTTCAACCTTGAGACCCATGTGTTGCAAAGGATCCTTTGATCAAGTCATTACATACTAGCCATCAGATATGTGAAGTGAAAGCCAAGATGGATTGCTATTAAAAAGCTAAAATGAGTTGGGACTTGCATAAAGGCTCAAATAACATGGAATCTTGAGTGAAGCATGCTCAAGCAAAAAAGATAGAAAGAATCTTGTATCCAAAGTGGACTTTCTTTGAATGATGCGACATTTTATATGAATGTCATGATATAAAAGATCTAACATTAGTTCAAAGAAATAGATTTAAATGCTATATGTGATTGGATAATTGAATTCTACTTAAAATCCATCAACCCTTAGCTTCATGAAGGCATAGGCTCTCTTATAGTAGGAATGCGTTTGGGTGATGATTCTATGTTTGGATGTGCATTTGCCTCTATTGGCATGGGAATTGATCCCTAACCTTTCTCGTGGAGGTGGACTTTCTAGGATCTTGAGGATTAGTTGTCAACTCTAGACTCGATTCAAGGAAAAGTCAACTTATCTATTTGATTTAGATAAAGCTTCCTCCTTATGGATGTGGAAATATGTCCCAAACCTTTCTCATGAAGGAGAAGGGTTTCTAGGATCTCGAGGATGAGTTGTCAACTACTGGGCTCAATTCAAGGACAAGTCAACTTATTGATTTTCTTTTGAGCAAGATCTCTCAAGATTATTGTGCATTAGAAAAGGAATTGTAGCAAGGATTATGATCATCTTTCATTATGGTGCAATAATGTTTATGCAAAAAACATCTAATTACATGAGACATGATCTGGGATAGTCATTAAATCTTTTAAAAAGGAATCAAGCATGTCACTTGGTTAACAAAGATGTAATCAATGTCCATCCATGATGGCAGGGTAGCCACGAGTCAAATCTTTTGAGCTTCAAGGTCATCTTTCAATATATCTCCAATGTGTGTACAAGATTTGTTGTGCCTAGGTTTTGTAAAGATCTTCTCTCTCTCTCTCTCTCTCTCTCTCTCTCTCTCTCTCTCTCTCTCTCTCTCTCTCTCTCTCTCTCTCTCTCTCTCTCTCTCTCTCTCTCATATATAGTACACTTTAATCTTTCCATTTCCTTATGCATAGTTCAAATCTCCCACTTTCTATTGCTCCCAAACTTAAATTTCAAGCACACATACTTTTGCACTATATCACAATACAATTTTGCTACTAAAAAAATGATTATTATACTATTGTCCTAGCATTTATGATGAAGGATGAAGGTTATAGTGGTAAAGTGATACCAATATAGTGATCTCTCTCTGTAGGATCACATTGTCAACTTTTGGGGTCAATATGAGTTAATTTTTTGTTTTCATTTTTTAGCAAGCTTCTACATGACTTTTGTGCATTGGTGAAAGTAGTTCATGTATTAGTGATTCAGTATCTTTTCAAAAAAATGGTGATATAATACTTGATGAAGCATTGTCAATGTAAGTGCATAGTTAACTATAGGCAATATCCACTACTAATTTCTTCACAGTGAAGGAAGGCAAGAAGAAGAAGAACCACTATTGGGTTTCTAGTAAGAAGGGGATCTTACTCAAGATTGTCCTCATAAGAAAACCCTACATGTGGAAGATTTAGCCTCAACTTGTAACATGCCCGCCTATTGGCTATCTAAGCACGTTTTAGCGGTCCATGGAGAAACGAATCTAAGCATCACCGCCCGACACTCCCATGGAATGTTTCAGGGTTTGTCGCCTAGGGTTTCCCGAGTCCAGCCTCGCAATGGAACTTTCACAATTGAACCCACTAGGATCGACCTGAAATCTGGGTTCCTAGTTATCGAGGTCTCCTAATAGCATTCTAGCGTTGGGTTTTGAATATCTTACTTTACACAGAGATACCCAATCCAAAGCAAATCCATACCGTACTTGGTTCAAAGAGAATGGTAAACAAGAGGGATACGCCGCTCAACCTCTCTGCTCGTAGGGCATAGTCCCATTCCGATCCCCTAAAACGGCATGAATCAGGTTCTAACCTAGCATTACCTAAAGTCAACCAGCGATAAATCCTTGTGAGAAGCCTCCCAATTCTTTGGGACCACCCTGTCGTAGGACAAACGCATCAGGGATTCCATCCACCCGCTTTCCTTGATAGCTTTAGTTTTCTAATGAGGTTCTACCACATTTATGAGCGACATCTAAAATCAACTTCATTAATTGAGCCTTTTAGGGCACATGTTTTGTTTGCGTAATTTACAACACAGACACAAAAACAAAACAAGCAGTCCTTTTGAGAAACAAGTTCCTTAACTTATCTTCAAGTTAATCTTTGTCTCCTGCCCATACAGGAGAATTATGCATCCCTTCTGTCCAACAAAAGTACTTGGTCCAAATCACATGGCACCAAAATTTCCATCCTTTATCTAGAATAGGATCTTCCAAGCCTCCAGACGTTGGGCTCACAGCAGTCTCTAACTCTGTTCCAGACTCGACAAGGGGTGTCCAGAGCTCCACTATAGATTTGAGATGGGAGAGCATAAGAGAAGATGGATAAGTCGAGGATCGAGATAGAGAGAATTGTGCAGCCTCTCGGGGTAACTCTTCTCTCTCTCTCTCTCTCTCTCTCTCTCAAGCTCTCTCTCATAGTCTCTTGGAGAGGTATCCTTCTCTCTTCCTCTCTCTCATAGCCTCTCGGGGTCTCCTTATGCTCGCTTGTGCCTCCCTATGCCTCATATTTATAATGAATTAGAGAGAAGGGGATAAGGCTAAGAACAAGTGTGGGGGGGCTCTTGGAAGACTAAGACTCATTGATCTGATGCTCAAATCATAAATCTGATGGTTGCATTGGCTCCAAATGAGGGGTAACTACCTGTAGACTACTATCACGGTGCGTTGTCGTGATGTTATGAGAACACTGTGTGAAAAGTATGAAATGCATCATCATCCAACTTCTTTATTGATCTAGAGAGTCAATGCGATCTGAGCCATTAGTACTAGTGTGAGTTGCATGGATTATCCAAAAATACTAGATTTTTGGATAATTTTAGTCTATTTTTGATATTATTTATTGTAAAAATCCAAAAAGTTAGAAAAAACTTCTAGATTAGGAAGGCATGCAAAAGACTAGTGGCTTTTCAGCCAATTAGGAGATTTTCACAAGAAGGACAGATTGACCAAATCGCCCGCATCGCGATCACTGTAAATAGGCTAAAAACTGCAAATTGAACTGAAAGAAGGAGTGATCTGGGAGATCTGTGAGCAAGTGTCCTGAGGTTTTGAACACTGTGTCATTGTGTTTTGTAGTGGTGATCACCTTAGAGTCATTAGCAAGGGCTCATTTATGAGCGATTTATCATGGACTTTTGATTTAGTTTTGGGTCAATAGACCATTTGAGCACCTAAGATTGAGCACCCTTCCTTTTGGTTGTTCTCCTCCACTATTTTGGTTGATGTTTCTTGTTCTTAGTTTTTGGGGCATGAGATTGAGGATCATAGATGTCACTGGAGAGTTCGGGCAGCCACACCAAGGCGTTACCTTCATAGTAGCCTTGGCCCATAGCAAGACTTTTGGAACCCTATGCTGCTTAGTCACATGTGAACTATATGATGCCAACTCCACCATTTAGGCCTCTAGTTTGAGACACAAAGATTGTGCATTTCCAACAATGATTAATGTTTGTGAGACTATGGTCTATGCTTGGGAACTCAATTGATTGTTTGGGCTGTAGATTTGGCGATGGGTTCTAGATGGTGGTGGCACTTTGCACAAGGCATACATTGTGGTAGACTACCCCCCTCCTTAGGGTTGACATGGTACTATAGGCTTTTGGGTGGACGTGGTGCTCTTGTTGAAAGCCGTTACTATTCTAACATGTGATTGATGCCAAGGTGGATGTGTTGTGAATCCTCATTTCAATGGGCTTACTTTTTGAACATCCGTCCCAAAAATGATTCCTTACCAACACTTTGCTTGTTAGACAGTACGTAAAAGATGATGGGTAGACTCTCAGTCTCAATAGAAACCATTAGTTTTCATTTTTCCAAGAGTGGAAAGGACTGCCCCACAAATGGGTTAAGTTTTGCATTGGTTGGTTGAAACCGGGGTTGACCCATGGTGGTCTAGTGTTCATGTATTAAGATATTTGAGTCGCATCTCTCATCAATTAGTGCATCAAGGGTACATGCCTTCTGGGTAGTTACATTTATTTGCAAGTAGGATGATGCTACTCCTTCATCCACCTCCTCGAGTTCAATGATGGCTACAACCCTCACATTTGTTGGTGTTTCTATCATCAGAGGTTCATGAAATGGATGTGACAAAGGTATTACTTTCTTGTGTGACTTGCATTGAAAAAACCTATGCCCTCTCCTTCTAGGGTTTCAAGTTTCACATTCCCCCTTCTAGTGATATTGCAAACCTTGAAAGGTCCCAATCTCCTAAACTTCATTTTTTTCTTGTGTCCCTTGACAGAGTACATTAAGAATAGTCTCCTTATCCAAAGTCTCATAGTTTGATGTGTTTGTCAAACCAACTCTTATGTCTTGCCTTTTCACAAATTAGAGCTCAGGTTGCAATGAGACCAATCTTGGATAGGCATTCGAGCTTGACCAACTGATTCATCCATGCTTCTTGACCCTCCCATCTCTCTTGGGCTGCTATTCTCAAGCTTGGAATAAAGAACTCTACTAGTAGAATAACTTCGATTTTGTAGGTCAATCTAAATGGGGTCTACCCTATAGCTATTTTATAGGCCATCCTATATGCCCATAAAGCTACCATGAGCTTGTTGTCCTAGTCACTATGTGAAGTAAAGACTAATTTTGTTAGAACACGCACCAAGATCTTGTTCATGGATTCACCTTGACCATCGGCTTGAGGATAGTATGGTGAGAACTTTCTATGGATTATTAAGAAGGTGGATAACAAGTGAGCAATCACTTCATCGATGAAGTGTGTGCCTTGGTTACTAACCAACTCTATGGGGCAACCAAACCATGAAATTACTTGCTCCCAAAGGAACTTAACCATGGTCCTAGCATCATTTTTTCAATTTTCTTGAGATTTGTGATGTAGCCTGTGGTAACAATGATGTACTTGGCTTGGGAGTATTGTGCTACAACATGGCTGATTAGACTAATGAAGTTGATTCCTCACTTCTTGAATGCATGGTGTATGCTTAATGGGATCAACTTCATTTTATCCTTACAAGTAAGGACTTTGGTCTGTTGGCACTCATCATAATGGTTCATAAACTTAGCTACATCTCTAAGTAGCATTGGCCACCACCATTGAGACTAGAGCACCTTTTGTGTTGTAGTTTCTCCACTCAAATGTCCTCCAATAATCCTACCATGTAATTCCTTGAGAACATCATACATTTTATGTTCGTAGATACATTTTCTTGAGTCTATCCTATCTTAACCGATACAGTTGACCTGCAATCAACTGTTAGGGTTGGATCTTCAAGATTGGTCTTTTAAACCTAGCTTTCTCTATGGGTCATTCTAACAATTTGTTCTTGAGGATGCGTACTATGTCATCTATCCAATATGGTGTGAGGTATGCTCTAAATTATTCTCATTCACTAGACATTCTGAAAAGATGTGCATCTGGTAGGTCGTCCACTAATTCCCTGTCCAACAGCTTCTTCTATGGGTATGTGGGATGTATGATCTGTCATATAGTGCCATTTGCCCTTGTGTACAACCACAAAGAAGTCAAATTCCAAAACCAAGAGTAACCATTGAACAATGCATCCTGTTGCATATGGTTTGTTCATAAGATAAATCAATGCTTGATTATCCACAAGGAAGGTAAAGGGTGTTGCTAGAAGATATTGTATAAACTTCTTTATGGCGAGCACCATGGTTAACCCTTCCCTCTCTGTTGTGGAGTAGTTCATTTATGTATCCATGAGTTGTCTACTATCAAAGCTCATTGGATAGTCTAGGTTATGTTTGTGAGTTTGGCACAACACTACCTCCACAGTAAATTTTGATGCATCAACGTGCATGTGAAAGGTAATGGACCAATCTAGGGCGAGATAGAAGCTAAATTTAGAGCATATTTAAGCCTTTTATAGGCCTATTGACATTCTTGGGTCCACTTGAATACTATTAATAACTTGTAAACAAGTCTAACAATCAATGCATAGCTCAATAAAAACTGATGGTAGTATCTTTTGTGTGGCCTAAGAAACATTGAACTCCCTTAAAGTCGGTCGGAGGGGGAAGGTCTATAATCACCTTGACTTTAAAGAAGCCTGTGGCTATCCCATTTCTCAACATAACATGCCCTAAATTACAACTGTGCTTCACTCAAAACTGGGAATTTAAGGGGTTCGGTGAGAGACTATATTGTCGACGCCATTCAAAGAGTATTTGCAACTTTTCCAAGTGCTCTTCCTAGTTGGTGTGGATACATAGGTTATCGATGAATAATTCCAACCATTTTCCAAGAATATCCTTGAAGATAGCATACATGAGGCATTGGAAGGTAGCAGGAGCATTGGTCAGTATCCTAGGTCCAAACATTCGTAACTTCTAGTAAACAACATGAAAGTGGAGTCTAGTCATCGAATGCATGTTACTAAGTCATCCTTGATATCCATGGCCATGTTGGAGCCACTTCAAGAATGGATGGTTGTGGCTGCGATGGTTTGAGGCATGCTGCTAGTGGTGGTGGTTTGGGTTTGAACTAGACAAGTTGATGCATGTACTTCCACTTGGGATTCTCACTAGGTATGGCAAGCTTGGTTTGAGTAGTTTGGAGTTTGATTGATACTGTGTCATTGTGTTTTACAATGATGATCACGTTAGAGTCATTAGGCAAGGGCTCATTCATGAGTGATTGCTCATGGAGTTTTGGTTGAGCTTTGGGTTTACAGACCATTTGAGAACCCAAGGATTGAGCACCCTTCATTTTGGTTGTTCTTCTCTCCTATTTCGGTTGACATTTCTAGGTATTGGTTTTTGGGGCATGAGATTGAGGATCGTACATGTCACTGGAGAGTTTGGGTAGCCTCCTCAAGTGTTAACTTCATACTAGCCTTGGCTCGTAGTAGGGATTTTGGAATCCCATTGTGCTCAGTCACATGTGAACTAAAGGCATGCCAACTCCACCATTTAGACCTATAGTTTGAGGCACATAGATTATGCATTTCCAATGATTGATGTTTGTGAGATTGTGATCTATGCTTGGGGACTCACTTGAATGTTTGGGCCGTAGTGTTGGGGGTGGGTTCTAGATGGTGGTGGCACTTTGTACTAGGCATACATTGTGATAGACTACCCCGCTTCTTAGGGTTGACACTAGGTTTGGCTATCAATGGTACTACAGGCTTTTGGGTGGCTGTGGTACCCCTGTTAAAAGTCGTTACTATTCTAACATTACTAATGTGGCAAGGTGGATGCATTATGAGTTTGTTGTAGTCAACATTACAATGAGCTTATTTTTTGAACATATGTCCCAGCAATGATTCCTTACCAGCACTTTGGTTCTTAGATAGAACATAAAAGATGGTTGGTAGGCTCTCAGTCTTGATAGAAACCATTAGTTTGTATTTTCCCAAGAGTGGATAGGACTGCCCCCCAAACGGTCTAAGTTTTGCATTGGTTAATTGCAACTAGGGTTGACCCATGGCACTCTAGTGTTCATGCGTTAGGATAATTGAGTGGGCTTCCTCATCAATCAGCGCATCAAGGATGCATGTCTTTTGGGCAGTTACGGTTATTTTTAGGTAGGCTGGTGCTATTACTTCCTTATCTACTCCTTGTTGAATGTTGAAATGACTTGATTTTTTGGATGATTTTTGTTATTTTCGTATGCTGAATGGTTGATTTTGAGTGACGATTAGTTTTTTTGAAAGTGTTTGAAGTGTTTTGGATGAGATTGATTATGTTTTGGAAGCTTATGATGATTTTCAGTAGAAATATGAGGCTCTGTGACATTCTAATAGGTTCTGTTGAGGTTCTGATTGGTTCTGATTTTCTTCTCTTTTGTTTTTATTTTCTTCTGTATGAAGCATGGATTAATGATTGATGGAAATTGAGAATTTTTAAAAGCTCATTGAATGGTTTTTGATAGTTTGGAATGGTTTTAGTATGAGTTATGTGGTTTTGATGCTTCTTGTTAACCTTTTGTTGAGCTTCTATAGAGCCTTTGTTTCTATTTTGTTTTGTTTTGTATGCCTCTGTAAGTGTTATGTGGAATGTATATGTGACTTTGGGAAAGTTTTATAGCCTTAGAAAAAGGTGAATGTAAGTTAAAAAGATCTCAAGAAAGAGGAAGAAGCAGCTGCTAAAGACTCAAGAGAAGACTGAAGTGAAGTGATAGTGATGAGCTGGGAAAAGTCACTGTAGTGGCGCTGGTGACCTTTCATATCAGACACACCTTTTGGAAGGGGCATCCACAACCAAAGAATGATTATTATGATTGATTATTGAGTATTTTAATGAGGAGATGATGTACTATTGATTGGAAGAGAAAGAGGGAGTCAGAGATAGCCAATTTTATGCAAAACAATGTATCTATCTATGAGAGATTGTGAGAGAAAACTATGAAGACAATGAAGATGAATAATATGTGATATTTTTCCATCCAAAGTGATGCTTCTTTTGTATTCTCTTTTTTGGTTTATGAATTCTATGAAGAACATGAAGAGAATGATCGATTTTGTCAAAGTTAAAGTCGTGGGAGATTTATTTCTATGATGCTGCGTGTAACATGTCCACCTGTTCCCTTTCAGGACACGTCTTAGCAGTCCATCAGGAAGAGAGTCTAGAAGGATCCACGTGGCACTCCATGGAATGTTACGGGGTTTGCAATCTAGGAATTTCGGAGTTTTCCATGTAGCAGAAGTATTCCGTCCGTCCCCACTTAGGACTGACCTGAATCAAGGTTTCCCTTAATGGTCACTTTCCTAAACGACAGCTAGCGTCGAACCCCAAGCAAACTACTTTATGCAGAAATGCCAAGGAGAAGAGGATTAATGCTGCACTTGGTTCAAGGAGAATGGGAAACAAGAGGGATGCAAGGCTTGACCTCTCTGGCCATAAGGCATAGGCCCATTCCGTTCCCCTAAAACAACATAAATCGGGACTCTAGTAACCTAAACCCTAGGTCAGTGCCCTTGCTGTTCATTTGAAATGAAGATGGTTCTAGAATTCCCATCCTGATCTGCTCATTCAATAGCTCCACCAATTTTGGCAAGTGAGTCCTAAGCACATGAATAGGCTAGATTCCAAGGAACATGTGGAATGGCAAAAATAACCATAAGTGTCACGACCCTAGGATCAACACATCCAATCTCATGTGGGAAAAAAGAAAAAGCTCTTCCATGTCTGCACAACATCTCATCAAAGCATCTCACCTCTTCTAGAAGTAGAAAATCTTTAGTCCCAATCTTTACCTCTTTTAGTGTCTCGGCTAAAAACTTATCTCCAATACCTCTTCTAGAAGCAGAAAAACTTTAGTCCCAATCTTTACCTCTTTTAGTGTCTCAGCTAAAAACTTATCTCCAATACCTGCAGGATCTCATAAAGGAGGTTGCATAGCAGCTCTCCTAATTATCTCATCACTGTCCAAGGTAGAGGTCTTGTAACTGGTCTAACCTTCTTGTCAACTGTCTTATATTTTTTCTGAACTCTAGCTTTATTGCTACAACTTGCAAATTTTAGTCCTTGTTGTAAATACCCTGATAAACACAAATTTTGTTGTGTATAAATAGCAACATCCAACTCTTTTTAATAAAATATTTCAGCAAAGAACACTTTTCACTGAGAATTCCCAGCACCCAAATTTTCTTATAGCATGAAATAGAAAATTTCGTAATACATCACCAAAGAATGGAACTGTAAGACATATGACAACTCTTGATTGTCAGCTTTCAGCTATATTGAAAGATCCTCCATAGTATCTGAGCATGATATCCCATCATGCAGACCATCCACCCTATCTTCTTCCTGTAAAACACTTGCAAGCTTCAATTCTTTCTCTTTTCTCTTCACGTACTTCCTCGCAGCTCTAGGCATATAAAAAAAATGTTGAAAACACAAAGTACTTTCAATGGATACACCATAAACACACAAGGAAATACTACCACTGCCAGGAGGTGAGAGCTTCCCCTGTCTTGTACCACCATCGTCTTACAAGAAGATAGTGGTACCTAACAAAAATCTGGCTCTTGTGATGGAAGAGGGGAATCCCTCAAGGAATCTTTATTCCCTTGATGGTTGATACAAATGATCATGAACTAGACAACTCTTTCCATCTTTGCTTTGAATCCGTACATAGGTAGACCCATCATCGAGAACCATAGTCTCCATCCAAGACTCAGCAATAAATGGCTATCCCAAAATAATAAGATAATAACAAGAATTCTACACAAAGAAATTATAAGTCTCATCCACATCTCCAATAGAAATATTCAAGTTTTGGCAAGCAGCATACAAATCTCTTGCAGTGTTGTTGGCTACATGCATGCATCAACCATGGTCCACATCAACTAGCCATCTATCAGTATCATATAATCCACGTATTATGACATTTATCACATAGCCATGATCCAAAAGAGAAACACAATGGGTCTCTGTCTCACCAAGCTTGACTACAATCTACGTAGTCGCACAAGCCCAATGACTACGAGAAAAATGGCTATGAGGCACCAATTTAGGCGCATCATCACTCTCAGCATACTGTACAGGCTGAAGTAAAGAATGTAGAGTCTTCTTGGACTGCATACATAAAGCTTCATCTGCAAACTCCTCAATAATCTCCTCATCAAAATCAATCTCCTCAATCTACAACCCATAGATAATAGCCTTGGAAATAGCTAAAGCCTCTCGATGGATCATATATTGTGTCTGCTCTTCAATAAAATCTCATTTACTTTTAGTGATGTTGATGATAACATCATGAAATTCTCTTTTGGCCATCCTCAAGACTTCTCCAAGTGTAAATTCAATTTCTCAGTTAAGAATCCGATCCTCAAGTACATTTTTCAAGTCCATAGTCATCTCAATGTCAAAAATCAAATTAAATCTAGGTTGCTTTTTCAGCTTCGGATCCTTTATCTTTGGGGCTTTTTCATCTTCTTGTACTTTCGGCTTATGAACATCAGTCATACTCTTCTTTGGTCCTGAAGAAGAAGACTGAGAAGTTGGATCATTCCTCCTAGTCACCATCTTCAAACCTTCAAGCTGATCATTATCTCTTTTCCGTTTCTCCTCAATAAGCTTCTCAAATCCTTGAAATTTCACCATATAAGCATAGATAGAAAAGGCATCAACTTGATCATTCCATCTAATCCCTTTTCTGATTGCATTTCCTATGGCTAAAAGTTTAGATGATGAATTTTTTTCCTTCTTTTCTACGTTCAATGCATAGAACCATAAAGGAGATTTGTCCTTCAATACCTACTCCAACTGAAGACCATAGGCAACAACTTCTCTTGCCACCTCTCGCATCACATAAGAAGAGTGCAAAAGTGACTCTTCCCACACATTCTTCATATCACCCTTTCCAAAATTTGGTTTAATCAGTTGCTCTGTTTCCCCGAAACATATCATCTTGTCCTTCTAGACTACCAACTTCAGCCTTTTTGCCTGTTCAAAATCTTGATAGTCCTTCTGCTCATGATCTGGACTATCACACCACATGCAACGGCAAACACAATCATTCTAGAAGAATTTGTAGGAGTAGAAGAGGTTGGGGTAGAAATTGGAGCTGGACTAAATGGCTACTGCTCCATTCTAGTCATCTTGATTTGTAGATCTTTTAAGTTCTTTGACATTTCTTCCACCATGGCTTCAACAGTTGATTTTGCAGATGGTCTGGCAACTGCAACAGGAGTAGACATAGGCATAGGCATGGAGGTAGGCGTAGACACAGGATGATAAATAGGAGAAGTGGATGGAGCAACAGGAGCAGTAGGAGAAGACATCGGTGGAGGTGATTACATTGCAATCTTGCAAGCAAGCCTTCCATCTTCGCCTCTTTCTCAGTGTACAAACCACATCAACAACATCCTACCAATCAGTCTACAATTCCATAGGCTGTGTACGATCTTCAAGAAGCTCTCCCAATTCATCCTAAAGTGCAATATCAACCGCCTGCAAGAATAACTCCACCTTCTCTGAGTGGAGGATGAGACTACAAAGACAGGTTTGAAAATAGAGTGGAGACATGTCAGGGAAGTTGTTACTGCGCTTGTGAAGAAGCATAGAAGAAGAGAAAGATTGCACATCTCTAGCTTGCCCATTGTTATAGGCAAAATAGTTGAAGTATCCAGTAAGCCACCCACTTTTGTGGCTGACCCTATGGCTGTACTTGCTATTGTTCCCTCTGTTAGGGAAGATGTCTTGGATGAATTGGTCAAAGGGATGCAGGATCTTCAATTGAAGGCTGCAAAATTGGACGAAAAAGGACAAGAAGAAAGAGGATGGGTAGCAGCCCCTAAGCCTGGAAAAAGATATATGTGGTGTGGCAGTTTGCAGCACGAGAGAAAGGATTGTGCTGCCTATCAGGAGGCCTTGGCTTGATAGCTTATCTTTTGGAAAGATGGCAAGATCCATGCACAAGAAATGGGATTACCTCTTGCTTTGAATTTTGGAAAGGGAGGTATGCAAAAGTTGTTGGAAGACTTGGCTGTCCGAAATGCTTATGTGGTGGTAGATGCTTCTACTTTTGGTTTACAATTGGATAGAATGCATGGCCAAGTAATGGTTGGTCCAAAGGCTGAAATATGGATACATGCTTTACATGCGTCTGAAAAGAGAAAGGTCACTAATAGTGAAATGTCTCATGCAGGGCAAGACATTCATGGCATAACTGGTTGGGAATCACCGGTAGATGCATATTTAGTGTATGCATATTTAGCAAAGGTACAAAACACGGATGTCCTTGTGGAAGAAAAACAAAAAAGAGATGAAGATATTGCAGGGACATCTAAAATAATGACAAGAAGAAGTGTGGATCAGTCTAAAGCTTCAAATCAGCCACCTCCCGAGCATGTTATGGAAGAGGTCAGTCAAGAGCAAAAACAGGATAACAAACAAGAGGACAAAAAGAAGGGCAACAAGTTGCAATCTAACATTGAGACAGCCACAAATCTTAAGAAGGTTCTTAAAGAACGGATCTTAAACAGCGGGTGGAATTTACCTTGGGAGAGGTGCTTGGCATTGCCAAGCGAGAATTTCATGATGAGATCATTGACATAATTAAAAGGAAGCGTCAGTTCTTGGTGATACCACTAATGCATTGCTGCAATTTGAAGAGAAAACTGGTTTGTTGGGTATTCGAGCTAAATATGAGCATGAAGTACGTACATGATTGTCTATGCAGGATGCTACTAATCAATGGACAGCATGTGGAAAAGAGAAGAAAGTGGTTGAAAATGCATTGTCTTGTAGCAATATGCATGGTGGAGTAAGGAAAAAGCAACAATATGGAGAAGAGACTCTAGGATTTATTCCTCGAAGTCACTACACAAGAAATCATTGGGCTAGAGCTACCACAGAAATGGTAGTGAAAATAGGGGAGCGTGAAACTCCTTGTGTTGCTTTACTTGACCATGGGTCTGAGATAAATGTCATTGAGTGTGGATTGTATGAAAATGGTGCATGGCCTATAGACACTAATCATGGTTGGCGAATGAGGGCTGCAAATAATTCTTTAGGGGAGCTCTATGCCGCATGTCCTAATGTAAAAGTGACGATTGGTGATGTATAGGAAGAGCAACACTTCTTTGTGCAAGATAATTCCTCATATGTAGTGATTTTGGGACAACCCTATATTACAGGTGTGCATATGGAAACAAAGGTGCTTCATGATGGTTCTACTTATGCAAGAGTCAGAAGCAAGGATGGGAGAAAAGCAGTCCAATTTCTTACTGTTTGTGTTAATCATCCTAGAAATCGTGATACGCTTCGAGAGTCTCCTTTGGTTCCAAATGCAAGGGAATTCAAAGACCAGGATTTTCATTAAGCACTGTTGTAATGCGGGGCTACAGTAGTGCTGTTCAGAGGGTGTACTCGCCTTTTGATGAAATGAAGCATGTATTTACTATTGGTAATTCTCAGTTTACAGCAAACCGTTCATGTTGGTTTAAGCCTATGGAAGCTATATGTAGGGCTGAACGCATATCTATGAAATGGGGTACTAAGAAACTGAGAGCATTGGGTTGTTAGCTGAAAATGATGGCATTTCATGCATCTTTTATGGGCTGAATATTACTGACACTATGGCTGAAATTTCAACAACTATACATGCAGAAAATGTGGCTGAAAATAGAGTGTTGTCAGTATGTTCTTTGGATATGTATGATGTTATAGCATTGTTTGCTTAGCAAGAAGGATTACAATGGGCTGAAGCACTTGTGGAGACAAAGTACAAGACAATTGACAAAAAGGTGAAACCGATTGCTTTGTCACTTCCACCAGAGAGTGAGGGTATGTATGAAAAAGTGTCAAGGCAGCCAAGCTTACGAGATCCTAAAGATATAGGTCATCAGTTTACATCTAAAACATTACAGGAATTGAAAGTTGGTGTAGAAGGGTTTCTTTTGCCTGCTGAGAGAGACTGTTTTATGCAAATGTTGGCTAGACATGGGAAGGCGTTTGCATTTCAGCCAAGTGAAATAGGTTGTGTGGATCGAAATGTTGTCTCTCCTATGGTCATATTTACTGTGCCACATGTACCATGAAACTTGAGGCCTATTCCAGTACCTAAAGCTTACTTGCCAAAGCTGATGGATTTGCTAAATGAAAAGATTCGCATGAAGATCTTGGAGCCTTCTTCAGCCCCGTACTCAAATCATTCATTTGTTGTGCCCAAAAAGATGGGGCTTTGAGATTTATTCAAGACATGCAACCGGTCAATAAAGTGACCATAAGAAATGTGGGCGCAAGTCCTGTGGTTGATGAATTTGCAGAGGCTTTTGCAGGCAGAGCGATCTATTCTTTGGGTGATCTTCACTCGGGTTATGATCAGTTTCAACTTGCAATTGAAAGCAGGGATATCACAACCATGAAGACTCCTTTAGGGTTAGTACAGATGTGTACTCTCCCACAGGGTGCAACAAACTCAATGGCACACATGACAAATGCTATGAATAGGGTACTCAGTGATTTTATATCACAATTGACTATGCCCTTCTTGGATGATGTTCCAATCAAAGGGTGTGCAGTGGATGAAAAGAATGAAGAGATGGATGCTCATGGATGTAGACAGTTTGTTGCATACCATATTGTGGATTGTGAGAGGATTTTGACACGTCTAGAAGAGGTGCATTTAACTCTTTCTGGACAAAAGTCTGTCTTTGGAGTTGCAAAGGTTTTGATTGTTGGGCATATTTATGGGCCTTATGGGCGAAGGCCATCACTAGCAAAAATAGATGGGATTGATAGAATGCAAGATGTATGTAGGAATGTATGAGAGGTGCGTAGATTCTTGGGTGCATGTGTGTTCTATTTGATATGGATTCCTCACTTTGCACATGTAGCCGATGCTCTTTATCAACTTCTAAGGAAAGGTCAGAAATTTCATTGGGAAAGGAAGCATCAGAAAATAATGAAGAAATTGAAGCAACTCTTAAAATATGCTCCTATGTTGAGAAAGATTGACTATTCACATGGAAAGCCTATCATTATTACTATTGATACAAGCCCAATCGGGATTGGATGGGCAATTGGGCAAGATGATGAGAAAGGGCAGAGACATGCAATACGCTTTGGTGCAAAAGTATTGACTAAACGACAGAGAAGATATCCACAGGTAAAAAGAGAATTATGGGGAATTGTGACTACCCTTAAATGTGATAAGAAGTATTTTATGGGTGCTCATGTAGTCATTGAGACCGATTGTTTGCCGGTATTGGGTATGATTACTAGTTGTGCTACCTCGAACATTGTTATGCTCCGGTGGATTGGATACATCAAATATTTGAACCCTGAATTTTAGCATATTGCAGGAAGAGATAACCTAGTTGCAGACATGTTATCTCGAGCATGCTATGAGAATGAAGATGGGATGATGGATGAGGAGGAAGAAGATGACTTTCTTATGGCTGAAAATGATGTTTCAAGAGTGAATTTAGCAATGCAAGGTGTTGCTAAAACATTAACAGAAGCTTGGACAACAAAGAGAAGACACTTTAGATGTTTTGCATCTTGTGTAGAAGTATTTTTGGAAGACAAATATGCAAGAGAGTGGCTAAGAATTGGTCAATATCTCAGTACATTAACAAAGAGAGATGAATGGTCAGATGAGGAGTTTAAGAAAATCAAGAGGAAAGCGTATGGGTTTTTTTAAAGCGTATGAGGAGTTTAAGAAAATCAAGAGGAAACATGCTAAAAAGAAACAGGGTATGCCATTGCGAGTTTTGGATGACAGAGCTTCACAAGTAAAAGTAATGCAAGAATTTCATGAAAGCTTGTGGGCTGGTCATAGAGGTGTTTGGGGTACTTTTACAAAGATCAAAGAAAGATATTGGTGGCAGGGTATGTATAAGAATGTTGCTCACTTTATGGAAACATGTACAACATGTTAAATGTATTCAACTGTGAGACATCGGGATGGATTGCAACCCACATATCCATTGTCTCTTCATTTTAAGTGGGTGGTGGATTTGGTCACAATGCCTACAAGTCTTTGGCAAATGAGGTATCTTGTGCTTGCTCATGAAGACTTGACTAATCAAGTGGAAGGGAGAGCTCTATGTGCTTGCTCATGAAGACTTGACTAATCAAGTGGAAGGGAGAGCTCTACGTACTAAGACGACAAATGTTGTGTGTACTTTTCTTTTAGAAGAGATCTTTTGTCGGTATGGCTGTGTGGGAAAAATTACAGTAGATAGGGGTGAGTTGGATGCAGATGAAACTCATGATTTCTTTACACGGTTGGGGATAAAGTTTGCTTTAACTTCAGCCTATAACCCTGAAGGAAAAGTGAAAGAGGTCATCCACCTATTGTGAAGGCATTTGCAAAAGCATGTGGAGAGAAGGTAAACGAGTGGCCACAATTTCTCCCTTATGCTTTGTGGGCCGACAGAACAACTCATAGTGATGTGGAGAGAAGACTTTTTGAAATGGTTTTGACCCTAATGACAATGCTTAGTAGAGTCATCATGAAAATGTGGAGTTTCATGTATCTCAAGGTTCTAATGGGTACCAATAATTATCCAAGGAGTTGAGTCGTATGAATGAGGGAACTCTTGGGGGTATATACATGCTTAACAAACCAATAGATAGTAAATTTAATGAGCTAATTACTAGTATTAAGAACTTGGGAAGAAAAATGTAGGAAGCACAGCGTATAGTGGGTAGTATTCCGGCTGGAAGAGACCCATATTCCACTCCACTTCTTGATCCTACAATTTTTGAGATAGGAGAACCTTCTAAACTTAAAGTCACTTATCAACCTAATTCATAATTGACCAAGAATAAATCATAACCTCAATTTAGCCAAAGGATTGACAATAGGCATGAAGAGGATGTATGCATACATGATGAAGAGCATGGGTCTGATCCCTTCTACAATTCATTCTATCCTTAGCCCTCTACAATAATAAGAAGAGTAGATGCCAATCATGATTATAGATAAGAGGGTGCAAGAAAATCTAGGCATGATCAACCTCCAAGAGAGCAACACTCATTTGAAGAACCCTCTAATCAAGGAAACGGTTAGCCATTTCAACAAGGTTTTGGTAGTAATCCACATGGATAACCCTATCAAAAGTAATAATATTCATGAAATAAAGATTCTTGGAGACAATAATCATTTGAATAACCCAACTCTAATCACTCCCTATACAATGATTGTGAGTATAAACATAATATCAACATTACCAACCTTTAATAGAGAGATAACTCTTCCCCTATAAAGTGGAAAGAATGGATCTATAAGCTTAAAATGTACTTTACCCTTTACCCAAGGAGGGATGAAGCCAAAACTTCTTACATAGCCCTTCACCTTGAAGGCTATGTCCACAGTTGGTGATAGTATATACAAAATATTAGGGAAGACTTAGGTACATGGGATGAATCAAGCGAGTAATATTTGATGTATTTGTATCTCCAATGGAAAAGGAAAAGTTGTGAAGAAAATGGTATAAGGAGGACCCTTATGGAGATTTCACTTTGCCACTCTCATGCCATATCAAATCATCCACAATATAGAGCGACAAGGATTGTGCCAAGAGATTATACTTTGTTGCGCTCACACTGTATCAATTACTCCAGGATATGGTGCGAATAGAACCCTGTGGAGTTTCAATTGCACTCGCATCATATCAACTTATCCTCTACATGTCGTATTAATAATACTTCTAGCAAATAGTTTTGTATTGCTCTTCCTATCATTTTCTATTAAGCAATGATAGCAAGGATAAAGTATATGGCAAGGAATGTTTATATTGAGAGCAAGGATAGTGAACAAGAGGCAAGACCATCAGAAGTTCCACAAGCTGTTGTCCCTTTCGAGATCCCTCCTACCCTTGGTTTTCTCGAGTCTCCTTCCATGCAATTAAAACAATCAAGTGCAGAGAGTGTATCTTCTCCTCCTGCCCCAGGCAAGGTCCATGTGGTTAATGACCAACCCTATGATCTTGCTGGATAGTCCTCTCTCCTACAACTGCTAAGCTTTCAATCTCCCCTAGAGCACTTGATCAACCAACATATCAATCTAGACCCTCTTTTGCTTAAGGAAGCGAGCCTTTTAGACCAAGGAGAAAGAGAAGTTCTTGGTTTTACTATATGCATAATTGTTTTTGTGAGATAATGCCTACAGAGCCACATAACATGTCATTCCAATGACAAATTTTATCAAAGTTATCAAGGATATTTCTAATAGATTATCAAGAGTGTCGACTAAAAGTTGCAGGCAAATGAAATGGAATCTTGCAGCGATTCTTTGTCTTTAGGAGGCAGTTGAAGACTTTGTTATTAATTGTATTAATGATGCTTATATTGTTGTCGCAAATGCTCATAGGATCACTATGAAGAACAAATATTTTAGTATGGTAAGTAGAATCATATAAAATGCTCGACAAGATATTAAGGCCCTTGCCCACTACTGATAAAAAAAGCCTTTGAGTTCCTTAACATTCCCCCAAAATTATCTAGGAAAGCAAAACACCCAAAGATCAAGGATGTGATACATCTATATCCAATAATTAGGACCACATCCCACCTAGAGTTTGTCCAACAAGAAAAAACGCAAGAGATCATAGAAACCAAGGACGATTTTTGCAAGAGAACAATAGATGTGCTTGGCCCAATTAATTATAAGAGAATAGGTGGGGTGTATGTACAAATGGTTGTCAATATTTATTGCATCTCTTTTGAACAAGAGGACTATCTTAGCATATCTCTTGAGAAGAAGTCCATACTAGTTGTTAAAAATGTATCTCTAGTTCATTGTTGCATAAGGTAATACATTTTGACTGACAAAATTTTTAGTATCTAGAATGTTCGTGTTGTTGATTGGAAATAACACTCCTTTATTTTTTCTCTCAGCTTTAAGACATTGATTGCTTCTCTTAACTATAAAAACTCTAAAAGTATATTCATTGTTGATCCACTATTATTAGTGGAATTTCCTTTGAGATCTGGTTCAAATATAGCAATATTTTTTAAAGATTTTGATTCCATAAAAAACTACCTTTTTTATTTCCTTACATAGGATATACTCACTAGAGAAATTGTCCTCATAAACTCTCTAAGTGGTATCCATAGCCAAGAAAAAATGTGTGTTGAATGGAATATTGCTTGCTTTCTAGTTACTTATTTATTTTATTTGAGTGTCTACATTAGTTAATTTAATGTTTGAATCACTTTATTTTTTGCTTGTTTAGGAGAGAAAATGAGAGAGAAAGAGAGTGAGAGGGAGAGGAAGGGGAAGGAAATGAGAGAGGGATAGAAAGAGAAAGAGAGGGAGAGTGCATTGTATCTCTCCCTCTCCCTTTTGCTTGGAGGATGTTTAAATCACTTTATTTTTTGCTTGTTTAGGAAATGAGAGAGAAAGAGAGATAGAGAGGGAGAGGGAGAAAAAGAGAAAGAGAGGGAGAGGGAGAGGAAGAGGGAGAGGGAGGGGGAGGGGAAGGAAATGAGAGAGGGAGAGAAAGAGGGAGGGGGAGGGAGAGGGAGCGAGGGAGAGGGAGAGGGAGAAAGAGGGAGGGAGAGGGAGAGGGAGGGGGAGGGAGGAAATGAGAGAGGGAGAGAAAGAGAACGAGAGGGAGAGGGAGAGGGAGAGAAAGAGATGGAGAGGGAAGGGAAGGAAATTTAAGATAATATACGTATTGATAATGGTATGCAATGTGCTTTGCATACGGCCACATACTTCATCAAAATGAACCCAAAATTATTGTTATAGAAGAAGAAACCCTTAAATTGAGTATAGGATAATTTCTCTCAGGTCTTATGACTATGAGTAGAATTGATTGAAATAAATTTTATTACTATAGTTATAAAATTTCATAGATGGCGCGCATTAATTTTAAAATGGATTACTTATACTCAAAGCCGAGATATAACAAAAAATTATCTACCGGGACAAACAAATCGTTGAGCATGATACAAGGCCGAGATATAACATCGGAAAATCTCTCGACTACTATATACAATGCAAGGTTTATGGTCAACTTGCAACTTGACGTACATCTCCATAAAGCTATCCATTTAAGCCTTGTTTGCTGTAATGTAGATAAGATGGCAAACGAAGAAGGTCCTATTGTTCAAGACCGCGAGTCGTATCTTAATCAGCGTGTCCCATGTCCTTGCTCTCAATGCAAGTTGGCAATTAGACGAAAACGCCAATTGTCTATAGAACACGTACGACGATTTGGCGAGTCTCAATGCAAGTTGGCAAGGCGGGGAGCAGTTGAGACGGTCTGTCTCTTTGAGAAATACCTGCCCACTAGCATGCTCACGATACAAGTTCACCTTCTTGTGCATCTTGTGGATGAAGTGGAGATTACTGGACCTGTCCATACGCGATGGATGTTCTTCCTGGAGCGCTTCATGAAAACCCTGAAAGGCTTTGTGCGACAACGAGCTCGTCCGGAAGGTAGCATGGCGGAAGGTTGGTTGGTGTCAGAGGCGTTAGTGCATATCTCACAATGGCTACCAATGGTGGAACCAGATAATGAAATGCTATGGACGCTGAAGGACGATGACAGGCTGACTGGAGATGTGGTGGTTGGAAATGGGGTAGAAAAAAGAATGGATGCCTCAATGGAAGAGAAGGTGAATCGCTTTTGTATGTTGCACCATGCCTCCATGGAGACGTGGCTCGCCAAGTACCAGATTGCAAGGCAAGATCGAGAGGAAGCACGAGCTGAATTCCGACGCAGTACGCGTCACCGACCGATTCGATATCCCGAAGGCATGGAGGAGATGCCGAGGTTTATGTCAACACGATGGTTGCATGGAGCCTTGACCGCAGCATCCAGCGAAGGGACAGAGGTCTCAATGGAGGAGTGGGAGTTCTCGAGGGGATGTAGTCCAAAGGTAATGAGGGGTTTAGAATGTGTCGTATCTAAATTTGCTTGCTACATCTAATTTGAGTGTTTCAATGTGCAGTACAAAATATATAGTGCAGCGTGGTCGCGCGGACGGCATTTTCGGGTGGAGCGTATTGACAAAATGCGCTCCACAATGGACTGTGGTGTCATGGCAAGGTTTGAGCAAGAGAGCCGGCGACGAGCAACGGATCCGAACACGGTTGTGGATGAGATGGAGTATTTTGGGAATTTGCAAAGTATTATTACAGTGGATTACCGTAGCTTCTCCATGATAATATTCGACGTGCAGTGGTTCAAAGTGGTACTTGGAGGAGCTGGCGCAACAGTTCGACGAGGTCCATCTAGATTTCTCGAAATAGATTCCGAAAAAAAATGGATGGATTTGCGCGACACCTTTGTGTTGCCGGCCCATTGTGAACAGGTGCAACTAGGCATTTGCTTGCTAATTGTAATACGACATGGTTTATGTCACAATGGTTTGAAGACGGTTTGTAAGTGCTTGTGAACAGATAATCTTCTATCCAAATCCCCGACAACCTCGATGGTGGTATGTTATACCTTCAACTCCTCGAGGTGCGAGAGTATACGATCAAAGCGATGTTCCAGGCATAGATGAAGAAAATATGCAAATAGAGGGATCGAAATTACAAGGGGTGGAGGCCACCGCAAGCTTGGAGCCTGCATCGGCTAACAATGATGGAAATACAGAAGTCGTAGAATTTTTTGAGAACGAGACAGACTCGTTGTTTTGTGGTGACATGTCTATCGAACTTCCAGTGTATGCAGAGTTGTGTCAGGAGATTAACATGGGACCATAGAATACTTCATTCTTGGAGAATTGTATTACTCAATTCGTTGTTTAGATCTTCCATAAAGGTAGATAAGATATGCATTTTAAGAGGGATTTTTCAAAAATGATTTTATTAATGTGCTTTGTATAGTTTAAATTGATTATTCTAACATTATTTTTTATCTGTGCAGGTATCGACATTTTCAGGATGAGTCGAGGGATGAGCGATGAGGAGTTTCAGGAGATGATGGCACGTATGTCTCCTGATCAGCTCGCGAGATTCAGAGAGATAGCAGATCAGGAGCTGTCTCGTTCTTCGTCAGGGCGCTCTGCTAGATCAGCTTCGGCGCGATCAGATGCTTCAGCTTCGAGTAGACGATCTCGACGCTCGCGACTTGGGCCAGAGGGAGGGACTGCGACTGCAGGAGGATCAGGGGGGTGCTGCTGTGGAGACACGGACGCGGTGTCTCCGTCTCGTCGTTCAGCTGGAGCTCGGTCACCTCCAGGATTTTTCACACCTGTGGGGACGTCCACTCCAGTTACTCCGGCTTTTGCGCAGCCGTCGGCAGATGTCACGCCTTTTGGTGGCACTCCTTTTGGTGGCACTCCTTTTGGTAGCACACCCTCTGGTGGCACCCCTTTGTGTGGCACTCCGGGAGAGGGTACCCCCGTCGGTACACCGGATGTTCAGGGGTCTCCTAGATATGCCCAGGAGCGTGGACGGAGATGGGAGAGGGCCCATACAAGGCACACTCCTAGGGATTATGGATACCTAGTGGATGGCAGGTCAGGAGCCATCATCATGAATGATGAGGGGAGGAGGGTGATGGCTCGCATGAGGGAGTTGTGCCAACAAGTTTTTCGGCACAACGTCGTGGATCATTGGAGGAACATACCGGAGGGGAGCAAGGAGTACATAGTAGCATCCTTGCACGAGGAGTTCCCGGTGCCAGCCGCAATGGATAGATTCTCTACGGGCTGGATGATGGATTGCATGCGTGCATACATGTCACATAGACGATCCGACGCACGCAAGGCAATCAAGAGTGGGGCTCCAAAGCCCGAGTGGTTAGATGCAGACGACTGGCACCGACTGAGGGAGGAGGCTACAAATTCGCCAGGACGTTGGAGCCAGCAGCGGGAGGCGGCGAGGGCACGAATCGAGGCCGGATCGGTACATCATCTTGGGAGTGGCGGCCACAGGACATATTTGGAGGACTTTGTAAGATTCTCTTTTGTTTTGCTTATTTGTTTTTTTGAGATATTCTTTGTACTGACAATCATGTTTCTAACAGTTAGCATTTTGTTTTCTTTGCAGCACTCCATTACAAATCGCTATCCGCAAGGCCTTGAGACTCGATATGCGGAGAGGCACGGTCTCAGATCATTGATCGACCGATTGTATAGACGCGGCGACCCAATAAGTCACTCATCTTTCTTGTCCGTAGTTACCATGAGATATTTGAATGCATTATTGTATGGTGGATTGATATGTTGTTTCTTTTTCTTCAGAATCCGTTTGATGCTCCTTTACAACGGGAAGAGCTTTCGGGGGACGACGATTTGTAGCTCGCCCTTGGATCCTTAGAGCTCACATACCTTTAGTTTTTAGTCGCCCGATCCATGTAGACAAATATAACATGTATTAGTGATATTGTTTTATGATTGTACCAATCGCATTTTATGCGATATCATGTATTTACTTCATCCATCAGTTTTATGATTTCAGTATACATTCTTTTTATTTGCAAACGCTTTGTATGAAGCAGTGCAGAAACTATTTTGTATGGCTCTCATACATCACACAGTGCTATATGTGGCAGGGCAGCTTGCTGCCCTGCCACAAAAAAAAAAATTCTTTGTTATCGCCGCTATTTGCGTCGCAAATTTACTGCACGCGTCGCTATTGCCATCGCTATCAGCGTCGCAAATTCTCTGTGACCGTTGCTATATGCGACGCATATAGCGTCGCTATATGACCGTGGCTATATGCGTCGCATATAGCGACGCTATATGCGCTATATGCGTCGCATATAGCGACGCATATAGCGACGGTTATAGCGACGATTCTATGGCGTCGTCAATAACGACGCTTTTTGCGACGACGGGGGCAAATTTTGTTGTTTGTATTTTCGTCGCTTTAAACGTCGCTATAAGGTCTATATCTTGTAGTGATTGGCCACATATGGACACTAATGTATCTAACTTTGTTTCTGAATGTTTGATTTTTCAAAGAGTTAAGAGACATCATGGTAAACAGTATGGATTACTTATGCCTTTATCTATTCCATCAAGACCATGGGAACAAATTTCTATGGATTTTATTACTGGTTTACCTAATACTAAAGCTAACCATGACATGATTTGGACTATAGTAGACAGGTTTAGTAAACAAGCATATTTCGTTCCATGTAAGAAAACTTTAACAGCATCTCAGGCATCACAATTGTTTTTGTAACAACTTTTGGATTACTTTGTTTGCTAACCTAGGAACAAAGATTGATTTCTCATCTGCATTTCATCCTGAAACTAATGGACAAACAGAAGCCACCAACAGTACTATTTTAGATCTTTTACGTGCTTACACTATTTCTAAACCACAGACATGGGACACACATTTGCATTTACTACAGTTTGCATATAACAATACACCACACACATCTACAAAGAAAGCACCATTTGAAGTGATTTATGGTTATAGATTGTCTACACCTGTTGCATCTTTATCGAATAGAATTCAGAGTGCTGATGATATTGCTAATATGCACACTACTATTTTTGATGAGGTTAAAGACATGATTGCCAAAGCCCAGCAATCGTATACAAAACAAGCCAATAAAAAAAGATAGGCCATGAATTTCAAAGTTGATGACTATGTTTGGTTGAGAATAGAAAAACGTAGATTACAAATTGTAGATAAACACCCAGTTGTGAAATTAGCACCTAGATTCTATGGACCATTTAAGATCATTTAAGATCATTCACAAAATCAATGACAATGCATTCAAGTTAGAATTACCACCTAGATTCTATGGACCATTTAAGATCATTCACAAAATCAATGACAATGCATTCAAGTTAGAATTACCACCTCACTGGAAAATTCACAACACATTTCACATTAGTTTACTACGACCCTTTAGAGGCCAATTACATGTACACCATGTTTATGAAAACCCACCTTTGTTAGATGAAGAGACTGGAATACTTGAACCTGAAGCTATTCTAGATACTGACTTTATGACCACTAGAACTGGCAAAAGATATTCTAGATATTTAGTCAAGTTTAAAAACCATCTTGTTGAAGAGGCCCAATGGATGCACGCTAGAGACTTAAATGATTTCCCCAGTCTGTTAGCTCCACATTGAGCTAATAGCAATTGAGGAAAATTGCTATCCCACCCCGGGGGTATGATGCCAGGAGGCATATTTCACGGTGGATTACGTGCCACGATGGATTCCGTGAGGTTTTACGATGGATTCCATAAACTTTGTTGACCGGGGCTCATACACAAAGTGAATTCTTTGTGCGAGAAGTTGATGGGGACGCCTATCCTTTTTGGGTGTTTCATTAATTTAGTGTGTACATGGGTGATTCCATAGCGGGTGATTCCGTAAAATACATATTAAATTATTAAACGTTTATGAGTTTAGAATGCGCACTCGTAATAAATTAAGGTTAGGATTGATTTCTAACCAGTTGATTTATTTATGTAGTTGAAGATTGCTAGGTATTCACTTTTGTCGGTTTAATTGTATTATTTTACTAACGATTGTGAATGCTTAAGTTGATGTGTAGAGATAGCAGCAGTGGCGGAGGAAAGCATTGAAGGATAGCATGCATTCGAGTTGTCACTTATATTTTGATGGCGCATACCTTAGGCATGGAGCCTATATTTTGTCGTGCCTATTTATTGAGGCGTTGGATATTTATTTATTATTTTGTATGCGCATGGGTGCATGATTATGATATTTGTATTTGGACATTGTATTGGGTATGCCTGACTCTTTGGGCGCCCGCCCATTAGCTTTATTTCTATTTTGTGTTAGAGCAAACTCAAAAGCCAAAAACGTGCTATTTTGTAATTTGGGCTATTATTTGAGCTTGAATATGATTAATACATAAAAATACATGCTTTGTGGAGCGCTCACACAAGGCATGGGGGGAGATTGCACCCAATTGGTCTCTTGTTCATGTCGTGCATGCTTTCTACCTTGAGTTTTGTGCAAAAAGTAGAGTTCTTTTGTTCTTGGGGACCTTTCGACATTCACTACGCAAGCATACAATGTCCGATCTGTGCACCACTCATTGATCATGAGTGCCTAATATTGTGTCTATCCATGGTTGTGTGTAGTGAAAGGCATGTAAGGTTCAAGTGATCATAGTGCAAGTATGGCAAAGCACTACCAAACATGAGTGAAGCATATTGGCTGTGTGAATTTCATTCAAATCCAAAAATCATGTACAATAATGTTGTAAAAGAACTAATGTCTACTCATGAAAATGTATATATCAAAGTTGAAATTTTTGTAGGTGAGTTGCATGCTTATTTATGAAGGTCTTGTAAGATTCTTTGGACAAACCTTCCTTTACAACATAATTTCAAAATTGTAAAAGTTAAGCAATTGTTTTTTCAAATTACTTTGTTTACAAAGACAAAGCTTTACTAAAATGGTACATATATCTTCTTGAACAAGTGATGCTAGTTTATGTATGAGAAAACTCTATAGTTTTTCTAGGTGTGAAGAAAAAACATAATATTTACATTATCTTTCATTGACTCACATTAATTTCTAATGCTATGCTATGGTGAAACCTATGATTATAAAAAATTTTGATAAACACCAATTCAAATGAAACTATTTTATAAGAGGGTACCATAAAGCTCCACCTTTTCCTTCAAGTATGATAACATTATGAGCTGTATGAGAAGTATATCCCAAAGAAACCCAACTCTCTGCATTCATGCTATAACTATTGTTCTTCCATCCAAATCAAAATCATATGTATCAATATGTTACAATTTATATATAAAGGCACTACTTTTTCCTTTATGATTAATTAAAAGATAAATCAAATGCATCAAGAACCAGATGGAATATCTAGGCTTCACAAATTTATATACACAAGTTAGAATTGATACACTAGGAATTGCAAGTCAAATAAATGCTAGAGAATTGCATATCTAAGAAGTTGCAAAAATATATACATGTATAGTAGTTGCAAACATATATTGTACTTAGATCAACAAAAATATTGTTCAACTCCTCATACTCGAAGGAAATAAATTTTCTAAGCTTGTTGCCTTCTAGTTCCATCCACTACATAATAAAAAAAGAATTGTCCAATTGACTCTTCAATTAATGTATTTCATGTTTGTCACATGGATCTAAGTTGAAATGGATGAGGCAAGACCATATGTTTTATCTTGTTGCAAGCTAGTGCATTTGCTGTCATGTTGTATATGGCCTTGTAATCTTGTTGGCTAATCCTAGCTGTACCACATGTGATTTGAACTTCTCTCACTGATAAGCTATTAAGAAAATCTTTAAGAACCCCATTCAAGAAAAAAGGCAGAGAGCTCAATGTTGAGGGTGTCAGAAGGTTGCAATTAGATGCTTAGCTTTTAATAATCCATTTAGAAGCTCAAATTCCTAGCCCTCACCTTGGCCTCTGGCATCACCAAAAAAGTTACTTTTAAAAAGTATCATATTAGTAAGGAAGCTAGTTATTTCTAAATTTAATTTTAGTCAATAGGAGATCACAAACTTGTACACATCTTTTTTGTGATTCACCATTAATGAATAGTGACAACATTGTTAGTAGTTGATGTTTTCTTTCCCTGTAGCCCATGGGAGTTTACTTATACCTTTGCAACTTGGCTCCTGTAATGTTTTTATCCTTCTCCGTTTGCTCCAAACATGATTTCAATGAAGCATTCTCTTCATCTAAGGTCAAAGTTTATTATGTGTCCTTTGCCATCTCTTATTCCTTATATTTATATTGCTTTAATTCTTCTTGCTATTTGGTTTTTTGATATTGAAGGGATTTTTGCAATACATTTAGAGAACCTTGGAATTGTGACAAAGATTGGTGAGTGTTATATAACATTTAGTGAACCTTGGGATTATGATAAAGATTGGTGAGTGTTATATAACATTGATTGATGATATTGATATAATTAAAGGTTGCCACACAAGCATTTGCAATAGCCAGCTAGTAGACCTTGTTCACCATCCCCAACAAAAGTAAGCAATGAAGAAGTGGATTTGAAAGGTTGATTATGCCAGTGCCAGATTTGTTAGGATACAAGGAACTCTCAATCCAATGATCCTCTGAATGATATTGAAAAGCAACTGTTGCATCTAGGCAAACATGCATCAGTAACTTTTCTCCTATGATTACTTATGTCCCTAGGTAGTTTCATTAGGAAATGCATGCAAATCCACTTTTCTCCTATGATTACTTATGTCCCTAGGTAGTTTCATTAGGAAATGCAAGTTATGTGAGAGAATGGAGTAGGGTAATTTCATAATAATAATGATTTAGAATTATTAGAGACTAAAACAATGCATGAAAAGTTCTTATATGTGTATATAATATGGTTAGACACCATTAGAAGTAAAAAATACCAATATTTGTGAGGGAAGGAAAAAAGTCAATTCTTAGATTTAGAATTAATGTGCTTTGCTGATATGGCACTTAGAAGGAGTAATAGGGCATAAAGAGGGTATGTAACTACCTCTACTAGGTCTCACGAACCACTTATAAGGGCACAAGAAAGCATAAATTGATTTGGAGGCTATTCAATGCAAACAAGTGTATTAAAAATGAATATTTAAACTTGTAATACAATTAGGCACCTTTTGAGGGGAAAAAATAAATTTCTAATAGTTTTTAAAATGTCATTTTTTGGGTCAAAAATAAATCCGAGTTCCTGGTAGTATGGCAGTTTTGGAAGAGTGGTTGGAGAATGAAAATTACTAGTTACAAGGGTGAAATGAAAAGAAGACCCCCTCCTCCCTAGGTGGGGTCTACAATAAAAATTAGGGTGGAGCCTAGGAATGTTGGGGGCTAAGGAACAAAAAAGCATGCAATGAGGACCATGGAAGAGAGACTAATCCAATATGAAGTATTCTTAATTAAATTCTTATGAGGCCCATTTTGAGTCCATATTTCCCCTAATGTAGAATATTGAATCAATTCAACATCACTAATTCCACTACCCTTAGATTGATGAAGGACAAGCAACTAACCTTTAATACTACACTCCACAACTACAATAATATGGTTACCTTGATTATTTTCCAACAATAGGTTTCCTTTTTTAGCTTTGCATTAAGTATGTTGCCCCTTTGTTTTAGTTGAATGAAAATCTTACAGAGCTAGAGGTTCTTGCATCTAAATAAGCTCTTTATGAGATACCAATAACAAATATTCCTCTTCTTCATGTTTTAGAATCAAACAACAACATTTGCAATAGTCTCTCTTTTGTGTTTCAATGATTGTGAAATATATTTGTGACTAATTCCATTTGGATCTCTTAAGCTCGACTATCTAGAAACGAACTCATACATCCCATCATTGTCAACTATTAGTGGGATAACAACAATTTCCACTTTCTTATCCACTATTTGGTACTCTGTTTCCACAATAGCTTCTACCTTTTTATTCAGCCATATAGGTCTTCATATTAAGAAAACTCCTTTATTACTTGAAACATATCCAATGAGAAAAGGTTTTTAGAAAATCGTAGTTATCTACTAATGATGCTTACCTTGAGCTACAATAGTCCTAGAAAATATTTGTTCTTCACAAATGCTTATATCTAAAATACATAGTGCTTTAGACCACTTTCAACCACATTTATAACATCCTTGATCAACTTCTAGATTTCAAATCATGTACTAAAATTTTTCTAGTAGTCATGGTTTTATTGATCCAAAGTAACTCACATCTCCTCTAGAAACATAATTATTTATATGAGCTAAAGATAAAAAATTATAAGTCACACATACTATTATAGTATTATTTTTGGTTTTTTGAAGCTGGAACGATTGAAAAAGCTTAAGTATGTTTGACCTAATGTACAAGAAACATGATAGACTAGACCAAAACTCAATTAGCATAAACATATGGTAAACTATCCCAAACTTTTATATCCTTTCTCTCTAGATCTTAATGATGGGCTAATGATTTTTCAAATCAATATATCTTAGGAAAAGGACTATAGTGAGATAAGGAAATCCTAAGAGTTAACACTAATGACTACCCCCACGGGAAGAAGTTATGCTTTAATCCACACATTTGTTCAAGGTTGAGGTTGTTTGATACTTAGAAATATTTAGCCAAGTCATGCTTGTAATCAATCTAAAAATGAGCACTTCCATGATTTCCACTAGTGATTATATGTACCATTATCCCAAGAGAGCAAGTAGATTTTAGTAACCAAGTAAATGCATGATTCTCATTTACACATACAGAACCATAGTCACATACAAATGTAACCTTCCAAGATTGGGTACTATCGGTATATGTACACATGGTATAAGGTTTTTCTATCTTATGGATAGTCACATACATATGTAACCTTCCAACATTCGGTACTATCGGTACATGTACACATGGTATGAGGTTTTCCATTTGATGGATAGTGAAGTCTATGTTTTTGGCAATCCATTCGATTCATTTTTGTAGAAAAAGAGAACTACATGAAACATTTTGGTATGTTGTAATGAAACACTTCCTTTAGTAATGATTACTAAAGTAATAAAGTGAAACTTCACCAATGGCTTTTCCTTCTATCCAAAGTCCATAATAATGCCAAAAAGAGTTGTTGGTCTAGAGATTCAAGATTCAAGATATTGTCAAAAGGCCTAAAAATATACCCTTTTTCTCTAGCCATACTAAAGATTGGCTAGAGACATGTACAAGGGCACAAGAATAAATGCTAGAAGTATCCTCTGTGAAGGGAGAGTGAGCAATATTAAGACACACTCAAAGTGAGTATACAACATTGGATTGGCTTTTTAGGAAAATGTTATGCTTTCCAAATACTTGTTCAAGGTTGAGGTTCTTTAATATCTATGGGAAATATTGGCCAAGTCGTGCTTCTACCACATAGCAAAAGAGTTTCTTGATACCCTCCCCCAACTAGTATCCATACAAGTATCCCAACTGACCAAGTAGATGCACAATTCTCATTTACCCATACAAAACCATAGTCACATACAAATGGAACCTTCGAACATTGTGTATTATCCATATGTATATAAATCATATAATGTTTTTTTATCAAGGCCAATGGTTCTAGCAAACTTTAAATTTTTAGGAAAAGAGAACTGCATGAAATCTTCCTCATGCTATATTGAAAGATTTTCTTGTTAGTAATGATGACTAAAGTAATAAGGTGAAATTTCAATAAGGCCTTTATCTTTTGTCCAAAGTTCATTAAATTGCCAAAAAGAGTTGTTGCTCTAGAGATTAAATATTAATAAGAATAAATAGTTGACCTTGTTGCAACATACCAGCCTTGATCTCAAAATGTGCTAGGGATCATATCAAATCAAAGGGGGGTCACATAATGCCCTATTTTACATGGCATAGACATTTGCATATCGTACACATGAGGTAACTTGTAAGAGTGCATAGTTTACATGAGAATTGCAAGATTTTTCAGAGCAATGTGATCAAAATCCTAATTTACTCTTCTGGAAAAAAAAAGTAGGACATAGATGCAAGCTCTGAAAGCACTACACTCAAGTAGATTAAGGATCTCCAGGAGAATACATATAAACAATGAATCTCTTACTTGCCTCATCGGCATGATGAGTAATGATTAATATGCCTATAAAAATTTAATGCCAACAAAGAGAGGGAATGAGAAACCTTTAATTGACAAAGAGATGGATGATGTGAGGTCATATTCGTATCATTCATATTGCAATAATCAAAGAATCCAAAAGCTGAGGCGAAGGAGAGCATATTTTAACTAATACAAAAACTAGTGAATGTGATATTATAATGTCTTCATTTAACTTAGTGACAATGGTAAGCCAATAGAGTACCTAGCATATGGTTGCTTGTCATAACTCATTGATAGCTAGCTAGAAGGAGAACTTTTAGATGTCAGGCAGCATGACCAATAAACCTAGCCCTTGGCAAGTGAAATGAAAATGTTGTTAAGGCATATCTATACCCAAGAATGACAACCAAAATTGTACAATTAGAATGGTCAGCATGTTGTTTTGTTTGTAGATCAAATGGAATCCAATTGGCAAGCTTATCAAATAGCTAATTTTAATCCTTCAAGTGTAATGCATGATACACATGTGACTTGTCGTCATAACATTGCATAAAAAAGCCAAAATTGACGTTGATGATAATACACATGAACCGCTTATATCATGGCGGCTTCAGTGTCATGACAAACAATCGATCCACCTCAGAATCCCTAAGTTTGGAGAAGAGGAGAAGGAAGCAGGCTACTGATTATAGAGTACCTAGCTAGCTTTTGCTTTGGAAGCCAAAAGAGAATGAGAAATGCGACGTACGTAACACAAACTTACCACGTGGGAGGCCGAAGGAGAACGCTATTAAGGCGTCGTGTGACATTAGATATCAATATGTGCAAAAGCCCTATAGAAGTATTAATGGCGCCACGAGAGCTGATAGTCTCGATCGTCGCTACGCCTCGCATGGGCTGGATCATTATAAATAGGCCTCATACTCCTACAGGTGAACTTGACGTTCCTCCAACAACCAACCCCCAACATTCTAATTCTTCGCTGGTGGGCAAACGCTGTGCGGAACACATGTAAGTGAGGTACCTCAAGCGCCGTGGTACGTTTTTCCTTTCTCGTTTTCTAATATTTTGCAGTTACTCTGAATCCCTGGCTGCGTTTATGTATTGTTGCAGTCTAATTAATGCCTGGTATGGTATGGAAATTGCAGCTGCAGCTCGCTGCTTGTCTCTCGGAGTTATCTTTCAAGCATCGCTTCACGCGTTGCAAGTGAAGAACGTGGCAGCTGCACCCGTCGACGTTCGGCGAACTGCCGACATGAATGAGCTGGGTGTACTGGTGGATCTGATCGTGCGCACCTTTAGGCTGCCGGAGAAGTATATGTGTTTCGATCACCTAGCGCCAGAGGTCCAGGACCGACTCCGAAAGCACTTCAAGAAGATGGCAACAGTGGAGAAATCAGTGAGATGCCCTACCTGCGGGACGCCGGACGAGGTCAAGTTCCGGTACTTTAACAACAGGAGCATAGGGCTGAACAAGAAGCCGCGTCGGCTTCTTCAGCCCCGATACCAGTGCCGTCGCAAGGCTTGTACTCTTGAACGTCCTTCGGGATTCACCTTGCCGCCGCCGAATTAAATGAGCAAGCATCGCAAGCTGCCAACCCGACTATGTAGGCCCGGCCTAGCTATCGTTGCTGGCTGCTTCTTTTTGGTAATGTTTTGGTCTTCTGGCGCCGGCCCGCCGAATGCGTTAATAAAAAAGTCTCATCGTTTCTCTAGATTCTACTCTTCTTTCAAAGAGCAAATGTACCGATCACTGGAAAGCGGCCTGCATGTCGATGTCCTTAAATGAACTGCGACTCTCCAATATGGTCCAGTAGTACTTCCATGCATGTCGAGGTCGATGTTCTTAACTCAAGTCCAATACCGACGTCGAGACTAATTCCATGCAAGTGGTCTAGTAGCCCATGGATATCGATGTACTTAGTTTCGAGCACTCTGGGTCCAATTATTCCATGCATGATGATGTCGATGTCCTTAATTGAAGTTCAATATTGTTGCGATTATTTCAATGCTTGTGGTCCAATAATTCCTTGGATGTTGATGTCCGTAAGTTCCTTCGTATGGTCCAGTAATTCCATCCATGTCCATTTCCCCAATATTGTTGAGACTAATTCCATGCATGTCAATGCCCTCAATTGAAGCGACTCTCTGAATTCACTCAGGTTCATGGGTATCTTGGAGGAACTAACATGCGTGCGCGAAGGACAACCTCCTATTCTGATAATTTTGTAATGTTTTATTTTTTGTGAGACCTTACACATATTTTAACAAATTCAAAATTTTTAATAAATATCTTAATCTATGAAAAATATTTTAAACAGTATAAAGAATTTTTTAAGATGACCCAAACCCCCTATTCGTGCCATATCACAATGGCCTTTTTTTGTCATTTTTAGATATTTTTGGGCTTAAAAATAGTTTTTAAATAGCAAATGAGCTCAAAAATTTCTTTTAAAAATTCTTGTTTTTTTAGAGCTAATAATTTTTGGATTTTTTTGAAGAATTTGATAGATGTATATCTTACTTTAAAAAAACCATAACATTATTATAGAGTCACATGTGACCACTATCCTAAAGTTTATTTGTTATAGAAATTCTATCTTCTTTAGGAGCTTTAAAAATATATAAGAGATATTGAATAGTTATATATTTTTTATATAATATATATTTTAAATCATTTTAACTAATAATTCTATCAAATCACTAAATTATTTTTATTTTATAGCGAGAGTATCTTTTTGAAGAGTTATGAAATATAGTCACATCTTGACTAAATAATATATTCTATCCTTTTGAGCTATAGAAAAAAATTGAAGAGATATAGAATAATTATATCTATTATCATGGGTTTGATGTAAAATTTTGACTATTAATGACTTATTTATTCAACTTCATTTATTTATCAAAAGTTTGTATGGTTATGTGAATGACTCCACTAATAATTTATTTATCTAACTTTGTATAACATCATATAATACTCTATAAACTATTTTTCGAAAATAAAAAATATCATGAATGTTATAGAATAAAGGAGATCTATAATATTATTTTGATGGTTTTTTTTTTTGTGAAATGTGAGATATATTACATTTGATGAAAGATATACAAGGATAAGGAATCAATTGTGTAGTGATGCTTTCAATCATAAAATCAATCTGCTTTAGAATCAGAGTTTTGAGAGAAATAAATAGAGTGAAGTTCTTTCTATTTCTTCTTACAAATCAAGGGAAAAGACATTTAGGTATTGAAATCTAATAGTGCTATTAAGAATCACAATCGAGGATATTGGAACCCGATAGTGCTATTGAGAATCACAATTGAGGGTATGATGATGAGAAAGTGACTCCCAAGAGCTAATATCAAGTAAAAAGGTGTACCCTCTGAAACATCGTGCACACATGAAATCCTCTTAGTCCTAAGTTGATACGATACACAATATCACTAAATTTTATATATTAAAAGGTTAATATTTTATATATTTTATATATTTTAATAGATCAAAAATTGAATAATAAATAGTCTTTATTTATTACTAGGTAAATATTTTTGTCTCCCAAAAATCAAAGTAATTCTTTTTTTCTAATTATAATATATTATCCTTGTCTTATCCATTAGTGCTTACTAAAAAGTTCATATTATAACACTGTATAATGAATATATTCTATTTTCAAGTGTCAAGATCAAGGTGAAGTTTTTCACTTTCTATTCTATTAGCTTGAGGTTTATCATTAGTATATGTATCCCTACCAATTTGTATCAGCACCATGAGACTCTTTTAACCATTTCTTATAAATAAAATTGAAGAGATTGAAGAAAAAGCCTAGATTTTGTTGAAACAAAATCTTACAGAATTGATGACTTAGGGGACGAAGTAAAGATGTGGCTTGGATGTCCCAACCTAGTTGGATCTACTAAAAATTGATGAGCTGATCTTGTTTCTCGTCCATGGAGAACCATATCTCTATATCTCAATCAACAAGTAAGTAGTATTGGTCCTCTATGTAGAGACTCTTTATATTGTTGATCACCTTCTCAAGATTTTGTGAAAGGAGATGAAGAGAGACTAATCCAAATTGCTGGTAAGAACCATACGTGATTTTCGTGAGAAATTTTACAATAGATTCAAATCAACTTTAAGAACTAAGAAACGAAGAGAGGAGAAGAAAATGATTTTTCAAATAAATGTAGACAAAAAAAGTGTGATTTTAGTGGAAAATGTGATTGTAGAATATATTCTCTCATTAATCATGTATGAATGGCCAAATTTAGAGGGTTCATTCTTTTAAAACCTCAACTAATTAGCAACTTAATTATTTTTTTATAAGTGCCCTTTTTGAAATGGTTTTGACCCTAATGACAATGCTTAGTAGAGTCATCATGAAAATGTGGAGTTTCATGTATCTCAAGGTTCTAATGGGTACCAATAATTATCCAAGGAGTTGAGTCGTATGAATGAGGGAACTCTTGGGGGTATATACATGCTTAACAAACCAATAGATAGTAAATTTAATGAGCTAATTACTAGTATTAAGAACTTGGGAAGAAAAATGTAGGAAGCACAGCGTATAGTGGGTAGTATTCCGGCTGGAAGAGACCCATATTCCACTCCACTTCTTGATCCTACAATTTTTGAGATAGGAGAACCTTCTAAACTTAAAGTCACTTATCAACCTAATTCATAATTGACCAAGAATAAATCATAACCTCAATTTAGCCAAAGGATTGACAATAGGCATGAAGAGGATGTATGCATACATGATGAAGAGCATGGGTCTGATCCCTTCTACAATTCATTCTATCCTTAGCCCTCTACAATGATAAGAAGAGTCGATGCCAATCATGATTATAGATAAGAGGGTGCAAGAAAATCTAGGCATGATCAACCTCCAAGAGAGCAACACTCATTTGAAGGACCCTCTAATCAAGGAAACAGTTAGCCATTTCAGCAAGGTTTTAGTAGTAATCCACATGGATAACCCTATCAAAAGTAATAATATTCATGAAATAAAGATTCTTGGAGACAATAATCATTTGAATAACCCAACTCTAATCACTCCCTATACAATGATTGTGAGTATAAACATAATATCAACATTACCAACCTTTAATAGAGAGATAACTCTTCCCCTATAAAGTGGAAAGAATGGATCTATAAGCTTAAAATGTACTTTACCCTTTACCCAAGGAGGAATGAAGCCAAAACTTCTTACATAGCCCTTCACCTTGAAGGCTATGTCCACAGTTGGTGATAGTATATACAAAATATTAGGGAAGACTTAGGTACATGGGATGAATCAAGCGAGTAATATTTGATGTATTTGTATCTCCAATGGAAAAGGAAAAGTTGTGAAGAAAATGGTATAAGGAGGACCCTTATGGAGATTTCACTTTGCCACTCTCATGCCATATCAAATCATCCACAATATAGAGCGACAAGGATTGTGCCAAGAGATTATACTTTGTTGCGCTCACACTGTATCAATTACTCCAGGATATGGTGCGAATAGAACCCTGTGGAGTTTCAATTGCACTCGCATCATATCAACTTATCCTCTACATGTCGTATTAATAATACTTCTAGCAAATAGTTTTGTATTGCTCTTCCTATCATTTTCTATTAAGCAATGATAGCAAGGATAAAGTATATAGCAAGGAAAGTTTATATTGAGAGCAAGAATAGTGAACAAGAGGCAAGACCATCAAAAGTTCCACAAGCTGTTGTCCCTTTCGAGATCCCTCCTACCCTTGGTTTTCTCGAGTCTCCTTCTATGCAATTAAAACAATCAAGTGCAGAGAGTGTATCTTCTCCTCCTGCCCAAGGCAAGGTCCATGTGGTTAATGACCAACCCTATGATCTTGCTGGATAGTCC
Source organism: Lygodium microphyllum (assembly GCF_053477565.2). Classification (NCBI taxonomy): domain Eukaryota; kingdom Viridiplantae; phylum Streptophyta; class Polypodiopsida; order Schizaeales; family Lygodiaceae; genus Lygodium; species Lygodium microphyllum. The sequence continues at coordinate 65,417,895 of NC_141143.1, read as the reverse complement.
TCTCTCCTACAACTGCTAAGCTTTCAATCTCCCCTAGAGCACTTGATCAACCAACATATCAATCTAGACCCTCTTTTGCTCAAGTGAGCCTTTTAGACCAAGGAGAAAGAGAAGTTCTTGGTTTTACTATATGCATAATTGTTTTTGTGAGATAATGCCTACAGAGCAACATAACTTTTATCAAAGTTATCAAGGATATTTCTAATAGATTATCAAGAGTGTCGACTAAAAGTTGCAGGCAAATGAAATGGAAGCTTGCAGCGATTCTTTGTCTTTAGGAGGCAGTTGAAGACTTTGTTATTAATTGTATTAATGATGCTTATATTGTTGTCGCAAATGCTCATAGGATCACTATGAAGAACAAATATTTTAGTATGGTAAGTAGAATCATATAAAATGCTCGACAAGATATTAAGGCCCTTGCCCACTACTGATAAAAAAAGCCTTTGAGTTCCTTAACATTCCCCCAAAATTATCTAGGAAAGCAAAACACCCAAAGATCAAGGATGTGATACATCTATATCCAATAATTAGGACCACATCTCACCTAGAGTTTGTCCAACAAGAAAAAACGCAAGAGATCATAGAAACCAAGGATGATTTTTGCAAGAGAACAATAGATGTGCTTGGCCCAATTAATTATAAGAGAATAGGTGGGGTGTATGTACAAATGGTTGTCAATATTTATTGCATCTCTTCTGAACAAGAGGACTATCTTAGCATATCTCTTGAGGACAAGTCAATACTAGTTGTTAAAAATGTATCTCTAGTTCATTGTTGCATAAGGTAATACGTTTTGACTTACAAAATTTTTAGTATCTAGAATGTTCGTGTTGTTGATTGTTATCATGACTCATATATGTGGTGGATAAGGGAGCAATATATTGAGTTGATTTTGGATAGGAAAATCACACTAGTTGATTCTTAAACTCCTCTCCACAAAAATGTTTTCCAAAGCCTTCCTATAATGTTGTCCATTTCCTCTTCTCCAAAATTTCTACTTGGCAAGGATACATTTGTCCTTTGTAAATGTGCTATTTTGAAGCATGCCACCAAGATATGCAAGGGTATAAACCATGATATTTATATTCTTCTTGCGATCCTTCCAACTGCCATGGACTTTTGAATATACTGACATATTTTGAATTTAAAACTGTGCATTGTTGCCTTATCAAGAATCTTCCAATTTAGAGGTGAAAGACTTGGCAATGGAAAATCCTCCATATCTCCATCTGTACCTCCTCAAGAGGGAACGAGAGAATACGCATAACATATTAAAGCCCTTCCCTGAATAAAAGAACATGTAGTCTAATCAAGATAGATAATGTTTGTGAACACTTGATGAATCTCACGGAAGATTCCACTTAATCTTTCCACAGGTTGCCATTTAGTACTTGTTGATAGGAATATTTCTACAACCAAGAACTCATTATTAGTACTTTCTTAAATGAGAAAAATATTACATACATTATCAACTCAACACTTATAATGTGTTTGCTAGAAACACGCTTGTTTGGATGTAAACATGTTGCACTTTGATAAACATCCTTCAGTCATAATTTTGAAAGCAATAATACGTCCCTTCTAGTGATGTTTTATATATATCCTCTCATTTTCTCCTTTTCACCTTCTACAAAACTAAGATAAGAAACATGATGAGGTGAAGACACAAGTCCAAGGGATGGCCCGGGAGATAAGGAGGAAATTAGAAGAGATGAAAATAAAGTTAAGAGAAACTATAGTGCAGCTTAAGCACGAGAGAAACAAGGTACCATGGTTGACTTAAGAGCAATGAAGATGGTAGGAGAAGTGGAACAAGCATTATTGGCCACATTGTAAATCATGGAAACTAATTTGGGAAACACCCTCCTAGAGGAGAGCCAGTACCAGGAGATTGGCCGGGAACTTTTCTCAATCATAATGGACAGCAAGGAGATCTTCTCAGAGGAAACAAATAGCAAGGGCACTGACCTAGAGTCTAGGTGTTAACAATCCTGGATTTATGTGGTTTTAGGGGAAGGGAATGGGACTATGCCTTATGGCAGAGAGGTCGAACTTTGCATCCCTCTCATTTCCCATTCTCCTTGAACCAAGTACAGCGTGAATCCACTTCGGCCCTGGCATTTCTACGTAAAGTAGTTCGCTTGGGGTTCGACTCTAGTTGCCGTTTAGGAAATGACCAGTAGGGGAAACCCTAATTCAAGTCAGTCCTAAGTGGGAACGGCCAGAATACTTCCGCTACGTGGTAGACGCGGAAAGTCCTAGATCACAAACCCCGTGACATTCCATGGGAGTGTTGGGCAAAGCTTTCTAGACCTCCTTTCTAATGGACTGCTGAGATGTGTCCTAAAGGGAGGTGGACACGTTACAAAATGTTTTATTAAGATCGACATTTGTTACATTGTCTAATGAAGAAATTATCTATCCAATGTTTAAAATAGGTTCTATGAATGTAATTAATGCTTTGAAAAGGTAGAGGCATTACTTGTATGCATCGAGTTTATAGCATAAGATGGATCATCACTATTTGAGTGATGTCTAGAATTAAAATTATCTCAAAGGGCATAAGGCTACATTGTTGAACTTATGCAAGATTTCAACCTTGAGACCCATGTGTTGCAAAGGACCCTTTGATCAAGTCATTACATACTAGCCATCAGATATGTGAAGTGAAAGCCAAGATGGATTGCTATTAAAAAGCTAAAATGAGTTGGGACTTGCATAAAGGCTCAAATAACATGGAATCTTGAGTGAAGCATGCTCAAGCAAAAAAGATAGAAAGAATCTTGTATCCAAAGTGGACTTTCTTTGAATGATGCGACATTTTATATGAATGTCATGATATAAAAGATCTAACATTAGTTCAAAGAAATAGATTTAAATGCTATATGTGATTGGATAATTGAATTCTACTTAAAATCCATCAACCCTTAGCTTCATGAAGGCATAGGCTCTCTTATAGTAGGAATGCGTTTGGGTGATGATTCTATGTTTGGATGTGCATTTGCCTCTATTGGCATGGGAATTGATCCCTAACCTTTCTCGTGGAGGTGGACTTTCTAGGATCTTGAGGATTAGTTGTCAACTCTAGACTCGATTCAAGGAAAAGTCAACTTATCTATTTGATTTAGATAAAGCTTCCTCCTTATGGATGTGGAAATATGTCCCAAACCTTTCTCATGAAGGAGAAGGGTTTCTAGGATCTCGAGGATGAGTTGTCAACTACTGGGCTCAATTCAAGGACAAGTCAACTTATTGATTTTCTTTTGAGCAAGATCTCTCAAGATTATTGTGCATTAGAAAAGGAATTGTAGCAAGGATTATGATCATCTTTCATTATGGTGCAATAATGTTTATGCAAAAAACATCTAATTACATGAGACATGATCTGGGATAGTCATTAAATCTTTTAAAAAGGAATCAAGCATGTCACTTGGTTAACAAAGATGTAATCAATGTCCATCCATGATGGCAGGGTAGCCACGAGTCAAATCTTTTGAGCTTCAAGGTCATCTTTCAATATATCTCCAATGTGTGTACAAGATTTGTTGTGCCTAGGTTTTGTAAAGATCTTCTCTCTCTCTCTCTCTCTCTCTCTCTCTCTCTCTCTCTCTCTCTCTCTCTCTCTCTCTCTCTCTCTCTCTCTCTCTCTCTCATATATAGTACACTTTAATCTTTCCATTTCCTTATGCATAGTTCAAATCTCCCACTTTCTATTGCTCCCAAACTTAAATTTCAAGCACACATACTTTTGCACTATATCACAATACAATTTTGCTACTAAAAAAATGATTATTATACTATTGTCCTAGCATTTATGATGAAGGATGAAGGTTATAGTGGTAAAGTGATACCAATATAGTGATCTCTCTCTGTAGGATCACATTGTCAACTTTTGGGGTGAATATGAGTTAATTTTTTGTTTTCATTTTTTAGCAAGCTTCTACATGACTTTTGTGCATTGGTGAAAGTAGTTCATGTATTAGTGATTCAGTATCTTTTCAAAAAAATGGTGATATAATACTTGATGTAGCATTGTCAATGTAAGTGCATAGTTAACTATAGGCAATATCCACTACTAATTTCTTCACAGTGAAGGAAGGCAAGAAGAAGAAGAACCACTATTGGGTTTCTAGTAAGAAGGGGATCTTACTCAAGATTGTCCTCATAAGAAAACCCTACATGTGGAAGATTTAGCCTCAACTTGTAACATGCCCGCCTATTGGCTATCTAAGCACGTTTTAGCGGTCCATGGAGAAACGAATCTAAGCATCACCGCCCGACACTCCCATGGAATGTTTCAGGGTTTGTCGCCTAGGGTTTCCCGAGTCCAGCCTCGCAATGGAACTTTCACAATTGAACCCACTAGGATCGACCTGAAATCTGGGTTCCTAGTTATCGAGGTCTCCTAATAGCATTCTAGCGTTGGGTTTTGAATATCTTACTTTACACAGAGATACCCAATCCAAAGCAAATCCATACCGTACTTGGTTCAAAGAGAATGGTAAACAAGAGGGATACGCCGCTCAACCTCTCTACTCGTAGGGCATAGTCCCATTCCGATCCCCTAAAACGGCATGAATCGGGTTCTAACCTAGCATTACCTAAAGTCAACCAGCGATAAATCCTTGTGAGAAGCCTCCCAATTCTTTGGGACCACCCTGTCGTAGGACAAACGCATCAGGGATTCCATCCACCCGCTTTCCTTGATAGCTTTATTTTTCTAATGAGGTTCTACCACATTTATGAGCGACATCTAAAATCAACTTCATTAATTGAGCCTTTTAGGGCACATGTTTTGTTTGCGTAATTTACAACACAGACACAAAAACAAAACAAGCAGTCCTTTTGAGAAACAAGTTCCTTAACTTATCTTCAAGTTAATCTTTGTCTCTTGCCCATACAGGAGAATTATGCATCCCTTCTGTCCAACAAAAGTACTTGGTCCAAATCACATGGCACCAAAATTTCCATCCTTTATCTAGAATAGGATCTTCCAAGCCTCCAGACGTTGGGCTCACAGCAGTCTATAACTCTGTTCCAGACTCGACAAGGGGTGTCCAGAGCTCCACTATAGATTTGAGATGGGAGAGCATAAGAGAAGATGGATAAGTCGAGGATCGAGATAGAGAGAATTGTGCAGCCTCTCGGGGTAACTCTTCTCTCTCTCTCTCTCTCTCTCTCTCTCTCTCTCTCTCTCTCTCTCTCTCTCTCTCAAGCTCTCTCTCATAGTCTCTTGGAGAGGTATCCTTCTCTCTTCCTCTCTCTCATAGCCTCTCGGGGTCTCCTTATGCTCGCTTGTGCCTCCCTATGCCTCATATTTATAATGAATTAGAGAGAAGGGGATAAGGCTAAGAACAAGAGTGGAGGGGCTCTTGGAAGACCAAGACTCATTGATCTGATGCTCAAATCATAAATCTGATGGTTGCATTGGCTCCAAATGAGGGGTAACTACATGTAGACTACTATCACGGTGCGTTGTCATGATGTTATGAGAACACTGTGTGAAAAGTATGAAATGCATCATCATCCAACTTCTTTATTGATCTAGAGAGTCAATGCGATCTGAGCCATTAGTACTAGTGTGAGTTGCATGGATTATCCAAAAATACTAGATTTTTGGATAATTTTAGTCTATTTTTTATATTATTTATTGTAAAAATCCAAAAAGTTAGAAAAAACTTCTAGATTAGGAAGGCATGCAAAAGACTAGTGGCTTTTTCAGCCAATTAGGAGATTTTCACAAGAAGGACAGATTGACAAAATCGCCCGCGTCGCGATCACTGTAAATAGGCTAAAAACTGCAAATTGAACTGAAAGAAGGAGTGATCTGGGAGATCTGTGAGCAAGTGTCCTAAGGTTTTGAACACTGTGTCATTGTGTTTTGTAGTGGTGATCACCTTAGAGTCATTAGCAAGGGCTCATTTATGAGCGATTTATCATGGACTTTTGATTTAGTTTTGGGTCAATAGACCATTTGAGCACCTAAGATTGAGCACCCTTCCTTTTGGTTGTTCTCCTCCACTATTTTGGTTGATGTTTCTTGTTCTTAGTTTTTGGGGCATGAGATTGAGGATCATAGATGTCACTGGAGAGTTCGGGCAGCCACACCAAGGCGTTACCTTCATAGTAGCCTTGGCCCATAGCAAGACTTTTGGAACCCTATGCTGCTTAGTCACATGTGAACTATATGATGCCAACTCCACCATTTAGGCCTCTAGTTTGAGACACAAAGATTGTGCATTTCCAACAATGATTAATGTTTGTGAGACTATGGTCTATGCTTGGGAACTCAATTGATTGTTTGGGCTGTAGATTTGGCGATGGGTTCTAGATGGTGGTGGCACTTTGCACAAGGCATACATTGTGGTAGACTACCCCCCTCCTTAGGGTTGACATGGTACTATAGGCTTTTGGGTGGACGTGGTGCTCTTGTTGAAAGCCGTTACTATTCTAACATGTGATTGATGCCAAGGTGGATGTGTTGTGAATCCTCATTTCAATGGGCTTACTTTTTGAACATCCGTCCCAAAAATGATTCCTTACCAACACTTTGCTTGTTAGATAGTACGTAAAAGATGATGGGTAGACTCTCAGTCTCAATAGAAACCATTAGTTTTCATTTTTCCAAGAGTGGAAAGGACTGCCCCACAAATGGGTTAAGTTTTGCATTGGTTGGTTGAAACCGGGGTTGACCCATGGTGGTCTAGTGTTCATGTATTAAGATATTTGAGTCGCATCTCTCATCAATTAGTGCATCAAGGGTACATGCCTTCTGGGTAGTTACATTTATTTGCAAGTAGGATGATGCTACTCCTTCTTCATCCACCTCCTCGAGTTCAATGATGGCTACAACCCTCACATTTGTTGGTGTTTCTATCATCAGAGGTTCATGAAATGGATGTGACAAAGGTATTACTTTCTTCTGTGACTTGCATTGAAAAAACCTATGCCCTCTCCTTCTAGGGTTTCAAGTTTCACATTCCCCCTTCTAGTGATATTGCAAACCTTGAAAGGTCCCAATCTCCTAAACTTCATTTTTTTCTTGTGTCCCTTGACAGAGTACATTAAGAATAGTCTCCTTATCCAAAGTCTCATAGTTTGACGTGTTTGTCAAACCAACTCTTATGTCTTGCCTTTTCACAAATTAGAGCTCAGGTTGCAATGAGACCAATCTTGGATAGGCATTCGAGCTTGACCAACTGATTCATCCATGCTTCTTGACCCTCCCATCTCTCTTGGGCTGCTATTCTCAAGCTTGGAATAAAGAACTCTACTAGTAGAATAACTTCGATTTTGTAGGTCAATCTAAATGGGGTCTACCCTATAGCTATTTTATAGGCCATCCTATATGCCCATAAAGCTACCATGAGCTTGTTGTCCTAGTCACTATGTGAAGTAAAGACTAATTTTGTTAGAACACGCACCAAGATCTTGTTCATGGATTCACCTTGACCATCGGCTTGAGGATAGTATGGTGAGAACTTTCTATGGATTATTAAGAAGGTGGATAACAAGTGAGCAATCACTTCATCGATGAAGTGTGTGCCTTGGTTACTAACCAACTCTATGGGGCAACCAAACCGTGAAATTACTTGCTCCCAAAGGAACTTAACCATGGTCCTAGTATCATTTTTTCAATTTTCTTGAGATTTGTGATGTAGCCTGTGGTAACAATGATGTACTTGGCTTGGGAGTATTGTGCTACAACATGGCTAATTAGACTAATGAAGTTGATTCCTCACTTCTTGAATGCATGGTGTATGCTTAATGGGATCAACTTCATTTTATCCTTACAAGTAAGGACTTTGGTCTGTTGGCACTCATCATAATGGTTCATAAACTTAGCTACATCTCTAAGTAGCATTGGCCACCACCATTGAGACTAGAGCACCTTTTGTGTTGTAGTTTCTCCACTCAAATGTCCTCCAATAATCCTACCATGTAATTCCTTGAGAACATCATACATTTTATGTTCGTAGATACATTTTCTTGAGTCTATCCTATCTTAACCGATACAGTTGACCTGCAATCAACTGTTAGGGTTGGATCTTCAAGATTAGTCTTTTAAACCTAGCTTTCTCTATGGGTCATTCTAACAATTTGTTCTTGAGGATGCGTACTATGTCATCTATCCAATATGGTGTGAGGTATGCTCTAAATTATTCTCATTCACTAGACATTCTGAAAAGATGTGCATCTGGTAGGTCGTCCACTAATTCCCTGTCCAACAGCTTCTTCTATGGGTATGTGGGATGTATGATCTGTCATATAGTGCCGTTTGCCCTTGTGTACAACCACAAAGAAGTCAAATTCCAAAACCAAGAGTAACCATTGAACAATGCATCCTGTTGCATATGGTTTGTTCATAAGATAAATCAATGCTTGATTATCCACAAGGAAGGTAAAGGGTGTTGCTAGAAGATATTGTATAAACTTCTTTATGGCGAGCACCATGGTTAACCCTTCCCTCTCTGTTGTGGAGTAGTTCATTTATGTATCCATGAGTTGTCTACTATCAAAGCTCATTGGATAGTCTAGGTTATGTTTGTGAGTTTGGCACAACACTACCTTCACAGTAAATTTTGATGCATCAACGTGCATGTGAAAGGTAATGGACCAATCTAGGGCGAGATAGAAGCTAAATTTAGAGCATATTTAAGCCTTTTATAGGCCTATTGACATTCTTGGGTCCACTTGAATACTATTAATAACTTGTAAACAAGTCTAACAATCAATGCATAGTTCAATAAAAACTGATGGTACTATCTTTTGTGTGGCCTAAGAAACATTGAACTCCCTTAAAGTCGGTCGGAGGGGGAAGGTCTATAATCACCTTGACTTTAAAGAAGCCTGTGGCTATCCCATTTCTCAACATAACATGCCCTAAATTACAACTGTGCTTCACTCAAAACTGGGAATTTAAGGGGTTCGGTGAGAGACTATATTGTCGACGCCATTCAAAGAGTATTTGCAACTTTTCCAAGTGCTCTTCCTAGTTGGTGTGGATACATAGGTTATCGATGAATAATTCCAACCATTTTCCAAGAATATCCTTGAAGATAGCATACATGAGGCATTGGAAGGTAGCAGGAGCATTGGTCAGTATCCTAGGTCCAAACATTCGTAACTTCTAGTAAACAACATGAAAGTGGAGTTTAGTCATCGAATGCATGTTACTAAGTCATCCTTGATATCCATGGCCATGTTGGAGCCACTTCAAGAATGGATGGTTGTGGCTGCGATGGTTTGAGGCATGCTGCTAGTGGTGGTGGTTTGGGTTTGAACTAGACAAGTTGATGCATGTACTTCCACTTGGGATTCTCACTAGGTATGGCAAGCTTGGTTTGAGTAGTTTGGAGTTTGATTGATACTGTGTCATTGTGTTTTACAATGATGATCACCTTAGAGTCATTAGGCAAGGGCTCATTCATGAGTGATTGCTCATGGAGTTTTGGTTGAGCTTTGGGTTTATAGACCATTTGAGAACCCAAGGATTGAGCACCCTTCATTTTGGTTGTTCTTCTCTCCTATTTCGGTTGACATTTCTAGGTATTGGTTTTTGGGGCATGAGATTGAGGATCGTACATGTCACTGGAGAGTTTGGGTAGCCTCCTCAAGTGTTAACTTCATACTAGCCTTGGCTCGTAGTAGGGATTTTGGAATCCCATTGTGCTCAGTCACATGTGAACTAAAGGCATGCCAACTCCACCATTTAGACCTATAGTTTGAGGCACATAGATTATGCATTTCCAATGATTGATGTTTGCGAGATTGTGATCTATGCTTGGGGACTCACTTGAATGTTTGGGCCGTAGTGTTGGGGGTGGGTTCTAGATGGTGGTGGCACTTTGTACTAGGCATACATTGTGATAGACTACCCCGCTTCTTAGGGTTGACACTAGGTTTGGCTATCAATGGTACTACAGGCTTTTGGGTGGCTGTGGTACCCCTGTTAAAAGTCATTACTGTTCTAACATTACTAATGTGGCAAGGTGGATGCATTATTAGTTTGTTGTAGTCAACATTACAATGAGCTTATTTTTTTAACATATGTCCCAGCAATGATTCCTTACCAGCACTTTGGTTCTTAGATAGAACATAAAAGATGGTTGGTAGGCTCTCAGTCTTGATAGAAACCATTAGTTTGTATTTTCCCAAGAGTGGATAGGACTGCCCCCCAAACGGTCTAAGTTTTGCATTGGTTAGTTGCAACTAGGGTTGACCCATGGCACTCTAGTGTTCATGCGTTAGGATAATTGAGTGGGCTTCCTCATCAATCAGCGCATCAAGGATGCATGTCTTTTGGGCAGTTACGGTTATTTTTAGGTAGGCTGGTGCTATTACTTCCTTATCTATTCCTTGTTGAATGTTGAAATGACTTGATTTTTTGGATGATTTTTGTTATTTTCGTATGCTGAATGGTTGATTTTGAGTGACGATTAGTTTTTTTGAAAGTGTTTGAAGTGTTTTGGATGAGATTGATTATGTTTTGGAAGCTTATGATGATTTACAGTAGAAATATGAGGCTCTGTGACATTCTGATAGGTTCTGTTGAGGTTCTGATTGGTTCTGATTTTCTTCTCTTTTGTTTTTATTTTCTTCTGTATGAAGCATGGATTAATGATTGCGTGTGGCGTGCCTTTTCAATTCACCTTGCTCTACACATCAGCGCCAAAAATTCAAAAAATCATGTTAGAATAATAACCAATTGAATAATTGCAGCTAGCCACATAAATCAATTAATTGGAATTCCATACAATAATTAATTCACAAAGCTGTTAATACTCGTGTGGATAAAATGGTATCACCCACTCTCACACTTGCATCGACGCCCGGAAAGGATAGGTGTCCCCATCGACCTTCCACCTAAGACAATCCTTAGAAATGTGCTCCGCATTGATGGAGAACCATTTAAGGCGCTCATCCTGCCAATGTACACACAAAGGAGAACCATTTAAGGCACTCATCCCTTTGCGTAGGTGCTACCTGGCAACATACCCCCATCGAAATGGCATTGGAGACACTTGGGTTAACATTTTTAGGTTCACCAGATTTAGGAAACTTTGAAGGTAGATTGGGAGGTTTAGAATTGGAAACTGATTGACCATGATTATTAAGAACATTTCGCATCCATGGCCATCAGTTAAAAGGATTCTTTCCATATTGAGAATTGAAGTTACAGAAAGAATTAAAACTAAAGTTGTTACCCATGTTGTTACCATTGGATGCTGAAAATTACTTCGGTCTTTAGACTGCTTCTTTTCAGTGTCGTGAGCTAGGGATATGGCTTTGTCTAGATTATTGGGCTTGAACATGTTGACTTCGGCTTGGATGAATGGAATTAAGTTGAACATATACTTTCTCTTGAAGGTAGACTCAACCACTGGCTCCACCATTTCGAGCTGCAAGAGAGTGCTCCAAAATCTTTTTGTGTATTGAGGGATAGACTCACGTTCCCCTTGAATGAATAGGTCCCATTGTTGTTACATGCGGAGCTCGAATTGTGCATGGAGAAAATTTACAAGAATCTTCTTGCGAAAGTCATTCCATGTGAGAGGACGATCAACGCTTTTACGCATGACATCCCACCATAATGCAGCTTTCTCAATAAAATAATGAGATGCACATTTAATTTTATTACTTTCTAAGTATTTCTCATTGTCAAAATAAGCTTCGAACAGGCTTAACCATGACAAAATTTTGCGACCATCTTCAAGACCATCAAAAGAATTGAATTTGAATGTACGCTTGCTTATCTTGGACTCCCTTTAACTAGCATGGACATCCAAAGTACCGTTGATGGTGCGAACTAGGTTGTCATCGTTGGTAGAAATTTCAGTGGGCAGGACGCTTGAGGGACTTCAGTTCTTGCTCCAGTTGTACGCAGTGTTGACGCTCTTCTTCAAGTTGCATGGATATTAAATCCATACGCTACTCTAGGGTTGGCTCAGGAAGTGGTGATGTAGAATCGAAATTGGTAGTGTTGGATGGCCCTTCGTGTGACATGATTGCTTGATGGAGAAGGGCCATGGATGCGAAATGTTCTTAATAATCATGATCAATCTGTTTCCAATTCTAAACCTCCCAGTCTACCTTCAAATTTTCCTAAATCTGGTGAACCTAAAAATGTTAACCCAAGTGTCTCCAATGCCATTTCGATGGGGGTATGTTGCTAGGTGGCACCTACGCAAAGGGATGAGTGCCTTAAATGGTTCTCCTTTGTGTGTACATTGGCGGGATGAGTGCCTTAATTGGTTCTCCATCAATGCGGAGCACATTCCTAAGAATTGTCTTAGGCGAAAGGTCGATGGGGACACCTATCCTTTCCGGGTGTCGATGCAAGTGTGAGAGTAGGTGATACCATTTTATCCACACGAGTATTAACATCTTCGTGAATTAATTATTGTATGGAATTCCAATTAATTGATTTATGTGGCTAGCTGCAATTATTCAATTGGTTATTATTCTAACATGATTCTTTGAATTTTTGGCAACTGATGTGTAGAGCAAGGTGAATTGGAAAGGCACGCCACGCACAAGCATTTTAAAGATTATTTCCTCAAGAATTTATTTGGCAACTATTTGATTATTGTATTAGATGCACTGCTATTTCTTATAAAGCGTGCACATAGCCTCTATGTAAATATTTATTAGCAAAATAGATTTTTAGAAGATATGTCCAATAAAATATTAATGGTTCTAGAGAGTTGTGGGATGCACAACTACTAGCATCCATTAATTCAGAATGGTCTATCTCTTTTCCAGTACATCACTAAAGAATATCTTTTAACTCTAAGAATTAGACAACTTGAAAGAAGACTTGACGATGTTGAAAGAGTAGTGTAGAGACTAAAAGAGGTAATATTGTTTGTCTTCTATGTCTTACTACTAATTGGACGCTTCATAACTAATTCCTTCTAGTGGAGCATAAAATTTTACAAGCTCATAGTAGTCCTCTACACGTGCAATCATTGAGGGTGGGTCCATGATGCCTCTATAGGAAGAAGGTGGTCTCCGGAAGAGGAGGAGGCAATGCCATAACTCCCATATCCTTTAGCTTTTCTTCACTATAGCTTGTATGGTGAAGTTTGGCAACTAATTTCTCCCTTGTAGGCTCATAATTCCAAAGTCAGTCTTCTTGAGAGCCACTATGGCAACTCCCAATTAGGCCTCAAGCTCTTTGACTTGATTTTTCTGGTTTGTCATTGCGGGTGTCAGTACCTCATGGTACATTCTTTGTTGAGCAATGATAAAATTTTTGTATACAACCACCTACTCCTCGTACTGGCTCTCCTCTAGGAGGGTGTTTCCCAAATTAGTTTCCATGATTTACAATGTGGCCAATAATGCTTGTTCCACTTCTCCTACCATCTTCATTGCTCTTAAGTCAACCATGGTACCTTGTTTCTCTCGTGCTTAAGCTGCACTATAGTTTCTCTTAACTTTATTTTCATCTCTTCTAATTTCCTCCTTATCTCCCGGGCCATCCCTTGGACTTGTGTCTTCACCTCATCATGTTTCTTATCTTAGTTTTGTAGAAGGTGAAAAGGAGAAAATGAGAGGATATATATAAAACATCACTAGAAGGGACGTATTATTGCTTTCAAAATTATGACTGAAGGATGTTTATCAAAGTGCAACATGTTTATATCCAAACAAGCGTGTTTCTAGCAAACACATTGTAAGTGTTGAGTTGATAATGTATGTAATATTTTTCTCATTTAAGAAAGTACTAATAATGAGTTCTTGGTTGTAGAAATATTCCTATCAACAAGTACTAAATGGCAACCTGTGGAAAGATTAAGTGGAATCTTCCATGAGATTCATCAAGTGTTCACAAACATTATCTATCTTGATTAGACTACATGTTCTTTTATTCAGGGAAGGGCTTTAATATGTTATGCGTATTCTCTCGTTCCCTCTTGAGGAGGTACAGATGGAGATATGGAGGATTTTCCATTGCCAAGTCTTTCACCTCTAAATTGGAAGATTCTTGATAAGGCAACAATGCACAGTTTTAAATTCAAAATATGTCAGTATATTCAAAAGTCCATGGCAGTTGGAAGGATCGCAAGAAGAATATACATATCATGGTTTATACCCTTGCATATCTTGGTGGCGTGCTTCAAAATAGCACATTTACAAAGGACAAATGTATCCTTGCCAAGTAGAAATTTTGGAGAAGAGGAAATGGACAACATTATAGGAAGGCTTTGGAAAACATTTTTGTGGAGAGGAGTTTAAGAATCAACTAGTGTGATTTTCCTATCCAAAATCAACTCAATATATTGCTCCCTTATCCACCACATATATGAGTCATGATAACAATCAACAACACGAACATTCTAGATACTAAAAATTTTGTCAGTCAAAATGTATTACCTTATGCAACAATGAACTAGAGATACATTTTTAATAACTAGTATGGACTTGTCCTCAAGAGATATGCTAAGATAGTCCTCTTGTTCAGAAGAGATGCAATAAATATTGACAACCATTTGTACATACACCCCACCTATTCTCTTATAATTAATTGGGCCAAGCACATCTATTGTTCTCTTGCAAAAATCATCCCTGGTTTCTATGATCTCTTGCGTTTTTTCTTGTTGGACAAACTCTAGGTGAGATGTGGTCCTAATTATTGGATATAGATGTATCACATCCTTGATCTTTGGGTGTTTTGCTTTCCTAGATAATTTTGGGGGAATGTTAAGGAACTCAAAGGCTTTTTTTATCAGTAGTGGGCAAGGGCCTTAATATCTTGTCGAGCATTTTATATGATTCTACTTACCATACTAAAATATTTGTTCTTCATAGTGATCCTATGAGCATTTGCGACAACAATATAAGCATCATTAATACAATTAATAACAAAGTCTTCAACTGCCTCCTAAAGACAAAGAATCGCTGCAAGCTTCCATTTCATTTGCCTGCAACTTTTAGTCGACACTCTTGATAATCTATTAGAAATATCATTGATAACTTTGATAGAAAAACTCATGCTAGAATAATAACCTTCGTGTTGGATGGCCCTTCGTGTGACATCAGCTTGCCAAAAATTTAGAAAAACTCATGCTAGAATAATAACCAACTGAATAATTGCAGCTAGCCACATAAATCAATTAATTTGGAATTCCATACAATAATTAATTCACGAAGACATTAATACTCGTGTGGATAAAATGGTATCACCCACGTTCACACTTGCATCGATGACTGGAAAGGATAGGTGTCCCCATCGACCTTCCATCTAAGACAATTCTTAGGAATGTGCCCTGCATTGATGGAGAACCATTTAAGGCATTCATCCCGCCAATGTACACACAAAAGAGAACCATTTGAGGCACTCATCCCTTTGCGTAGGTGCCACTTGGCAACATTATTTGTTAACTCTTATGATTGTCTTTATCTCACTTTAGTCCTTTGCCTAGGATATTTTGATTAGAAAAAGAATTATCCCATCATTAGGAACTAGAGATAAAGGATATACATTTTTGGGATAGTTTAACATATCTTTATGCTAGTTAAAGTTTTTGTGTAGTGTATCATCTTTCTTATATATTAAGTCAATTATACTTAGCCTTTTCTAAAAGGATGCAACTTCAAAAAACCAAAAAATACTACTATAACAGCGTGTTTGACTTATAATTTCTTACCTTTAGCATGTATACAAGATTATACTTCTAGAGAACCTAGGGATTAGTTTGGGTCAATAAAAACATGACCACTAGAAAATTTTCAATACATGATTTTAAATCTTATTGATACTATTGAAGTGGTCTAGAGCACTCTAAAAATTAGGTAAAAGCATTTGCAAAGAACAACAATCTTCTAGGACTATTGTTGCTCAAGGTAAGCATGATTAGTAGGTAAGTGAAATTTTTTGAAAACCTTATAGTGGTCAAGCACCATATTGAAAATTCAGCTCATATATGTAGTTTGAAATCAATATCTATGTCGTAGATGACAAGCACTACAAACAAGATTGAGTAATAAGGGTAAGTCCATGGTTGAAAAATCACATTTCGTGAAGTCTTCCTATAAATAGGTTCTTTCATTGAAACACTAAAAGATATAGACCTTATACCGATGCTTAAAGCGACGAAAATACAAACAACAAAATTTGCCCCCGTCGTCGCAAAAAGCGTCGTTATTAACGATGCCATAGAAACGTCACTATTGGCATCGCTATATGCATCGCTATTTGCGACGCATATAGCGACGTATATAGCGATGCCAATAGCGACGCAACCAGTAAACTTGCGACGCACATTGCGACGCAAATAGCGATGCAAGCAGTAAATTTGCGACGCAAATAGCGACAATAACAAGAATAAAAAAATTTGTGGTTCTACACTACTATATACAAAGCACTTGCAAACAAAAAGAATGTATACTGAAATCATAAAACTGATACATGAAATAAATATATGATCGCATAAAAAGCGATTGGTACAATCATGACAGGATATCACTAATACATAGAAAATGTCTACATAGATCAGGCGACTAAAAAATAAAGGTGTGTGAGCTCCAAGGATCCAAGGGCGAGCTACAAATCCTCGTCCCCCGAAAGCTCATCCCTCTGCAAAGGAGCATCGAACGGATTCTGCAGAAAAAGAAACAACACATCAATCCACCATACAATAATGCATTCAAATATCTCATGGTAACTACGGACAAGAAAGATGAGTGACTTACAGGGCCTCCGCGTCTATACAATCGGTCGATCAATGCATTGAGACTATGCCTCTCTGCATATCGAGTCTCAAGGCCTTGCGGATCACGATTTGTAATGGAGTGCTGCAAAGAAAACAACATGCTAACTGTTAGAAACATGATTGTTAGTACAAAGAATATTTCAAAAAAACAAACAAGAAAAACAAAAGAGAAACTTACAAAGTCCTCCAAATATGTCCTGTGGCCGCCACTCCCTAGATGATGGACCACTCCGGCCCGGAGTCGTGCCCTCGTCGCCTCGCGTTGCTGACTCCAACGTCCTGGCGAATCTGTAGCCTCCTCCCTCAGTCGACGCCACTCATCTGCATCTAACCACTCGGGCTTTCCAACCCCACTCTTGATTGCCTTGCGTGCGTGGATCGTCTATGTGACATGTATGCACGCATGCAATCCATCATCCAGCCCGTAGAGAATCTATCTACTGCTGGCACCAGAAACTCCTCGTGCAAGGATGCTGCTATGTAGTCCTTGCTCCCCTCCGGTATGTTCTTCCAATGATCTAGGACGTTGTGTTGAAAAACTTGTTGGCACAACTCTCTCATATGAGCCATCACCCTCCTCCCCTCATCATTCATGATGATGGCTCCTAACCTACTATCAACCAGATATCCATAACCCCTAGGAGTCTACCTAAGGTGGGTCCTCTCCCATCCCCATCCACGCTCCTGGGCATATCCAGGAGACCCCTCTACATCTGGTGTACCAACGGGGGTAACCTCTCTCGGAGTGGCACCCAAAGGTATGCCACCTACTGACGACTGCGCAAAAGCCGAAGTAACTGGAGTAGACGTCCCCACAGGTGTGACAAATCCGGGAGGTGACGCAGCTCCGGCTGAACGACGAGACGGAGACACCACATCTGTGTCTCCACAGCAGCATCCCCCTAGTCCCGATGTAGTCCCTCCCTCTGGCCCAAGTCGTGAGCATCAAGATTGTCTGCTCGAAGCTGAAGCATCTAATCACGCTGAAGCAAATCTAGCAAAGCTCCCTGATGAAGAACGAGACATCTCCTGGTCTTCCATCTCTCTGAATCTCACAAGTTGATCTGGAGACATGCGTGCGAAGATGTCCTGAAACTCCTCATCGCTCATCCCTTGACTCATCCTGAAAATGTCACCTGCACAGATAAAAAATGATGTTAGAATAATCAATTTAAATTATACAAAGCACACTAATATAAATCATTTTTAAAAAATCCCTCTTAAAATGCATATCTTATGTACCTTTATAAGAGATCTAAACAACGAATTGAGTAAGTGGATGCTCCAAGAATGAAGTATCCTATGGTCCCATGTTAATCTCCTGACACAACTCTGCATACACTGGAAGGTCGATAGACATGTCACCACAAAAGAATGAGTGTGCCTCATTCTCAAAAAATTCTTGGACTCCTGTATTTCCATTATTTTTAGTCGATGCGGGATCCAACCTTGCGGCAGCCTCCACCCCTTGTAATATCGACCCCTCTATTTGCATATTATCTTTATCTATGCCCTGAACATCGCTTTGATCATATACTCTCGCACTTCGGGGAGTTGAAGGTATAACATACCACCATTGAGGTTGTCGGGGGTTTGGATAGAAGATTACCTATTCACAAACACGTACAAAGTGAGTTCAAACCATTGTGACATAAACCATGTCGTATTACAATTAGCAAGCAAATGACTCTATGCACCTGTTCACAATGGGCCAGCAACACAAAGGTGTCACACAAATCCGTCCATTTTTTTTTCGAAATCTATTTCGAGAAATCCAGATGGACCTTCTCAAACTGTTGCTGCAGCTCCTCTAAGTATCACTTTGAACCACTGCACATCGAATAGTATCATGGAGAAGCTACGGTAATCCACCGTATTAATACTTTGCAAGTTCCTAAAATACTCCATCTCATCCACAACCGTGTTCGGATCCGTTGCTCGCCACCGGCTCTCTTGCTCAAACCTTGCCATGACACCACAATCCATTGTGGAGCGCATTTTGTCAATACGCTCCATGCGAAAATGCCATCCGCACGACCACGCTGCACTATATATTTTGTACTATACATTGAAACACCCAAATTAGATGTCGCATATAAAATTTAGATACGACATATTCTAAACCCCTCATCACCTTTGGACTATATCCCCTCTAGGATTCCCACTCCTCCATTGAGAGCTTTGTCCCTTCGCTGGATGCTGCGGTCAAGACTCCATGCAACCATTGTGATGACATAAACCGCGGCATCTCCTCCATGCCTTCAGGATATCAAATCGATCGATGACGCATACTACGTCGGAATTCAGCTCGCGCTTCCTCTCAATCTTTCCTTGCAATCTAGTACTTGGCGAGCCACGTCTCCATGGAGGCATGATGCAACATACAAAAGCGATTCACCTTCTCTTCCATTGAGGCATCTATTCTTTTTTCTACCCCATTTCCAACCACCACATCTCCAGTTAGTCTATCATCGTCCTTCAGCGTCCATAGCATTTCATTGTCTGGTTCCACCGTTGGTAGCCATTGTGAGATATGCACTAACGCCTCTGATACCAACCAACCTTCGGCCATGCTACCTTCTGGCTGAGCTCGTTGTTGCACAAAGCCTTTTAGGGTTTTCATGAAGCGCTCCAGGAAGAACATCCATCGCGTATGGATAGGTCTAGCAATCTCCACTTCGTCCACAAGATGCACAAGAAGGTGGACTTGTATCATGAGCATGCTAGTGGGCAGGTATTTCTCAAAGAGACAGACCGTCTCCACTGCTCCCTACCTCACGGATTCAATAGAGAACGTATTAATCTCTTTCTGTGAGATCTATTGCACCAAAGTCGAAAACTTGTAAATGGCCCCGCGAATTTTTGGAGTAAGGCATCATGCGATCGTGATCGGTAGGACAAACTGCCACAAATGAGAAAGCATTATGAATAATGGCCACTTTTCAAATTGCAAATTACCCATGCTAATTACAATCCATTCTGTTCACAAACCTGACATATCTTATGCCAATCATGGGATTTTAGCCCCGACAATTAGTCATCTTTAGAAAATGCGGACCTAAGAGAACACATCATACCCATCGGAGTGCAGATAGACTTGATTACTTGCTTCACAATGCACTCTTCTTTAGTGGACAAAACCCATTAGCACTCGATTGCGGCCAAAGCGCCTCCATCTTACCTACCTCCTTCAAATCCATTCGTGCCCCTATAGTGTCTCTCTTTCCTGTGATGTGGTCCCATAGCAAGCTGCCCACATTCTTGAAAATATGCATGGGATCGAACAAGTGGTTGACCTGTAAGTGGGTCCAACATGGCAACTCGTAGAAAACTGAGAATCGTTGCATTCCATTTGGATGTGATTCCGGGTTTACCATTTTCAGCTCGTACCAGCTTGCGGCGTTTATACGTGTTGGAGGTCGTCCAAGGAAACCTTCCCTGAGTTCATGATCCTCTGACAAGAAAGCGGCGTATCCTTGATATACCATCTTCTTCATGGTTCGTGACCTTCAGGAGTCTAACTGTAGCCCACACAATGGACATGCATGATAACCCGAGGTAACCAGACTTGTAAGGCGAGCCACGACCTAGTGAATACTTGATTGAATGAGATAAAATATAGATATTACCAGCGAGAACAGAGGTTTGCTCACCTGAGTACTCTCCCAATCCCGAAAATTCATGCATCATCCACATGAGAATGGCTCGAATGTTGGCTGACTGCCGACCATCACGCCTGCTCATATCTTGCACAGTGACCCCCTCCTCCCACAAAATCTTAAGCTCATCGACTAATGGACGAAGATACACGTCCATATTTTTGACTTTGTAGCGGCCTGGGACAAGCAAGCTAAGGATGAGATGTCATTTCTTCGTAGAAAGCCATGGAGGGATGTTGTAGTTGACAAGCACTATAGTCCACACACTATAAGAAGTTGAGTGCAGACCGAATGGGTTCACACCATCCATTGCGAGACCGAGCCGAAGATTCCTTGGATCTCGCGCAAAGCCTGGAAAGGTAGAGTCAATGTGGCTCCATACGCGTGAATCCACTGATATTCGTTGAACTCCATCCGTGGACCTATTCTACACATGCCACGTTGTCAAGCTTGCCATGCCGGACGTGCGAAACATGTGGTTTATGCAGAGGATGAGCGGAAAGTGTCTGAGAACTTTTTGAGGGATGGTTTGCCCTTGCAAATCTTGTCGATACCTATGAGCACCACACTTTGGACATGTCTCCATAGTCTCGTATTCATCTCGAAACAGTATGCAGTTGTTGATACATGCATGGATGTTATTGTAGTCCATGCCAAGCTTCCGTAAAACATGTCATGCATCATCACGAGACTTAGGCATGGTATTTGCAGGTGCTAATATATAATATTTCAATAACCTGAAAAAAATCATAAAACACCTTGAAAAAGCACAAATGTTTGTAATAATAGTGTCAAAAAAAATAATCAATGAAGTCTATGTGCAAGGTACCTGAATAACTCGGTCACACTCATATTGCTCCACCCGTATTTTGCTTGCACACTTAAGAGTGCAAGCAATGTCTTCAACGAAATACTCGCCACCCATCATATAATGATATGGATGCTTCCTCTCTAAGCGGATCAGATGTCTCGACATCCATGGGAATCAATGCATCAATCATTGCCTCCATCTCAGACTCCAAGATTGTAG
Source organism: Lygodium microphyllum (assembly GCF_053477565.2). Classification (NCBI taxonomy): domain Eukaryota; kingdom Viridiplantae; phylum Streptophyta; class Polypodiopsida; order Schizaeales; family Lygodiaceae; genus Lygodium; species Lygodium microphyllum. The sequence goes on along the minus strand of NC_141143.1, from coordinate 65,396,482 downwards.
GTAGGTCGAGAAGGTTGTCTGTCTCCTCTGGCATTGACGGTATAGATAGGCCTTGTGAGTGGTGGATTGGCTCCTGAAATCCATCCATCGTACGTCCACAAACTCTTCTAATTGGCCGCAAAGGGTGCACTCCCCCTTGGGACGAGACATCACCGCCCTGGATAGAAAATTTGCCAACAAGACCCAATCTTATTGTGTACGGTTTTCAATTAGCTTGCGAGTACAATGCATGATTAATATTAACTTCAAATTACCATTTGCTAAAAATCCGCAATCGCCTGATCAATGATCTCAGATTGAAACTCGCCAAATCGTCGTACGTGTTCTATAGACAATCGGCGTTTTCGTCTAATTGCCAAAGTCTTGCATCGAGAGCAAGGACATGGGACACGCTGATTAAGATACGCCTCGCGATCTTGAATAATAAGACCTTCTTCGTTTTCCATCTTATCTATATTGCAAAAAACGAGGCTCAAATGGATAGCTTTATGGAGATGTATGTCAAGTTGCAAGTTGACCATAAGCTCTTGCATTGTACATAGTAGTTGAGAGATTTATTGATGTTATATCTCGGCCCTATATCATGCTCAAGGATTTGTTTGTCCCAGTAGATAATTATTCGTCATTGTAAAAAAAAAAAAGCATTGGTTCATAAGGTTCATGAGTCGAAGACTAAATTTTTGGACTTGACTAAAAGATTGGATAATGGCTTAGATGCTAAAAGGAAAAGTGATGAATATGTTACTTCATCATTGCACCAAAAAGATTGGACAATCTTTGGACTTGACTAAAAGATTGGATAATGGCTTAGATACTAAAAGGAAAAGTGATGAATATGTTACTTCATCATTGCAACAAAAAGATCAGTGACAAGGATGCTATGATTAATGAAGTTCTTCACGAGGTGAATATAGAGTTGAATGGGATGGAACATGATTCTTCTTTGGGATTTAATGGTGATAAGTCAATTATTGAGGTGTCTTATTGTACGACCATTATACCTTATATACCTAGCTACGGTCTCTAGGTTATGTACTTTGAGTATCTTAGAGGGGCTCTACTAGGATTACTTATACAACTGCACTAGAGGGCTTTGAGTATAAGTAATCCATTTATGAGCATAATTGAGAATCTCTTAGTCTAATAATAAATCAGTCTCAACAAAAAGCATCTTAAAAATGTGGTTTTTTTGTCCTAGAATCGCGTATTAAAATTAATGCCATCTATGAAATTTATCAACTATAGTAATAAAATTTGTTTCAATCAATTCTTCTCATAGTCATAAGACCTGAGAGAAAATATCCTATGCTCAATTTAAGGGATTCTTCTTCTATAACAATACTTTTGGGTTCATTTTGATGAAGTATCATAATGACCATTACCTAGGGTATCATTTTCTTTTAGTCCTTCCGTTGACTAGTTGGCATGATTTCTAATTTGTTATGCCTATAAAGTTAATACAAAAACAATGAATTATGCATATCACAATTAGATCCCTTACTTGGACATTATGAAGGACATGGCCAATTTTAAGCCATCTTAAAGAGTCACCAATGTACGTGGCCCATGGCAAAGCACATTGCATGCCATTATCGATAAGTTTATTATCATGCATCTTAAATCTCCTAATTAGACTTTATAAAGTGTATGACTAATTTTTAGCCCTCTTAAGGAGTCGATGTAATGGTACCCATAAAAAAAGCAAAGTGGATACCATTACCATAATCATGGATATGCTATCATTCCAATATATGTTATCTTTCTCTTTCTCTCCCTCTCCCTCCCTCACTTTCTCTTTCTCTCGCATTTCCTCTCCCTCTCACAATATATCTTCACACTCTCCAAAAGCAAAAGGGAGAGGGAGAGAGAGAATGCACTCTCCCTCTCCCTCTCTTTCTCTTTCTCTCCCTCTCTCATTTCCTCCCTCTCCCTCTCCCTCTCCCTCTCCCTCTCTTTCTCTCTCTCTCCCTCTCTCATTTCCTCCCCCTCCCTCTCCCTCTCCCTCTCTTTCTCTCCCTCTCTCTCCCTCTCTCTCTCTTTCTCTCTTTCTCTCTCATTTCCTCTCCTAAACAAGCAAAAAAGAAAGTGATTTAAACATTAAACAAGCAAAAGGGAGAGGGAGAGAGAGAATGCACTCTCCCTCCCTCTTCCTCTCCCTCTCTTTCTCTTTCTCTCCCTCTCTCATTTCCTCCCCCTCCCTCTCCCTCTCCCTCTCTTTCTCTTTATCTCCCTCTCTCTCTCCCTCTCTTTCTCTCTTTCTCTCACATTTCCTCTTCTAAACAAGCAAAAAAGAAAGTGATTTAAACCTTAAACAAGCAAAAGAGAGAGGGAGAGAGAGAATGCACTCTCCCTCCCTCTCCCTCTCCCTCTATTTCTCTTTCTCTCCCTCTCTCTCCCTCACCCTCTCTTTCTCTCTCATTTCCTCTCCTAAACAAGCAAAAGAGAAAGTGATTTAAACCTTAAACAAGCAAAATAAAGAGAGAGGGAGACTCACCGATGAGATATGGCGAGTGTGGGGCGGCTCCTTTTTGCAATGAAGGCTCCTCCTCTCCTTCGCAAACAATGGCGGCGGCGGTGGCAAGTCTTCTTCCTCTCCTTCTCTCACAAGAGTCGCTCTCTCCCTCGCTCTCGCTCTCAAAACACATGATGTGCAAACACGAAATGAAACCGCGCTCGGTTTCGGCCCGCTTTTTTTCCCTGTGGAGCGTCGCTATTGGCATCGCTATTTATGCCAATAGCAATGCCGCTACCCGCTGTCGCTAATCGGCGTCGCTACTAGCTCAAATCCTTGTAGTGAAACTTTAAAAAATATTTGTTTTTTTGGATATTTTCAAATATTTGGGATACTAGTTTTATGTTATCCTAGAACAAAAAAAGTAAATAATGATTAAAGTTATTAGTAAACTTGGTTTCCTTCTAACTAGGTAGTTTCAAGGGCTTCATTAGAATACCCTAAGAACACATTACAAGCTCTATTTTGTTTCCTAGAACATTTATAGAAAAAGCTTTATGATTAGTAGGCAAATGTATTTCCTGAAAAGATCAATAAGTTCAAGGAAAAGTCATATTCAAATATGAAAGGATTCATGATAGGTTTTTAAACATCACAGTGTTGGAGAACACATCAAGATATCAACAAGATTTGGATATAACATTCTAGGTTGACAATGAAGATCAAATTTCATATATGGGTGGGCTGAATAAAATGCATTGAGGAAGCTTATGTATCCAAGGACACATTATAAATGTTCAATTTGGAAAGTGCTAGGATAGTACAAATTCACTCTTGTGAGGGAACATATTGTTTTTCATGGTTAAGCCTTAAAAGATATTGAAGAGCTTCATAGAGAAAACTTTTATATGAAAACACAAGTACAAAAAGGTATCTAGAATATCCCTATCATGGCTTAGTATACTCCATATTTGTACAAAAAGGTAATTTAGAATATCCATGGAAAGAGATGCTTTAATAAATTAAGAATTTGTATCAAGAACATCTTTATCATTTTCAATATTATTAAAAACCTTATGCTACATAATATGATGTGTATGGCATGTTGGTTATAGCTCATCTACCATAAAGTTAAGCTTTAATAAGCTCAATTACCTCCTTGAATAGCAACTAAAACTGGTCACCTAATACTACAAGTAATAAACCTACCACCCATTGATTGTGGATCTCATCTAGGACTTTATTGTACTTTTATATAAACCACTATGAACTATGACCCACTAATTATGGATCTCACCTATAGAGAGTAGTGGTAACTTTTAGGATCCTTGAGAGCTCTGCAGCATGAATGATGACAATATGATCTCACATTGTCCATCTCTTGTCAACTAAATGTTTCTCTTTTCACCTACCTTTTGGCATGAAGGTTTTTAAGTCATATGAATCACTCTCATCATGCAAATGAGGTGAGTAATAGATCCATTGTTTATGTGTATCACTAATGAGATACTATATTCATCCTTAATGTACGTGTCTACATTGCTTTCATAGCTTTCATCTATGCCCTACTTTTTTTCCAAATAGTAAAATCATGACTTTGATCACATTGCCATGAAGGATCTCACAATTCTCATGTAGACTATGCACACTTATAAGTAAGCTCTAGTCCAATTTATTCCATGATAATATGTTAATGCCATATGAATGATATGGAGATTTCTATGCCATGTCAAATAAGGCATCATATAAGCCACTTTTATTTGATATGACCACTAAAAGAAGTAGCACAATCACCACCCTATTTGTGAAACATACTAGAGAGACTACTATACTAATTACAATACATACTAGAGAGTACATTTTGATTTCAAGGCTAGTACTTTGGAACAATGTCAACTATTTATTCTCATTAATCTTGAATCTGTAGACCCAAACTCTTTTTGTCTTTTTTTTGGACATTAGAAAAAAGGTAAAGGCCTTAGTGAAGTTTTTCCTTGTTATTTTAGTTGTCATTTTGCTCACAAGGAAATGTTTAATCATAACATGAGGAAATATTTCATCTAGTTCTCTTTTCCTAAAAAATTGAATAATATGAGTCTCTAGAATTATTGACTCACAATCCATAAGGTAGAAAGACCTTGCACCATACCATCTATACACATATGGACAATAGGCAATTTTCAAAGGTTCCATGCGTATGTGACTATGGTTCTATATGTTTGAATGAGAATCATGCATCTACTTGATTACATAGAATAATTTTATGGGTGCTTTGTGAGAGGAAGGCATGGAGTATCTCACTTTGATATGTAATGGAGGCACGAGCTGGTTAACAATCTCAACATTGAACAAAATATTTAAAATGTATGACTTCTTCTTATGAAGCCAGTACATAGTTATAAACTCACTTGAGTGTGTCTTGATATTGTTCACATATTTTACTCTCCTTTTACATATGATGCCAATTGTGCTTACTCTTGTGGGGATGCACACATCATTAGCCAATCATTAGTATAGCTACACAAAAAAAGCTTATTTCTAGGAGTTTTGATAATATATTTGTGATATTCAAAGAGGTTGTGTGATACATCAAAAATCATTCCCAATAATTCAAAGCTACCTATGTATTTTCAAATTCTCCACCTTCAAAAAATATAATCCATTATTATAATAGAGTGTTTCGGTGTCTATGTAAGGTGTGGGGTAGTTTGGAGCTTGATGAAACCATGAATGCATTTCTAACAATGTGAACTATTTATCGTTATCAATCTTGTATTTCTAAACCTATAATGCCTATTTATTTCTACAATTGGTGAATTTGTGAAAACCTTAGTAAATTGTTGCCTCGTTACTTTAGATTTCATTATTAATTCGTATCATTTTTTCCTTGATAAAAAAGAATAAAAGGCATAGTTGAAACCATCAAATACACTATCCATAAGATGGATAACTTTTATAATCTCTATATACATGTGTTGGATAGTGGCAAATGGTTAGAGCTTACATGAGTATGCCATTATGTCACTACTTGCATATTTTAGAATTCTAGATCTACTTTTCTCTCTTCAAATAATGGTACATAAACTTGATAGAGGAAGACATGAACAATTTGTGCCTTGAAGCAAACTTATATCTATGATGGCTTCATATTCTTATTCAAACAAAAGTTATTCCTAGCTCATAAACTTACTTCAAGAATTCTTTTTGCATCTAAACTTCTTTTTCTCTATGAATTTGCCTTGAGTTAAGTACTCTTCATCATCTTTTCTCCCATCTCAAAGCATCCCTACAATGAGCAAAAATTATTTGATGGCTCAAATGTTTCACCCTACATCAAAACCTTTGAAAGCTAGATGTGATTCTTTAGAGTTCCATCCAATTGGAACAACTATTTTTTATGGCTTGTTATGCCTGCTTTGTGGGTTAGAGTGACAAATTTATTTGTGCAAGACTCTAATTGGAATGTTTTCAAGAAAGCACTCAAAGATGAATATTTTATGGAGGATAATGGTATTGCTGTGTGGAAGACATTCAGAGAGTAAGTCTATTAATCCAACAAAGGTCTTGTTGCTTTTGACACTACAACAAAAAGGCCTCATAGGTGCACATTTAGACGCAATTTTTGAATATAGAGAAATTCTTACGGGCGCGTCTATCCGCCCGTCTATTTGCTCGTCTACCATTTCACGTCTATAATCACATGTATCAACGAATTTACACACATAAATAGACGCGCAATAGACGCACATATACACACGCATATAGACATGCTGGTAGACGTGCTTTTACAAGCACTGATAGACGCGAACGATAAACAAAAAATGTCATTTTTAAAAAAAATATTTAATTTCTTTTTTAAATTTGAATTATGAAGCGCGTGTATAAGCCCGTGTAGTTTGCATTATAGACGCACATATAAACGCAAATTATCTACAGTTTAGACGCGTTGATAGACGCGCAAAACAAAACTGGAAAAAAAAAACCAGAGAGCATGTGGTTGCTACTCTCTGGTTTTCTTTTTCCCCCTCCCATACATCAGATTGTGTATTTGGGAAAAAGACAATGTATCTTACGGGCACGAGAATTGAAAATAAAAGTCCATGTATTCATTATATATCAAAAGCATTTACAAGGGAAGTTTAAGTGCTTGCGACCTAAAGCATGGCCGCAAGCAGTAGGCTCAAAGAGATATCATATATATACAAGAAAAGAAGGCCTCATGAGGAGGTATGGTGCTCCTCTATGAATCTGAAGAGGAAACATCTTTGCTAGTACCACCATGGCTACTAGTGTCGCTATCCCCCTCCTCGTTATGCTCCACATCCAGGTTCGCCTACACACACAAAAGATCAGGGTTTCTTACATAGACAAGGTGGAGAAAAAGTTATAATTAGCTATACTTTTAATAGGAAAGTAAGAAAAACATACCTCCTCTGGCTATCGAATCCTCATGGCCCGGTTGTATTGGTCCTCAGTGATGAGACCCTCCTCATAAAAGTGAAGCCATTTCGCTGCGTAGTTATGGCCTCGATGGTAACCTGCCTCTCTAGAAGTAGGTGTCCTACCAAGATGGTAATCTACAAAACATTTAGAGATATACAAACAATTATGAGTCACAATATATTAGAATAAAATATATAAAGAATTGAAAGAAATATAAATTTAAAAAAACTAGAAATCAAAATATACTTACAAACTCTGCCTCCCACGACTCTCTGCCGCCCGATCCGTAATGCGACGATCCCATGGTTTCCATTTGGATCCGTCGCGCCTCTGCATGCTGGCAACTCTTCACTTTCTCAGCTGCTTTCTTCTTGGCTTTCTTCCACTCTATGCGGTGGTGCATAAGTGGTTGGCTATAGGCTCCATGCTCCTCCTCCAGCCTCTGCAGTGCGTCCCTGGCCGGTGTCATGAGGTGGGATCTTTTGTTGTGAAGCATATCTCTCACTTTTGTATGTCCCCAATCATCTGAGAATCACTGATCCTCAGGATTTGGGTACCTCCTATGGACTGCCCTCAACACCTCGTGCCACAAGCCGCTTTTCTAATTTTTGAAGGCAATGAAACAATCTTTATACGGCGCATGCACGACGCTCCTCATGTACGCCATTACATCCCTTCCCTCATCATCATGAAAGATGCCACCAGCATCTGTAACTCTATAGTACTAGTGTACAACCTCCTCTATTTGATCTACTGGTGAGGGTGATTGCTCGCCACCTCCTAGGCAACCCCCACACAAGCCTCGTCCTCCCCCTCGACTCTCCCTCCTCCCTCTCTGTCAACTACCCTCAGCCTCACTGGACGCACGAGCTTCTACAGATGCATGTGCTTCTGCAGATGCACGTGCTTCTGCAGATGCTTGTGCTTCAACCGATGCACATGGAGCACGTGGAGTACCTGCATATGGAGTACCTACATGTGGAGTACCAGCATGTGGAGTGTGGGTAGTGCTAGGCAAATACGCCAGAGGCGTCCCAGACATGACACGGAACACCTCGTCCGCTGTGGGAGAGCAGCCAAGGTGTCTTGTCATCTCTCCCATGAAGTCTTCCCTACTAGAAAAACCTCCAAAAAATGCATTGATCCCCTTGCCAAAGGAGGCCAATGTATCATTTATGCGATCCACATCCGGGTCATTGCTAGATGAACCAAGATACGACATCTGCAAAAAAAATACAGGAAAAAGATAAATTTATTTGCATACAAAAAATCATATATTATCTACATTTTCAAAGAGCTTTCTTTAGACATTGAGCATAACACTATGAACATCAAATCAAGGAGGGGAGATTTTAAAGGTCTCAAGCTTCGAGCCACAAGCATCAGTATCTCTTGATACTATTCATATACCGTCGGATGGCTAGTTACCCCCCCCCTCCTGCCACGTGGAGTATGGAAGCTTCCTTGAAGAATCTTCCTAAGGGGGGGCTAATTAAGCCCCCTTTCACCCCCCTCATATCCCTTCTTACTCACTCCCCCCTCCCCCCCCCAGTTGTTAAACCCTTCTCATAAACAAGAAAACTGATAAACACAAACATGGGATTGGTCACATTCATCATTGCAAAAATATATTGTTTACTATCAGAACTGGGAGACCTAGCGCGTGTATCCCCGCGTCTAAATTGCAGGTTAGACGCGCCCTCAGACGCGCTCCACAGTACACTGCAGAGCAGTACACACACCAGCACACGCGCACTAAGACGCGCTCTCAGATGCTCTGAGAGGAAATATTTTTCGCGTCTATTTCTACGTCTACACTGAGATGTAGACGCGCTATCAGACACGCTCAGTCGGCCGATTTTAGGCCGACGACCGCCATTGATTATTTACAAAATGCAATACATAATGGAATCACAAATTCTAAATACACAGACAGAGCAGAGAGAGGAAGAGAGAAACAAAGAGAGAGAGAGAGAGAGAGAGAGAGAGAGAGAGAGAGATTCACCTTGGGTGTTTGGTGTGGCGGGTGGTGGCACTTCTTCCTTCTCCTTCTTCCTCTCCTTGGTAAGTTACCCTCCCTTGATACTTGCTTACTATTTCTTCTTGTTCTCCTCTTTCTTGTTCTCTCTTTCTTTTTCTCCTTGGCTTTCCTTTTTCCCTTCTTGTGTGTTTGAAATGAAAGAAGAGGTGAGTCATGAGGAGGTGATGCATGAAGAGACTGCATGTCGGCTAAACTCAAGCTTCAGAACCGCAAAAAACGCAGGAAAGGAAAGGCACAGTTTGAAAAGAAATGATTTAAGTATGGTTTGAATTTTGACGTGTGCATCTATTTTTGCGTGTATATGCACATCTATTGTTCAGATAGACGCAAGTATAGACGCGAATATAGACGCAGAAATAGATGCCAATATAGACGCGTAGGTAAACGTAGATATAGACGCGCATTTGGGCTTTATCATAATTTTTTGTTTTTAAGATAAGTTTTGATAGTGAATTCTTAATGTATTTATGATTATTTTTGTGTATTTAAACTTGAGATATTATGTAAACATATGAATGACAAATATTTTGATGTTGTCATGAATTAGGTTTAATCATGTCGACCTCGTCATCACCTAGTGCGGTGCAAGCTGATGAGTCAATGAGCACATCCTCAAGTGAGGATGAAACATTGCGTCTTCATAATCAAGATGCATGGCTATGACGAAAAATTAAATGCATGTGTGATCGTTGTCGAGGGTGTATTTTTCAAGCACGTCGAATTGCAATGCTTGTATGGAGAATGGGACCGAGAAAAATCATTGGTATTCATTGTTTTTTTTTTACCACTAAGATTGCATGTCTATGTTACGGGAATTATATATCAACGTACATGAAACTCCCTTTTGTGGTGGTTGAGTAGGATGCGGTGTCACATCCTCAGATGCTCCCTCCCAGGTGTCGAGAGGCTGCAAAACGTCAACGCGAGGAGGCAGAGTCTTCAAGAAGAGTAGAGATTGAGGACCATGATAGTAGCCCTCATGAAATGCCCCCATCAAGTCGTAGAGGATGAGATTTTGGACAACATGGTACACCATCTATTTTTGCAACCGGTTCAGGAAGAAGGTCACTCTACGAAGCCAGATGATCCACTATATGTAGCATCATCTACTCCGTTGTATGAAGGTTGTACGTACTCCGTTCTTTGTGCATCCCTCGAGATACTTAACTTGCAAACAATTTATGGATGGAGTAATGTCAGTTTGGATGCGTTATTGAAGTAGGTATCAATTCAGTTTGGCTTATGAATCATAATATTAATTGTTCTATTTTGAAAGCAGACAGAAATATATGTTGGTGGTTTTTTAACTCACTTTTAAAAATATATGTAGGTTATTATCACAAATGCTTCCAAAAGGAAACAAATTGCCAACTAAAAGAGAGCAAGCAAGACATTATTTGACATCTCTGGGAGGCCTCGATTATGTCAAGATCCATGCATGTGTCAATGATTGTGTCTTATTTCATGGGATTCATGAGTTCGCACGAGAGTGTCCTGTTTGTGGCGAATCAAGATACGAAGTGGAGATGAAGTCAATGGATGTGTCTCGTAAGGTTTTGCGACATTTTCCAATTGTTCCACGTATAAAACTTATGTTCAAGTGTAAGTCTATTGGAAAGCTCATGTCATGGCATGCTAGTCATCGTTCAAGTGATGGAAAATGGAGGATCCCTGCAGACACACCGGCATGGCAACATATAGATAATTTGTGGCCCATTTTCAAAGAAGAGCCAAGAAATTTGAGATTTGGTTTAGGTATGGATGGAATCAATCCATTTGGCATCAAAAGCACATCATACAGTGTATGGCCAGTGGTATTGGTGAACTATAATATTCCTTCATCCATGGCAATTAAAAAGGGACATGTGATGTTGTCCCTTCTAATTCTTGGAAAGCACAAGGTAAAAAACATGGACATTTACTTAGAGCTTTTGATTGAAGAGTTAAAAATGTTATGGGAAGGTATTGAGGTGCAAGATACAAGTGCATCTGCATCCTCTAGAGATTTCACATTGAAGGCCATGTTGTTGTGGACCATGCACGACTTTCAAGGATACAGAGAGTGTTCAGGTACATGTATATAACTCTATATTTGAAATTCAAGACTTGAATCAATTGCATTTTATTAATTCACTTGTTTTTTCAGGTTTAACCACGTCAAGATATCATCCATGTCCTATTTGCGGTCCCTCTCTAGTTTCCTCTAGGCCGGCACGTTTAAAGAAGGTTATCTACGACAATCATCATTGATTTCTTCCTATTGACCATCCCAAATATGTTCTCCCTACTAATGGAATGACTCTACAATCTCTAACCATTCGAGATTGGAAGGAGAGATGGATTAATGCCGACAATCCTCCACTCGACATATCCCATTGTGTATCCAAAGATGTATGTGATATCATTTACAAGATGGGAGAGCTTGTGAGGTGTGTATACATTGTATTTTTTCATTATATATCTTTGAATTTCTACACAAAAATAAAAAATTCTCAAATACATATTGACAGATACGTGAGCTCGAAGGAAATTGATCCAAACACATTGCAAGATGCTCGAGTATTATCTGTTGAGGTAGTTTGTTTGGTGGAGGAAATTTTTCCTCGATCCATTTTGACTACTCAATTAAATTTACTCGTACATTTGATTGATGAGATCGCACTTTGTGGGGTAGTTCATGTAAGGTGGATGTTTTTTCTTGAGCCCTTCATGAAAACCTTGAAAGATTTTGTGAGACAAAAAGCACGGCCTGAGGGAAGCATGGCTAAGGGTTGGTTAGTGCAATCATCCCTTGTTTATATCTCTGAATATCTTGCTGAAGTGGATCCCTCTCAACCACGACTATGGAAAGATGCTGAAGACTTGAGGATGACCTCTATAGTACCTCAAGGAAAAGAAATGAGTAAAGTGCTAACAAAAGAAGAACTTCGTAAGTTAAATAGTTTTTGTGTGCTCAATAGTGATGTAATGAGCAAATGGGTGACACTATATAATGAAGCAAGGGCAAGAAGAAAAAGAAAAAGACAATAATTTCGCATTAGATATGGACGTAATGTCTCATTTCCAGATCATCTAAATGCGCTCCCACGTCATATTGATATAGATTGGTTACATGAGGAAACGGAGAGAATGGAAAAAGAGGAGGAAATTAATATATCTCAAGAAGAGTGGGAATACGCACGAGGTTGCATCAAAGGTGAGACATACTATCAATTAATTTGTTTCTATAAGTTTTATTTTATATAAATAATTGACATATTTGATCTTTTATCTTTTACTACTAGTGCACATTATTCAATGCACTTTGGTGTGAGGGTAAACATCTTCGAACTCAACGTATAGATGAAAAGAGAAATACCCAAGATTTTGGTGTCCTTGCTCACTTCGAGGATGCCAATGGTACCATGGAAGATTATTGTGGCTTGATCCAAGATATTCTGAAGCTTGACTTCAGACGATTCTTTATATATTTACTGGATGTGAAGTGGTTTAAAGAAGTGGTAACAAATGGTGAGGATTGCACAATCAGATGTCATCCAAGTGGTTTTGTAATCATTGACTCTACAAAATTTCACCAAAACAAGAATGACACATTAGTACTACCTCAACAATGCGAGCAGGTATATATGCAAAGGCTAATTTTTTTTTATATATACATGTGATACATATACACAATATAATAAGTACTTAAGTTTTTTGCTTTTGTTTTTCAAATACAGGTTGTGTATCATCCAATGGTAAACAATAACCGATGGTGGTATGTCATCCCTATATCTAATCATTCAAAACCAATATATGGTAATATTACCGACATGGAGATAGCAGATGACAATCCAAAAATTAATGATGATGTGCATGATGACACCATAATGGATGATATGTGTGATATAGTACAAGATGAACCTCGCGAGGATGTTTAAGGAAATGCAGAAGAAGACAATAATGTGATTGTCGATGATATTGATGAAGTTATTGAGCAATATAGCAACACATCTGATAGTGGGATAGACTTATTTGTTTCGTTACCTCTTGGTAACATAGACCTAGAAGTAGATAGTTTAGCAAGGGATGATCTCATTGAAGATGAGATGGATCATTCACTGTAACATACTTAATTTGCTTATTGATTCAATGTGTATTCCTAATTCTATGGTTTTTATCATGCGCACACGTGCATACTCAAGAATCAATAGTCAAATTAAAGCTAAATTGAATTTTCCATAATAAAAAGGAAGTATCTTTTATCATCTTCAAGTACATAGAGAAATTACGAGATACATATTGCAATGCTTGCTACTAATTGTATGGTTTGTGTCGCTTGCCGCTAATTACTTATATCAGGCTTGTCAACTGGAGGAACAACCATTCATTAGAGAGCAATGAAAAAGTAATTATTAACTCTATTTTTTTAATTCAATGATTCAATGTGTATTCTTCACTCTATGGTTTTTATCATGCGCACAAGTGCATGCTCAAGAATCATTTCAAGTGGTTAAATAATTATTAACTTTGGTTTTAATTATGTGAATTGCTAATTTTAGGTAGTTAAATAATTGTGCGTCTGCTGGCGCGTCTATATTAGCGTCTATTTGTGCGGATATACAGACGCAAAATTAGCGTCTATTTACACGCATGTTTACATGCACTTATAGACGCTGTGATAGACGCGTCCGACTTTGCGCGTCTAACATGCGCGTCTATGCCTCGTTTTTGTTGTAGTGTGAGTTGTTACGGGAGTTTAAAGAGTGATATAACCAATTGAATGCACTAGAGCAAGGAGCTCTAAACTCAGAGAAGATGGATTTATTCTTGCAGATGGTTGATCGTGCACTTTAGGATGAGTTGGGAGAGCTTCTTGAAGACAGTACACAACCTATGGAATTGAAGATTGATTGGGAGGATGCTATTGATGTAGTCTGTACACTCACAAATAGGTGGAGATGGAAGGCTTGCTTGCAAGATTGGAATGTAATCACCTCCAGCGATGTCTTCTTGTACCTTGACTTCTCCTACTTCTCCTATTGCTCCATCCACTTCTCCTATTTATCATCATGTGTCTATTCCTACCTTCTATGCCTATGCCTATTCCTACTCTGGTTGTCAAACCATCTGCAAAACCGAATGTCGAAGATATGGTGGAAGAAATGTCAAAGAACTTAAAAGATGTACAAATCAAGATACCAAAATGGAGTAGCAGCCACTTAGTCCAGCTCCAATTTCTACCCCAACCTCTTCTACTCCTACAAATACTTCTAGAATGACTGTGTTTGCCATTGCATGTGGTGTGATAGTCCAGATCATGAGCAGAAGGACTATCAAGATTTTGAAGAGGCGAAAAGGGTGAAGTTGGTATTCTAGAAGGACAAGAGGATATGTTTCGGGGATACAGAGCAACTGATCAAACCAAAATTTGGAAAGGGTGGTATGAATAATATGTGGGAGGAGTCACTTTTGCGCTCTTCTTATGTGATGCGAGAGGTGGCAAGAGAAGCTGCTGCATGTGGTCGTCAGTTGGAGTAGTTGTCGAAGGACAAATCTCCTCTATGGTCCTATGCATTACATGTAGAAAATAAGGAAAAAACTTCATCATCTAAACTTTTAGCAATCAAAAAAGGGATTAGATGGAATGATCGAGTTGATGGCTTTTCTATCTATGCTTATATGGTGAAATCTCAAGGATTCGAAGCGCTTGTTGAGGAGAAGCAAAAAAGAGATAATGATCACCATGAAGGTTCGAACATGATGACTAGGAGGAATGATCCAGCTTCTCAGCCTTCTTCTTTAGGACCAAAGCAGAGTATGACTAATGTATAGAAGCCAAAAGTACAAGAAGATGAAAAAGCCCCGAAGACAAAGGATCTGAAGTTGAAAAAGCAACCTAGATTCAAGCTGCTTTCTGACATTTAGATGACTATGGACTTGAAAAAGGTACTTGAGGATCGGATTCTTAACTGAAAATTTGAATTTACTCTTGAAGAAGTCTTAAGGATGTTCAAAAGAGAATTTCATGATGTTATCATCGACATCGCTAAAGTTAAACAATAGTTTATTGAAGAGCTGACACAAGATATGATCCATCGAGAGGCTTTATCTATTGCCGAGGCTATTATCTATGGGTTGCAGATTAAGGAGATTGATTCGGATGAGGAGATTACTGAGGATTCTACAGATGAAGCTTTATATATGTAGTCCAAGAACACTCTATAGCCTTTACTTCAGCCTGTACAATATGCTGAGAGTGATGATGCACCTAGATTGGTGCCTCATAGCCATTTTTCTCGTAGTCATTGGGCTCGTGCGACTATAGAGATTGTATTCAAGATTGGTTAGATAGAGACCCCTTGTGTTGCTCTTTTGGATCATGGCTCTGAGATAAATGTCATAATACGTGGATTATATGATACTGGTAGATGGCCAGTTGATGTGGACCATGGTTGGTGCATGCATGCGGCCAACAACATTGCAAGAGATTTGTATGCTGCTTGCCCAAACTTGAAGATTTCTATTGAAGATGTGGGTGAGTCTTATAATTTCTTTGTGTAGAATTCTTATTCTTATCCTATTATTTTGGGGTAACCATTTATTGTTGAGTCTTGGATGGAGACTAAGGTTCTAGATGATGGATCTGCCTATGCACGAATTCGAAGCAAAGATGGAAAGAGCTATCCAGTTCATGACCATTTGTATCAACCATCAATGGAATAAGGATTCCTTGAGGGATTCCCCTCTTCCAACAGGAGAGATGGATTTTTGTTAGGTACTAGTGTCTTGTGAGATGATGGTGGTACAAGACATGGGAAGCTCTCACCTCTTGGCAATGGTAGTTTTTCCTCGTGTGTTTATGGTGTATCCATTGAAACATAGTACTTTATGTTTTCAACATAGTTTTTATATGCCTAGAGCTGCCACAAAGTATGTGAAGAGAAAAGAGAAAGAATTGAAGCTTGCAGGTGTTTTACAAGAAGAAGATATGGTAGATGGTCTATCATGCTCAGGTACTATGGAGGATCTTTCAATATAGTTGAAAACTGACAATCAAGAGTTGTCATATGTCTGACAATTCCATTCTTTCGTGATGTATTACAAAAATTTTGATTTCATGCTTTAAGAAAATTTGGGTGCTAGGAATTCTTAGCGAAAAGTGTTCTTTTGCTGAAATATTTCAATAAAAAGAGTTGGATGCTGCTATTTATACACAATAAAATTTGTGTTTATCAGGGTATTTACAACAAGGACTAAAATTTGCAAGTTGTAGCAATGAAGCTAGAGTTCAGAAAAAATATAAGATAGTTGACAAGAAGGTTAGACCAGTTGCAGGATCTCTACCTTTGGACAATGATGAGATGATTAGGATAGCTTCTATGCAACCTCCTTTATGAGATCCTGAGGTATTGGACATAAGTTTTTAGCTGAGACACTAAAAGAGGTGAAGATTGGGATGGAAGATTTTTTTGCTTCTAGAAGAGATGAGATGTTTTGAGGAGATGTTATGCAAACATAGAAGAACTTTTTCTTTTTTCCCACATGAGATTGGAAGCGTTGTCCTAAGGTTGTGACACCTATGTTTATTTTCACCATTCTACATGTTCCTTGGAATCTACAGCCTATTCTTGTGCCTAGGGCTCACTTGCCCAAATTGGTGGAGCTTTTGAATGAGAAGATCAGGATGGGAATTCTAGAACCATCTTCCGCTCTATATTCTAGTAGATGGTTCACAGTTCCTAAGGAGAATGGCACACATATTCATACATGACTTAGAGCTAGTGAACAGGGTTACTATTCGAAATGTTGGTGTAGGTCCTATTGTGGATGAGTTTGAAAAGGATTTTGTTGGACGTGCTATCTATTCACTTGGTGATCTTTATTCTGGTTATAACTAGTTCCAATTTACTCTAGTGAAGAACAGAGATTTGACTACGATGAAGACAGCTATAGGCCTTGTTCGAATGTGTATGCTTTCATAGGGAGCTACTAGTTCTATTGCACATATGATGAATGGGATGAACAAGGTCTTATAGGATTTTATTCCTAAGCTTACTATGCCTTTCATTGATGATCTTCCTATTAAGGGTTGTTTGGAGAAAGAAAACGATGAGACTTTAGATGATCATGGATGCAGGTTCTTTGTGTTTGCGCATATCAGAGATATTTAGAGGATTCTTTTCAGGCTAGAGGAAGTGAATTTGACCTTGTCATGGTTGAAGTCTATTTTTGGTACCAAAGAGGTTTTGATTGTTGGACATATGTATGGCTATTATGGCAGGAAGCGTTCCCCTACGAAGGTTGATGCCATAGAGAAGATTTTGGAGACTTGCTCTTCTACTTCAAAGGTTTGCAGGTTTCTTGGAGCTTGTGTGTTTTATCTCATTTGGATGCCTCATTTTTCTCATATTGCAGATGATCTCTCCTAGCTCTTGAGGAAAGGGCATCATTTTTCTTAGGAGATGAGACATACTAAAGCTATTGAAAAGCTGAAGAGATTGTTGAGAGCTGCTTTGACTCTTCAGAAAGGGGATTATGAGTGTGGGAGACCTATTGTTCTTACTGTTGATACTAGGCATATAAACATTGGATGGGTTGTTAGCCAAGACGATGCATATGGGAATAGTTATGCTATTTTTTTTGGGACGAAAGTCCTAAACGAGCGGCAACGTAGGTATCCATCGATTAAAAAGGAGTTCTTGGGAGTTTTCACGACTCTCAAGAATGACAAAGAGTATTTCATTGGTGCTATTGTGGTGGTTGAGATTGATTGTTTGCCTCTTCTAGGTGTGATCACGACACTACAAGATAAAGGCCTCATACAAACATTCAAAGCGACGAGAATGTTCATAAAAAAATTTACCCCCGTCATCGTAAAAAATATCAGTATTAGCAACGCCATAGAACTACCGCTATGACGCCCATAGTGACGGTTTGCAATGCAAAATGCAATGTTAATAGTGACGCGTTGTCGTATTGCTGCGCATTTAAGGTGTGAAAACCACCCAAAAGTTGTGCATGAGATTTGTTACTTTGTACATACTTAGTTGTTATGTTTTCTCTTTCATTCTATGCCGAAGATGGAGAAAAATAAGGAATTTGGTAGACTGGTAACTTGAGATGCAATCTCATGGGCTACACTTATTTCAAGATATGCCGATTATGGAACTTTGCGAGGGAGGAGAGTTGTTGGATCGCATTCTCTCACGGGGCGGAAGATACTCTGAGGAGGATGCAAAGGCTATTGTGGTGCAAATTTTGAACATCTTCTGCCACTTGCAAGGTGTTGTTCATCGGGGTCTGAAGCCAGAGAATTTTCTTTTCACAACGAAGGTTGAAGCTGCATCAATGAAGGCTATTGATTTTGGTCTATCGGTTTTTGTCAAGCCAGAGGAGAGACTTAATGACATCATGGGAAGTGCCTACTATGTTGCACCTCATATAGCACAGAGGCTGATGTTTGGGAGCATTGGAGTTAATACTTATATTCTTCTTTGTGGAAGTCGGTTTTTTTTTTGGGCTTGTACTGAGGTGGGAATATTTCAGGCTGTAGAGAGCTTTATGGGCTGTTTGTTTGCTTTTTGGGAGAACCTTAGCTTGGAATGGGGCTTAATTAGAGAATAGGAAAATGACGAAAAGGGAGGATCAATGCTGGATGGATTGGAGGGAAATCCGAAAAGGGGGGAAGTTTTTGAACGTTGGAACAGAGGAGGATGGACGATGGAGGAAAGCGGAGGGGGAGCCTCGCTTTAGGAAAAGAGGAGCCTATTTTGGAGAAAGGAGGTGACATCGGAGGACATTTGGGGGGGGAACTGCTGCTTCTGTGATAGAAAAGAACGGAAGGATTTCGGCGAACTGGGGACGGCAGAATTCGTTTTTCTCTGGGAACAGCTAGACTGGATTTCTGGAACAATTGAAGCATCAAAAATCGAAGCTTTGTGATTGATCTTACCTACTTCTCGGATAATGCCTAGAGTGATGGCAAATACGGCAGAAGAAGAATGACAAATGAAGCATCAGAGTCGAGGTAGCGATGAAGCTTCGAAGACAAAGAAAGCAGCAGCGACAGCAGAAGAGGGAGAGAGAGACCCACAGAGGGAGTGAGAGAGATAGAGAATTGGACCTACATGGAGCTAAGCCTACCTTTTCCACAGGAGGTCCGCCCATTGACCGTCATTACCAGAGCCTGCAGCATCAAGCCGCCATCTCCACGGCTTTCCCACCAGCGCCATGCCCTGCCAACTCCTTGATCACAGTTACCCAGTTTCTGCCACCTCCACGAGATGAACAGGATACATAGAAGAAGAAGTCATGTCGACGAATGAGGGGTCAAAAGTAAAACAAAAGGGAGTGATGAAGTCAACATCTCTGCTTTCAATTTTCCTACGTAAATCTGACGAGTAACATGAGGCTACAAGGACGAAGGACAGAGCTCTCAGAAGTTTTCTATTCTCAAAATCGAGTTCTGCTCCTGCCTGGTGGTCCTTTGGCTCTCTCCGTCCGACTTCGTCTTCGTCTTCTGCATCGATTCGAAGGTTAAGAAGTTGCTAAGGCTCCTCTTGGAAATGTCTATGTTGTCAAGAGTCGCTCTGATTGGAATAATAAGCTTTTCGAGGCTAATAGAAATGGAAAAGCAGTAGTAGTTGATTTACTGCAAGTTGGTGTAGACCTTGCAAATTCATGGCTCCTATTTTTTTTCTTTTTGCTGAATTGTCCGAAATGTATTCCCATGTAATGCTCTTGAAAGTAGATGTTGCATAAGCTCTGTTTTGAGCTCTTTTGGAATGAAAGAGCTTGAGTTCCTTTTTCAGAAAATTCAGAATGTTGTTGTTGTCAAAGAAGAGGAAGAAACTGAATTTTTAATGCAGAAAAGAGAGTCTCACAAGAGCTTTCATCTTTGGTTGATCGCATGTATCAACTTCAGAAAACACTTGACAATATTCATCAGTGGAAGGAGGTTTATTTAACTCTTGGAAGATATCTGATTTTGAACGAAAAGTGTTATTGAGAGAAAGAAGCTTGAATTGCTTTAATTGCTTGCACTATGGCTTAAGTGGCAAACTGAAGTGGATAAACAGAGTGCTGGAAGCACATCTTCAGGATTTCAGAGTTTCTATTGGCAAGCTGATATGATTGGTAAAACTGCTTTTGACCAAATGTGGATAGGCAAAAGATGACGATGCTCGAATGATATCTTCTATTCTGGAATTAAACAAGGACTTCTGTGGTTGTGACATTGCTTTCACAAATCCTTCGACATCTTTGGTGAACCCGACGTGAAAGCGTCGCAGAAATTTCAGGATGGGAGATACTTCAGCCTCTATTTCAGCTTCCTCTACAACTCCTGCTGCCTCTACTTCAGCTCCATCTATGACTGCTGCGTCAAGTACTTCAACGGAGGATCTAAAACAGATTTTGCAGAATATGTCCATGTATATGCAGCTCCAAAATCACCAAACACAAATGTATATTGCAGCAGCAACAACAATTGCATCAACAACAGTTGTCTCAGCAAAGGCAACTCTATTCGGAGCAGGAGAATGCAAACAGCGCGACTAAGGCTATTGAAGCAGTTGAGAGTGAGAAGAAGCTATTTGACGGGCGTAATGTTTCAGCATATTTGAAGACATATGAGATCAAGATGGGGTTTTTTGGAGTTCCTGCTGGACTTATGAGTAAGTACTTCCTTCGTCTTGTCACACCTGCTTTGAGGACAAAGGTGACTGATTTATTTATTCAAAATACACATTGGCAAGATTTTAAGAAGGCTCTTAAAGAAGAATATTTCCTTGAGGACTTTGGTATGGCTACTCGACGGTCATTCCGAGAGTGGGTCTACATGCCAAACAAAGGTCTTGATGCTTCGAAGTTGATTCGAGAATTCGAAGAGAGGTATAGTCAGCTTGATGCCATTGAACAAAGAGCATTAGATGTTGAAAAAGTTGAACTTTTCTTGCAAGCTGCAGATCCTGCTCTTCAAGAAGAATTGGGTGAGCTTCTTGAAGATCGCACGAAGCCTATGGGTCTTAAAACTGATTGGCAGGATGCTCAGGATGCAGTCTCGACATTGACCAAGAGGAGGATATGGAAGACTCGCCTACAAAATGGTTCCATGACACCTACACCATCATCTGCTCCTATGCCTACTTCTATCCCTGTTATTTCTTCTCCTCCTCAGCCAGTTTCTTGGCCTATGCCAGTGCCTACAGTTTCTACTCCACCTATTCCTCCTGTTCCACGACCGATGCCTACACCTTCTGCTCCAAAACCATCCGCTCCATCGATGCCTACCTCTATTGATGATATAATCAAAGGAATCACAGATTTTACACTTGAGTCAGTCAAAGCGGAGTTGGTGGGTAAGTTGAAGGAGCAGTTTGCTTCAACTGCGCCTGCTACTTCTTCTAGTGCTCCTATTGCACCTAGGAGTGCTCCTAGTGCACCTAGGAGAGATCGGAGATGTATTTGGTGTGATAGTACGGAGCATCAGCATTGTAGGGATTGTGACTCTTTCCAGGATGCAAGGAGGCAGAATTTGGTATATTGGGGGCAAGATGGTAAGATTTGGTTGACTGAGACAGGAGCTCCACTTGCTACCAACTTTGGTAAAGGTGGAATGAAGAAGTTAGTGGAGGACATGGCTGCGCGTACTTCTTATGTGACAACTAGAGGTGATGCTTCTGCATATGGAGTACAGATTGAGAAGGGATCGGAGACTCAGTCCGCACTATGGACTTATGCTATGGAGACTGCAAACAAGGGGAAAATTCAGCAAACTGTTTTGACTAGCGCAGGCTCTAGCATCAGATCAAAGACAGGTTGGGACTCGCCTGTTGACAGATATTCTATTTGTGCTTATTTGGCTAAATCTCATGGTGCAGATGTATTTGTTGAGGAGAAGCGTAAGAGGGATGAAGAAAATCCAAGTGCAGCTAAGAAGACTAGAGGGGGTGAGTTTGTTACTCCACCTACTGCAGGACCTTCTTCAAGACCAGGGCCAGATCGACAGATGGAGGATGCTCAAAAGAGAGAAAAGAGGCAAGAGCCTAGAGAGAGAAAGCAGCCAGGATTCAGATTGATGTCCGACATTGAGACATCTATAGATATGAAGAAAATCTTTAATGATAAGATACTTGGCAGTGAGGTGACTTTCACTATTTCCGAGATTTTGGGCATCTCAAAAAGAGAGTTTCAGGATCAGTTTCAGGAGGTCCTGAAGAGGAAAAGACATGCATTGTCTACCACTGATACACAGGGAGTTTTGATTGGAGAGTTGGATGAGGATGATGATGAGGTTATGGTTGATAATGCTTCTGTTTTGCCACAGGTAGAGAAGAGGGTTCAGCCTATGCATTATGCTGAAATTGATGAGCCTGTTTTGATACCGCGTAGTCACTTTTCGCGGAGCCATTGGGCTAGGGCAACTACAGAGACGATGGTAAAGGTTGGAGAGAAACAGGTGCCTTATGTTGCATTGGTTGATCATGGTTCAGAGATTAATCTCATTGTTCGTGGAGTTTATGAGAGTAACAAATGGCCTATGGATGTAGAGCATGGGTGGCGTATGAGAGCCGCCAATAACACTGCAGGTGATTTATATGCTGCTTGCCCTAGTGTCAGGGTTTCTATTGGTGATGTAGAGGAGGATTTTCATTTCTTTGTGCAGGATTCATGCTCTTATCCCATAATTCTTGGTCAGCCATTCATTACAGAGATGCGCATGGAGACAAAGGTCATGGATGATGGATCTGCTTATGCACAGATTCGCAGTAAAGATGGTATGAGAGCAGTTCAGTTTATGACTGTATGTGTGAATCATGTTAGAAACAGGGATACTCTTAGAGATGCACCCTTACCCACTGTGAGGGATTCGGGTTTTCATTAGGTACCGCCGTTTCGCGAGACGACGGTGGTACAGAGGAGAGGAGATTGGAGCTCTCGCCTCCTGGCAGCAGTGTTTTCTCCTCCAGTTATGTTGGGATTTCAGCAAACAGTTCGATGAGCTATCAAAAGACTTCTAGATTGTCTAAAGCTGCCAGGCAGTATATATGCAAGAAGGAGAAAAATTTGAAAAATGCAGGAATTTTGGAGGATGATGAGCACATAGATGGTATGTATGACAGTGTGATTTGTGCAGATACAATGACAGAGATGGGAGATATGCTGAAAACTGATATGCTGAATTGTCATGGTAATGTATTAGTGCAGTCCCTGGACATGTTTCATGAAATTGCAGATTTTATGTCACAGATTGAGTCAGAGGCGGAGGAAACTCAGCAAAGAGTGTTGAGTGCTGAAGAAAATCAGCAAACAGAGTTTCCAGCTAGTTATGACCAGCTTTCAGAGAGACAGAGGGCTGAAAAATTTCAGCCAACAGAGTTTACTGCTGAAATATTTCAGCATTCAGAGTTTGGGGCTGTTCCTATGCAGTCCATAGAGCAGAGGGCTGAGAATATTCAGCCATTGGAGTGCAGAATTGCTGATTTACAGCAAGGTTTATGTAATGCAGAAGAGCATAATGAAGCCAGGGTTGACACGAAATACAAAACTGTGGATAAGAAGGTGAAGCCGGTTGCTGTACCGCTTCCACCTGACAGTGATCAGCAAATAGAAAGGGCTGCTAAACAGCAAATTTTGAGGAATCCGGAGCATATTGGTCATAAATTTTCAGCAGAGACACTTGCTGAATTGAAAATTGGAAATGGTGATTTCTTGTTACCCATGGAGAAGCAATGCTTTCAGGAGATGCTTGAGCGTCATGGAAGGGGATTTGCTTTTTTGTCACATGAGATTGGATGTGTGAATCCTGATGTTGTTGCTCCTATGGTTATTTTTACTATCCCTCATATCCCATGGAATCTCCGACCTATTCCAGTGCCTAAAGCACACTTGCCAAAGCTGATTGATTTATTGAATGAGAAAATCAGGATGGGAATCCTTGAGCCTTCATCTGCACCATACTCAAACAAGTGGTTTACAGTTCCAAAGAAGAATGGTACTCTTCGATTTATTCAGGACATGCAGCCAGTGAACAGAGTTACTATCAGGAATGTTGGTATTGGTCCAGTTGTGGATGAGTTTGCAGAGGCATTTGCTGGACATGCCATCTATTCTTTGGGTGATTTGTATTCAGGTTATGATCAGTTTCAGCTGGCTTTGGAAAGCAGGGACATAACCACCATGAGAACTCCTATTGGGCTTGTCAGGATGTGTACCTTGCCTCAAGGTGCCACTAATTCTGTTGCGCATATGATGAATGCCATGCATAAGGTCCTTCGTGATTACATACCTCAGCTTACTATGCCTTTCTTGGATGATGTGCCCATTAAGGGGTGTGCAGAAGAAGAGAAGAATGAGAGCCTAAATGAGCAGGGATGCAGGTACTTTGTGGCTGATCATATTTCAGCATGTGAGAAGATTTTGGCCAGGTTAGAAGAAGTGAACTTGACACTTTCAGGGCAAAAATCTGTTTTTGGAGTGAATGAGGTTGTCATTGTTGGGCATATGTGTGGATATTATGGCAGGAAACCCTCATCTGATAAGGTGAATGCTATAGGCAAGATTGCAGAGTATTGTTCTACTACTTCTGAGGTACGGAGATTCATTGGTGCTTGTGTGTTTTATATGATTTGGATACCTCATTTTGCACACATTGCAGATTGCTTGTATCAGCTGCTTCGAAAGGGGCAGAAATTTTATTGGGATGAGAGCCACACTAAAGCCATGCGGAAATTGAAGAAGTTATTGCAGAATTCTCCTACTCTCAGGAAAGCGGATTATAATTGTGATAGGCCTATTGTATTGACAGTTGACACTAGTCCAATTGGCATAGGTTGGGCTGTGGGTCAAGATGATGCAGATGGAAATAGGTATGCTATTCGGTTTGGGGCGAAAGTCCTAAACGAGAGACAGAGGAGATATCCGCAAATCAAAAGGGAGTTATTGGGGATTGTCACGGCTCTCAAATGTGACAAGGAGTACTTTATTGGAGCTTCAGTTGTGGTAGAGACAGATTGCTTGACATTGATTGGTATGATCACGAGTTGCTCTACTCCGGATATAGCCATGTTGAGATGGATTGCATACATCAAGTCATTAAATTCGGAATTTAAACACATAGCAGGGAAGGATAATCCAGTGGCAGATATGTTGTCTAGAGCCAGATATGATGATGAGGAGACTCTACTTGCAGAAGAGGATGATGCAGAAATTTCAGCCACTATGGTTGATCATGTTTGTCATGTTTATGATATTGTGGCTTTCACAGAAGAGTTCTATGTTGGAGATTGGTTGCAGATTGGCAGGTACCTTAGTACACTAAGAAAAAGAGATGAATGGACAGATGAAGAGTTCAAGAAGATCAGAAGGAAAGCTTATGGTTATTTTCTCAAGGACGGATTTCTTTGGAAGCATCCGAAGAAAAGAGGCGGATTACCTTTGCGAGTTGTCTGCGATAGAGAGACACAGTTACAGGTGATGAGAGAGTTTCATGAGAGTCCTTGGGCTGGTCATAGAGGAGTATGGGCTACTTATGAGAAAATCAGGGAGAAATATTGGTGGAAAGGCATGTATAGAGATGTTTCTCACTTTGTTGAGACTTGCAGAGACTGCCAGATGTATTCAGTTGTGCGTCATAGAGATGAGCTTCATCCGACCTATCCGCTATGTATTCATTATAAGTGGGTAGTTGATTTGGTTACCATGCCTATGGGTCTATGGCAGATGAGGTACATTGTTTTGGCTAGAGAGGATCTTACCAATCATGTTGAGGGCAGATCTTTGAGAACGAAGACCACTAGTGCAGTGTGTAAGTTCTTATTGGAGGAAATTTTCTGCAGGTATGGTTGTGTGGGTAAGATCACTACGGATCGTGGTGAATTGGATGCAGATGAAGCTAGGGAGTTTTTCTCTCAGCTAGGAATCAAATTGGCTCTAACCACAGCATACAATCGAGAGGGAAATGGGAAGAGTGAAAGAGGACATCCGCCAATAGTGAAAGCATTAGCCAAAGCATGTAGAGGACGGATTGGAGAATGGCCGAGACTTCTACCATTTGCTTTGTGGGCTGATCGTACGACCCATAGTGTTACCACAGGATATATGCCTGCAGAGTTGATGTATGGTCAGAAACCTGTTATGCCGATTGAGACTTGTGCTTTGACTTGGTCAGTTTTACCATGGCAGGAGGATTTGACGAGAGAGGAGCTCTTAGTTCTTCGGATTCGACAGTTGGAGAGGAGACCTGAGGATATTCAGCTAGCTATTGACAGGTTGAAAGTTGCTAGACTAAGGAACAAGGACAGGTTTGATAGCAGGCATCGCTTGTGGCCTAGAGCAATAGAAGAGGGAGATTGGGTATTGGTCTTTGATAGCAGCCTTGAAAATCAACATACTGCACTTCGGAAGATGGTGAAAAGATGGTTTGGGCCATACATAGTCAGACATGTCTTTGACAATGCAACATATGAGTTGACAGAATTGGATGGAACAGTGCTTAGAGTGCCTATTGCTGGAAAAAGAATCAAGATTTTCAAGAAAAGAGATGATGAGGATTATGCATTGGAAGAATTTTCAAGAGAAGAGCAACGACAAGAAACTCCAATGGAAGGGACAGATGATATGGCTGAAAATCTTGTTGATCTACCGGAAATGCATAACGAAGAGATTGATTTGTTTGTGGATCTTGATGATAATGATCATGGGTAGTTGGCCCATCCGGAGGATGCGCAGGATTAGAGGGGGTGGATGTCGTATTGCTGCACATTTAAGGTGTGAAAACCACCCAAAAGTTGTGCATGAGATTTGTTACTTTGTACATACTTAGTTGTTATGTTTGCTCTTTCATTCTATGCCGAAGATGGAGAAAAATAAGGAATTTGGTAGACTGGTAACTTGAGATGCAATCTCATGGGCTACACTTATTTCAAGATATGCCGATTATGGAACTTTGCGAGGGAGGAGAGTTGTTGGATCGCATTCTCTCACGGGGCGGAAGATACTCTGAGGAGGATGCAAAGGCTATTGTGGTGCAAATTTTGAACATCTTCTGCCACTTGCAAGGTGTTGTTCATCGGGGTCTGAAGCCAGAGAATTTTCTTTTCACAACGAAGGTTGAAGCTGCATCAATGAAGGCTATTGATTTTGGTCTATCGGTTTTTGTCAAGCCAGAGGAGAGACTTAATGACATCATGGGAAGTGCCTACTATGTTGCACCTCATGTAGCACAGAGGCTGATGTTTGGGAGCATTGGAGTTAATACTTATATTCTTCTTTGTGGAAGTCGGTTTTTTTTTTGGGCTTGTACTGAGGCGGGAATATTTCAGGCTGTAGAGAGCTTTATGGGCTGTTTGTTTGCTTTTTGGGAGAACCTTAGCTTGGAATGGGGCTTAATTAGAGAATAGGAAAATGACGAAAAGGGAGGATCAATGCTGGATGGATTGGAGGGAAATCCGAAAAGGGGGGAAGTTTTTGAACGTTGGAACAGAGGAGGATGGACAATGGAGGAAAGCGGAGGGGGAGCCTCGCTTTAGGAAAAGAGGAGCCTATTTTGGAGAAAGGAGGTGACATTGGAGGACATTTGGGGGGGGAACTGCTGCTTCTGTGATAGAAAAGAACGGAAGGATTTCGGCGAACTGGGGACGGCAGAATTCGTTTTTCTCTGGGAACAACTAGACTAGATTTCTGGAACAATTGAAGCATCAAAAATCGAAGCTTTGTGATTGATCTTACCTACTTCTTGGATAATGCCTAGAGTGATGGCAAATACGACAGAAGAAGAATGACAAATGAAGCATCAGAGTCGAGGTAGTGATGAAGCTTCGAAGACAAAGAAAGCAGCAGCGACAGCAGAAGAGGGAGAGAGAGACCCACAGAGGGAGTGAGAGAGATAGAGAATTGGACCTACATGGAGCTAAGCCTACCTTTTCCACAGGAGGTCCGCCCATTGACCGTCATTACCAGAGCCTGCAGCATCAAGCCGCCATCTCCACGGCTTTCCCACCAGCGCCATGCCCTGCCAACTCCTTGATCACAGTTACCCAGTTTCTGCCACCTCCACGAGATGAACAGGATACATAGAAGAAGAAGTCCTGTCGACGAATGAGGGGTCAAAAGTAAAACAAAAGGGAGTGATGAAGTCAACATCTCTGCTTTCAATTTTCCTACGTAAATCTGACGAGTAACGTGAGGCTACAAGGACGAAGGACAGAGCTCTCAGAAGTTTTCTATTCTCAAAATCGAGTTCTGCTCCTGCCTGGTGGTCCTTTGGCTCTCTCCGTCCGACTTCGTCTTCGTCTTCTACATCAATTCGAAGGTTAAGAAGTTGCTAAGGCTCCTCTTGGAAATGTCTATGTTGTCAAGAGTCGCTCTGATTGGAATAATAAGCTTTTCGAGGCTAATAGAAATGGAAAAGCAGTAATAGTTGATTTACTGCAAGTTGGTGTAGACCTTGCAAATTCATGGCTCCTATTTTTTTTCTTTTTGCTGAATTGTCCGAAATGTATTCCCATGTAATGCTCTTGAAAGTAGATGTTGCATAAGCTCTGTTTTGAGCTCTTTTGGAATGAAAGAGCTTGAGTTCCTTTTTCAGAAAATTCAGAATGTTGTTGTTGTCAAAGAAGAGGAAGAAACTGAATTTTTAATGCAGAAAAGAGAGTCTCACAAGAGCTTTCATCTTTGGTTGATCGCATGTATCAACTTCAGAAAACACTTGACAATATTCATCAGTGGAAGGAGGTTTATTTAACTCTTGGAAGATATCTGATTTTGAACGAAAAGTGTTATTGAGAGAAAGAAGCTTGAATTGCTTTAATTGCTTGCACTATGGCTTAAGTGGCAAACTGAAGTGGATAAACAGAGTGCTGGAAGCACATCTTCAGGATTTCAGAGTTTCTGTTGGCAAGCTGATATGATTGGTAAAACTGCTTTTGACCAAATGTGGATAGGCAAAAGATGACGATGCTCGAATGATATCTTCTATTCTGGAATTTAACAAGGACTTCTGTGGTTGTGACATTGCTTTCACAAATCCTTCGACAGCGTGCAATAAATTTGTGATGCTAATAGCGATAGTTATAGAGGAAAAAATATTTTTGTGGCAGGAGAGCAAGCTTCCCTGCCACAAATAGCACTATGTGCTTTATTTGGGCCATACAAAAGAGTTATAGTAAACTGTACAATGCTCGCCAAAATCAAAGCAAAGTGTACTTGAATCTATAAGATTGATACATAAAATAAATACAAGACCGCGTAATGAAAGTGACGGTAGAATCATGGCAAGATACAAATGATGAAAATAACATAATGCATAGAAAACTCCTACATAAATCACATGACCAAACAAGAGGAGAATGTGCACTCCACAAATCCAAGGGCAAGCTATAGATCGTGCATTAAGAACCAGATGGAATATCTAGGTTTCACAAATTTATATACACAAGTTAAACTTGGTACACTAGGAACATATCAAATAAAGGCTAGAGAATTACATATCTAAGAAGTTGCAAAAATAAATACATGTATAGTAGTTGCAAACATTTATTGTACTTAGATCAACAAAAATATTGTTAAACTCCTGATACTCAAGGGAAATAATTTTTCTAAGTTTGTTGCCTTCTAGTTCCATCCACTCCATAATAAAAAATGTATTGTCCAATTGACTCTTCAATTAATGTATTTCCTGTTCATCACATGGACCTAAGTCGAAATGGATGAGGCAAGACCATATGTTTTATCTTGTTTCAATCTAGTGCATTTGATGCCATGTTGTATATGGCCTTGTAATCTTGTTGGCTATTCCTAGCTATAGTACATGTGATTTGAACTTCTTTCACTGAGAAGCTATTAAGAACATATTTAAGAAACTCATTTAAGCAATAAGATAGAGGGCTCGATATGGAGGGTGCCTCAAGGGTGCAATTAGATGCTTACCTTTTATGAAGGCCTTTACAAGCTCCAATTTTAGTCAATAGAAGTTCACAAACTTGTACACGTTTTTTTTGTGATTCACCATTAATGAATAGTGACAACATTGGTAGTATGTTTTCTTTCCTTGCAACTCATGGGACTTTACTTATGCCTTTGCAACCTGGCTTTTGTAATGTTTTTATCCTTCTCCATTTGCTCCAAACATGATTTCAATGAAGCATTTTTTTTTTAAAGCTTGAAGGGATTTTTGCAATACATTTAGAGAACTGTGGGATTGTGACAAAGATTTGTGAGTGTTATATAACATTTAGAGGACCTTGAGATTGTGACAAAGATTGCTGAATGTTATAAAACATTGATTGATAATATTTATACAATTGAAGGATGCCACCAAAGCATTTGCAATAGCCTAGTAGACCTTGTTCATCAACCCCCACAAAAGTAAGCAACGAAGAAGTGGAATTAAAATGTGCATTATCCGAGTGCAAGGTTTGTTAGGATACAAGGAACTCTCTATCCAATGATCTTCTGAATGATATTGGAAAGCAGTTGGTGCATCTAGTCCGCACTTACTATAAGGGGACATTGTAAGAGCTTACATTTCATCCACACAAACATGAAAATCCACATTTCCTTTATGATTACTTATGTCTTTAAGCACTTTCATTAGGAAATGCAAGTTAGGGGACAGAATGGAGTAGAGTATGTTCTTTATAATAACAATGATTTAGAATTATTAGAGAGCAAAACAATGGATGAAAAATGCTTAGATGTGTATATAATATGGTCAAGCACCATTAGAAGTAAAAAATACCAACTTTGGTGAGGGAAGGAAAAAAGTCACTTCTTCAAGTTATAATTAATGAACTTTTCTGATATGGCACTTAGGAGGAGTAATGGGGCATAAAGAGGGTATGTAGCAGCCTCTGTAAGGTCTCATGAACCACTTATAAGGGTACAAGAAAGCATAAACTGATTTGGGGGCTATTCAATGCAAAAATGTATATTAAAAATAAGTATTTAAACTTGCAATATGTTTAGGCACCTTTTGAGGGAAAAAATAATTTTCTAAGAGTATTTAAAATGTCATTTTGTGGGCCAAAAGTAAATCTGAGTTGTTGGTACGGCAGTTTTAGAAGAGTGTTTGGAGGATGAAAAATGCTAGTTACTACACCTTTATATTGCACCCTTCTATATGTAAAATATATATATAATTTATTTTTTAAAAATACATTTTTTTGAACCCACATGATACACACATATATTCATGAATAACTTACCCAAGCTATAGGCCTTCTTGTTGAGAAGTAAGCATGGGAACTCTCCTTATAGTAGAGAGGATAAGGGTAACTAGGTGTAAATGGACTGGAGGATAGGGGAACAAAGGAAAACCCTAACCTGTACTCCTCCAAAGGCTATATAAAAAACCTAAAGTACACACTCAATGATAAGGAGAGAGTATTAGTTGTACCTTGAACAATTGACTAAGCAATATCTTATTCTAGTACTTAAGCTCTCCCTCTCCCTCTTGTGCACACTCTCTCATGCTTCCAACTCTAATCTTCAACATGGTATCAGAGCCATCTTTGATCCCTCAGCTTCCCTCAGCCTTTCTACACACCTAAGTGCACAAGAAGAAATCTTGTCTTCTCATTTGCCCTCATTTCCACCATAGCCAGCTTGACCTAGCTCTGTTGGAGGACCTGGGGAGAGCAGAGGAGAACATTTCAACTTCTGACTTCTTCCATAGATATTCTTCTCAGCTCAAGGTGACTTGGTGTGGCACATCAGAGGCCAACCTAAGGCATCGTGGAGGGCAGCATTGCACAAATCGTGAAATCAGGCACAGATTTGCAGGGGGACTTATAGGAGCTGAATCATGACCTCTAGAAGGTGCAATCATGGGGGCCACCATAGAGCTTTCAAAGCCCCCCAATGGGCCATCTCCCTCTAAGAGGGTTTGAATAAATTGCTCTTGTGCTAGTGGCTATGAGCCAAACCCTAACTGTGGGTTTCTCATAGCCATTGCCAGGGAGCTTCAAGCTCACTCATTTTCAACTTTTCTCAACGTGGGCATTATCGACAGTGATTTTAATCACTGAAAAACACTTATCAAAATTTGTTCCTACCCTGTGGAGCTTAAATGTAGAGTGCTTCTCAATCCGTGGGCAATATTAATATTATAAAGATCAACCCACATTATGAGTACTAGAATGGATGTTGGTAAGAGTGCTTCTTAACACTATTGATGCATTCAATTGATGATCCATACTATTTTCTGCAAGTAAATTAGAGATATGAGTGTTATTGCACTCTCGTCTAATTCATCCCATATCATCGAGTTGATTGATAACTCATCCAATAGGCAACATTATCAGGAGGAGCCTGAAGTCCCAGTCAAAGTTCACCTCATTGAAACCTAGGAAAATAGTAAAGCTTAAATCAAGGGTTGTTCAAAGAACATGACCTCCTAACTTTCTATGATTTCTAACAATTTTCAACTCTACAACTTTAAAAGTTGGTTATAATTTGTAAGGCTATCAATATTGCTATTCGATTGTACTTGGCCACTTGTAAAGGACTAGACACGGCCATTGGTTAAGGCAATAGGTAAGACTTTCCTATAATGGCCATGGCCTATGCAGATGTAAGGCCTCAAATTCGCAAGTTCAGTGGAAAAGATTTCCATCCCTGGTAAGTTTTGGTAAAATATAAAATGGTGGAAGGAGGCTACTTGCCCTTCGTGAAAGGGACCAAAGTGATTGACCCATCCAATCCCCTTGATATAGAAGATGATGAAAGAGCTCACGCCATCATCATGCTTCATTTAGATGAATCTTTAATTCTTCATATTGCCCAACTCTCCACTAGAGAAGTGGGATGAACTTGAAAAGCTCTATGGCGCTATAGAGAAGAACTCCAAGATCTTTCTAAAGATTGAGTTTTTTAGCTTGGAGTATAAACATAGAGAATATCTCAGCAAGTTTATTTCACATATGAATGGGCTTATGGCACAACCAAACTCCGTTCAAGCACCCATTCATGAAGAAGTTGCCCATGCCATCCTTCTGAAGTCTGTGAAGAAGGTCTTTCCAACCCTTGTGGCTACCCTAACTTGGAGGTTTCTTGAAGAAGATATTGAGAAAGATGGATGTTCTTGGCTGAAATAGCAAGACATGGTCAAATAGAGGTCCATTTTGAAGGTTTTTGGCCTTAACTGGAGTCTAAACTAGGGATTATAGGAGTTAAACCCTAGATTACTTTTTGGAACACGCTTCTTTCCTCTTTCTCAAGCATTCTCTTCAAGCTTCCATGGAGAAAATTACCCATCTCTCTCTCCCATTGTTTCTATCATCTATGCAACCTATATAGGATCAAAGTAGGCATCCTAAGCTTGATATTAAATACCTATATGCTTGGATTTAGTGAACTAGACATGAATATACACATTTGTGCACACAATCAAAGGGTGTGTCATTGCACCTTTATGTGTTTGCATATGCTAGTGTGATAGTGCTCTATAATATGCATGTGTGTGCATGTGTGCCTACATGTGTTTGCATATGTTAGCCTAATTGCAGTCCTTGACTATGCATGCATATGCACATATGCATCAACAATGTGTTTTTCTTGAGTTTTTCTATCCCTCAAAATAGATTTATTCCTTCTTAGTCACTTAATGATCATAGATTCCTCTCTCTCTCTCTCTCTCTCTCTCTCTCTCTCTCTCTCTCTCTCTCTCTCTCTCTCTCTCTCTCTCTCTCTCTCTCTCTCTCTCTCTCTCTCTCTCTCTCTCTCTCTCTCTCTCTCCCTCCTAGAAACATAATCATTTATAAGGGCTAAAGGTAACAAATCATAAGTCACATAGACTATTAATGTAGTATTCTTTTTGGTTTTTTGAAGTTGGATCCATTGAAAAAGCTTAAATATGTTTAACCTAATGTACAAGAAACGTGATAGACTAAACCAAAACTCAATTAGCATAAACATATGGTAAATTGTCCCAAACTTTTATATTCTTTCTCTCTAGATCCTATTGATGGGCTAATGATTTTTCAAATCAATATATCTTAGGCAAATGACTAAAGTGAGATAAGGCAATCCTAAGAGTTAACAACCAATGATTGGTTCCATGGGAAGAAGTTATGATTTAAACCAAACATTTTTTCAAGGTTGAGGTTGTTTGATACTTAAAAATATTTAGCAAAGTAATGGTTGTAATCAATCTTAAAATGAGCACTTCCATGCCTTCTGCTAGTGAATATATGTACAATTATCCCAAGAGAGAAAGTTTAAGGATGATCATTAGTTATTGTAAACTTGACATTGCTATGATTTGATGAATAGGCTATATAAAATCTATGAAACTTATGTTTAAGCATATTGTAGGAAAATAAAACCCAATTGCATATATGCTATCAAGACTAAGATATGAGGATGAGGAGAGAGCCTTACTTTCACTTAATGATGAGACTTAAATTTCAGCCCCACAGCAATAAATTATGTATGTCATATATGATCAATAGAAGATTCTGAAGAAGCATTCTATGCAAATGAATGGATGAAAATTGCATGATACTTGAGCACATTGACTATAAAGCTTGACTATACTAATGCAAACTTCAAGAGATTAGGTAGAAGGCTTATGAATACTTTCTAAAGGATGGGGTTGTTATGAAACTCATGAGGTTCACTATATATATATCCTCTATATTATGTGTGTTCAAGAACTATTTATAAATATTATTGTCTATAATTTTTCTTGAATAAAACACAGTCCTATTTTATTCAATCTAGAATTGACCCCTTTATATGACACCATTCTATATGTGAAAAATATATAAATTTGTCTATTTAAACACCTTGTTTTGAACTCATATGATACATAAATATATTCATGAGTGAAACCCCCCCCCCCCCCCTTTCCTCGTGAGCTATAGAAAAAACCATGGAAGAGAGGTGGATTGTTGAGTAGTCTGTGATAGATCTATTCAATTGAACATAGTGAAGGACTTTCATGGAAGCTTTTGGGCAGCTCATAGAGGAGTGCATGCAACCTTTGAGAAAATAAAAGAATGCTACTAGTAGAACGGAATATATGGAGACTTTTTTCAATTTGTTGAGACATGCAAATGTTTTTGAATTTATTCTTTAGTAACACACAAAAATGAGCTACATTCTACTTTCCACTACGTATGCATTACACATGGGTGATTGATTTAGTAAGTATGCCAATTGCCCTAGGGCAAGTGAGGTACATTGTCTTGGTAAGAGAAGACTTTACCAATCAAGTAAGGCAAAAACATTGAGGGAAAAGACCACTAGTGTTCTATGTAAGTTCCTTCTTGAAGAGATATTTTGTATGTATGGGTATGTAGGCAAAGTGACTAATGCTGACAGAAGTGAGCTAAATATTGATGAAGCAAGGGAGTTTCTCAACAAATTGCCTTCAAATTAGCCTATAACCTAGAGGGAAATGGAAAGAGAGAAAGAGGATATCCTCTTAAAATCAAGAATTTGGCTAGGCCTTGTGAAGGAAATATCACAAAGTGGATGTGGTTGTTGACTTATGCTCTATATGCAAACCGAATTACACACAATGTGACTACTAGATATATGCTGCTAAAACTTATATATAGACAAA
This sequence comes from Lygodium microphyllum, assembly GCF_053477565.2. Classification (NCBI taxonomy): domain Eukaryota; kingdom Viridiplantae; phylum Streptophyta; class Polypodiopsida; order Schizaeales; family Lygodiaceae; genus Lygodium; species Lygodium microphyllum. The sequence continues at coordinate 65,360,995 of NC_141143.1, read as the reverse complement.
AGTCAAGAGATGCTCACAATGACCAGTGTTATTACTTAGAGTATGCTACCATGGTAGGATGACATGACTAAAGAATATCTTTTAACTCTAAGAATCAGACAACTTGAAAGAAGATTTGACGATGTTCAAAGAGTAGTGTAGAGACTCAAAGAGGTAAGATTGTTTGTCTTCTATGTCTTGCTACAAATTGGATGCTTCATAACTAATTCCTTCTCGTGGAGCATCAAATTTCACAAGCTCATACTACTCCTCTACATGTGCAATCATTGAGGGTGGGTCCATGATGCCTCTATAGGAAGAAGGTGGTCTTCACAAGAAGAGGAGGCAATGCCATAAATCCCATATCCTTTAGCTTTCTTCACTATAGCTTGTATGGTGAAGTTGGGCCACTAATTTCTCCCTTGTAGACTCATAAGTCATCAAATTGAATTCAATTCCAAATTCAATATTTTTGAGAGCCACTATGGCAACTCCCAATTAGGCCTCAAGCTCTTTGACTTGATTTTTCTGGTTTCTTGTTGCTGATGTCACTACCTCATGGTACATTCTTTGTTGAGAAATGATAGAAATTTTGTATCCAACCACCTACTCTTGGTATTGGCTCTCCTCTAGGAGGGTGTTGCCCAAATTAGTTTCCATGCTTTACAATGTGGCCAATCATGCTTGTTCCACTTCTCCTACCATCTTCACTGCTCTTGAGTCAACCATGGTACCTTGTTTCTCTCGTGCTTAAGCTACACTATAGTTTTTCTTAAACTTTATTTTCATCTCTTCTAATTTCCTCCTTATCTCCGGCATCCCTTGGACTTGTGTCTTCGCCTCATCATGTTTCTTATCTTAGTTTTGTAGTTGAGATCCAACATCCTGTTGCTACAAGGTGATGTGCTTTAAGTGCTCCTAGTAAGTGATCACCTTATCTAGCCTGGCCTTTGGTCTACATTGTCTCTCAAGACCCTAGCTTTTTCTTGCTTGAGTTCTTTGCACAACTATTCTAAGGTAGTAAGTTCCCTTCTATGATCATTGCTTGACCTCCTTGCTCCTAGTGCTAGTGGTGGAGTCATCAAGTTTTCCATCTCTCTTGGAAGTTGCTTCTTCTATTAATCTCCCCTTTTTTAGCTCAAACAAATTTTCTTGCATCGCTTAGGCCGAGCTCAACATCAATTGTAGTTCACATAGTCTCTTGTCTCATTGCTCTTTCCTCGACTAAATGTTTTTCATTGCCTGGCCTTCTGAGGTGTGTCAGTTTTGGTAATGAGCTCTTGCTTCAGCCTCATGTATCAAGAGGGGAATTTTCAATCCTAGGTTCAACAACTAATATCATCAAATATCAAGGTATTATTAAGTCTTACACTCTAATATCTCTTAATCCTCATGCTTGGCCTTTTTTATTGTTGAAAAGAGACATTAAGAGTAATCTCTGGTTCATTCACTTGATTGGACCGCATATAGAATTTGCCTAGGGTTGTTTGAAGTCGTGGTTTAACTTTAATTATCAAAGCCATGAAATTTTGAATCCATTTGATGTAATTCATCAATACAATGATATCATTTAATGCTCTATATCTATTTTTCTATCTTGATTAATCATATAGATTATAAGCGGAAAATCATTGTAATGTAGTCGATCACTACAAGTGGGTAAAATCCCTAACCCTTCCTATTTATTTTAGTCATTTCATATTTCCACTTGCATCTCATCGAAAGAAACAATGTCTTATTTTTTCCCTTGCATTCCATGACTGTTTGATTAGTCTAGTATGCCATTGCCATGTTGAAAATACTCATGAGGAAAAGTTGATGCCAGGGAGATATGAGCCAAAAGAGAAGTAACCCTCTCTCATAAACGAAGAACTCAAAGGGATGCAAAACCAATCTTGGGGAAGAAATTTGCACACTCCCCAATTCTTGAAGTCATAGGTACCCATATTGTTGTTTTATCCCTCACAGAGATAGTGTGCTATGGAGGATTGAAGGTAGATTGTTGGCAGTGAATTTGGGCCTCATTTTGACATCCTTATAGTAATCGTACTTGCCTCAACATCATTATAGGTTTTATAGGATATTATCAACTTGACAAAGCTAAAATACAAAATTTATTATACTTTACAAGGTTTAGAGTTGAAAAATCCACTTGCAAGTTTTGTTTACCCTTTCCAAGTAGTTTCTAGTCAAACAAGGCTAAACATGCAATTTGAGACAAGAATTCAGACTTGTACAAGTACTTACAAGCATTTATGTATTCCTAGGGGCATACTACAAGAAAGGTTACTTATAAGTGGTTATACAAGTGTAAACAAGGCCTAGATAGATAGTAGAATAATTTTGGAAGATTACTAAATCTCATTCTAGGATCAACAAAATCAATTATAATGACAATCACGGATCATGGATGGATAGAGGACTTTATTACTAAGGTCATTAGACAAAATTATCCTTGTTTGGACACCAAAATCAAAAGTTATCACCATTTGTATCACTACCAGTCACTCTAGACAAATTTGAATTCCAAATGGCCAAGAATAAGAGAAAAAATAAAATCCTAAAAATTATTAATGAATGTGTCAAGACTTACCAATCCGAGTCTAACAAGTCTAACCTTGGATGTGAAATTAGTGCCAAGAAGATTATGAGGGTACTAGTGCTATCACATTAGGGCCAAAAATGCTTCAAAAATTTCATTTCTGTTAATCACAAGATTAAGAAAAGGGCCAAAGAGAGTTTGCCATATGTAAAAGAATATGCTATTCTTATCTCCTATTTTTTGGAGATAGTAGAGTCCATTTTGTGATTCTCTCCTCCTTTTTAGCCAAAATCTCCAAAGTCTAGTAGTCTTGAAGTCCTTATTTACTTATAAAATCTCACAAATGACATAATAAAGATGTTCTGAAAGTAATAATAATTTTTTATAAGTCGAGAACTTTTGGGTGTCCAATATAATTTCATTTATCTTTTTTATATTCAATTTTATTTCATTTACCTTTCTTGATGAGCTTCTTTCTCTATGAATTTAATTTAAGTATGCATCTAGAGATCACCCTTCTTGTGTAGTAAACTCCTGCACTCTCTGTAGTTACGGAGTTGATAAAATTTGGGAGAAAAAAATATTTATCATAAATAATTAAGTTACGATATTGGCCTCTTACAAGGACTCTCACAAGGTGAAAATGAGAAAAGGAGAGGATATAAAACATCACTAGAAGGAACGTATTATTGCTTTAAAAATTATGCCTAAAGGATGTTTATCAAAGTGCAACATGTTTACATAGCCAAGGCTATGCACTTGCCTCCAAACAAGCGTGTTTCCTAGTAAACACATTGTAAGTGTTGAGTTGATAATATATGTAGTATTTTTCTCATTTAAAAAAGTATTAATAATGAATTCTTGGTTGTAGACATATTCTTGTCAACAAGTACTAAATCGCAACCTGTGGAAAGATTAAGTGGAATCTTCCATGAGATTCATCAAGTGTTCACAAACATTATCTATGTTGATTAGACTATATGTTCTTTTATTGAGGGAAGGGTTTTAATATATTATGTGCATTCTCTGGTTCCATCTTGAATAGATACATATGGACATATGGAGGATTTGCCATTGCCAAGTCTTTCACCTCTAAATTGGAAGATTCTTGATACAGCAACAATGCACAATTTTAAATTCAAATTATGTTAGTATATTCCAAAGTCCATGACAATTGGAAGGATCTCAAGAAGCTATACCTATCATGGCTTATACCCTTGCATATCTTGGTGGCGTGCTTCAAAATACCACATTTACAAAGGACAAATGTATCCTGGCTAAGTAGAAATTTTGGAGAAGAGAAAATGAACAACATTATAGGAAGGCTTTGAAAATCTAGAGAGTATGACCGTAAGGGCAATACCATTCTCTGGTTGCTTAGACAATTTGACTTTGACATGTACTCTCTTCTCTTCAGGGGCTGAAGAGGAGATGCATGAAACTTCGTAGGAGAAAGTATTGGCATTCCTTTCTTTTTGGAGTTCACCTTACTAGTCTTTCCAGATCACTTGCAATTGCCCTTGCTCTTACTCTTCGTTGAACATTTTTGTGGAGGGGAGTCGAAGAATCAACTAGTGTGATTTCCCTATCCAAAATCAACTCAATATATTGCTCCCTTACCCACCACATATATGAGTCATGGTAATCTCAGTAGTACTAGAAAAAATGTAACATGTTGGTAAACTGAAAAAGGATCCCTAAGAAAATTAAAAATATGAAAGAGACTTACATATTCACCCCATCTATCTTGAGTATCTTTGAATCTATTTTCCTAAAGACATTTGAGATCACTCTCCATCCACAAGTATGTTTATGTATAAATTTGCAATGGTACTTCTTGTTGGAGAAAGTTATATGACTTTTCAAGATTAACAATATCCTCATATTTGGTGTCTAAGAAGGTAGTTATGAGCCTGCTAGCACTACAAATAGAAACATTTAACTAAATTAGACAATCAAATAAAATAAATAATTAACCATAAAGCAAGAAATATATCATTCAACACACATTTTTTCTTGGCTATGGATACCACTTAGAGAGTTTATGAGGATAATTTCTCTAGTGAGTATATCCGATGTAAGAAATAAAAAATGGGTGGTTTTTTTATGGAATCAAAATCTTTAAAAAACATTGCTATATTTGAAAGAGATCTCAAAGGCAATTCCACTAATAATAGTGGATCAACAATGAATATACTTTCAGAGTTTTTATAGCTAAGAGAAGCAATCAACACTATAAGGATATGAGGGTATAGAGATACCCATTAGCGACAAGAAATAGCGGCGTCGCTATTTGCGTTGCATTTGTGATTCAAATAGCGACGGTACCCAGAGGAAAAAAACGCGAGCCAAAACCTGAGCGCGTCATTTTTCGTATATTCACGAAAGAGAGAGCCAAAAGGGAGAGTGAGAGGGAGAGCGAGCATATTGCTGAGAGTAAGAGAAAGAGAGAAAGAAGGAAAAAGAAGGCCTCTCACTGCCACCGCCACCACCGCCGCCATTCACAAAGAAGAGGAGGAGGTGTACGGAGGGCAAATAGGAGACATCATTGCGAAGAGGAGCCGCCAAACCCTTCTTCAAGCCTTTATGGTGAGTGCATTGTCCATTCTTGCTTTGTTTTTGTGTTTTCTCGCTCTCTTTTACTTGTTTTTGGTATAATTCGTGTGTATTGAGAGAGGGAGAGGAAATGAGAGAGAAAGGGAGGGAGAGGGAGAGGGAGGGAGAGGGAGAGGGAGCGAGAAGGAAAGGGGGAGGGAGAGAAAATGAGAGAGGGAAAGGGAGTTTTCTCTCTCTCTCTCTTACTTGTTTTTGGTATAATTCGTGTGTATTGAGAGAGGGAGAGGAAATGAGAGAGAAAGAGAGGGAGAGGGAGAGGGAGAGGGAGAGGGAGAGGGAGGGAGAGAGGGAGAGGGAGGGAGAGAGAAAGAGAGGGGGAGGGAGAGAAAATGAGAGAGGAAGAGAGAGTTTTCTCTCTCTCTTTTACTTGTTTTTGGTATAATTCGTGTGTATTGAGAGAGGGAGAGGAAATGAGAGAGAAAGAGAGGGAGAGTGAGAGGGAGGGAGAGGAAATGAGAGAGGGAGGAAATGGGAGAGGGAGGAAATGGGAAAGGAGAGGGAGAGGGAGGGAGAGAAAGAGAGGGGGAGGGAGAGAGAGCGAGAGGAAATGAGATAGGGAGAGGGAGGGAGACATTAAACATAATAGGGAAATTAGAGAGGGAGAGGGAGAGGGAGAGGGAGGGAAACATTGAAAGAGAGAAAGAGAGGGAGAGGGAAAGAGGGGAAGGGACATGAAAAGAGAGAAAAAACATTAAACATAATAGGGAAAGAGAGAAAGAGAGGGTGAGGGTGAGGGAGGGAGAAGAAATGAGAGAGGGAGAGGAAGAGAGAAAAGGAAATCAGAGGGGGGGAGGAGAGAGAAAACAATTAGAGAGGGAGAGGAGAGAGAAAAAGTGAGAAAAAACATTAAATCTAATAGGGAAAGAGAGAAAGAGAGGGAGAGGGTGAGGCAAGGAGAGGAAATGAGAGAAGGAGAGGAAGAGAGAAAAGGAAATGAGAGAGGGGGAGGAGAGAGAAAATACACTAAACATAATAGGGAAAGAGAGAAAGAGAGGGAGAGGATGAGGGAGGGAGAGTGAGAGAAAGAGAAGAAAAGGAAATGAGAGAGGGAGAGGAGAGAGAAAAAATGAGAGAGGGAGAGGAGAGAGAAAAAGAGAGAGAAAACATTAAACCTGATAGGGAAAGAGAGAAAGACAGGGAGAGGGTGAGCGAGGGAGAGGAAATAAGAAAGGAAGAGGAAGAGAGAAAAGGAAATTAATTGTTATTGTTAATTGTAGTAGTAGTAGTAGTTTTTTTTCTTTTCTTATTTATTGTTGTTTAGTTTTCTTGTTTTTTGTAATAGTAGTAGTAGTAGTAATAGTAGTTTTTTCTTCTTTTCTTGTTTATTGTTTAGTAATAGTAGTAGTAGTTGTTGTTGTTTTTTTTTAAATTCTTCTTCTTTTCTTGTTTATTATAGTGGTCCTAGTCGTGGTAGTGGTAGTGGTAGTGGTAGATGTGGTGATCGTAGTCGTGGTCGTAGTCGTAGTCATGGTAGTGGTAGTGGTAGTCGTGGTCATGCTCATGCTTGTGGTTGTGGTAGTAGTCGTAGTCATGGTCGTGGTCATCGTAGTCATAGTCATAGCCATAGTCGTAGTCGTGGTTGTGGTCGTGGTCGTGGTTGTGGTCGTAGCCATAGTCATAGTCCTAGTCGTAGTCGTGGTCATGATCGTGGCCGTAGTCATAGTCGTAGTCGTAGTCGTCATCATGGTCGTGTGCGTGGTCGTGGTCGTCATAGTCATAGTCATAGTCGTGGTCGTGGTCATGGCCATGGTCGTGGTTGTGGTCGTGGTCGTGGTCATGGTCATGGTCGTGGTCATGGTCATAGTCATGGTCGTGGTTATCGTGGTCGTGGTCGTGGTCGTGGTCGTGGTCGTGGTCATGGTCGTGGTCGTGGTCGTGGTCGTGGTCGTAGTCATGGTCGTAGTTGTAGTCGTGGTCGTGGTCGTCGTAGTCTTAGTCATAGTTATGGTCGTGATTGTGGTCATGGTCGTGGTGGTAGTCATGGTCATAGTCATAGTCATAGTCGTAGTCGTGGAATTGGTTGGTGTAGTCACAGTCGTGGTCGTGGTAGTGGTCGTGGTCGTGGTCCTGGTCCTGGTCCTGGTCCTGGTCATGGTTGTGGTCATGGTCATGGTCGTAGTCGTAGTCGTGGTAGTGGTCTTCATCGAAGTCATAGTCGTGATCGTTATAAAGAAAATGAGAGAGGGGAAGGAAGAGAAAAAAGAAGAAGGAACAAGAGAGAGGGAATAAACATACAGCATAATAAAGAAAGAGAAAAAGAGAGAGAGATGGAAGGAGAGGAGATAATGAATGGATAAAAAACAAAGAGAGAGCGGTGGCAAGGTCTGATGCAACACCACGAGACGGGAAACACTCTGACATATATATATTAATCTATGGGTGGGTGGGTGGAGACTTTACATACGTTAATTTTTTCTGAGTTACAAGAGAAAAAATCCCTTCTCAAATAATTTAAGAAAGAAAAAAAGAATGATAACAAAAACAAATTGTTTGTCGTAATGTAGACAAAATGGAAAACGATGAAGGTCTTATTGTTCAAGATCAGTAAGCATATCTTAATCAGCGTGTCCCATGTCCTTGCTCTCAATGCAAGGTGCCAATTAGACAAAAACATCGATTGTCCATAGAACATGTACGATGCTTTGGCGAGTTTCAATCTGAGATCATTGATCAGGCGATCTTGGATTTTTCAGCAAACGGTAAGAAAAGTTAATATCAATCATGCATTGTACTCGCAAGCTAATTGAATACCATATACAAGAAGATTGGGTGTGGCTGGAAAAATTTTTATCCACGGACGTGACGTCTCATCCCAAGGAGGAGTGCACCCTTTGCGGGCAGTTAGAAGAGTTCATGGACGTGCAATGGATGGAGTGCCTGAGCCAATCCACCACTTGGAAGGGATAGGCAGCCTTCTAGACCTACCTATAGTCTTGGAGCATGAGATGGAGGCAATGATCGATGCATTGATTCCCATGGATGTCAAGACTTCTGATCCACTTAGAGAGGAAGCATCCATACCATTATATGATGGGTGTCGAGTATCTTGCCTAAAGACACTACTTGCACTCCTAAGTGTGCAAGCAAAATATGGGTGGAGCGATGCGAGTGTAACCGAGTTGTTCAGGTATCTTGTACATACGCTTCGTTGATTTCTTTTCGGTACTATCATTAAAAACATTTAATGTGTTTTCTCAAGGTGTTTTATGATTTTTTTCACGTTACTAAAATATCATATATTACCACCTGCAAATACCATGCTTGAGTCTCATGATGATGCCTGACATATTTTACGAAAGCTTGGCATGGACTACAACAGCATCCATGCATGTATCAACAATTGCATACTATTTCGAGGAGAATACGAGACTATGGAGACATGTCCAAAGTGTGGTGCTCACAGGTATCGACGGGACTTGCAAGGGCAAACCATCCCTTAGAAAGTTCTTAGACACTTTTTGCTTATCCTCCACATAAACCACATGTTTCGTACGTCCGGCATGGCAAGCTTGACAACGTGGCATGCACAAAATTTGTCCACAGATGGAGTTCAACGAATATCAGTGGATTCACGCGCATGGAGCTACATTGACTCTACCTTCGCATACTTTGCTCGAGAGCCAAGGAATCTTCAGCTCGATCTTGCAATGGATGGCGTGAATCCATTCGGTCTACGCTGAACTTCTTACAGTGTGTGGCCTATAGTCCTTGTCAACTACAATATCCCTCCATGGCTTTCTACAAATAAAGGACATCTCATCCTTAGCTTACTCGTCCCCGGCCGCTACAAAGTCAAAAATATGGACGTGTATCTTCATCCATTAGTTGATGAGCTTAAGATTTTGTGGGAGAAGGGGATCACCATGCAAGATATGAGCAAGCGCGATGGTCAACAGTCCGCCAATAGCCATTCTCATGTGGACGATGCATGACTTTCCAAGATTTGGAGAGTACTTAGGTAAATAGGCTTATGTTCTTGTTGGTAATATTTATATTTTATCTTGTTCAAGTTTGTATTCACTGTGGATAGAGCTATTGGAACATGTCTGGTTACCTCAAGTTATCATGCATATCCATTGTGCGTGCCACAATTAGACTCCCGAAGGTCACGAACCATGAAGAAGATGGTATATCAAGGACACGTCACTATGGAGACGTGGCTCGCCAGATACTAGATTGCTAAGCAAGATCGAGAGGAAGCGCGATCTGAATTTCAACGTAGCACACACCGTCAATCGATTCAATATACGGAGAGTATAGAGGAGATACCGCAGTTCATGTCAATGCGATGGTTGCATGGAGCTTTGACCACAGCATCTCGCGAAGGGGCAGAGGTCTCAATGGAGAAGTAAGAATTCTCGAGGGGATGTAGTCCAAAGGTGATGACATGTTTAGGATTTGTCGTATCTATATTTTATATGCGACAACCAATTTGAGTGTTTCAATGTACAATACAAAATATATAGTGTAGCCTGGTCACGTGGACATAATTTTTGCATGGAGTGTATTGACAAAATGTGCTCCACAATGGACTGTGGTATCATGGCAAGATTCGAGTAGAAGAGCCGATGATGAGCAACAGATCCAAACATGGTTATAGATGAGATGGAGCATTTTGGGAACTTGCAAAGTATTGTTATGGTGGATTATTGTAGCTTCTCCATGATACTATTCAATGTGTAGTGGTTCAAAGTGATACTTAAAGGAGCTGGAGCAACACTTTGACGAGGTCCATTTGGATTTCTCAAAATAGATTTCGAAAAAAAATGGACAGATTTGTGTGACACCTTTGTATTGCCGGCCCATTGTGAACAGGTGCGTGAACTCTTTTGTTTGTTAATTGTATTACGACATGGTACATGTCACAATAGTTTAATCTATCTTGTACATGTTTGTGAACACATAATCTTCTATCCAAACCCCCGACAACCTCGATGGTGGTATGTTATACCTTCAGCTCCCTGAAGTGCGAGAGTATATGATCAAAGCGATGTTCCGAGCATAGATGAGGACAATATGCAAATAGAAGGGTCGATATTGTAAGGGGTGGAGGCCACCAAAAGTTTGGAGCATGTAGAGGAGCCAGCATTGGCTAACAATGATGGAAATACACGAGTCCAAAAATTCTTTGAGAATGAGGTGGACTCATCCTTTTGTGGTGACAGGTCTATTGACATTCCAGCGTATGCGGAGTTGTGTTAGGAGATTGACATGGGACCATAGGATACTTCATACTTGGAGCATCCACTTACTCAATTCGTTGACTAGTCGCTTATAAGGGTACATGATAATCTAACCTTTAGGATTGCAATAATATCCTCATTGAATCAAACATCAAGATGCACTATAGGCCATGTCTCTGAATCTTGCTATTTGATCTGGAGACATGTGCGTGAAGATATCCTGCAACTCCTCATCGCTCATCCCTCGACTCATCTTGAAAATGTCACCTACACAGACAAAAAATGATGTTAGCATAATCAATTTAAATCATATAAAGGACGAAATATAAATCCTAAAAAAATGATCTCACTTAAAATGCATATCTAACCAGAGCTCTCTCAAACATCGTCAGGTCGTTCTATTAGATCTACTTGAGCGCGATTAGATGCTTCAGCTCTTCGAGCAGACGAGGTCGACACTCCAAACTTGGGCCAGAGGAAGGGAGTGCTTCAGGGTCAGGGGGATGCTATAGAGATACGGAGGCAGTGAGCTTGCGGTCGGCATGGGATATAGGTGCGACTCCTCACTCTCGTGGTTGTTGTAGAGGCATGGACACAGTGTCTCCATCTCATCATTCTGCTGGATTTGTATCACCTCCAGGATTTGTCACACCTCTGGGGACGTCTACTCCAGTTACTTTGGCTTTTGCTCAGTCGTCCTATCGGTGGCACCCCTATGGGTACTACATCGATAGATACTACCCCGGTCGGTACACCGAATGTACAGGGATCTCCTAGATATGCCCAAGAGTGTGGACGCAGGTGGGAGAGGACCCATCTTAGGCATACCCCAGAGGGATATGCCTATCTTATTGATAATAGGTGAGGATCCATCATCATGAATGATGAGGGGAGGAGGGTGATGGCTCGCATGAGAGAGTTGTGCCAACAAGTTTTTCGACAAAACGTCTTAGATCATTGAAAAAACATACTAGAGGGGAGCAAGGACTACATAGTAGCATCCTTGCATGAGGAGTTTCCGGTTCCAACCACAACAGATAGATTTTCTACGGGCTGGATGATGGACTGCATGCATGCATATATGTCACATAGACAATCGAACGCACGCAAGGCACTCAAGAGTGGGGCTGCAAAGCCTGAGTGGCTAGATGCAGATGACTGGCGCCGACTGAGAGAGAAGGCTACAGATTCTCCAGGACGTTGGAGTCAGCAGCGCGAGGCAACAAGGACACGACTAAAGGTTAGAGTGGTCCATCATCTTGGCAATGGCGGCCACATGACATATTAGAGGACTTTGTAATTTTTTCTTTTGTTTTGCTTGCTTATTTTTTGCAATATCCTTTGTACTGACAATCATGTTTCTAACAATTAGTTTTTTTTTCTTCGCAGCACTCCATTACGAATCACGATCCGACCAGCCTTGAGACTCGATATGCAGAGAGGCACGATCTCACTACATTGATCGACCGATTGTATAGATGTGGCGGCCTTGTAAGTCACTCATCTTTCTTGTCCATAGTTACCATGTTTAATTAGAATGCATTATTGTATGATGTGTAATTGTTTCTTTTTTTACAAAGTCCGTTCGATGCTCCTTTGCGACGGGACGAGCTTTCAGATGGCGAGGATATGTAGCTCACCTTTCGATCCCTGGAGCTCACACACCCTTCTTTTTTGGTCGCCTAATCTATGTAAACATTTTCTATGTAGTAGTGATATCTTGTCATAATTGTACCAGTCGCTTTCATTATGCAATCATTTATTTATTTCATGTATCTACGTTATGATTTAAGTACACTTTGTTTTGTTTACATGAGCATTGTACACAGTGCATAAACTATTTTGTATGGCCCAAATAAAGCACACAGTGCTATATGTGGTATGTGCCACACTTGTTGATTTTTGATAATTTTTCAAATTGACATGCGGATTGTCAGGAGTTGTCGACCAATGCGGGATGTCAAGTCAAATGCCCATGATTTTTCAGAGCTCGATTTGGAGCTCGGACAGAGAAATGGCCACAAAATAGTCAAGATATGAAAAGGTGGATACTTGGGAGGCCAAAATTGGGCATGCCTTTTGAGTTTGGACCCCCCCCCCCCCAAAATTTTATTCACCTTATGAAGCAAAAAACGTGCAGAGAGAATGAGGGATGAAGAAAAAACGTGGAGCAACATGGCGGCCATTTTTTGCGCCCTCTCATGATGGAGATGGAGTATGCAGGATGAAAGCAACCCATACAACCGATCATGGGGCTGATCTTCTCCTTTCTTGTTGGTCTTATCACCTGTCTTCGCCCGTGAAATGGCTATCGGAATGAAGAGATGGAATTCTAGTCTTTCTCTCTCCTCCCTCTCTCTCCTCTAGAGGTAGATTCATGTGGGAAGAAGATTTATGATTGACCTCCCCCACGGTTTTACCAACCATGCCAAGGACTAGAGAAATAGCAAACGCCCCACCCGAAGAAGGAGGGGACAAGTGACACTACCTAGGGAAAGGCTTGTTTCTCCAAATCGAGAGCCTTCACCATCAGTTCAAATTCCCTAGTATCCTTGATCACTTGTAGAGGTGCCACCCTTGCCTGTCCAATTGCCAAAGAATCGTGACGTTAGGATGATTAGTTTGATATCAAAGGAAAGGCCAAAGTAGCAGAAATTGAAGCAATGCTGATGAAGGAAGCCCATAGAATTGAGAGGATAGAGCTTATACCACTAGAGGAGGTTGAAAATATGGAAGAAGAGCCAGATGATTTTTCCCTGGTTAAAGGTACTAGAGCTTATAATTTGCTAGCTGATGTGAGGGATCCAGGGCCAAAAATTTATTGGCCACAATTACTGAATCTATCACCAATAGTGTGGCGACAATGGTCAAAGATGGTAAGCATTAGACCCATGAAAAATAGACACGTGGATGCAATCAATGCTAGAAAGACGAAAGATATTGTGCCTCTAGTGGAAGCCAAAATCAATGGGCAGAGAGTATCAAAGATATATGTGGATGGAGGTGCAGAGATTTGTGTCATGATGGAAAAGTTGATACAATGTTTGGGATTAGAGCTAAGTGAAATTATTAAATTTGGGGTAAAAATGGCTAACAATGTAGTAGTAAATTATTTGGGGGTTATAAAGAAAGTCAAGGTAAAAGTGTGTGTAGTGCAATTGGAGCTTGACATGTATGTGATGCCAGTGAAGAGGAATGGCTATCCATTCATTCTTAGGCGACCATGGCTAATGGAAATGAAAGCCAGATAAGATTGGGAGACAGGGGCCTTAGAGCTAAGGCCATAGAAGGGGCGGCAGAAAAAATGAAAGAATACTATCTACAATATAAAAGAGGGCCGACAAGAGGATCTTGCATTAGAGACCACCGCTGATGAATGGCGCTTCAACGAGGATTGGTCATCTACGACAATAGAGGGCAAGTCTTTTAACGAGGATGAAGAACACTCTCTAGAAGTGATGGGGTTGCATAGAAAGGGCCTTCTAGTACTGAAATTTTGTAGCAGCTTCCAAAGTTCGAGAAGGAGGGTTTAGAAAAAATATTGGCTAAGGATCTATCAGCTGAGGAGAAGGTAGCCTACATGAAAGTGGTGATTAAAAACTTTGCAATTTTTATTTCTAATTACGAACATATCACAAGTGTGACGATAGTACAACATCATGTTAATCTAAAAGATGGAGCAAGGCCAGTGGTGCAGCGACTACGACGGTTGGGAGTAGTTCAACAAAATGCTCTATTCATTGAGGTATAGCGACTTTTGAAGGCAAGCTTCATCTATCCAGTAGTGGACTCAGAGTGGATTTCACCTGTAGTGATGACACCCAAGAAGAATGACAAATGGTGGATGTGTGTGGACTACAAGCTGCTAAATGTTGCAACAAAGAGAGATCACTTTCCTCTTCCCTTTCAAGATGAAATACTCCATGAGGTAGCTAGGTATGAGAGATACACTATTTGTGATGGGTATTTAGGTTATTTCCATATCTGAATAGCTAAGGAGAATCAACAGAAGACCATCTTCATCATGCCTTGGGGGTGTTTCGCTTACAAAGTAATGCCATTTGGATTAAAATATGTCCCAGCTACCTTGCATTTAAAAGACTAAAACACCAAGACATACTACTTTTGCTTTAGTTTTTTAAACCCACTTGCATTTAATAGTAGTATGTCCTACTTTTGTTTTAGTAGTATGTCCTAGATATACTACTATTAAATGCAAGTGGGTTTAAAAGACTAAAACAAAAGCAGATGGAACAATTGAAAAATTCAAAGCAAGGCTAGTTGCCAAAGGTTTCTCACAAATTGTAGGAGTTCATTATCAAGAAACTTTCTCACTAGTTGTTCCTATTACTAATATTCAAGTCTTATTTGTTTTTGTTGTTGAGTTTAATTTGAAGGTTCACCAAATGGATGTGAGAACTACTTTTCTTAATGATGATTTAAAGGAAGAGATATACATCGAGCAACTAGAGGGATTTGTAGTCAAACATAAAGAAAATCTTGCTTTAGACTTCATCAGGCACTCTATGGTTTCAAACAATCTGCATCACGACCTTGGTATCAAAAGATTGATCTCTTCCTTACAAAATAAGTTCTTATCTCTTGTTCTTTAGATCCTAACTTATAGGTCAAGTGCTACAATGATAGTTTTGTTATGGTTTGTGGATGATACCCTCGATGAGACCATACTTGTTTCTAACAATCTCAACTTTCTTCAGTTACAAGTAAAGAAGGTTTTATCTTGTGCATTCGATATAGTTGATCTTGGAGATATACACTCATGTCTTGGTATTAAAATTCAATGCTATTAAGAAAATCATGTTTTATTATGCATCAAGCAAAGCTCATTGAAGATATTATTCAAAATTTTGGTTTGGGTTCTACATATCCTGCTAGTACTCCTTATCTTGTGAGCTCTACCAAAAACTCTTACTTTCTGTAGAATGATGGAAAATTAGCATTACATCAACCTTATGTTAATCTTGTTGGATGTCCTCAATTTGCTGGGGCTGAAATTCTCACCCTGACATTCTTTTTGCTGCAAATTGTCTTGGACAACATCTTAGTTTGCACACATGTCCTCTTTTTCTTCAAGAAATACTCGCTCACGATGTAAAACGTATGACCTTTTTCTTTGATCCTTGAGACTTCAAAATGAATATTCTTTGGATATGAATCTATTTATTTATGCAGTGTCCCTAGCAAGAATATGCTATGAAAGAGAACTCCGTGCACAACCATACATGATTTGAAAAAATATGCAATGTTGGATCCATGATATGCAACCAATCAATCGATGCTACACGCAAAAATTATGAATGCACTCAAGAAGTTGTGCCTAGCCTATCTAGATGTGATCGTGTGTCACACAAAATGCAACATAGTTCCTTGATTATTTAAATCCTTATCCTCACCTCTCAACTCTCATAAAAAAGATATGATATACTCCGCTCCACCCATCCAAAATCTCATAATCACTCTAGAAAATATAGTTCTCAAGACGTTGACTAGATAATAACAACCCATCTCACAATTGGTGGCATCCTTCACGACCCTCTAACTCACCCAACCTCCTTACACACTCAACCAGAGATTCCTAACTTTGTGATGAACATCCCAAATGGTGCGTGCTCAATAATAGGTGCTCTCTCATGTGCACGTGCATCTAAGATTTACTGCATATAGTTGCAGCGGACCTCATGCCATGCTAGTACTCAATGATGGTGCAAAAGGTGCATAATCCCAACCCATGGCATGGAAATATTTGATAAGGACAGGAGATGACCCCCGAGTGTAGTGCATCAACAAGTGCAACGTGAAGTGCTCGTGAATCCATTATCCCTGTGATGTGCAAAAGTATCGACAAGAAAATATACCTAGCTCCTCAATGTTCAGTAGCTATTGACAAACACAAGCTTCATCCTGTTCAAAAAAATACCAAGCTCGATCAAGGCTATCAAGTTTCACACTCAACAAATCAAACAAAATGACAGAAGCATATCCTAGATTAAACAAACACAAGAAATCCAACTACGAAAGAACAAAACAAACTGTCACACAAACAATTAAGCTAGCAAAAATCAAACCTAACTACAATTTGACTAGGGGATTTCAGTTTTCAAACAAAAGCTTGACATATTTAGCCCTCTCCCTAGTCTGCAAACATTTATGTGCAGCAGTTGCTTTCATAAAATGATGCAACATTTATAAGCCAATCAAAAATCAAATCCAATGATCTATCCATAATCTTCTCAATAAACACAACTTTCTCTCAAACAACTCCTTTACAAGTAGACAAAAATCATCCATGAAATTCTCATCAAAATCCTTGAGACAATCCTCACCATCTAAGGAAAATACATCGTCCTCTAAATTCTTCAAATCCCAACCATAATTCAACATCTTCAAACCCCTCAAATCGCAACCACACTAAAAAATGTTCATATCCCACCCATCCTCCCTAGGAAAAATCATGTTACTTTTAGAGTCTCTAAATAAAGTTTTGACCATTTCTTTGTTGCCAATGCCAAATTCATTCACTGATTCATCTACAAATTCTTCTAAAGATACTATGTAAGGATCTCCCAACTCAATCTCCAAATCAAACACAACATCAAAAAGAGTCAACTCCGGACTCATAACACCACAAGAACCAACAATATCCACAAATGGGGTCACTTCATCATCAACAATACAAGACTCCATTGAGTCTTTCACACAAAAAAAAAAGGTAAACACCTTCCATAGTATCCTTACAAGAAACTAAAGAAACTTTCACCTCTACATAATCACAAATAACATCTTCACAATGCAACAACTTCTGATCAATAACCTCAACCAAAGACTCCTCAACTACCAAATCCCCAACTACCTCCTCACAAACCTCTTCCAACCCTATTTTCTTGATTTTAAACAGCTCTTCCCTCAAGTTCTCAATATTTTTTAAAGCCTTACTCAAATTCTCTCTCACATCCTCATCAACGTCACTCTCAAGATCCTCAAAACCCCAATTAGAATCATCACAAATCCTAGGAGAACTCAAAGAAACTAAAATACTATTAGATGAAGTTTTCTCTTTGTCATTGTTGCCTAAATCAACCAAACAATTATCTATACAACTATCAAGGAGTAAGAGATTAGGTCTACTCAAAACCACACCATCAACACCACAAACAAAAGCCTCTCCAGGGTTACTCAAAACATCACGAAATAACTCACAAGACTCAACTGAGTCAACAACACCAACACCAAAATCACAACATGAGTCAGAACCTAAAAACTCCATACTCTCTTGATCATCAAACTCACAACAAATCTCAACAAACTCATCAAGCAACAAGTTCGAATCCTTAACTTCATCTTGAAAACTTACAGTTTCTAAGCCCTCCCCCTCATAGTTTTCCAAAAGACTCAAAAAATCATCCTCTATTCTCTCTTCATCTTTCAAGCAATCAGATCCATCTATACTATCACCAAGGCAAACAAGCTCACTCTCTAAATTGTATTTACTCTCTTCAACACTTCCATGACTATAAAAACTTTCATCACACCTTCCCTCATCAAAAATATGAAAACTTTCTTGACTCTTATCCTCTCCCAAAGAACATGAAAACTCTTGATCCTTAAAACAATCTGGTCTCTCATTTTCTTCTTTACAACTCAAATCCAACTCTAGCTCATCTTTATAGTCCTCAAGCTCCAAAGTATCATCAGTCGATCCCTCTTCTTTAGTTAAATCACTAATCACTGGACTAGAAGTATCCGTGGTCAATGAGTATGAATTCACACTCCTAGACTCTTCACTCCAATCAATCAAACAAGTATTTTTCTCCTCAACCATCGTAGGGAGCTTCTCCTCACAGACTTCAATTGATTTCTCACAAGTCAACTCACCTCTCCTAAATAGAGAATATAGTATACCTCTCTCAGGATAGACATAACTAACTCTCTACTCCTCAAAAACTTTTCTCTCAACTCGTCTTGAACTCAACCTTTCCCTTGGTTCGCCAAACCCTGACTCTTTTTTTCTTTTGGTCTTCCTCTCTTGATATTGAGCTATCTTTACCGCTTTCTCAAAAGTCTTAGGGTTTTTTACCTCTAATTTCACTCTCCAATCTTCTAATTTCAACCCATTTACAAAATACATTATCTTCAACATAACTGGGGCTATCTCACCTTCTAACAATGTTAAACTCTATCGATTCCACAATCTTTCAAACTCCCTAGCAAAATCCTCAACACACCGATCATCTTTTTGAATACAAGATTCTATTTTTGCCCATATCTCACTTTTACTTTCTTTTCTTTTCAACCTAGATAGAAATGCATTTTTAATGGTCTCATAGTCCAAATTTTGTCTCCTAAATTTCAAGCTTCTCTAAAAGTCAAGCAACCAATTTCGTTCTTCTCCCTGCAATTGATATCTAAAAATTTGGAGTTTATCCTTAGGGTCAGTCACTCTCTCTATCAAACAACACAGCTCTATTTTTTCTAAAAGTCTTTCGGGATCTTCACTATGATTACCATGGAACTCAGGAAATTCATTAGCCATTTTCAACAATCACAAGAAATCCAAACAAACTAACATTCAAAACAACAACAATGTCAATTTCGGCATTTCTGAGTGGGGGCACCAAAAAAGAGATATTACGCGAGTAATGATCGAGAGCAAGCCTCACTCACAACCCGATAACGAGATGTTAAGGAGTGCCGGTTGGGGTAATTGACTTTGTTGAATGCACAACACAACTTGAAAATTTCAAATATTCGATAATACACCACAAGCCACATATAAAAACTATACTAAAAACAATGCCTCTTATAGCTCACAAAAAATTTAAAACCCGTATGCGAGTAGAGCATCACATAATCACACAATGGAAATACCAATAATTCAAAAACAAACCAAAAGAAATATATTCTCGTACCTTAATAACCTTGAACTGATGCTCGGCGCTTTGACATCCACACGCTCCAACTTTCAAATTAGCATGACAAGAGCTCACTCTAGCATGCGACCCTCCACTCTCCTCTCTTACATAATACAATTATAAGCAAGGGGGAAGGCCCTTAACTATTCAATCTCCTCTCCTTATATAGTTTTCTATCCACACTCACACACATTAGGCTTTTTTCTTTCAGCTTTTGGCTTTTTACTTTTCTACTGCTTTTCACTATTTTCGTTTTTTCTACTTTATGCTTGTTTGCAACTTGTTTGGATCATAACTTTGTCATTTGAGATTCGAATATAGATACTTGGGTACTTAAAACGATCGGAATGCATCTGGTCGACAAGTTAGCGTGGGCAGAATTATGAAAATCTATCAAAATCGAGCAAAATTTTTGATATTTGTAAATTACATCATTTTTCTTCATCTTTTAACTTGGACGACTTATTCCCTTCCTTGGCCTATTGTTCTTGTGATTGCATATACTTTCAACACACATGTCCTCTTTTTCTTCAAGAAATACTCACTGACGATGTAAAGCGTACGACCTTTTTCTTTGATCCTTGAGTCTTCAAAATGAATATTCTTTGGATATGAACATGTTTCTTTATGCAGTGTGCCCTAGCAAGAATATGCTATGAAAGAGAACTCCGTGTACAACCATACATGATTTGAAAAAATATGCAATGTTGGATCCATGATATGCAACCAATCAATCGATGCTACACGCAAAAATTATGAAAGCACTGAAGAAGTTGTGCCTAGCCTATCTAGATGTGATCGTGCATCATGCAAAATGCAACATAGTTCCTTGATTATTTAAATTCTCATTCTCAACTCTCATAAAAAAGATATGATACTTCGCTCCACCCATCCAAAATCTCACAATCACTTTAGAAAAGATGGTCCTCAAGATGTTGACCAGATAATAACAACCAATCTCACAAATGGTGGCATCCTTCACGACCCTCTAACTCACCCAACCTCCTTATACACTCAGCCAGAGGTTCCTAACTTTGTGATGAGCATCCCAAATGGTGCGTCCAAGAAATGTGCATACTCAATGATAGGTGCTCTCTCATGTGCGCGTGCATCTAAGATTTACTGTATATAGTTGCAGGGGACCTCATGCCGTGCTAGTACTCAATGATGCATGCTTCGAATGCGATGTTGATGTCAAAACGTTAAGATTTAGAGCATAGAATTTTCTACAACAACTGCAGCATGTTACACGATACCTCTCGACTCTTAAAACTCTGTATTTTAATTTATATTTATACTTTCTTCGTAGTTATATGTAAGATATGTATGCAAATATCCATGTAAAACTATAATATATAAATAATAATGGCAAACCATGGCTTTTGCCATGGAGGAGGTTGGGCCCAACCGTGTGTTTTTCTCCTGTATTTCTCAATCTATTGAGTTATTACAATCCTCTTATGTAATATAATGTTGTTTGTATTTAATAGTTGAGATGTTTGATTTATTAGATTTTTCCACGAAATTCTTTGTTTATGATTGAGATTTGATTTTCTAGATTTACCACGTGTTCCGCTTCACAACAAGACCAATAATCATATATGTGTACTTATTTGTAAGGTTAGTAATAGCTTGCAATTCAAAATATAAAGGGCTTTATGTTGGAAACATGAAATTGCTATGAGAGTACTCTATAAAGAAATAGATATGATGACATTTAGACATCTTGGAGGTGTATGTCTTCTTTCACAACGACTCACCCCTCATTCTATGGATCTCCAAAAATTACATACCACTACACACACATCTATTTACCCAAATCATTTGAGAAGTCCCCTCATTTCATATATTTTCACAATTCTTGGTTTGGATATTAAGACTAGTAGGAAATTAAAAGATTGTGTTGCATAGTAGTCTATATGTACAAATAGTAACCATGATACTAGAAGAGTACTCTTAACCACATGCCTAGACTATCTTCTAGGAAATTCAATGAATTAGCTTATCAAACTCTTTTATAAATTAAATATATTCCTACCAATAAACTTGCGAGTACTGATAGTTTTTGAACAGTAAGTGGAAAGATCAATAGAGCTTATGCATATGTCGAAGGGATGAGTTAATGGTTGCCATGAAAGTAAGGATGAAGCTTCTTCATAGGTTGAAGCAAATTCCAATGAATCATTTTTTCTTTGATACAAGTTTAAGATGGAGCAGAAGATGAAGAACAAGCGGAAGCAAGAGCTATGGAGGTTCAAGTAAAGAAAAGAGAGACATGTGTGCGAGAACTCCAATAGTCCCCCTGTGTAACCTACCTTCCCTTATTCTATTATCATAGTAAGAATAAAAAATAAAGTGACAGTGATAGGAAACTACCACTTGCAGTGTGCACATATGCAGGTGATAAGTACAAGTAAATGTTGGTGGCTAGGCATAGGTTGCCATTAGCCCCCAATCTCATCGCGAACGGTCGATACGGGTGGATTCCTGGCGGTCAAGAACCATTGTTTACAGCCTCTGATCGCGAAGAACCGGCATGTAACGGCGGAGGACCACTCCTACATCCTCTTCTCCAAGTCGTTTTTATCAGTCAAGAAAGATAAGTTTTATATTTTCTATTAAGCTTAAAAGCTTCAAGGCTAAGCTTTTTAAAAAAGCTTAGCTCTACAATTTCTAGAAATCGACGTATCTGAGGAGGAGATCAGCGTGATTTGCGTGACGTCAAAAAACGCCCCCCCTAAAAATTTGACGTCTACAGTTACTAAGCTTTAAGCTTAGTTATCTAAGTCACAAGTCACAACAAACTTTAGTTTTATCAAGTTTCCTAAGTTTTGAAACTCTGCAAGTCCAACAAGTAACCTGAAGTCAAAACTGACTTGTGTTCAAAACTCCTATAAGGACTGTTCCTGCACAGAAGCACTGAATTGCAAAGTTGTTCCCTGGAAGGTTCTGTTCGCATACACAGACTTGCTGAACCAGTTTTAGCACACACAGAAGGTCAAAACGCAGATTTTTTTTCAAAAGATTTCAAATTCCACAATTGCCAAAGATGAAGACCGTGAAAGCCAAACAAAAATATATAAGCCTTGTACACCCGATCTTGAGCTACGCTCATCCTGCTAATTGGATTTTGAGAGTGTGAGGTCTTTTGAAGTTTTACAGGATGACGGAACAAAATATGGATGATTTGATGGCTAAAGGCGGTCTTCCTGAACCTACGATGGAACAAAAGTTGGATTACAGTTGGACGAAGAACGACGAGCCCGGCAAGCATTGCAAGTTCAAATGGCCAATTTACAAAGATCGACTACCACGATAAAGAGGAACCACAATCTGAAGATCTTATCCGACGTACCATTGATACGACTCTCGAAGCTCAATCCATCCGCAAAGAAACAAAGATAAGTAAAAGAAATTTCAAATTCCGTACTTTCAATGGCACTTGAGATGGAAAAACTATTTTTGCATTCATCAGTCAGTTTGATGATTACTTTCATGAGAAAACATATGCTGAAAAAGATAAAATCAAGTGTGTCACTAATCATTTAGTGGATAGAGCATCTCTTTGGTGGACTCTGGTTCGTAAGAGCATAGATTGTCCCACTACCTGGGAGAGTTTCAAGAAGAAGTTTATGCAGAATTTCCTTCCTCCACAATTCCATGAGAAAACCATAAAGCAATGGGACCTTCTTCAACAAAGAGATCGTGAGCCTATTCCTCAGTACACTGAACGCTTTTGGAATGGCTTACTCCAATTACGCATGCTTGAAGACGTACCTGAAGCGACTCGTAAGCGCAAGTACATGTCTGGATTACTTGGGCATTACTATGCTGAAGTCAATATGATCAATCCTGCAACTCTTGAAGATGTAATTTCTCTAGCTCATGACACTGAAGAAAAGCTTCGAGGAAGAGACAAGCGTCCACAACAATTTTAGCAAATGGTAACTATGGTTCTAAGCAATTCAATTCAAATTTTAGAAGATTCAATCAAGGTCGATTTCCTTCATCATCTTTGCGTAAGTCTTGGGCAAAACCACCTTCTTTGTCATCGAATACCAATCAAAACCCTAAGCCATCTTCACAGCCAAATCCTAATATTCCTAGACTTCCTGCCATTGCAAACAATGTATCTAAAGCCAAACCTATAGTGTGTTACAAATGCCATCAACCTGGACATCTAATAGCCAATTGCCAATCGAAGAAGCCACTTGTCCATATCAACTATCTTGGAGCAATGGAAGATGAAGAAAATGAAGAAATGCCTGACTTCACAGAAGATGAAGACGATATTACTACTCCTTCGGATACTTTACCAGGTATGCCAACTCTACATTCTTTGTTGACAATGAAATGTTTAGTGCATGGAAAAGAAAAAATCATTTTGCATGATGATAGTAGTACTCATCATTTTATTTCTACAAAGTTAGTGAAAGAATTGAAATTACAAACTATTCCTACGTATTATCTCATTAAAGCAGCATTCTTAGGCACAAGGTGCAATGGAACACAAGAGGTGCATGATTTAGAAATTCAAATTGGTGAATATACTGAAAGAAGGAATTTTCTAGTTGTACCATTATAGTCCAGTAATATTATTTTAGGTATGCCTTGGCATCATCAGCATAATCTTGATACAGATTATTCCACGCATTCAATTAATATTCATTTTCAAGGAAAACACATTACATTGTATGGTATGCATGCATCTAATGCTTTTCCACTACTTACTCATACTCAAGCTAAACGTGCTTTACGCAAAAGTAGTAAATCTTATCTAATTTGGGTAAATGAACTGCAAGCTAAAGAAAAACATATGCACCCTAGGCATAAAGAATTTCTTGCACAATTTAAAGACTATTTTACAGAAGATCTACCACCTGGCTTACCTCCTTCACGTCCTGAAGACCACAAAATAGATTTGATTCCTGGTACACAACCACCTTGTAAAGCACCATATAGGCATAACCAGATAGAGCAAAAAGAAATTCAAAATCAAGTTGAGGAATTACTAAATAGAGGATTGATTAGACCTAGTAGTTCTCCATTTGGTGCACCTGTTTTGTTGGTAAAGAAGAAGAATAATACTTATCGTATGTGCATTAACTATCGTGCTCTAAATAAAATTACTGTAAAGAATAGATATCCAATTCCTAGAGTCGATGATCTTATGGATAAACTGCAAGGTTATGCCATATTTAGTAAAATAGATATTAAATCTGGTTATCATCAGGTGAGATTAGATAAATCTGACATATTCAAGACTGCATTTAGAACACAATTTGGTCATTATGAATTTTTAGTGATGCCTTTTGGATTGACTAATGCACCTGCTACATTTAGTAGAATGATGAATCGTATATATTTGAAATATCAGCATTGTGTTATTATATTCTTTGATGATATCTTGGTATTTAGTAAAAATGAGAAAGAATATTATGAACATCTGTCTTTGGTTTTCAACAATTGTATGCTAATCCGAAAAAGAGTGAGTTCTTTCAAACATAAATTGAATATTTAGGTCATATTGTGTCATCAGACGGTATTACAGTTGACCCTAAGAAGATAGAAGCAATATTGAACTGGCCTATACCTAAAAATGTGTATAGTTACGTTCTTTTCTAGATCTTGCTAGTTTTTACAAGAAATTTGTGCGAAATTTTTCATTACTTGCTTTGCCTTTGACTAAACTTTTAAAGAAAGGTATTGTTTATCATTGGTCTGATAATCAACAGAAATCTTTTGATTTATTGAAACATGCATTAATCCATGCTCCTGTATTACAACTACTTGATTTTAATAGACCATTCTTTTTAGTAGTTTACTGATGCTAGCGGATCTGGAATAGGAGCCGTACTTATGCAAGATAATCATCCCATAGCCTATTCTAGTTGTAAACTGAAACCCTGCGAACTTAAATACTCCACATATGATAAAGAATTATTAGCTATGGTACAAGCTTTAAGACAATGGAAACATTATTTAATGGGTTTTGATTTTATGATTAAGACTGATCAACAAAGTATTAGACTTTTACTTAGTCAACCTCAAATATCTGACCGACATATCAAATGGGCAGCTTTTATTCAGAGTTTTCATCCCCTTATCTAATATGAACCAGGTAAAGAAAATGTAGTGGCCGATGCATTAAGTAGAAGACCGACCATTCATAATATCTCTGTCATATCATTTGATTCTCTAAATTCTATAAAAGATACTTATCATCAGGACATTACTTTTCATGCTGATTGAAATAAATTAGTTGGAAATAACTAGATTCCTATTGATTCACTGTCTTACAATGATGGATTCATGTTTTATGAAAAGATATTATGTGTTACAGTTCCATTTAGATCTTTTATTTTGAATGAGATTCATTGTCCTCCATATCAAGGTCATAGAGGTATCATATCTACTTTGCGTACATTGACTCAAGATTTTTATTCACTACAAGGGAATGGGGCAATAGCGACGCCGATTAGCGACGACGGATATCGGTGTCGCAATTGGCGTCGCTATATGCGCCGCAATTGGCGTCGCTATACGCGTCGCTATAGCGACGCCAATTGCGACGCCGCAGGGAAAAAAAAGCGCGGCCGAAACCAGAGCGCCGTTTTCATTTTGTTTTCTTCGCCTTTTGAGAGCGAGAGCGAGGGAGAGAGCGAGGGAGAGAGCCAAGGCTTTGTGAGAGAAGAGGAGGAAGAGACTTGCCGCCGCCACCGTCGTTGTTCGTGAAGGAGAGGAGGAGCCCTCGTTGCAAAGAGAAGCCGCCCACGCTCGCCATATCTCATTGGTGAGTCTCCCTCTCTCTTTCTTTTACTTGTTGAAGGTTTAAATCGTTCTCTTTTGTTTGTTTAGGAGAGGAAATGAAAGAGAAGGAGAGGGAGAGGGAGAGAGAGGGAGAGAAAGAGAGGGAGAGTGCATTCTCTCTCTCTCTCCCTTTTGCTTGTTTAATAGTACCTAGCATATGGTTGCTTGTCATAACTCATTGATAGCTAGCTAGAAGGAGAACTTTTAGATGTCAGGCAGCATGACCAATAAACCTAGCCCTTGGCAAGTGAAATGAAAATGTTGTTAAGGCATATCTATACCCAAGAATGACAACCAAAATTGTACAATTAGAATGGTCAGCATGTTGTTTTGTTTGTAGATCAAATGGAATCCAATTGGCAAGCTTATCAAATAGCTAATTTTAATCCTTCAAGTGTAATGCATGATACACATGTGACTTGTCGTCATAACATTGCATAAAAAAGCCAAAATTGACGTTGATGATAATACACATGAACCGCTTATATCATGGCGGCTTCAGTGTCATGACAAACAATCGATCCACCTCAGAATCCCTAAGTTTGGAGAAGAGGAGAAGGAAGCAGGCTACTGATTATAGAGTACCTAGATAGCTTTTGCTTTGGAAGCCAAAAGAGAATGAGAAATGCGACGTACGTAACACAAACTTACCGTGTGGGAGGCCGAAGGAGAACGCTATTAAGGCGTCGTGTGACATTAGATATCAATATGTGCAAAAGCCCTATAGAAGTATTAATGGCGCCACGAGAGCTGATAGTCTCGATCGTCGCTACGCCTCGCATGGGCTGGATCATTATAAGTAGGCCTCATACTCCTACAGGTGAACTTGACGTTCCTCCAACAACCAACCCCCAGCATTCTAATTCTTCGCTGGTGGGCAAACGCTGTGCGGAACACATGTAAGTGAGGTACCTCAAGCGCCGTGGTACGTTTTTCCTTTCTAGTTTTCTAATATTTTGCAGTTACTCTGGATCGCTGGTTGCGTTTATGTATTGTTGCAGTCTAATTAATGCCTGGTATGGTATGGAAATTGCAGCTGCAGCTCGCTGCTTGTCTCTCGGAGTTATCTTTCAAGCATCGCTTCACGCGTTGCAAGTGAAGAACGTGGCAGCTGCACCCGTCGACGTTCGGCGAACTGCCGACATGAATGAGCTGGGTGTACTGGTGGATCTGATCGTGCGCACCTTTAGGCTGCCGGAGAAGTATATGTGTTTCGATCACCTAGCGCCAGAGGTCCAGGACCGACTCCGAAAGCACTTCAAGAAGATGGCAACAGTGGAGAAATCAGTGAGATGCCCTACCTGCGGGACGCCGGACGAGGTCAAGTTCCGGTACTTTAACAACAGGAGCATAGGGCTGAACAAGAAGCCGCGTCGGCTTCTTCAGCCCCGATACCAGTGCCGTCGCAAGGCTTGTACTCTTGAACGTCCTTCGGGATTCACCTTGCCGCCGCCGAATTAAATGAGCAAGCATCGCAAGCTGCCAACCCGACTATGTAGGCCCGGCCTAGCTATCGTTGCTGGCTGCCTTCTTTTTGGTAATGTTTTGGTCTTCTGGCGCCGGCCCGCCGAATGCGTTAATAAAAAAGTCTCATCGTTTCTCTAGATTCTACTCTTCTTTCAAAGAGCAAATGTACCGATCACTGGAAAGCGGCCTGCATGTCGATGTCCTTAAATGAACTGCGACTCTCCAATATGGTCCAGTAGTACTTCCATGCATGTCGAGGTCGATGTTCTTAACTCAAGTCCAATACCGACGTCGAGACTAATTCCATGCAAGTGGTCTAGTAGCCCATGGATATCGATGTACTTAGTTTCGAGCACTCTGGGTCCAATTATTCCATGCATGATGATGTCGATGTCCTTAATTGAAGTTCAATATTGTTGCGATTATTTCAATGCTTGTGGTCCAATAATTCCTTGGATGTTGATGTCCGTAAGTTCCTTCGTATGGTCCAGTAATTCCATCCATGTCCATTTCCCCAATATTGTTGAGACTAATTCCATGCATGTCAATGCCCT
The DNA here is from genome assembly GCF_053477565.2 of Lygodium microphyllum. Classification (NCBI taxonomy): domain Eukaryota; kingdom Viridiplantae; phylum Streptophyta; class Polypodiopsida; order Schizaeales; family Lygodiaceae; genus Lygodium; species Lygodium microphyllum. The sequence goes on along the minus strand of NC_141143.1, from coordinate 65,332,914 downwards.
CAATTGAAGCGACTCTCTGAATTCACTCAGGTTCATGGGTATCTTGGAGGAACTAACATGCGTGCGCGAAGGACAACCTCCTATTCTGATAATTTTGTAATGTTTTATTTTTTGTGAGACCTTACACATATTTTAACAAATTCAAAATTTTTAATAAATATCTTAATCTATGAAAAATATTTTAAACAGTATAAAGAATTTTTTAAGATGACCCAAACCCCCTATTCGTGCCATATCACAATGGCCTTTTTTTGTCATTTTTAGATATTTTTGGGCTTAAAAATAGTTTTTAAATAGCAAATGAGCTCAAAAATTTCTTTTAAAAATTCTTGTTTTTTTAGAGCTAATAATTTTTGGATTTTTTTGAAGAATTTGATAGATGTATATCTTACTTTAAAAAAACCATAACATTATTATAGAGTCACATGTGACCACTATCCTAAAGTTTATTTGTTATAGAAATTCTATCTTCTTTAGGAGCTTTAAAAATATATAAGAGATATTGAATAGTTATATATTTTTTATATAATATATATTTTAAATCATTTTAACTAATAATTCTATCAAATCACTAAATTATTTTTATTTTATAGCGAGAGTATCTTTTTGAAGAGTTATGAAATATAGTCACATCTTGACTAAATAATATATTCTATCCTTTTGAGCTATAGAAAAAAATTGAAGAGATATAGAATAATTATATCTATTATCATGGGTTTGATGTAAAATTTTGACTATTAATGACTTATTTATTCAACTTCATTTATTTATCAAAAGTTTGTATGGTTATGTGAATGACTCCACTAATAATTTATTTATCTAACTTTGTATAACATCATATAATACTCTATAAACTATTTTTCGAAAATAAAAAATATCATGAATGTTATAGAATAAAGGAGATCTATAATATTATTTTGATGGTTTTTTTTTTGTGAAATGTGAGATATATTACATTTGATGAAAGATATACAAGGATAAGGAATCAATTGTGTAGTGATGCTTTCAATCATAAAATCAATCTGCTTTAGAATCAGAGTTTTGAGAGAAATAAATAGAGTGAAGTTCTTTCTATTTCTTCTTACAAATCAAGGGAAAAGACATTTAGGTATTGAAATCTAATAGTGCTATTAAGAATCACAATCGAGGATATTGGAACCCGATAGTGCTATTGAGAATCACAATTGAGGGTATGATGATGAGAAAGTGACTCCCAAGAGCTAATATCAAGTAAAAAGGTGTACCCTCTGAAACATCGTGCACACATGAAATCCTCTTAGTCCTAAAGTTGATACGATACACAATATCACTAAATTTTATATATTAAAAGGTTAATATTTTATATATTTTAATAGATCAAAAATTGAATAATAAATAGTCTTTATTTATTACTAGGTAAATATTTTTGTCTCCCAAAAATCAAAGTAATTCTTTTTTTCTAATTATAATATATTATCCTTGTCTTATCCATTAGTGCTTACTAAAAAGTTCATATTATAACACTGTATAATGAATATATTCTATTTTCAAGTGTCAAGATCAAGGTGAAGTTTTTCACTTTCTATTCTATTAGCTTGAGGTTTATCATTAGTATATGTATCCCTACCAATTTGTATCAGCACCATGAGACTCTTTTAACCATTTCTTATAAATAAAATTGAAGAGATTGAAGAAAAAGCCTAGATTTTGTTGAAACAAAATCTTACAGAATTGATGACTTAGGGGACGAAGTAAAGATGTGGCTTGGATGTCCCAACCTAGTTGGATCTACTAAAAATTGATGAGCTGATCTTGTTTCTCGTCCATGGAGAACCATATCTCTATATCTCAATCAATAAGTAAGTAGTATTGGTCCTCTATGTAGAGACTCTTTATATTGTTGATCACCTTCTCAAGATTTTGTGAAAGGAGATGAAGAGAGACTAATGCAAATTGCTGGTAAGAACCAGACGTGATTTTCGTGAGAAATTTTACAATAGATTCAAATCAACTTTAAGAACTAAGAAACGAAGAGAGGAGAAGAAAATGATTTTTCAAATAAATGTAGACAAAAAAAGTGTGATTTTAGTGGAAAATGTGATTGTAGAATATATTCTCTCATTAATCATGTATGAATGGCCAAATTTAGAGGGTTCATTCTTTTAAAACCTCAACTAATTAGCAACTTAATTATTTTTTTATAAGTCCCCTTTTTGAAATGGTTTTGACCCTAATGACAATGCTTAGTAGAGTCATCATGAAAATGTGGAGTTTCATGTATCTCAAGGTTCTAATGGGTACCAATAATTATCCAAGGAGTTGAGTCGTATGAATGAGGGAACTCTTGGGGGTATATACATGCTTAACAAACCAATAGATAGTAAATTTAATGAGCTAATTACTAGTATTAAGAACTTGGGAAGAAAAATGTAGGAAGCACAGCGTATAGTGGGTAGTATTCCGGCTGGAAGAGACCCATATTCCACTCCACTTCTTGATCCTACAATTTTTGAGATAGGAGAACCTTCTAAACTTAAAGTCACTTATCAACCTAATTCATAATTGACCAAGAATAAATCATAACCTCAATTTAGCCAAAGGATTGACAATAGGCATGAAGAGGATGTATGCATACATGATGAAGAGCATGGGTCTGATCCCTTCTACAATTCATTCTATCCTTAGCCCTCTACAAAGATAAGAAGAGTAGATGCCAATCATGATTATAGATAAGAGGGTGCAAGAAAATCTAGGCATGATCAACCTCCAAGAGAGCAACACTCATTTGAAGGACCCTCTAATCAAGGAAACAGTTAGCCATTTCAACAAGGTTTTAGTAGTAATCCACATGGATAACCCTATCAAAAGTAATAATATTCATGAAATAAAGATTCTTGGAGACAATAATCATTTGAATAACCCAACTCTAATCACTCCCTATACAATGATTGTGAGTATAAACATAATATCAACATTACCAACCTTTAATAGAGAGATAACTCTTCCCCTATAAAGTGGAAAGAATGGATCTATAAGCTTAAAATGTACTTTACCCTTTACCCAAGGAGGGATGAAGCCAAAACTTCTTACATAGCCCTTCACCTTGAAGGCTATGTCCACAGTTGGTGATAGTATATACAAAATATTAGGGAAGACTTAGGTACATGGGATGAATCAAGCGAGTAATATTTGATGTATTTGTATCTCCAATGGAAAAGGAAAAGTTGTGAAGAAAATGGTATAAGGAGGACCCTTATGGAGATTTCACTTTGCCACTCTCATGCCATATCAAATCATCCACAATATAGAGCGACAAGGATTGTGCCAAGAGATTATACTTTGTTGCGCTCACACTGTATCAATTACTCCAGGATATGGTGCGAATAGAACCCTGTGGAGTTTCAATTGCACTCGCATCATATCAACTTATCCTCTACATGTCGTATTAATAATACTTCTAGCAAATAGTTTTGTATTGCTCTTCCTATCATTTTCTATTAAGCAATGATAGCAAGGATAAAGTATATAGCAAGGAAAGTTTATATTGAGAGCAAGGATAGTGAACAAGAGGCAAGACCATCAAAAGTTCCACAAGCTGTTGTCCCTTTCGAGATCCCTCCTACCCTTGGTTTTCTCGAGTCTCCTTCCATGCAATTAAAACAATCAAGTGCAGAGAGTGTATCTTCTCCTCCTGCCCAAGGCAAGGTCCATGTGGTTAATGACCAACCCTATGATCTTACTGGATAGTCCTCTCTCCTACAACTGCTAAGCTTTCAATCTCCCCTAGAGCACTTGATCAACCAACATATCAATCTAGACCCTCTTTTGCTCAAGGAAGTGAGCCTTTTAGACCAAGGAGAAAGAGAAGTTCTTGGTTTTACTATATGCATAATTGTTTTTGTGAGATAATGCCTACAGAGCAACATAACTTTTATCAGAGTTATCAAGGATATTTCTAATAGATTATCAAGAGTGTCGACTAAAAGTTGCAGGCAAATGAAATGGAAGCTTGCAGCGATTCTTTGTCTTTAGGAGGCAGTTGAAGACTTTGTTATTAATTGTATTAATGATGCTTATATTGTTGTCGCAAATGCTCATAGGATCACTATGAAGAACAAATATTTTAGTATGGTAAGTAGAATCATATAAAATGCTCGACAAGATATTAAGGCCCTTGCCCACTACTGATAAAAAAAGCCTTTGAGTTCCTTAACATTCCCCCAAAATTATCTAGGAAAGCAAAACACCCAAAGATCAAGGATGTGATACATCTATATCCAATAATTAGGACCACATCTCACCTAGAGTTTGTCCAACAAGAAAAAACGCAAGAGATCATAGAAACCAAGGATGATTTTTGCAAGAGAACAATAGATGTGCTTGGCCCAATTAATTATAAGAGAATAGGTGAGGTGTATGTACAAATGGTTGTCAATATTTATTGCATCTCTTCTGAACAAGAGGACTATCTTAGCATATCTCTTGAGGACAAGTCAATACTAGTTGTTAAAAATGTATCTCTAGTTCATTGTTGCATAAGGTAATACATTTTGACTGACAAAATTTTTAGTATCTAGAATGTTCGTGTTGTTGATTGTTATCATGACTCATATATGTGGTGGATAAGGGAGCAATATATTGAGTTGATTTTGGATAGGAAAATCACACTAGTTGATTCTTAAACTCCTCTCCACAAAAATGTTTTCCAAAGCCTTCCTATAATGTTGTCCATTTCCTCTTCTCCAAAATTTCTACTTGGCAAGGATACATTTGTCCTTTGTAAATGTGCTATTTTGAAGCATGCCACCAAGATATGCAAGGGTATAAACCATGATATTTATATTCTTCTTGCGATCCTTCCAACTGCCATGGACTTTTGAATATACTGACATATTTTGAATTTAAAACTGTGCATTGTTGCCTTATCAAGATTCTTCCAATTTAGAGGTGAAAGACTTGGCAATGGAAAATCCTCCATATCTCCATCTGTACCTCCTCAAGAGGGAACGAGAGAATACGCATAACATATTAAAGCCCTTCCCTGAATAAAAGAACATGTATTCTAATCAAGATAGATAATGTTTGTGAACACTTGATGAATCTCATGGAAGATTCCACTTAATCTTTCCACAGGTTGCCATTTAGTACTTGTTGATAGGAATATTTCTACAACCAAGAACTCATTATTAGTACTTTCTTAAATGAGAAAAATATTACATACATTATCAACTCAACACTTATAATGTGTTTGCTAGAAACACGCTTGTTTGGATGTAAAGATGTTGCACTTTGATAAACATCCTTCAGTCATAATTTTGAAAGCAATAATACGTCCCTTCTAGTGATGTTTTATATATATCCTCACATTTTCTCCTTTTCACCTTCTACAAAACTAAGATAAGAAACATGATGAGGTGAAGACACAAGTCCAAGGGATGGCCCGAGAGATAAGGAGGAAATTAGAAGAGATGAAAATAAAGTTAAGAGAAACTATAGTGCAGCTTAAGCACGAGAGAAACAAGGTACCATGGTTGACTTAAGAGCAATGAAGATGGTAGGAGAAGTGGAACAAGCATTATTGGCCACATTGTAAATCATGGAAACTAATTTGGGAAACACCCTCCTAGAGGAGAGCCAGTACCAGGAGATTGGCCGGGAACTTTTCTCAATCATAATGGACAGCAAGGAGATCTTCTCAGAGGAAACAAATAGCAAGGGCACTGACCTAGAGTCTAGGTGTTAACAATCCTGGATTTATGTGGTTTTAGGGGAAGGGAATGGGACTATGCCTTATGGCAGAGAGGTCGAACTTTGCATCCCTCTCGTTTCCCATTCTCCTTGAACCAAGTACAGCGTGAATCCACTTCGGCCCTGGCATTTCTACGTAAAGTAGTTCGCTTGGGGTTCGACTCTAGTTGCCGTTTAGGAAATGACCAGTAGGGGAAACCCTAATTCAAGTCAGCCCTAAGTGGGAACGGCCAGAATACTTCCGCTACGTGGTAGACGCGGAAAGTCCTAGATCACAAACCCCGTGACATTCCATGGGAGTGTTGGGCGAAGCTTTCTAGACCTCCTTTCTAATGGACTGCTGAAATGTGTCCTAAAGGGAGGTGGACACGTTACAAAATGTTTTATTAAGATGGACATTTGTTACATTGTCTAATGAAGAAATTATCTATCCAATGTTTAAAAGAGGTTCTATGAATGTAATTAATGCTTTGAAAAGGTAGAGGCATTACTTGTATGCATCGAGTTTATAGCATAAGATGGATCATCACTATTTGAGTGATGTCTAGAATTAAAATTATCTCAAAGGGCATAAGGCTACATTGTTGAACTTATGCAAGATTTCAACCTTGAGACCCATGTGTTGCAAAGGATCCTTTGATCAAGTCATTACATACTAGCCATCAGATATGTGAAGTGAAAGCCAAGATGGATTGCTATTAAAAAGCTAAAATGAGTTGGGACTTGCATAAAGGCTCAAATAACATGGAATCTTGAGTGAAGCATGCTCAAGCAAAAAAGATAGAAAGAATCTTGTATCCAAAGTGGACTTTCTTTGAATGATGCGACATTTTATATGAATGTCATGATATAAAAGATCTAACATTAGTTCAAAGAAATAGATTTAAATGCTATATGTGATTGGATAATTGAATTCTACTTAAAATCCATCAACCCTTAGCTTCATGAAGGCATAGGCTCTCTTATAGTAGGAATGCGTTTGGGTGATGATTCTATGTTTGGATGTGCATTTGCCTCTATTGGCATGGGAATTGATCCCTAACCTTTCTCGTGGAGGTGGACTTTCTAGGATCTTGAGGATTAGTTGTCAACTCTAGACTCGATTCAAGGAAAAGTCAACTTATCTATTTGATTCAGATAAAGCTTCCTCCTTATGGATGTGGAAATATGTCCCAAACCTTTCTCATGAAGGAGAAGGGTTTCTAGGATCTCGAGGATGAGTTGTCAACTACTGGGCTCAATTCAAGGACAAGTCAACTTATTGATTTTCTTTTGAGCAAGATCTCTCAAGATTATTGTGCATTAGAAAAGGAATTGTAGCAAGGATTATGATCATCTTTCATTATGGTGCAATAATGTTTATGCAAAAAACATCTAATTACATGAGACATGATCTGGGATAGTCATTAAATCTTTTAAAAAGGAATCAAGCATGTCACTTGGTTAACAAAGATGTAATCAATGTCCATCCATGATGGCAGGGTAGCCACGAGTCAAATCTTTTGAGCTTCAAGGTCATCTTTCAATATATCTCCAATGTGTGTACAAGATTTGTTGTGCCTAGGTTTTGTAAAGATCTTCTCTCTCTCTCTCTCTCTCTCTCTCTCTCTCTCTCTCTCTCTCTCTCTCTCTCTCTCTCTCTCTCTCTCTCTCTCTCTCTCTCTCTCTCTCTCTCTCTCTCTCTCTCTCTCTCTCTCTCTCTCTCTCTCTCTCTCTCTCTCTCTCTCTCTCTCTCTCTCTCTATATATAGTACACTTTAATCTTTCCATTTCCTTATGCATAGTTCAAATCTCCCACTTTCTATTGCTCCCAAACTTAAATTTCAAGCACACATACTTTTGCACTATATCACAATACAATTTTGCTACTAAAAAAATGATTATTATACTATTTTCCTAGCATTTATGATGAAGGATGAAGGTTATAGTGGTAAAGTGATACCAATATAGTGATCTCTCTCTGTAGGATCACATTGTCAACTTTTGGGTCAATATGAGTTAATTTTTTGTTTTCATTTTTTAGCAAGCTTCTACATGACTTTTGTGCATTGGTGAAAGTAGTTCATGTATTAGTGATTCAGTATCTTTTCAAAAAAATGGTGATATAATACTTGATGAAGCATTGTCAATGTAAGTGCATAGTTAACTATAGGCAATATCCACTACTAATTTCTTCACAGTGAAGGAAGGCAAGAAGAAGAAGAACCACTATTGGGTTTCTAGTAAGAAGGGGATCTTACTCAAGATTGTCCTCACAAGAAAACCCTACATGTGGAAGATTTAGCCTCAACTTGTAACGTGCCCGCCTATTGGCTATCTAAGCACGTTTTAGTGGTCCATGGAGAAACGAATCTAAGCATCACCGCCCAACACTCCCATGGAATGTTTCAGGGTTTGTCGCCTAGGGTTTCCCGAGTCCAGCCTCGCAATGGAACTTTCACAATTGAACCCACTAGGATCGACCTGAAATCTGGGTTCCTAGTTATCGAGGTCTCCTAATAGCATTCTAGCGTTGGGTTTTGAATATCTTACTTTACACAGAGATACCCAATCCAAAGCAAATCCATACCGTACTTGGTTCAAAGAGAATGGTAAACAAGAGGGATACGCCGCTCAACCTCTCTGCTCGTAGGGCATAGTCCCATTCCGATCCCCTAAAACGGCATGAATCGGGTTCTAACCTAGCATTACCTAAAGTCAACCAGCGATAAATCCTTGTGAGAAGCCTCCCAGTTCTTTGGGACCACCCTGTCGTAGGACAAACGCATCAGGGATTCCATCCACCCGCTTTCCTTGATAGCTTTAGTTTTCTAATGAGGTTCTACCACATTTATGAGCGACATCTAAAATCAACTTCATTAATTGAGCCTTTTAGGGCACATGTTTTGTTTGTGTAATTTACAACACAGACACAAAAACAAAACAAGCAGTCCTTTTGAGAAACAAGTTCCTTAACTTATCTTCAAGTTAATCTTTGTCTCCTGCCCATACAGGAGAATTATGCATCCCTTCTGTCCAACAAAAGTACTTGGTCCAAATCACATGGCACCAAAATTTCCATCCTTTATCTAAAATAGGATCTTCCAAGCCTCCAGACGTTGGGCTCACAGCAGTCTATAACTCTGTTCCAGACTCGACAAGGGGTGTCCAGAGCTCCACTATAGATTTGAGATGGGAGAGCATAAGAGAAGATGGATAAGTCGAGGATCGAGATAGAGAGAATTGTGCAGCCTCTCGGGGTAACTCTTCTCTCTCTCTCTCTCTCTCTCTCTCTCTCTCTCTCTCTCTCTCTCTCTCTCTCTCTCTCTCTCTCTCTCTCTCTCTCTCTCTCTCTCTCTCTCTCTCTCTCTCTCTCTCTCTCTCTCTCTCTCTCTCTCAAGCTCTCTCTCATAGTCTCTTGGAGAGGTATCCTTCTCTCTTCCTCTCTCTCATAGCCTCTCGAGGTCTCCTTATGCTCTCTTGTGCCTCCCTATGCCTCATATTTATAATGAATTAGAGAGAAGGGGATAAGGCTAAGAACAAGAGTGGAGGGGCTCTTGGAAGACCAAGACTCATTGATCTGATGCTCAAATCATAAATCTGATGGTTGCATTGGCTCCAAATGAGGGGTAACTACCTGTAGACTACTATCACGGTGCGTTGTCGTGATGTTATGAGAACACTGTGTGAAAAGTATGAAATGCATCATCATCCAACTTCTTTATTGATCTAGAGAGTCAATGCGATCTGAGCCATTAGTACTAGTGTGAGTTGCATGGATTATCCAAAAATACTAGATTTTTGGATAATTTTAGTCTATTTTTTATATTATTTATTGTAAAAATCCAAAAAAGTTAGAAAAAGCTTCTAGATTAGGAAGGCATGCAAAAAACTAGTGGCTTTTTCAGCCAATTAGGAGATTTTCACAAGAAGGACAGATTGACAAAATCGCCCGCGTCGCGATCACTGTAAATAGGCTAAAAACTGCAAATTGAACTGAAAGAAGGAGTGATCTGGGAGATCTGTGAGCAAGTGTCCTGAGGTTTTGAACACTGTGTCATTGTGTTTTGTAGTGGTGATCACCTTAGAGTCATTAGCAAGGGCTCATTTATGAGCGATTTATCATGGACTTTTGATTTAGTTTTGGGTCAATAGACCATTTGAGCACCTAAGGTTGAGCACCCTTCCTTTTGGTTGTTCTCCTCCACTATTTTGGTTGATGTTTCTTGTTCTTGGTTTTTGGGGCATGAGATTGAGGATCATAGATGTCACTGGAGAGTTTGGGCAGCCACACCAAGGCGTTACCTTCATAGTAGCCTTGGCCCATAGCAAGACTTTTGGAACCCTATGCTGCTTAGTCACATGTGAACTATATCATGCCAACTCCACCATTTAGGCCTCTAGTTTGAGACACAAAGATTGTGCATTTCCAACAATGATTAATGTTTGTGAGACTATGGTCTATGCTTGGGAACTCAATTGATTGTTTGGGCTGTAGATTTGACGATGGGTTCTAGATGGTGGTGGCACTTTGCACAAGGCATACATTGTGGTAGACTACCCCCCTCCTTAGGGTTGACATGGTACTATAGGCTTTTGGGTGGAAGTGGTGCTCTTGTTGAAAGCCGTTACTATTCTAACATGTGATTGATGCCAAGGTGGATGTGTTGTGAATCCTCATTTCAATGGGCTTACTTTTTGAACATCCGTCCCAAAAATGATTCCTTACCAACACTTTGCTTGTTAGACAGTACGTAAAAGATGATGGGTAGACTCTCAGTCTCAATAGAAACCATTAGTTTTCATTTTTCCAAGAGTGGAAAGGACTGCCCCACAAATGGGTTAAGTTTTGCATTGGTTGGTTGAAACCGGGGTTGACCCATGGTGGTCTAGTGTTCATGTATTAAGATATTTGAGTCGCATCTCTCATCAATTAGTGCATCAAGGGTACATGCCTTCTAGGTAGTTACATTTATTTGCAAGTAGGATGATGCTACTCCTTCTTCATCCACATCCTCGAGTTCAATGATGGCTACAACCCTCACATTTGTTGGTGTTTCTATCATCAGAGGTTCATGAAATGGATGTGACAAAGGTATTACTTTCTTGTGTGACTTGCATTGAAAAAACCTATGCCCTCTCCTTCTAGGGTTTCAAGTTTCACATTCCCCCTTCTAGTGATATTGCAAACCTTGAAAGGTCCCAATCTCCTAAACTTCATTTTTTTCTTGTGTCCCTTGACAGAGTACATTAAGAATAGTCTCCTTATCCAAAGTCTCATAGTTTGACGTGTTTGTCAAACCAACTCTTATGTCTTGCCTTTTCACAAATTAGAGCTCAGGTTGCAATGAGACCAATCTCGGATAGGCATTCGAGCTTGACCAACTGATTCATCCATGCTTCTTGACCCTCCCATCTCTCTTGCGCTGCTATTCTCAAGCTTGGAATAAAGAACTCTACTAGTAGAATAACTTCGATTTTGTAGGTCAATCTAAATGGGGTCTACCCTATAGCTATTTTATAGGCCATCCTATATGCCCATAAAGCTACCATGAGCTTGTTGTCCTAGTCACTATGTGAAGTAAAGACTAATTTTGTTAGAACACGCACCAAGATCTTGTTCATGGATTCACCTTGACCATCGGCTTGAGGATAGTATGGTGAGAACTTTCTATGGATTATTAAGAAGGTGGATAACAAGTGAGCAATCACTTCATCGATGAAGTGTGTGCCTTGGTTACTAACCAACTCTATGGGGCAACCAAACCGTGAAATTACTTGCTCCCAAAGGAACTTAACCATGGTCCTAGCATCATTTTTTCAATTTTCTTGAGATTTGTGATGTAGCCTGTGGTAACAATGATGTACTTGGCTTGGGAGTATTGTGCTACAGCATGGCTGATTAGACTAATGAAGTTGATTCCTCACTTCTTGAATGCATGGTGTATGCTTAATGGGATCAACTTCATTTTATCCTTACAAGTAAGGACTTTGGTCTGTTGGCACTCATCATAATGGTTCATAAACTTAGCTACATCTCTAAGTAGCATTGGCCACCACCATTGAGACTAGAGCACCTTTTGTGTTGTAGTTTCTCCACTCAAATGTCCTCCAATAATCCTACCATGTAATTCCTTGAGAACATCATACATTTTATGTTCGTAGATACATTTTCTTGAGTCTATCCTATCTTAACCGATACAGTTGACCTGCAATCAACTGTTAGGGTTGGATCTTCAAGATTAGTCTTTTAAACCTAGCTTTCTCTATGGGTCATTCTAACAATTTGTTCTTGAGGATGCGTACTATGTCATCTATCCAATATGGTGTGAGGTATGCTCTAAATTATTCTCATTCACTAGACATTCTGAAAAGATGTGCATCTGGTAGGTCGTCCACTAATTCCCTGTCCAACAGCTTCTTCTATGGGTATGTGGGATGTATGATCTGTCATATAGTGCCGTTTGCCCTTGTGTACAACCACAAAGAAGTCAAATTCCAAAACCAAGAGTAACCATTGAACAATGCATCCTGTTGCATATGGTTTGTTCATAAGATAAATCAATGCTTGATTATCCACAAGGAAGGTAAAGGGTGTTGCTAGAAGATATTGTATAAACTTCTTTATGGCGAGCACCATGGTTAACCCTTCCCTCTCTGTTGTGGAGTAGTTCATTTATGTATCCATGAGTTGTCTACTATCAAAGCTCATTGGATAGTCTAGGTTATGTTTGTGAGTTTGGCACAACACTACCTCCACAGTAAATTTTGATGCATCAACGTGCATGTGAAAGGTAATGGACCAATCTAGGGCGAGATAGAAGCTAAATTTAGAGCATATTTAAGCCTTTTATAGGCCTATTGACATTCTTGGGTCCACTTGAATACTATTAATAACTTGTAAACAAGTCTAACAATCAATGCATAGTTCAATAAAAACTGATGGTAGTATCTTTTGTGTGGCCTAAGAAACATTGAACTCCCTTAAAGTCGGTCGGAGGGGGAAGGTCTATAATCACCTTGACTTTAAAGAAGCCTGTGGCTATCCCATTTCTCAACATAACATGCCCTAAATTACAACTGTGCTTCACTCAAAACTGGGAATTTAAGGGGTTCGGTGAGAGACTATATTGTCGACGCCATTCAAAGAGTATTTGCAACTTTTCCAAGTGCTCTTCCTAGTTGGTGTGGATACATAGGTTATCGATGAAGAATTCCAACCATTTTCCAAGAATATCCTTGAAGATAGCATACATGAGGCATTGGAAGGTAGCAGGAGCATTGGTCAGTATCCTAGGTCCAAACATTCGTAACTTCTAGTAAACAACATGAAAGTGGAGTCTAGTCATCGAATGCATGTTACTAAGTCATCCTTGATATCCATGGCCATGTTGGAGCCACTTCAAGAATGGATGGTTGTGGCTGCGATGGTTTGAGGCATGCTGCTAGTGGTGGTGGTTTGGGTTTGAACTAGACAAGTTGATGCATGTACTTCCACTTGGGATTCTCACTAGGTATGGCAAGCTTGGTTTGAGTAGTTTGGAGTTTGATTGATACTGTGTCATTGTGTTTTACAATGATGATCACCTTAGAGTCATTAGGCAAGGGCTCATTCATGAGTGATTGCTCATGGAGTTTTGGTTGAGCTTTGGGTTTATAGACCATTTGAGAACCCAAGGATTGAGCACCCTTCATTTTGGTTGTTCTTCTCTCCTATTTCGGTTGACATTTCTAGGTATTGGTTTTTGGGGCATGAGATTGAGGATCGTACATGTCACTGGAGAGTTTGGGTAGCCTCCTCAAGTGTTAACTTCATACTAGCCTTGGCTTGTAGTAGGGATTTTGGAATCCCATTGTGCTCAGTCACATGTGAACTAAAGGCATGCCAACTCCACCATTTAGACCTATAGTTTGAGGCACATAGATTATGCATTTCCAATGATTGATGTTTGTGAGATTGTGATCTATGCTTGGGGACTCACTTGAATGTTTGGGCCGTAGTGTTGGGGGTGGGTTCTAGATGGTGGTGGCACTTTGTACTAGGCATACATTGTGATAGACTACCCCGCTTCTTAGGGTTGACACTAGGTTTGGCTATCAATGGTACTACAGGCTTTTGGGTGGCTGTGGTACCCCTGTTAAAAGTCGTTACTATTCTAACATTACTAATGTGGCAAGGTGGATGCATTATGAGTTTGTTGTAGTCAACATTACAATGAGCTTATTTTTTGAACATATGTCCCAGCAATGATTCCTTACCAGCACTTTGGTTCTTAGATAGAACATAAAAGATGGTTGGTAGGCTCTGAGTCTTGATAGAAACCATTAGTTTGTATTTTCCCAAGAGTGGATAGGACTGCCCCCCAAACGGTCTAAGTTTTGCATTGGTTAGTTGCAACTAGGGTTGACCCATGGCACTCTAGTGTTCATGCATTAGGATAATTGAGTGGGCTTCCTCATCAATCAGCGCATCAAGGATGCATGTCTTTTGGGCAGTTACGGTTATTTTTAGGTAGGCTGGTGCTATTACTTCCTTATCTACTCCTTGTTGAATGTTGAAATGACTTGATTTTTTGGATGATTTTTGTTATTTTTGTATGCTGAATGGTTGATTTTGAGTGACGATTAGTTTTTTTGAAAGTGTTTGAAGTGTTTTGGATGAGATTGATTATGTTTTGGAAGCTTATGATGATTTTCAGTAGAAATATGAGGCTCTGTGACATTCTGATAGGTTCTGTTGAGGTTCTGATTGGTTCTGATTTTCTTCTCTTTTGTTTTTATTTTCTTCTGTATGAAGCATGGATTAATGATTGATGGAAATTGAGAATTTTTGTTGGGGGTAAAGGCGCCTCCGCCGTGCCGCCCCGTGTATTACTACACTGACAGTACCCGCCACTGCACACTGCAGGTGGCGGGCGCCCGTCACGTCACTTTATTCTTTATTCTTTTAGTGACAGTTTGAATAAAGGAAGGCCCGGTCACACATTGTGACTGTTGGAGTTCCCATTTCTTGTCTCTCTCTTTCTTGCTCTTGCTCTCCCGCCATAGCTCGCGTGCAAGCTTCGATCCTTCTCACCTTTCAACTGGTATCAAAGCTTGGCATTCTCTTGCTCGAGCTCGACTCGGTGCTTCCCGACCTTCGCATCGACTCGCTTCACGCATTGGGTCTCCATCCCGGCAGCCATAGCCGACCTCTTGAGCTCCCGACTCTCCCCGGCTTCCCGAGCTCCATCCTGGCCTTCTTGAGCTTCATCAGGGCCTTGCCCTTGAGGTATTGCTTCAGCATTTGCAGGCATTTGAGTGTATTCTCAGATTGAAACAGGGCAGGAACAAAGGGCAGCCACTCTTCTTGAGCTCCATAGCTCATATCTTCCCTCCCCTTTGCATTGGGCCTTCATGGCTTGGTATGTGCCTACCTTGGGCCATCATTGAGCCCCCCATTACCCTCTTTTCAGCCCATGTGGAGCAACAGCAAGTTCAGCACCAACAGGGCAGATTGCATCATTTTTTCCAGGCTGTGAGCACTCATCTACTTTAGCTCCACACTTGGCCATTGCTTCTTGCTCTCTACCTTGATCAAGAGGGCTATAGACTTCATGTTTGATGTCATTCAAGCTTTGGGTATTGGTCTTGATCTTTCGGGGCTGATTTCTTCAGATTTGGGACTGTCATAAACTGTCATAACAGGCTGAAAACAGGGCAGCACCATTGGCATTAGCATTTGTTGCTTATACTCCATTCCGGTTGTGCTATTTGATGCCCGTATGCGGTCTACATGATGCCTAGTGCCTTGGGAATGTATGCACATGATTATGCCATGATTTTGGCTTGAAATATTGGCTGATTTGGGACTGTTATTTACTGTTATACAGTGCTGGAAACAGGGCAGCCACACTTGGCATTGGCATTTAATGCTTATACTCTACTCCGGTTACCTTGTTTGATGCCCGTATGCGGTCTACTTCCTACCCGGATGTATTGGAGATGTATGCATTTGGTTTGACCATGATTTTGGCTTGAATTTGGGGCTGAAATCTACTGTTTAGAACAGTAAATACATGCTGGAATAACAGTGGGCTGAAGGTACTTTACATGCTTTGGCACTTACCTACCGATACCGGATGTATGCTTTGAGCTTTGGCATGATATCTCTGACATTTGGGGACGACTTGGAGCATATGTATGAGATTATGGGATGCTTTTGAGCTTCGCATTAGCTCCGTCTTCACTGGCATTTGGACCGACTCGGCATGCTCGTGGACCGCCTATGCCTCATGTCTCTGCTTGACAGTTAGGCTTTTGCATTACATGCTTTGGTTCGTGACATATGCTATTTGGTTCGTGTATGCCATACCGACATTTGGAGCTTGGATTTGGATGTATTTGAGCATTCCCGGCTTACTTGATCACTGATCTTGGTTGCTATTTGGATGTTATTGAGTTGACCGAGAGCTTATTCGGGCTTATGTATTGCTTCATGGTTAATACGACCGGTGCTTCATGTATGTCATGCTCTCTCGGATGCGCTTGATGCATTGACAGGGTCACTTATCACTGGTGCTTTCTCTTGGGTTGTTTGAGCTTCTGAGCTCGCTTTGTACGCCTTTTGTGCCAGTGGGAGCATTTTACATGCTTTCTTGACCTTTGACAGTTGCATGCTATTGGAGCACTTACATGTATTTGGAGCAGTTTATGTCTTGAGCAGCTACATACACATTGAGACTTTGGGATCATACTCCGATCTTTATGGATATGCATTGATGTACTCTTGGTTCACAGGATGCTTATGAGCTGAGTCTCATATTTGGATCTTTCTCTTTGAGCAGATACCTATTTGTGTCAGGTTTTGGCAGTTACAGGAACACTTTGCCTAGAGTGTCTGGGGGTGTGCCTTTCACTGGCAGATGTTATTTTGACATGCTTAGTGTTGAGCTCATGTTCTTTTCACTGTCATTGGCCTTGCTTATGTCCGTTTCATGCCGGCTTTGGACCTAGCATTGTTTGCTTGACATTGGATCCTATTTTAGGACAGTTTGCTCTCTAGACTGCATACCTGCAATTTATTACAGCAAGCAGTTATTGGTGGACTGAGGTGTACTTTTCATGCTGAAATATCCTGATTTGGTGTACCGCACCTAGTACTAAGTGGGCAGCAACTTTTGGCACACTTTGCTCACCCTTTGGACCCCGTTTTGGTCATTTTTGGGCAGTTTCTGCAGTAAAACAACAAGCAGTTTTGGACTGTTTGGGCATTTCCAGCCTGCATAATGGCGTCATCTTCGCATGATAGTGCCATCTTTAACATTACAAAGTTGGATGGTACCAACTACTCTTACTGGAAGAGTCAAATATGGCAGGTTTTGGTGCAGAAATCTCAGATTAAGCCACTTCGGTTGAGTGGGGAGCAGCCTGAAACTATGGACAATGACGACTGGCTTGAACTTGATGAGCTATGCAAGTCCACGATTGTATTGTCTCTCACTGAACAGGTACATTATAATGTATTTGAGGAAGCACAGAGTGCATGGGATCTATGGAATAAGATCAAGAATCTTTATGATAAGAAAAGTCCGGCGAGTCAAATGTACTGGTTGAAGCAGCTTATGGATCTGCGCATGAAGGATAATGCGACTATGTCTGCTCACTTGAGCCAGTTCCATGCTATACTGAAGAACCTGACTTCGCAGGATATCACCTTTGGAGAGGAAGTAACTCCTCTTTTCTTGCTTGGAACTCTGAATGAGTCATGGGATGTATTCCGCACTGCTCTTTGTGCCTCTAGTGCTACTCTAAAATTGGCAGATGTTGAGAGTGCTCTTCTTCAGGAAGAGGTGAATCGCAAAAACTTGGATGCCTCTCGTGGTAGTCATGCTTTGACAGTTAGAGGCAGGAATGACAGGTATGACCGTGGTAATGGCCGAGGCCGTGACTCGCAGAAGGGTCGGTCTAAATCTCGTGGTGGCAAGTCGCGTAGTAAGTCGCGTGGACGCAATGCAAATGTCACTTGTCATCATTGTGGGAAAAAGGGCCATATTAGACCACAGTGTCATGAGTTGCGCAATGAGAAGCGCAAGGATAAGGGGAAAGATAAAGTGCAGGAGAAGTCCTCTGATCGCAGCATAGTACCTGCGAAGTCCAACGTCAAGATTGAGGAAATTAATGTCACGCAGACTGAAGAGTCCGATGGTGGTGATGAGTTTATACTTGCAGCTAGTTCTTCTGATGCTTCACACTTGACTGAGACACCTAGTATGTATGCACAGTGCTGGTTATTGGATTCAGGTGCGTCCTTCCATGTGACGCCTTACCGTGAGTGGTTTCACTCTTACCGTACTGTATCTGGATCAGTCAGACTTGGAGATGACAGGTCTCTTGATATTGTGGGCTGTGGAGATATTCAGTTGCAGTTTTCCACTGGCAGTTCCTTTTTGCTCAGGGATGTACGTCATGTACCTACGCTTACGCGTAGTCTTATGTCTGCAGGACAGTTGGATGATGCAGGATTTCATGTCTGTTTTGGGGATTCTGCCTGGAAGATTACCAAAGGCAGACTTGTGCTTGCTAGAGGAGCCAAGGCTGGCAGCCTCTATCCTCTTGTTGTATCTGGGTCTTCTGTAGACCATGTTTTGGCAGTGGGCTCTATCCCACATGTATCACTTTGGCATGCCCGTTTGGGGCATATGTCTTTGAAAGGAATGAAAATGTTATTTGGTTTGCAGTATCTTCCGCCTTTGGATTATGCATGTTTTGACTCGTGTGATCATTGTCTTTATGGTAAGCAGAATAGGTCTACGCATAAGAAATCGGGTAGGCCACGCATGAGTGAGCCCTTGGCATTGGTGCATTCCGATGTTTGTGGGCCTATGCCTTGCATGTCTATGGGTGGCGTGAAGTACTTCGTTACCTTCATTGATGATTTTTCTAGGAAAGTGTGGGCTTATCCCATAAAGTAGAAGTCCGATGTCTTGGCAGTTTTTCAGAGATGGCTTGCTCTTGTTGAGAACCAGACTGGGTATAGGCTGAAATGCCTTAGAACAGATAATGGGGGAGAATATGTCTCGCATGCTTTTGAGCAGTTTTGTGATGACAGGGGTATTAAGCGTCAGTTGACCGCCCCTTACACCCCACCCCAAAATGGTTTGGCTGAGCGCATGAACAGGACTATTCAGGAGCGTGTGCGCTCTATGCTTAGCCATGCAGGCCTACCCCTGAGTTTTTGGGCTGAGGCAGTTAGTACGTCAGTGCATGTCATAAACCGATCGCCTTCCAGTGGATTGGATTTCCAGGTTGCAGAGGAAGTTTGGGCTGGTAAGCCACCCTCTTATGCGCATCTCCGTGTCTTTGGATGTGAGGCATTCTGCCATGTGCCCAAGGACAAGAGGAGTAAATTGGATCCAAAGAGCATTAAATGCATATTCCTTGGCTATGATGAGTCAGGAGAGATGGGCTATCGCCTATGGGATCCGCAGGCGCGGAAAATAGTACGCAGCCATGATGTCGTCTTCCATGAAGACAAGATGCACAGGCAGCCTGAGAAGGTGGTTGAGATCCGCAGAGTGATCTTTCAGGAGGAGCCTAAAGCTCCAGCACAGCCAGTAGTACAGCCTGCAGCAGTTCCTCCACAGGGCCAGGATGTTAGACAGGTAGTTAGACAGGCAGCAGAGCCTGCGGTGAGACGGTCTGCTAGAGATAGACGTCCACCTGACAGATTTCAGCCCTCTATGCATTATGTTTTGGTTACAGATGCAGGAGAGCCTTTCACTTATGATGAGGCTATGCACAGGGGTGACAGTCACTCCTGGGAGAGGGCTATGCAGTCTGAGATAGACTCCCTGCATAAGAATGAGACTTGGGATTTGGTTGCCTTGCCTAAGGGCAAGAAGGCTTTGCCATGCAAGTGGGTGTACAAGCTGAAAAGTACCCCTGGACACCCCAAGCCGGCATACAAGGCTAGATTGGTAGCAAAGGGTTTTAAGCAGGAACATGGTGTGGACTTTGATGAGGTCTTCTCTCCTGTGGTTAAGATGACCACCCTGCGCTTAGTCTTGGCTTTGGTTGCACAGCTTGACTTAGATCTATATCAGATGGATGTCAAGACGGCTTTTCTACATGGGGACTTGCATGATGAGATCTATATGGATCAGCCTAAGGGCTTTGCAGAACCTGGCAGGGAGCACCTAGTGTGCAAGTTGAAGAAGAGCTTGTATGGCTTGAAGCAGGCACCTAGGGAATGGTATCATAAGTTTGATGCCTTTATGCAGTCACAGGGCTACAGCAGGAGTGCTATGGATCCGTGTCTTTACACGAAGAAAGCCCGTGATGGCAGTTTGCTTATCTTGGTACTCTATGTTGATGATATGCTGATAGTAGGGAAAGCTCATGATGAGCTAGATGCTCTTAAATCTCAGCTAAAGAAGAGCTTTGAGATGAAGGATTTGGGACAGGCCTCACATATACTTGCGATGCGCATTAAGCGCGATAGGCATCAGGGACTTTTGTATCTCTCACAGCGGGAGTACATTCATAAAGTCCTTGAGCGCTTCCGCATGCAGGACGTAAAGCCTATTGGCTGTCCATTACCTTCTTATGTGAAGGTATCACAGGCCGATTGTCCGCAGACAGATGAGCAGAGGGCCGAGATGGCCAAGATCCCTTATGCATCAGCCGTGGGCAGTTTGATGTATGCCATGATAGCCACTCGTCCAGATATTGCACATGCAGTTGGTGTTGTGGCACGCTATATGGCTACACCTGGCAGCAGACATTGGGATGCCGTGAAGGGTATCATGAGGTACCTGAAGGGCACAGCAGATATGTGTATTTGCTATGGCAGCCAGGATACAGGGGTCGTGGGGTACACTGACTCCGATTATGCAGGACATGCAGATAGTAGGAAGTCCACTTCTGGCTATGTATTCACCTATGCTGGAGGGGCTATCTCTTGGATGTCCAGGGTTCAGAAGTGTACGGCTTTGTCTACCACTGAGGCCGAGTATGTTGCAGCCACTGAGGCTTGCAAGGAGGCCATATGGTTAGGCCGTCTAGTTGCTGACCTTGGGATTGATGCTACACCTACACTGCATTCAGATTCTATGAGTGCCATTCAGTTGGCTAAGAATCCGGTCTTCCATGCGAAGACGAAACACATTGAGGTGAGGTATCACTTCATACGTGGTGTCGTGGAGGACAGGTCTGTTGACCTTGTCAAGATCTCCACTGACGAGAATCCTGCAGATTTGCTCACGAAGAGCCTCACTACTGAGCGCTTTGCCTTCCTCAGGAGGTTGATGGGCGTTGGATGAGATGTCACCTTTCCTCACCTATGTACATTTGTACTGTCTTTTTTTTCTTTTTTCTTTTTTCTTTTCTCTCTCACTAGGGCAGATTCGCCTTTAAGTGGGAGGTTGTTGGGGGTAAAGGCGCCTCCGCCGTGCCGCCCCGTGTATTACTACACTGACAGTACCCGCCACTGCACACTGCAAGTGGCGGGCGCCCGTCACGTCACTTTATTCTTTATTCTTTTAGTGACAGTTTGAATAAAGGAAGGCCCGGTCACACATTGTGACTGTTGGAGTTCCCATTTCTTGTCTCTCTCTTTCTTGCTCTTGCTCTCCCGCCATAGCTCGCGTGCAAGCTTCGATCCTTCTCACCTTTCAATTTTTAAAAGCTCATTGAATGGTTTTTGATAGTTTGGAATGGTTTTAGTATGAGTTATGTGGTTTTGATGCTTCTTGTTAACCTTTTGTTGAGCTTCTATAGAGCCTTTGTTTCTATTTTGTTTTGTTTTGTATGCCTCTGTAAGTGTTATGTGGAATGTATATGTGACTTTGGGAAAGTTTTATAGCCTTGGAAAAAGGTGAATGTAAATTAAAAAGATCTCAAGAAAGAGGAAGAAGCAGCTGCTAAAGACTCAAGAGAAGACTGAAGTGAAGTGATAGTGATGAGCTGGGAAAAGTCACTGTAGTGGCGCTGGTGACCTTTCATATCAGACACACCTTTTGGAAGGGGCATCCACAACCAAAGAAGGATTATTATGATTGATTATTGAGTATTTTAATGAGGAGATGATGTACTATTGATTGGAAGAGAAAGAGGGAGTCAGAGATAGCCAATTTTATGCAAAACAATGTATCTATCTATGAGAGATTGTGAGAGAAAACTATGAAGACAATGAAGATGAATAATATGTGATATTTTTCCATTCAAAGTGGTGTTTCTTTTGTATTCTCTTTTTTGGTTTATGAATTCTATGAAGAACATGAAGAGAATGATCGATTTTGTCAAAGTTAAAGTCGTGGGAGATTTATTTCTATGATGCTGCGTGTAACATGTCCACCTGTTCCCTTTGAGGACACGTCTTAGCAGTCCATCAGGAAGAGAGTCTAGAAGGATCCACGTGGCACTCCATGGAATGTTACGGGGTTTGCAATCTAGGAATTTCGGAGTTTTCCATGTAGCAGAAGTATTCCGTCCGTTCCCACTTAGGACTGACCTGAATCAGGGTTTCCCTTAATGGTCACTTTCCTAAACGATAGCTAGCGTCGAACCCCAAGCAAACTACTTTATGCAGAAATGCCAAGGAGAAGAGGATTAATGCTGCACTTGGTTCAAGGAGAATGGGAAACAAGAGGGATGCAAGGCTTGACCTCTCTGGCCATAAGGCATAGGCCCATTCAGTTCCCCTAAAACAACATAAATCGGGACTCTAGTAACCTAAACCCTAGGTCAGTGCCCTTGCTATTCATTTGAAATGAAGATGGTTCTAGAATTCCCATCCTGATCTGCTCATTCAATAGCTCCACCAATTTTGGCAAGTGAGTCCTAAGCACATGAATAGGCTGGATTCCAAGGAACATGTGGAATGGCAAAAATAACCATAAGTGTCACAACCCTAGGATCAACGCATCCAATCTCATGTGGGAAAAAAGAAAAAGCTCTTCCATGTCTGCACAACATCTCATCAAAGCATCTCACCTCTTCTAGAAGTAGAAAATCTTTAGTCCCAATCTTTACCTCTTTCAGTGTCTCGGCTAAAAACTTATCTCCAATACCTCTTCTAGAAGCAGAAAAACTTTAGTCCCAATCTTTACCTCTTTTAGTGTCTCAGCTAAAAACTTATCTCCAATACCTGCAGGATCTCATAAAGGAGGTTGCATAGCAACTCTCCTAATTATCTCATCACTGTCCAAGGTAGAGGTCTTGTAACTGGTCTAACCTTCTTGTCAACTGTCTTATATTTTTTCTGAACTCTAGCTTTATTGCTACAACTTGCAAATTTTAGTCCTTGTTGTAAATACCCTGATAAACACAAATTTTGTTGTGTATAAATAGCAACATCCAACTCTTTTTAATAAAATATTTCAGCAAAGAACACTTTTCACTGAGAATTCCCAGCACCCAAATTTTCTTATAGCATGAAATAGAAAATTTCGTAATACATCACCAAAGAATGGAACTGTAAGACATATGACAACTCTTGATTGTCAGCTTTCAGCTATATTGAAAGATCCTCCATAGTATCTGAGCATGATATCCCATCATGCAGACCATCCACCCTATCTTCTTCCTGTAAAACACTTGCAAGCTTCAATTCTTTCTCTTTTCTCTTCACGTACTTCCTCGCAGCTCTAGGCATATAAAAAAAATGTTGAAAACACAAAGTACTTTCAATGGATACACCATAAACACACAAGGAAATACTACCACTGCCAGGAGGTGAGAGCTTCCCCTGTCTTGTACCACCATCGTCTTACAAGAAGACAGTGGTACCTAACAAAAATCTGGCTCTTGTGATGGAAGAGGGGAATCCCTCAAGGAATCTTTATTCCCTTGATGGTTGATACAAATGATCATGAACTAGACAACTCTTTCCATCTTTGCTTTGAATCCATACATAGGTAGACCCATCATCGAGAACCATAGTCTCCATCCAAGACTCAGCAATAAATGGCTATCCCAAAATAATAAGATAATAACAAGAATTCTACACAAAGAAATTATAAGTCTCATCCACATCTCCAATAGAAATATTCAAGTTTTGGCAAGCAGCATACAAATCTCTTGCAGTGTTGTTGGCTACATGCATGCATCAACCATGGTCCACATCAACTAGCCATCTATTAGTATCATATAATCCACGTATTATGACATTTATCACATAGCCATGATCCAAAAGAGAAACACAATGGGTCTCTGTCTCACCAAGCTTGACTACAATCTACGTAGTCGCACAAGCCCAATGACTACGAGAAAAATGGCTATGAGGCACCAATTTAGGCGCATCATCACTCTCAGCATACTGTACAGGCTGAAGTAAAGAATGTAGAGTCTTCTTGGACTGCATACATAAAGCTTCATTTGCAAACTCCTCAATAATCTCCTCATCAAAATCAATCTCCTCAATCTACAACCCATAGATAATAGCCTTGGAAATAGCTAAAGCCTCTCGATGGATCATATATTGTGTCTGCTCTTCAATAAACTCTCATTTACTTTTAGTGATGTTGATGATAACATCATGAAATTCTCTTTTGGCCATCCTCAAGACTTCTCCAAGAGTAAATTCAATTTCTCAGTTAAGAATCCGATCCTCAAGTACATTTTTCAAGTCCATAGTCATCTCAATGTCAAAAATCAAATTAAATCTAGGTTGCTTTTTCAGCTTCGGATCCTTTATCTTTGGGGCTTTTTCATCTTCTTGTACTTTCGGCTTATGAACATCAGTCATACTCTTCTTTGGTCCTGAAGAAGAAGACTGAGAAGTTGGATCATTCCTCCTAGTCACCATCTTCAAACCTTCAAGCTGATCATTATCTCTTTTCTGTTTCTCCTCAATAAGCTTCTCAAATCCTTGAAATTTCACCATATAAGCATAGATAGAAAAGGCATCAACTTGATCATTCCATCTAATCCCTTTTCTGATTGCATTTCCTATGGCTAAAAGTTTAGATGATGAATTTTTTTCCTTCTTTTCTACGTTCAATGCATAGAACCATAAAGGAGATTTGTCCTTCAATAACTACTCCAACTGAAGACCATAGGCAACAACTTCTCTTGCCACCTCTCGCATCACATAAGAAGAGTGCAAAAGTGACTCTTCCCACACATTCTTCATATCACCCTTTCCAAAATTTGGTTTAATCAGTTGCTCTGTTTCCCCGAAACATATCATCTTGTC
The DNA here is from genome assembly GCF_053477565.2 of Lygodium microphyllum. NCBI lineage: Eukaryota > Viridiplantae > Streptophyta > Polypodiopsida > Schizaeales > Lygodiaceae > Lygodium > Lygodium microphyllum. The sequence continues at coordinate 65,308,032 of NC_141143.1, read as the reverse complement.
CTTCTAGACTACCAACTTTAGCCTTTTTGCCTGTTCAAAATCTTGATAGTCCTTCTGCTCATGATCTGGACTATCACACCACATGCAACGGCAAACACAATCATTCTAGAAGAATTTGTAGGAGTAGAAGAGGTTGGGGTAGAAATTGGAGCTGGACTAAATGGCTACTGCTCCATTCTAGTCATCTTGATTTGTAGATCTTTTAAGTTCTTTGACATTTCTTCCACCATGGCTTCAACAGTTGATTTTGCAGATGGTCTGGCAACCGCAACAGGAGTAGACATAGGCATAGGCATGGAGGTAGGCGTAGACACAGGATGATAAATAGGAGAAGTGGATGGAGCAACAGGAGCAGTAGGAGAAGACATCGGTGGAGGTGATTACATTGCAATCTTGCAAGCAAGCCTTCCATCTTCGCCTCTTTGTCAGTGTACAAACCACATCAACAACATCCTGCCAATCAGTCTACAATTCCATAGGCTGTGTACGATCTTCAAGAAGCTCTCCCAATTCATCCTAAAGTGCAATATCAACCGCCTGCAAGAATAACTCCACCTTCTCTGAGTGGAGGATGAGACTACAAAGACAGGTTTGAAAACAGAGTGGAGACATGTCAGGGAAGTTGTTACTGCGCTTGTGAAGAAGCATAGAAGAAGAGAAAGATTGCACATCTCTAGCTTGCCCATTGTTATAGGCAAAATAGTTGAAGTATCCAGTAAGCCACCCGCTTTTGTGGCTAACCCTATGGCTGTACCTGCTATTGTTCCCTCTGTTAGGGAAGATGTCTTGGATGAATTGGTCAAAGGGATGCAGGATCTTCAATTGAAGGCTGCAAAATTGGACGAAAAAGGACAAGAAGAAAGAGGATGGGTAGCAGCCCCTAAGCCTGGAAAAAGATATATGTGGTGTGGCAGTTTGCAGCACGAGAGAAAGGATTGTGCTGCCTATCAGGAGGCCTTGGCTTGATAGCTTATCTTTTGGAAAGATGGCAAGATCCATGCACAAGAAATGGGATTACCTCTTGCTTTGAATTTTGGAAAGGGAGGTATGCAAAAGTTGTTGGAAGACTTGGCTGTCCGAAATGCTTATGTGGTGGTAGATGCTTCTACTTTTGGTTTACAATTGGATAGAATGCATGGCCAAGTAATGGTTGGTCCAAAGGCTGAAATATGGATACATGCTTTACATGCGGCTGAAAAGAGAAAGGTCACTAATAGTGAAATGTCTCATGCAGGGCAAGACATTCATGGCATAACTGGTTGGGAATCACCGGTAGATGCATATTTAGTGTATGCATATTTAGCAAAGGTACAAAACACGGATGTCCTTGTGGAAGAAAAACAAAAAAGAGATGAAGATATTGCAGGGACATCTAAAATAATGACAAGAAGAAGTGTGGATCAGTCTAAAGCTTCAAATCAGCCACCTCCCGAGCATGTTATGGAAGAGGTCAGTCAAGAGCAAAAACAGGATAACAAACAAGAGGACAAAAAGAAGGGCAACAAGTTGCAATCTAACATTGAGACAGCCACAAATCTTAAGAAGGTTCTTAAAGAACGGATCTTAAACAGCGGGTGGAATTTACCTTGGGAGAGGTGCTTGGCATTGCCAAGCGAGAATTTCATGATGAGATCATTGACATAATTAAAAGGAAGCGTCAGTTCTTGGTGATACCACTAATGCATTGCTGCAATTTGAAGAGAAAACTGGTTTGTTGGGTATTCGAGCTAAATATGAGCATGAAGTACGTACATGATTGTCTATGCAGGATGCTACTAATCAATGGACAGCATGTGGAAAAGAGAAGAAAGTGGTTGAAAATGCATTGTCTTGTAGCAATATGCATGGTGGAGTAAGGAAAAGCAACAATATGGAGAAGAGACTCTAGGATTTATTCCTCGAAGTCACTACACAAGAAATCATTGGGCTAGAGCTACCACTGAAATGGTAGTGAAAATAGGGGAGCGTGAAACTCCTTGTGTTGCTTTACTTGACCATGGGTCTGAGATAAATGTCATTGAGTGTGGATTGTATGAAAATGGTGCATGGCCTATAGACACTAATCATGGTTGGCAAATGAGGGCTGCAAATAATTCTTTAGGGGAGCTCTATGCCGCATGTCCTAATGTAAAAGTGACGATTGGTGATGTATAGGAAGAGCAACACTTCTTTGTGCAAGATAATTCCTCATATGTAGTGATTTTGGGACAACCCTATATTACAGATGTGCATATGGAAACAAAGGTGCTTCATGATGGTTCTACTTATGCAAGAGTCAGAAGCAAGGATGGGAGAAAAGCAGTCCAATTTCTTACTGTTTGTGTTAATCATCCTAGAAATCGTGATACGCTTCGAGAGTCTTCTTTGGTTCCAAATGCAAGGGAATTCAAAGACCAGGATTTTCATTAAGCACTGTTGTAATGCGGGGCTACAGTAGTGTTGTTCAGAGGGTGTACTCGCCTTTTGATGAAATGAAGCATGTATTTACTATTGGTAATTCTCAGTTTACAGCAAACCGTTCATGTTGGTTTAAGCCTATGGAAGCTATGTGTAGGGCTGAACGCATATCTATGAAATGGGGTACTAAGAAACTGAGAGCATTGGGTTGTTAGCTGAAAATGATGGCATTTCATGCATCTTTTATGGGCTGAATATTACTGACACTATGGCTGAAATTTCAACAACTATACATACAGAAAATGTGGCTGAAAATAGAGTGTTGTCAGTATGTTCTTTGGCTATGTATGATGTTATAGCATTGTTTGCTTAGCAAGAAGGATTACAATGGGCTGAAGCACTTGTGGAGACAAAGTACAAGACAATTGACAAAAATGTGAAACCGATTGCTTTGTCACTTCCACCAGAGAGTGAGGGTATGTATGAAAAAGTGTCAAGGCAGCCAAGCTTACGAGATCCTAAAGATATAGGTCATCAGTTTACATCTAAAACATTACAGGAATTGAAAGTTGGTGTAGAAGGGTTTCTTTTGCCTGCTAAGAGAGACTGTTTTATGCAAATGTTGGCTAGACATGGGAAGGCGTTTGCATTTCAGCCAAGTGAAATAGGTTATGTGGATCGAAATGTTGTCTCTCCTATGGTCATATTTACTGTGCCACATGTACCATGAAACTTGAGGCCTATTCCAGTGCCTAAAGCTTACTTGCCAAAGCTGATGGATTTGCTAAATGAAAAGATTCGCATGAAGATCTTGGAGCCTTCTTCAGCCCCGTACTCAAATCATTCATTTGCTGTGCCCAAAAAAATGGGGCTTTGAGATTTATTCAAGACATGCAACCGGTCAATAAAGTGACCATAAGAAATGTGGGCGCAAGTCCTGTGGTTGATGAATTTGCAGAGGCTTTTGCAGGCAGAGCGATCTATTCTTTGGGTGATCTTCACTCGGGTTATGATCAGTTTCAGCTTGCAATTGAAAGCAGGGATATCACAACCATGAAGACTCCTTTAGGGTTAGTACAGATGTGTACTCTCCCACAGGGTGCAACAAACTCAATGGCACACATGACAAATGCTATGAATAGGGTACTCAGTGATTTTATATCACAATTGACTATGCCCTTCTTGGATGATGTTCCAATCAAAGGGTGTGCAGTGGATGAAAAGAATGAAGAGATGGATGCTCATGGATGTAGACAGTTTGTTGCATACCATATTGTGGATTGTGAGAGGATTTTGACACGTCTAGAAGAGGTGCATTTAACTCTTTCTGGACAAAAGTCTGTCTTTGGAGTTGCAAAGGTTTTGATTGTTGGGCATATTTATGGGCCTTATGGGCGAAGGCCATCACTAGCAAAAATAGATGGGATTGATAGAATGCAAGATGTATGTAGGAATGTATGAGAGGTGCGTAGATTCTTGGGTGCATGTGTGTTCTATTTGATATGGATTCCTCACTTTGCACATGTAGCCGATGCTCTTTATCAACTTCTAAGGAAAGGTCAGAAATTTCATTGGGAAAGGAAGCATCAGAAAATAATGAAGAAATTGAAGCAACTCTTAAAATATGCTCCTATGTTGAGAAAGATTGACTATTCACATGGAAAGCCTATCATTATTACTATTGATACAAGCCCAATCGGGATTGGATGGGCAATTGGGCAAGATGATGAGAAAGGGCAGAGACATGCAATACGCTTTGGTGCAAAAGTATTGACTAAACGACAGAGAAGATATCCACAGGTAAAAAGAGAATTATGGGGAATTGTGACTACCCTTAAATGTGATAAGAAGTATTTTATGGGTGCTCATGTAGTCATTGAGACCGATTGTTTGCCGGTATTGGGTATGATTACTAGTTGTGCTACCTCGAACATTGCTATGCTCCGGTGGATTGGATACATCAAATATTTGAACCCTGAATTTTAGCGTATTGCAGGAAGAGATAACCTAGTTGCAGACATGTTATCTCGAGCATGCTATGAGAATGAAGATGGGATGATGGATGAGGAGGAAGAAGATGACTTTCTTATGGCTGAAAATGATGTTTCAAGAGTGAATTTAGCAATGCAAGGTGTTGCTAAAACATTAACAGAAGCTTGGACAACAAAGAGAAGACACTTTAGATGTTTTGCATCTTGTGTAGAAGTATTTTTGGAAGACAAATATGCAAGAGAGTGGCTGAGAATTGGTCAATATCTCAATACATTAACAAAGAGAGATGAATGGTCAGATGAGGAGTTTAAGAAAATCAAGAGGAAAGCGTATGGGTTTTTTTTTAAAGATGGATACTTATGGAAACATGCTAAAAAGAAACAGGGTATGCCATTGCGAGTTTTGGATGACAGAGCTTCACAAGTAAAAGTAATGCAAGAATTTCATGAAAGCTTGTGGGCTGGTCATAGAGGTGTTTGGGGTACTTTTACAAAGATCAAAGAAAGATATTGGTGGCAGGGTATGTTTAAGAATGTTGCTCACTTTATGGAAACATGTACAACATGTTAAATGTATTCAACTGTGAGACATCGGGATGGATTGCAACCCACATATCCATTGTCTCTTCATTTTAAGTGGGTGGTGGATTTGGTCACAATGCCTACAAGTCTTTGGCAAATGAGGTATCTTGTGCTTGCTCATGAAGACTTGACTAATCAAGTGGAAGGGAGAGCTCTATGTGCTTGCTCATGAAGACTTGACTAATCAAGTGGAAGGGAGAGCTCTACGTACTAAGACGACAAATGTTGTGTGTACTTTTCTTTTAGAAGAGATCTTTTGTCGGTATGGCTGTGTGGGAAAAATTACAGTAGATAGGGGTGAGTTGGATGCAGATGAAACTCATGATTTCTTTACACGGTTGGGGATAAAGCTTGCTTTAACTTCAGCCTATAACCCTGAAGGAAATGGAAAAAGTGAAAGAGGTCATCCACCTATTGTGAAGGCATTTGCAAAAGCATGTGGAGAGAAGGTAAAAGAGTGGCCACAATTTCTCCCTTATGCTTTGTGGGCCGACAGAACAACTCATAGTGATGTTACAAGATATATGCCTGTAGATTTTATGTATGGCCAAAAACCTATCATGTTGATAGAAGAGATGACAGTCACATGGAGTTTGTTACCTTGGGAGGAGGAGTTGAATCGAGAGGAGTTGTTGGCCTTACGCATTAGACAATTGGAAAGAAATTCAGAAGACATAGAGGTAGCAACTGCAAAGTTAAGGGTAGCAAGGATACTGAACAAGAAATGGTTTGTCAAAAGACATAGACTGAGACCAAGAACCATACAAGATGGGGATTAGGTATTGGTTTATGATAGCAGTTTAGATAACCAGTATAGTGCCATGCGTAAAGTTTCCAAAAGATGGTTTGGACCCTATGTGGTAAGGCAGGTGTTTGATAATGCTACTTATGCATTAAATGAGCTGGATGGGACAGCCATCAAACTTTCGATAGCAGGGAAAAGAATCAAGTTATTCAAAAGGCGGGAATCTACTACCTATGAGTTGCAAGAATTGGAAGAAAATAGTGGTCATGATACAAGGGCTAGCCAGGAAGATATGGAAGATGAAGAAGTAAAGGATATGGTTGCAGAGGATGAAGAAGGAGGAGGACTTAGAATCCGGTGACTCAGGATATGGTTGTAGAGGGGTTGTTTTTGCTCCTTCCATGAAATACAACAAAATGGTAGTTGTCGTGTGGTCAATATATGGACCTCTTGCATCCATGAGTAGATTAGGACTTTGGGAAATTTTGAAGGACAAATTTCACAAGAGTGTACCATCTTCGCAGAGGACTAGAACAAGATGCCAAGTGAGGCTGACTAGTTGCATGCAACTTGTACCATGATTGCATATGACAAGGAAAAATCACATCACTTGAAGAGGACATATGATTTGTTGGATGTTTCCCACATGATTGTGGATGGCCTTTGCTTTTTATAACAAGCATACGAACTAGTCTTAGCAAGTTGCAAGATGAGACAAGACCTATACCAATGAAGGAGGGTGGTATGTTGTACCATAGCTGGGACTAAAAATATTTGCAAAGTACCTAGACCACCTATCCAACATACATGGTCGATCAACTATTAATGAGCAAGGATATTAACTTCTAGTTTATCAATTCTTGGAACTAGTGCAATCAATTTTCTTTATTTGGGTTTATCTACTACAAGCTAAAATCTTTTCAAAGGAGGAAGTCTAGTATATGCTAGGAAAAATGAAGAATGACAAACGCTTGGTTTGAATGGTATCCCTCACATGAGGTATATGAGACCATCTGGGATGTGAATTCATAGAGACTTACATACTTTGCCAATTCTTCTGTAAGAGGAGGTGAGATCCCTAGCATTGCTAATAAAAGAAGAATTAAGTCACTCCCCAAGTCTTGGATTCAAGATAAACTAAACATATGAAGGTCCCACACATTCTAAATGCAATCTACACAATTATTGCAAAGGTAATATCATGAAGAGTGAAGCTCATACTACCAAAGGTGCTACATGATTCTCAATATGAACTCCTCTATGGAAGGGAATTGATGCATGACAAAATCCTCAATTTCATGGCTGCCACTGAATATGCAATAGAAAGTGGGGGAGACTTGGGGAACATCAACATGGATTTAAACAAGGTCTAAAATAGGGTTTGGTGGAATTTTTTTCACTTTAGTCATGGCTACACTAGGAATGGGGAGACAACCTTACCATACGGTGAATGTACTCTTCAACAATGTAGCCACAAAAGTGGGGTCAACAGATATCTATCCCACTATTTTTAGTTTAAGAAGATTAGTTAAACAAGGATGTTTACTTGTACCTATGCTCTTCACCAAAGTTGGTGATCCACTAGCTAAGATGGTGGATATCAAAGTGTAGAGAGGACTAATCCATAGTCTCCCTCTACTAATAACTCCCAAATATGTACCTAGATTTTTTTCAATGATAAGTCAAATCTAAGTTTAGCTAATATGGCTAATTTAGGGCTAACATTTATGATCAATTATGAGGCATTAAAAATAGTAAGCTTAACACGTATATTCTATATCTAGGTTTGGAAGATACATTGGATTCCTCAAGTGGGTTGTAAGATAATCAAGGCGAGGGAAGTTTTCTCATACCTAGAGTGTCCTCTAGGGTTGGGCATATGGATTGGATACTAGGAAAGAGGGGAAATTGACTAAACACATTTTGTGCCTTGGCTCTAAGTTTTTAAGGCAACTAAGTAGCGGTAAACAATATACTCTCAGCTTCCTTAATGCTTTTAATAGTAGTAACCCTTGTTAAACGCTCATTGCTAATGTACAACTAATCCTCGTTAAATGTCCATGGATAATTCAATGTTCTCCATGTCAAAGACAACAAACTGTCCCCCTCTTGCTAATCAAACTATCATATCTACTTGTGTTTATATGTATCGAGCTACTCAAATGTTGGCTAGCAATTAGTTATTAATTAGTCATATGTTACCTTCACATGGCTTGTTGCACCATTGAAATAAACTTTTGAAGGAGTAAGGAGGATAAATTCTCAAATTATTAGAGCAAAAGCAACAAGCATTGTACTTACATTATATGGGCATGAAATAAACAAATTAGAGCCATGTTTGGCATAGGATTGAGTAACTAACTAGGTTGAGGCTACCCATTTGTACAATATGCACCATTTCTAGCTAGTTTCTAAGATTTAATCCAAGAAAAAAAAAGTCCATAATTACATCTACATATGACTATTTAACTAGGAGTGAAGAGGGCATGTGTAATGGTGCATGGATGTACACATGTGTATATGCATGTAGTTGGGGTAGATGGCTCTTAGACAATCTAAGGTTCATCTCCATAATTTCAATCCCAACTTTAACAAATTTATACTGTTTTAAAAGTGCTAGATCTTAAATACCTAGACCAATGCTTCAATTCCTTATATTCTCCTATACAAAGAGTTTTGAGAGAATGCAGGAAGTTCTCTATATGTACATATAATTTCCTATTATCAAAAGTGGGGAATGATATTCTTACATTCTCTTATATAGGAAATTTTTAGAGAACATAGGAATTCACTAAAGTGATCTATAATTTCCTACTATTAGAAGTGGGAAACACATTATCCTATTCTCTTATATGGGGAATTTTGAAAGAATGTAGGAAAATCTCTATTTTGATGTGTAATTCCCTACTAGTAGATGTGGAGAATTGAATTCCCTAGTTATATGTAGGGAATATTTGAATGCATATATAGGAAATATCATCCAATTTCCTACATTTCATAAAATTTCCTATATAGGGAATCATTAAAAGTTTATTGTGGGATTTCTAATCATCCTAAAGAGGTGTAGTAGGCTCGAGGTCTTCGTCTTCATTTGACTTCTCTATATATCCACAGACTGCACTTGTGTAGCTTCGTTTCCTTGGGGGCTCAATGTCTTCCAAACTTAAGTCTAAGTTAGGGCAATCTGCTTGGAAGTGTCCTAGCTCATTACAATGGAAGCATTGATGGTAGGGACATCTCCTGCGGATGTGCTCTATCTCTCCGCACGTGTGGTATCTCTTGTCATGATCCCAAAAATTATATTTGCCACAGTTCCCGATTTAAGTTCTTGGACAATTGGCTTTGCTCAAAGTAATGCATCTTGCAAGTCCGTTGGACACATTGCCTCAAGACGGTGGTTCTCAAAGGAGTGTTTAGACCATGGCAAAACTTTGATATTTGCTACGCAATATCCATAGATGGCATGTATTTTAGTAGGGTTATCAACTTCGAGTAGTAGGCTTCCAAGGTTAATTCCAGTTGCTTGAGCTTGAAGAATTCATTCATCCTCAAAGTCTGGTAGGTTTGCGGAAGGTATCATCTACGTACAACATCTTTTAGCTGAGTCCAAGTGACAATGGCTTCAAAAACACCTCAATCTTTTGCACCATTTCTTCCACCATATCCGGGCCTAGCCAACTAACTTAAGTTTGGTTATCATATCTTGATTGGTAGCAATAGTTCTCAAAGTAGAGAAATAATTGTCCATCAACTCAATCCATATCTCTGCCTCTGCTATGACGTCTATCCCTTCTCCACCAAACTTAGGTGGCTTAATCTACTTCAGAAGGAATCTCTTTTCTTGCATGTCAACATTCATGGTTGTAGAAGGTGCCTGACAATCAAACCATACCACCTAGGTTATTTTTTTAGGGTATGTCTATGAACCATACATTAATCAAGCACATGTCATTACAAAGTTTCACTTTGATACTAACTGTAACGTGCATGCCTATCGGCTATCCAAGCATGTTTTAGTGGTACATCGAGAAACAAATCTAAGCGTCACTGCCCGGCACTCCCATGGAATCTTCAGGGGTTTGTCACCTAGGGTTTCCCGAGTCCACCTCGCAATGAAATGTTCATGGCCGAAACCACTAGGATCCACATGAAATCTGGGTTCCTAGTGGTCAAGATCTCTTGATAGCATTCTAGCATCGGGTCCTAGACATCCTACTTTATGCAAAGATACCAAGCCAAAGCATACCCATGCCACACTTGGTTCAAAGAGAATGGGAAACGAGAGGGATGCGCCGCTCAACCTCTTTGCCTGTAGGGCATAGTCACATTCCGCTCCCCTAAAACGGCATGAATCGGGTTCTATCCTAACAATACTTAAGGGTCAAATGATGGTGAGACCTTGTGAGATGCCTCCCACTTCTTTAGCACCACCCTACCGTAGGATAGACCCATCGGAGTTCTACCCACCTGCTTCCCTTGATAGCTTTAGTTTTCTAAGTAGGTTCTACCACAATTATGTGTGACATTTAAAGTAAGCTTCCTTAATTAAGCCTTTTTAGGGAACAAGATTTGTTCGCATAATTTACGGCACAAACACAAATATAGAGCAAGCAATCCTTTGATAAACAAGTTCAAACAAATTTCTTAACTTATCTTCATGTTAGTCTTTGTCTCCAGACCATATAGGAGAAATTATGTATCCCTTATGTCCAACAGAAGTACCCGGTCCAAATCACATGGCACCATAATTTTCATCCATTGTCATATAGCTTCTTTCATGATAGTAAAATACATAGATCCTGCCAATTGCAGCCTAGTAGTGGTAGGGAATTAGAAAAAGGGACCTTATCACAATGGCCAGTCATGTAAAAAGGGATGGGTTCCCAAGAGGGATTTAGGGTTCTGTATATAAAGTTGAAAAGTGAATGAGAAGCTCATTCTTTGGTGCATGGCTAACAAGAGTCCTCTCTTTTTCTCTTCACCTTGCTTGTGTGTGTGCTCTTGAGAGAGGGAGTGTGAGAGTGTGAGGGAGTGAGTGAGTGTATGGGAGTGAGGGATCAAGAGGGTGAAGCTCTTCACCATCTCCTCTTCTCTCTTCTTCTCTCTTCTCTTCTCTTCTCTTTTCTCGCACGTGTGGCTATGGTGGATGGAGCTTGGAGATGGAGGAGGCCTGAGGATGCTTGAGCTAGCATCTAGGATCGTGGAGCTACCGACCTGTGTGAGAGAGGAGGCAACTCATTTTGGCATCAAGGTAAGCTCACTACACCCCGAGAGGATCGATGGCACATCGGCTAGGTGAGAGATAGCCATGAGAACTCGCTTGAAACGCTTGAAACAATAAGCGGTCCGTGGGTCTTGGCGGTTGAGCATGAGCTCCCACTACAGACCCCAAACATCAGAGTGCACCAATTGTAAGGTTCATGAGCTGTTCTTTACATGCCTCATGAATGAAAATCATGCCTACTTTCCAAATTGACATGCAGGGCATACATGACCAAAATCATTGTACTTGAATTTTGACAATCCAAGTACCACTTCCTTTTGCTGCATAGATTTCAGTTTTTGTACATTGACATGGCCAATCCTCCTATGCCAAATCTCAACATCTCAAATAACACTTTCATCATGTGCAAACATGGTTGCTTTAAGTTTTGGAATGGTCGCATCCAATGTAAACATCATGCCATCCCTTCCTGCCTTTGGTGATTAATGTATGGCCATTTCCATGTTCTTCAATGAAGCATACATCTTTATTGAACCTCACCTACAGATTCTATTCTGCCATCTCACCCACAACTCCAAAATAACCTCAAATCATTCATACATTTACTTTGAAGTGATAAGTTCAATACATGAGTATTCGGGTAACCATAGACATCTTGTCTTCATGAATCCAAGTCATAGATTGCATTTATAGTTAGCAACCAGCCAAGACAATGTCACTGCAGTAATTCCAGCCTTAACCTTCAGCTTTTATGAGAACTCAATGTTCATCTAAATTCCTAGAGCCTTCAATACACATATCCCATGTCATACATATGACAGATGCTAACCAAATGTTATGTAATGCTTCAACAAGATACAATGCCCACAGTCCACAATCAATGATAATTTCTAGCTATTACAAATTTCCATATCTAAATATTTTCAATATAAAACTTCAACTCCAACGCATGACATCAAGTACATATGACTTCCTAGCATATACTTATGCTCCAATGGTACTCCTGGGCAAGTTTGAGGGCTCCAGACTTATATCAGAGATGCATATATACCAACTTCTAGTGGGTTGCTAATTGGACAAACAGGAGATTGTCAGTGCACCATGCATCCCACATGTGTCCTGCTGTTGAGCATCTATGAACAAATTTCAACTCTTTTCTTTATTATTTTCGTGAACCTCCCCATTGACCATGACTCCTGAATCTTCTTCATGATCTCCCACTTGATGATGTCTAGAAACTTCTCAATGAATGCCAAATCTTGCATAGATGGTCATTCTCTCTGTTTCTAAACTTTAGTTTTTTCCCAAACAATTTACCACCAAGATGCATGTCTCTGTTGCTTCAACAAAAAGAGAAAATAGTCCACTACATAGAGCATGTATCATGATGGTGATATGTTTCCGCCATTATGGGATGAACTTCTTGTGAAAAGTGGCTTTAGCAATAAGAATATCCAACTCTTCAGTGGTAGAAAGAACTTTGCAAGCATCCATTGAATTCTTCTCTTCTTGGCAATGCCATTTCCTTCATTTTCAGCCTCTTTTGATGCTTGTTGATGGTAATTTTCCCCAACTGTGCATAAAAAACCTGGAGCCCCAAAAGAAACACCAAGAAAATGGGGTTTCTACTATAATAAAATCTATCTTGTAACATCAACAACCATCTTTTATATGATCACAACAAAGAAAACAACACCAAAATCAAGAAATCATCACGCAGTGTAATATTCCCACTCAAAAATATTACCAAACTTAACTCCCCGCACACCCCGTAAAACATGTGCAAGGTTATCTTCCGCATTGTAATTGCTGGTAGTTAATCCATACCCTGCACATGCAAAAACGAGGCCTCCACATTGTGAATTTGAGCCCGGGATTTCAAAACTGCCTAACCGTAGGGAAACACCCTCTTGGGAGGGGCCAAAATGGATAATAATAATGCAAATTTTATTATTATTGTCCCTTTTCCCCAGCGATGCATGGCTGGAGAAGAGGGAGTGTGGGGAGGGATGGGCTAGGTGAGAGGTGTGGGATTGCATGAGGGGGGGAAGCCATGCACAACCCACCTGGTGGAGCTCCCTCTCCCCCCCCTTGGACTATAAACCCCCCCCCCCCCCCCAGCATTGGAGAGGGAGGAGGAAAGGCTGCGTGAGAGGAAGATCAGACAATTTGTAGTCGTATGATGCACGAATAGAGGTAGGGATAAGAAAAAGGGTGCCGTCGTGCTGGTGGAATCGGAGGGAGAAGAGGATTAGAGAGAAGAAGGGGGGATCGCCGTGCTAGGGGATTTGAAGGGAGGAAGGAGGATAGGCTCCCGTGAAGGAGTAGCTGTCGCCGTGCTGCTGTGGGGGCCACCGCCTATCGCAGAGGAGCACCAGAATCACCGCTAGCTGCCGCCATCACGATCAACATAATTGCCCTGACATCGTTAACATTTTTCCCCCCTCAATCATTTCCTTTGACCCCACGTGCTTCCTGGGGATCAGGAGCTTCCTAAAAGCTTTTGGAAGCTTCTAAAGAACAAGGCTTAAGGCCTTGTGCACACGGGTTCCACCCCAAGTGTTAAAAAAACTTTCCTTAAAGCCTCCATTCCCGCAGCTCCATTCGTAAGAGCCCCATTTCCGCAAACCTCCTCGTAAAGCCTCCATTTCTGCAGCTCCATTTGTAAGAGCCCGATTTCCACAAAGCTCCATTTGTAAAAGCCCCATTCCCACAAACAAAGCTCCAACCCCGCAAGCCCTCCCATAAGCCCAAATCCCGCAAGCCCAGTATTCTCAAGGATCCGCACTTCGGTGAAGGGATCTCCTGTGTACGAGGGAGAAGGGCAAGATCTTGAGGTTGCTTATCAAGGCTGAGGAAATTCACCGATCGTGTAAGGGTAAAGGCAAACCGAAAGTCCGTAATCACACCTACAATGGCCCCTAAGAAGTCGCAAGGCACGCCTGTGGGAGGTTCTTCTCCTAACATTCACGTGGACATCTCCCCGAGCCCACAAACCCAGGTTTTTACTATTTTGATTCCACGCAAAAGTAATGTATTCAGCACGATAACTTCATGGATTAGGAAGCACCTATGCATATCAAATTCACCTAGCCCAGTTAAATGCAATTGGAAATAAATTGACTATTTGAACAATTACTGAAATTAATTCATGACATGCAATTGGGTCATTGGTATTTTCAATGTGATGAACGCAAATTGTCTATGCATCTTACGACCTTATCAGTAAGTTGCATTTTCGTGCATTTCAAAGTGACAAGCCTAGAACACCTATTGCCTATCATTATAAGGTTGAAATTATTAAGTGCACCTTTGACTAGACATGGAAAGATTAAGCGTATGTCGCATTTTTAGGCAATTTCTTCATTGTAATGATTCATTAGGGAAAGTCGTTAACACTCGTAGGAAATAGCAGAGCATGGAAATGATTCCATGAACTTGCATGTGGCATGTGCTTGAAAAAAGTAGAACAGGTTAACTCTAGCTTTAATTAGCATAAACTTCATTTAACTACGTTGTAGTTAGGAAAGGGTTGCATGTTGCACATTCATCGTGCGTAAAATTCATTCATCAAGAGTTGCATTTAGGGGAAGGTTGCATGGTTTATTAAAGCATGAAATTCTAAAGCTTAGAAAAAGAGTTGTAGGCATGATTCTTGAATGTAAGTCCTAGTAGGTTCTATGAAAGTTATTCTTCAAATTATCTTGCATTTTGAATTTAACAAGAAAGGATAGGGTCATTGCGAATCTAGTGGTACGTAGAAGCAACGAATCACGTGTTTACGTGTATTATGGCATGTTGCAACTCGTTTTCTCTTTTAGATCAAGTTTATCATCTCTAGGAATGGCTCGTCCTTGTCGCAAGACAAGTAGATCGAATTATCTAAATCACCTAACCTGCAAGGGATTCGTATAGGCATGGTTCAATCGATACGATAAATACCCCAAGTGCTAACTAGGGTTTAGTACGTTAAGGATTTTGCTTAATTTCGCACTCATTGCCAGGTTAAAACCCTCATACCCAAAGGTCCTACCTGCATTCATGGAATGTAGGGTCAATTGGACGATCATGCAAATAACGATCTAGGGTTTCTACCCTAAGGATCATTTGTTCAAATGCTAAAACTCGGATTGAGTTGGAATCCCTAGGACTGAACATTGTCGACCTAGTGCAATTAGAATTGGGTTGGGTAAGAAGACACCCTAAACCCTGCTTCTTGTCTAGATATAATTCCGTGACCAGAAAACGCCATTCAATGGGTGAAATGATCCCATGGAATAGATGTGACACTTGTGCAACAAGTTGCAATGTCGCATGGCCTTGTGGTTTGATCACAAGAGAGTTTTGCCATTCCTTGGAAGGCTCTTGCGCAAGTTTAACTTGCAAGAGGATGAGTAGTCATCCTGTTATATCACCTTTCTTGGGGAAAATTGCCAAGTTAAGGGAAGTTAGGTATTTGCTTGGAAGCAAAGGATCAATCAATAATTTGGAGCGACATGGTTGCCAGGATTTACTGTTAATTTATGAAACCTAAGGTATTGGTTAAGTTAGGTTAACATGATATGGCCCTAACCCAAGGACAAAAGGGTGAACAAACAAACCCTTGGGGGATCTTGTCAAGTCGCAATTGATCCCGGATCGAATGCTGGATGCATTCGGAGAGAAGGATTCACTCCTTAGCAGTTGGCCAAATAAACGACCACTGGAATTGATTGTGCTTATAATAATTTAGGAGCACTGTTTGCATTTGTTTGCTCAAGGAAATAAAGGATGGAAAGATATTTAATGCTTCAGGTTGAAGGCCTGAAGGGAGAGGCAATTTCAGTTACTCCCGACTGTCTGCCTGACCCTAACCAAGGGGGTTGTTAGCCGCATCGGGAACGTGGACCGAACCCACCATGTGAGGTCTCTCCGTTGAGCGCTACTTGGAGCAGGAGGATGCTTGGGTGCCAGGGGGCTCTGGCCGTAAATCCCTTGCCTTCCGGGCCCTGCACAAGAGGCCAACATGACTTGGGATTGGATCTCGAGGCCCGCATACTAGTCTACGGGCAGAATCTTGGATTAGTAATCCCTGTGGATTGCCGGATAGCCTTTGGTCGGATTATGGATTAGCCTGTGGGCTGGACTTTATGGATGTATTCCAAAGATAAGTAAGATAACATGTTGAAAAGGAACTTGTTTGGCACTGTTTTTTTTTTATGTCAAGTGCTAAGATTATGTGAAGGAACCAGTGCTTAACTGGCTAATTAGGAAAGCTATTTGTGCATGTCTAAACTAAATGTGGTAGGTAATTAGACAACTAAAGCAACCTCGAGGAAAGTGTGGTGGATGTGGCCATGGGTCCGTCCTACGGATGGGTGGTCCCGGTTGTCTCAAACAAAGCTTACCACGCTAAGTGAGAATCCCCAAGTGGAAGTACCATGCATCAACTTGTCCTGTTCAAAACACCAACAATAATAGGCCTCCAGTCATCGCAACCATGATGATCCATTCTTAAAGTGGCTCCAACATGGCCATGGACATAGGGGATGACTTAGTAGCTTGTATTTGACAACTGCACTCCACTTTCATGTCGTTTGCAAGAAGTTATGAATGTTTGGACATAGGCCTACTTGATAAACTCATAGCAAATGAGGTACATTTCTTGACATGTTCTTGGAAAGAATGCGAATTCATTTTTATTAAGTCCTTCACTATTACAGATGATATGATTGGTAATGAAATTTCGTGAGAATAGGCCTTAAGCCAATGTTTAATCATTTCATGAGAAGAGACAGAGCTCAATGAGGTTCACAAGATCCTAGCAATCTCAGGTAGGAAGAAAACCCGAGGCAACACCAATAGTGAGAGATGGCTAGAAGCTGGCCTTACAATGAGCGAGCTACTCACAAAAAGATTGCTAGGAAATATGAGCACTAAGAAAAGTGGGGCAGCCTTGGTAGCACCATTGATAATGGGATCGGGGAGTTACCCCAAACACCAGGAGCCAAATCAATATATAAAGTTGCAAAGAAACTAGATAAATACCAAGCAAGCAATGACCCCTGAAGCTTCATTGAGCAATTTGGGCAGGTTTGGGAGACTAGCAACATCACTAACCCTGATCAACGAGCACAAGTGTTTGGTCTTTCCTTGGGAGATAAGGGTTGGACTTGGCTTAGTAGTCTAGACAATGCCAAATGAAATAACTTCACTCAATTGAAGGATCTCTTCATCAAAAGATTCTTGGAGGCAAGATACTCCAATAACCTCATTGTTAAAGCTCATAAATGTCTATCAAAAAGACAAAGAAGACATACGGGACTGCCTCACACATGTGAGGAGTCTCTACAAGAGGATATTTGCAGCTAAGCGATCCAATGAGAGAGGGGTCTCTAGCGTATTCATTAATGTGGTCCACAACGAAGAACTCTATAAGGCCCTAGGGAGCAACTCAAATATGCAAAGGGATGTGCTTGCAAGAGTTTGAGAAGGCCATATGTGTGGATGACTTGCTCAAGGAGAGAAGCTCTCGGGATATGTAACAAGGGAGCAATGCATTTAGGAATTCTAAGAGATTTGCAACAACTAGCAAGCAAAAAATCCTCAATGAAGAAGAAAAATGAAAGATGGTTGATTGGACCCAAGCTATAACCTAAAATTGGAGTTGGCCAAATTATAGGAGTCAATACAAAGGCCAGTATGACCTCACATGCAGTGTGTGTGCACTGTGGAGGGAACCACCTGTGCCACCTAAATGTTCCAATCCCAAATCAAAACCTTGTGCCAATTGCAAAAGATTCGGGCATGACTCCATGCACTATCGGTTGCTAAGACAGTTGCCTTATCAACAACCTTACACTCAGCCATACTATCCATGAATCAAGCAATCATATGTTGAAAGGGGAGCCCCTCACTACAAGGATATGAGGATATAGCGATGGCCATTTGCAACGAGAAATAGTGGCGTTGCTATTTGCGTTGCTATTAGCGTTGCAAATGTGACACTAATAGTGTGCAAATAACGACGGTATCCAAACAAAAAAAACGCAGGCTGAAATCCGAGTGCGTCATTTTGCGCACATTCACAAAAGAGAGAGTGAAAGGGAGAGCGAGAGGCAGAGCAAACATATTGCATTTGAGAGGGAGAGAAAGAGGGAGAAAGAGGGAGAAAGAAGGCTTCTCACCACCGCCGCCGCCGCCATTCGCGAAGAAGAGGAGGAGGTGTACGGAGGGCGAAGAGGAGCTGCCGTCGCGAAGAGGAGCCACCAAACCCTTCTTCGAGCCTTTACAGTGAGTGCATTGTCCATTCTTGCTTTGCTTTTGTGTTTTCTCTCTCTCTTTTACTTTTTTTTTGTATAATTCGTGTGTATTGAGAGAGGGAGAGGAAATGAGAGAGAAAGAGAGGAAGAGGGAGAGGGAGAGGGAGGGAGAGGAAATGAGAGAGGGAGAGGGAGAGGGAGAGGGAGAGGGAGAGGGAGAGGGAGAGGGAGGAAACAGGAGAGGGAGGGAGCAGAAATGAGAGAGGGAGAGGGAGAGGGAGAGGGGGAGGGAGAGAAAATGAGAGAGGGAGAGGGAGTTTTCTCTCTCTTTTGCTTGTTTTTTGTATAATTCGTGTGTATTGAGAGAGGGAGAGGAAATGAGAGAGAAAGAGAGGGAGAGGGAGAGGGAGAAGGAGACATTAAACATAATAGGGAAATGAGAGAGGGAAAGGGAGAGGGAGAGAGAGACATTAAACATAATAGGGAAAGAGAGAAAGAGAGGGAGAGGGAGAGGGAGGGAGAGACAAAGAGAGAGGGAGGGAGAGGAAAAGAGAGAAAAAACATTAAACATAATAGGGAAAGAGAGAAAGAGAGGGTGAGGGTGAGGGAGGGAGAAGAAATGAGAGAGGGAGAGGAAGAGAGCAAAAGGAAATGAGAGAGGGAAAGGAGAGAGAAAAAAATGAGAGAAGGAGAGGAGAGAGAAAAAGCGAGAAAAGATGTTAAACATAATAGGGTAAGAGAGAAAGAGATGGAGAGGGAGAGGGAGGGAGAGGGAAACATTAAACATAATAGGAAAACAGAGAAAGAGAGATAGAGCAAAAGGAAATGAGAGAGGGAGAGGAGAGAGAAAAAAATGAGAGAAGGAGAGGATAGAGAAAAAGAGAGAAAATATGTTAAACATAATAGGGAAAGAGAGAAAGAGAGGGTGAGGGTGAGGGAGGGAGAAGAAATGAGAGAGGGAGAGGAAGAGAGCAAAAGGAAATGAGAGAGGGAGAGGAGAGAGAAAAAAATGAGAGAATGAGAGGAGAGAGAAAAAGAGAGAAAAGGTGTTAAACATAATAGGGTAAGAGAGAAAGAGATGGAGAGGGAGAGGGAGGGAGAGGGAAACATTAAACATAATAGGAAAACAGAGAAAGAGAGGGAGAGGGAGAGAAAAAGAGAGAAAAAACATTAAACATAATAGGGAAAGAGAGAAAGAGAGGGTGAGGGTGAGGGAGGGAGAAGAAATGAGAGAGAGAGAGAGAGAGAGAGGAAAAGAGCAAAAGGAAATGAGAGAGGGAGAGGAGAGAGAAAAAATGGCAGAAGGAGAGGAGAGACAAAAAATGACAGAAGGAGAGGAGAGACAAAAAGAAAGAAAAGATGTTAAACATAATAGGGAAAGAAAGAAAGAGAGGGAGAGGGTGAGGGAGGGACAGGAAATGAGAGAGGGAGAGAAAGAGAGAAAAGGAAATGAGAGAGGGGAATGAGAGAGAAAAAAATGAGAGAGGGAGAGGAGAGAGAAAAGGAGAGAAAAAACATTAAACCTAATAGGAAAAGAGAGAAAGAGAGGGAGAGGGTGAGGCAAGGAGAGGAAATAAGAGAGGGAGAGGAAGAGAGAAAAGGAAATGAAAGAGGGAGAGGAGAGAGAAAAAACATTAAACATAATAGAGAAAGAGAGAAAAAGAGGGTGAGGGTGAGGGAAGGAGAGGAAATGAGAGGGAGAGAAAGAGAGAAAAGGAAATGAGAGAGGGAGAGGAGAGAGAAAAAGAGAGAAAAAAACATTAAACCTGATAGAGAAAGAGAGAAAGAGGGAGAGGGTGAGGGTGAGGGAGGGAGAGGAAATGAGAGAGGGAGAGGAAGAGAGAAAAGGAAATTAATTGTTGTTGTAGTAGTACTAGTAGTAGTTTTTTTTCTTTTCTTCTTTATTGTTGTTTAGTTTTCTTAGTAGTAGTAGTAGTAGTAGTAGTAGTAGTTTCTTCTTTTCTTGTTTATTGTAGTAGTAGTAGTAGTAGTAGTAGTAGTTGTTGTTGTTGTTGTTGTTGTTGGTTTTTTTTTCTTCTTCTTTTCTTGTTTATTATAGTGGTCATAATCGTGGTAGTGGTAGTGGTAGTGGTAGATGTGGTGGTCGTAGTCATGGTAGTGATAGTGGTAGTCGTGGTCGTGGCGTGGTCATCATAGTCGTAGTCATAGTCATAGTCGTAGTCGTAGTCATAATCATGGTTGTGGTCATGGTCGTAGTCATAGTCATAGTTGTGGTCGTGGTCTTCATCGTAGTCATAGTCGTGATCGTTAAATAAAATGAGAGAAGGGGAGGAAGAGAAAAAAGAAGAAGGAACGAGAGAGAGGGAATAAACATACAGCATAATAAAGAAAGATAAAAAGAGAGAGATGGAAGGAGAGGAGATAATGAATAGATAAAAAACAAAGAGAGAGTGGCGAGGTCCGGTGAAACACCACGAGACGGGAAACACTCTGACATATATATGTTAATCTGTGGGTGGGTGGGTGGAGACTTTACATACTTTAATTTTTGCTAAGTTACAAGAGAAGAAATAACTTCTCAAACAATTTAAGAAAGAAAAAAAGAATGATTAAAAAAACAATTTTTTTGTTGTAACGTACACAAAATGGAAAACGATAAAAGTCTTGTTGTTCAAGATCACAAGGCGTATCTTAATCAGTGTGTCCCATGTCCTTGCTCTCAATGCCAGTTGGCAATTAGACGAAAACGTTGATTGTCTATAGAACACATACGACGCTTCGACGAGTTTCAATTTGAGATCATTGATCAAGCGATCTTGGATTTTCAACAAACGGTAAGAAAAGTTAATATCAATCATACATTGTACTCGCAAGCTAATTGAATATCATATACAAGAAGATTGGGTGTGGCTGGCAAATTTTCTATCCAGGGAGGTGACGTCTCGTCCTAAGGAGGAGTGCACCCTTTGTGACCAATTATAAGAGTTTATGGGCATGCGATGGATGGAGTGCCTGAGCCAATCCACCACTTGGAAGGTACTACCCAATCTATACCATCAATACCATAGGAGACAAGCAGCTTGAGCGATGGATGGAGTGCCTGAGCCAATCCACCACTTGGAAGGTACTACCCGATCTATACCATCAATACCATAGGAGACAGGTAGCCTTCCAGACCTACCTACAATCTTGGAGCCTGAGATGAAGGCAATGATCAATGCATTGATTCCCATGGATATCGAGACTTCTGATCTACTTCGAGAGGAAGCATCCATACCATTATATGATGGGTGCCGAGTATCTCGCCTAAAGACATTGCTTGCACTCCTAAGTGTGCAATCAAAATACGGGTGGAGTGATGCGAGTGTGACCGAGTTGTTCAAGTACCTTGTACGTACGGTTCGTTGATTTCTTTTCGACACTATCATTAAAAACATTTGTGCTTTTTCAAGGTGTTTTATGATTTTTTTTCAGGTTACTGAAATATCATATATTACCACCTACAAATACCATGCCTGAGTCTCGTGATGATGCATGACATGTTTTACAAAAGCTTGGCATGGAC
This sequence comes from Lygodium microphyllum, assembly GCF_053477565.2. Taxonomy (NCBI): domain Eukaryota; kingdom Viridiplantae; phylum Streptophyta; class Polypodiopsida; order Schizaeales; family Lygodiaceae; genus Lygodium; species Lygodium microphyllum. Next base: position 65,286,326 of record NC_141143.1, on the reverse strand, counting down.
TACAACAGCATCCATGCATGTATCAACGATGGCATACTATTTCGAGGAGAATACTAGACTATGGAGACATGTCCAAAGTGTGGTGCTCACAAGTATCGATACGACTTGCAAGGGCAAACCATCCCTCAAAAAGTTCTTAGACACTTTTCGCTTATCCCCCGCATAAACCACATGTTTCGTACATCCGACATGGCGAGCTTGACAACGTGGCATGCGCAGAATAGGTCCATAGATGGAGTTCAACGAATATCAGCGAATTCAAGTGCATGGAGCCACATTGACTCTACCTTCCCAGGCAAGAGCCAAGGAATCTTCACCTCGGTCGTGTAATGGATGGTGTGAACCCATTCGGTCTACATTCAACTTTTTACAGTGTGTGGCCTATAGTCCTTGTCAACTACAATATGCCTCCATGGCTTTCTACGAAGAAAGGACATCTCATCCTTAGCTTACTCGTCCCCGGCCGCTACAAAGTCAAAAATATGGACGTGTATCTTCGTCCATTATTCGATGAGCTTAAGATTTTGTGGGAGGAGGTGGTCACCGTGCAAGATATGAGCAAGCACGATGGTCGACAGTCCACCAATATTCGAGCCATTCTCATGTGGATGATGCATGACTTTTCGGGATTTGGAGAGTGCTCAGGTAAATAGACTTTCGTTCTCATTGGAAATATCTATATTTTATCTAGTTCAAGTTTGTATTCACTGGATAGAGGCGTTGAAATAGGTCCGGTTACCTCAGGTTATCATGCATGTCCATTGTGCGGGCCATAGTTAGACTCCCGAAGGTCATGAACCATGAAGAAGATGGTATATCAAGGACACGCCGCTTTCTTGCCAGAGGGTCATGAACTCAGGGAAGGTTTTCTTGGACGACCTCCAACATGTATGAATGCCGCAAGCTGGTATGAGCTGAAAATGGTCCACACAGAGTCACATCCAAATGGAATGTGATGGTTCTCAGTTTTCTATGAGTTGCCATATTGGACCCACTTACAGATCAACCACTTGTTGGATCCCATGCATATTTTCAAGAATATGGGCAGCTTGCTATGGGACCACATCACAGGAAAGAGAGACACTATAGGGGCACGAATGGATTTAAAGGAGGTAGGCAAGATGGAGGCGCTTTCACCATAGAGTTGAGTACTGATGGTCGTGTGCAACTACCTTGTGCTCCTTGGGTTTTGTCCACTAAAGAAGATCGCATTGTGAAGCAAGTAGTCAAGTCTATCCGCACTGTAAAGTATGATGCGTTCTCTCATGTCTGCATTTTCTAAAGATGACCAATTTTCAGGGCTAAAATCCCATGGCTGGCATAAGATATGTCAGATTTGTACTATGAATGGATTGTAATTGGCATGCGCATTTTGCTATTTGGAGTGTAGCCATTGATCATAATGCTTTCTCATTTGTGGAAATTTGTACTACCGATCGTGATCGCAAGATGCCTTACTCCAAAAATACGTGGGGCCATTTACAGATTATCGACTTTAGTGCAATGGATCTCACATAAGGAGATTAAGATGTCCTCTATTGAATCCGTGAGGCGAGGAGCAGTGGAGACGGTCTGTCTCTTTGAGAAATACCTGCCTACAAGCATGCTCATGATACAAATCCCCCTTCTTGTGCATCTTGTAGATGAAGTGGAGATTGTTGTGCCTGTCCATATGTAATGGATGTTCTTCTTGGAGTGCTTCATGAAAACCCTGAAAGGCTTTGTGCAACAATGAGCTTGGCCAGAAGATAGCATGACTGAAGGTTGGTTGGTGTCTGAGGCACTAGTGCATATTTTACAATGGCTACCAATGGTGGATCCAGACAACAAAATGCTATGCTCGCTGAAGGATGATGATAGGCTGACCAAAGATGTGGTGGTTGGAAATGGGGTAGAAAAAAGAATGGATGCTGCAATGGAGGAGAAGGTGAATTGCTTTTGTATGTTGCACCATGCCTCTATGGAGACGTGCTCACCACGTACCAGATCGCTAGGCAAGATCGAGAGGAAGCGCGATCTGAATTTTGACGTAGTACACGCCATCGACCAATTCGATATCCCGAGGGCATGGAAGAGATAGCACGGTTCATGTCAATGCGATGGTTGCATGAAGCTTTGATCGCAGCATCTCGCAAAGGGACGGAGGTCTCAATTGAGGAGTGGGAATTCTTGAGGGGATGTAGTCCAAAGGTGATGACGTGTTTAGGATTTTCGTATCTATATTTTATATGTGACAACTAATTTGAGTGTTTCAATGTACAATACAAAATATATAGTGCAGTGTGGTCATGCGGACGGGATTTTCACGTGGAGCGTATTGACAAAATGCGCTCCACAATGGACTGTGGTATCATGGCAAGGTTCAAGCAGGAGAGCCGATGACGAGCTCTCCAATAGTGGCAAAACCCTTCTGTTTCCTTTTTTTTCCTATCCTAAACTTAATCTAATGCAACAAAAATCAAAATCAGAGATAAAGATGGATGGTCCTACTCTAATATTCAACAACAAATCAAAATACTTACTTGCTACATGGATTAAAACCTCCTAAATCTCCTAACTATCTAGAGCACCGATTCAGGCTGCAAACCCTACTGCTATGCTTGATTAGATCCGCTGGCGCTCAAGGCTCGATTTCGTGAGTCCTGACAACGGAACCAAAATGTAGGGGAGCTACAGAGCTCTACCTCGAGACCTACGGACCGCTTATTGATCAAGCGTTTCAAGCCGAGCGGCCATGGCTACCTCTCACATAGTGGATGCACAATGCCTACCTTATGGGTGTAGTGAGCTTACCTTGATGCTTGATCGAGTTCCCTCCTCTCTCTTGCACTTCGATAGCTCCACGATCCTTGTAGCAACCTCAAGCAACCTCAAGCCCCCTCCGTCAAGCTCCATCCTCCATAGCTGTGCAAGAGAAGAGAAGAGAAGAGAAGAAGAGAAGATGGAGAGAGAAGATGGGGAGCTTCTTCTCACGATCCCTCACTCTCACACACTCACTCCCTCACACTCACTCAATCCCTCACTCAAGCACAAGCAACAAGGCAAGAAACAAGAGAAGAAGAAGAAGAAGCTTTGGCCACACCCAAGAATGAACTTCTCATTCACTTTTGAACTTTATATACATGCCCTACTTTTTGGGCAGTCATCCCCGCTTTTTACATGGCCGGCCATTAGCCTAGGCCCTCTTTTCCTATTTCCCACCATTCTAACTTATCCGTTCCCACTAATGCATACAATTTGCACAGGAATGAGCCCAGCGCTCTTTTTACAAGGATTCGAGAGCGCCTTCATATTTAATGGTGCACTTTTACTCTTTTGTTTTCTTGAGGCGACACCGTCATTCAAATTTTTAGGGTCTGACCTCCATCCAGGACACTTTTTCCTTCCTTTGTCATGTGCCTTCTTGGTTATCTCCTTCTTCCATTTTTCCCGCACTTCTGCTCCATTTTCCATTCCTCTGTGCTGCGGTAAACACTAAGAGATGAGGCACATAGAGGGTCTTGCCTAAGCCTTTAGCAATGTTGAGCAAGAAATTCCAAAGGTAAGCTAGTAAGTCGAGAAACCCAAATTGGCCATTCTCATTTGAGAGAATCTCTCCCCATTTCAATGTGTTGCCAGGGGATAATGTACATAGGATCAAGGACCCAAAATATATACCTTGTGCCAACCTCTTTTGAGTGGCCTCTCACTTATCAAATACCACTTCAAAGGAACCTCACCCACCATAATAGATCTGCTCCACTAATCCATTTCCTTTGAGAATAGCATTGAACCAAGTGGCAACATCCATTGCCTTTGGCAACCTACTAGTGAAGAAGACAAGCACAACCTTAGCATTAAACCTAAGGAAATTATGCCAAACCTTCTCACCATCCAAACTAATTATTTTACAGACTCTGATGATTTGGTCTTTCATATTGTGTCTAAATGTGTTGACTAATATCTTGGACACTCCTTGTAGGTTAGCCTCTAGCTATTGTTTATAGTCCTTGGAAGAGTCAAATTTCTTACTAGTGGCTCACATTGAAAAGTGCTTTCCATTGTCTTTGATCCCTCATTGAGAGCCTCCATTCCATCTACTTCCCTCTTTCTCTTGTGTTTTACTATTGAGGTTGCACTATCCAATGACAATACATTCTTCTCCTTCACTATCCTTCATCTACACATCCTCGTCGAGCTCTATTTAAGATCTCCTAAGCAATTATTTGTGCAAAGTTTTGCATGCGTAGGAGGATGGTGTTACGTGTCCATAGGGACACATCAATGTGATAAATGTGTGATAATTAAAGGATAATAAACCTTGGTCAGAACATAACAACACTTAAGACACCATTTATCATCAACTTTCAAGTACAAAAGTATAAAGTAAGTTGTTTGGCTATTTAATCATGCAATTTTTGCTCACAGCATCCACCCATATTGCATTTTTAAATGTTGAAAATAATAATCACATTAACTAGTTGCTTATGGTGGACAAAATCATGATATATTGAAGGAAATCAAAGTACAATTTCTAAGCACCTACGATTCAAGAAGTTCTCACCTTTTCTTTTAGCTTCAACTCACCCTTGCTTTCAACTCTAGCTCATCTTTGCTTTTAACTCGTTCCTTGCTTGTAGGTATGCTAAATTAACAAAGAACAAGAAGATGATGAATGAACCAATTTGATGTAGCTTGTTGCATTTTTTTAAATTCAAACCGTTGCTTATACAATGCAATTTGTCGATATCACATGAACAATGCTTTCCAACCCTAAACCTATTAAGGCTCTCAAGAAAAAGTCTCATATAGTTAGCCCACCCCCTAATCTAATAGAGCATTCATGCTCATTGGGAAAAAAACCCTAGAAAAAAAGAGAACCTTCCTCTTGTCCAAAGAAGGTTCCTCAATTTCTTCTTCCCTTATCCAAGTGTCATGTACTATTGTCATGAACTTGGACTCGTTCTTCTTCAATGTGTATCCATTTACCCTTATTTTATGCGATTTCCTATTTAACTCTACCAAGGGATGGGTGCCATTCATATACTTTTTTGCAACTTTGAATGGTCTATCCCACCTCATGTGGAATTTCTTTTAGAAAGTATGATCTGACTTGCTATTCTATTCCATCAACAAGCTACCTTTTATTATACCATAGTCCTTCTTGAAAGGGAAGTGGAACCCAAGAGGAAGAAGCTTGGCGGTGAGAGCTATGGCGGATGGAGAGCAAGATCAAGAGAGAGTGTGAGACTCAAAGTGGGAACTCCAACAACCACAATGTGTGGCCGGGCCTTCCTTTATTTAAACTGTCACTAAAAGAATAAAGAATAAGTGATGGACGCCCGCCACCTGTAGTGTACATGTTAACCCTCAAACGAACAAAGGTGGAAAATCCAAAAAAGCTGAAGCAGAAGACAAGGCCAAGGCAAAAGTAAAACAGAAGACGAAGGTGCACCAAGAAAAATCTAGAAACACAAGAAGCGTAGAAAAGTCCTATATAAGGGAAAAAGGCGCAAAAGGAAAAGCGCAAGTCAATACTTTTGTAAAAGAGCACAAGCGCATCATGATTTAATTTAAGGAGCGTCGAGCTCTTACCCATGCAATTTGTAAATGTAGACGGGCGGTGGAAAGGAAGCTAGGAAGATAGAAGGAAAATGGGGAAAAGGGCCTAGGCCACGACCGACCATGTAAAAAGGGGGATAAGGGGATGACTGCCCAAAAGGGATTTAGGGTTTTGTATATAAAGTTGAAAAGTGAATGAGAAGCTCATTCTTGTGTGTAGCCAAAAGTGGGTCTCCTCTTCTTCTTCTTCTTCTTCTTCTTGCTTGCTTGCTTGAGCTTGTGCTTGAGAGAGGGAGTGTGAGAGTGTGAGGGAGTGAGTGTGTGAGGGTGAGGGACCGAGGAGGAGAAGCTCTCCATCTTCTCCTCTCTTTTTCTCTTCTCTTCTCTTCTCTTGTCTTGCTCACGGCTATGGAGCTTGGAGCGTGGAGCTTGAGGATGGAGCTTGCTTGAAGCTTGCACTTGGATTATGGAGCTACCAGAGTGCGCGGGAGAGGAGGTAACTCGATCGGCATGGAGGTAAGCTCACTACACCCGTAGATATGGATTGCGCGTCGGCTATGTGAGAGGTAGCCATTAGTGCTCGGCTTGGAACGCTTGAACAATAAGCGGTCCGTGGGTCTTGGCGGTTAAGCGAAAGCTCCCACATTTTGGTTCCATTATCGGGACCAACAGATTCAAGCCTTGAGCGCTTGCACGCTTCGAATCGAGCATTGAAGTAGGGTTTTCCCCAAACCGGTGCTTAAGATAGATAGGTAGGAAGCGAGGGAGTTTGAAGATGTATTCAATCTCCTTAGCAAGTAGGTTTTTATTGTTTTGGACTTGGGAAAGCATGATGGAGCAGTGTAGGTATTTTTCTTATAATTTTTTCTTGCATTTAGGAAGGATAGGAGCAAAACATTGGAGCAAACAGTAGGGTTTTTTGTTGCTGTATGATAGGCTGAAATAGGGAAATAGGGGCACATATTCATATTTCTGGCTGGAAGAGTATGAGGGATTAATTTCTGAGGTTACAGCAGGCTGGGATAGGGCAATAAGAGGCTTAGGGACCTAGGAAAGACCACATTTGACATCATGCCTTCTGAGAAGAGAGTGAGCTTGAGAGTCAGGGAGAGAGTGAGAGAGAGAGAGAGCTACGGGGAGATCATTGAAGTGCTGATTGATTCGAACGCCACATTGATTCCAGGTATGCCTGGCAGTTCCTTCTATTGTTTTGCACCTATTTGGAACGCATTGGACGATTCCGTGGAGTAGGCGTTGACCTTGAGGCATCGTGCGCGACCCGTGGGCCGTCGTCCGCGCTGTCGAATCAGTCTGTCCAATTCCCAGAATCGGACCATTCAATTTCGGGGTCAGACCGTCCAACTACTAGAATCGAACCACCCTGTCTGATTCGATTCCCAGAATCGGACCACTGTGAAAATCAAACCTAGTCTCAAAATCAGACTCTCGGACCTTGAAAATCGAACACACTGAAAATCGAACTTCAAAATCGGACACTCAAACCCTAGAAATCGGACACAAGGAATCGGACCGGCTCAAAATCGGACGCTTGTCAAAATCGAACGTAACCAAAATCGGACCACTGGGCCGATCGAACAAACCCAAAATTGAACGTCCGATTCTAATAATCGGACTCCTGAAAATTAGACATCTGAGAATCGAATAGAAAACTATCAAAATCGGACAAGTATCTAGAACACAAATTTTGATGCATCTAAACCCCGAAATTGACCCCAAAGGCTACGTAGAGCTAAAGGCACATCACAGATCCATCACTGGGCTGAAACTTAGAGCAAGTAGTTCAAAATTTAGCTATAAACGGTCCTCCAAATTGTGCATGGTGTTTACTGTGACGGCCTTGCGGGCCAGGGGATACTGCCCCCCGGGACCCCCGCAGAGGGGGCTCTGCCCCCTCCGCACCTCCCCCAAGTAGGTTGGAGAGAAAACGCGCTTCGTGAGACAGGTCCTCCAAATTAGACGCTAGTGTAGTAATGGCTCTACACGAGCATGGATTCTCGCTTGCAAAAGAGAAACCAAAAGCCCATACCCAAACAGAGATAAACAGAGACCCTAGAACCTCAATGGGCCAAACTAGCCAACAAGGGCAAAAAGGCCACACTGCAAAAACACATACGTGTTACATTCAAACTACATCTAGTCAAAGCGAAAAGCAACAACATCAAGCTACAACAGCAAGAATGACTAGATATGACAGTCCTGACGATAGATGCTCCTTGAATAGCACTGCACTGACGATCCAAGACATCAATGGAGAATCCACATATGGTCGTACAATTGGGGACTCAAGGGCACTTGTCAGAAGGCTTAAATTTACAAGCCAAGACTCGAAAGACGAGACATAGTACCACTTGCTTATCTTAGGGTCAAACTCACCGTGAAAAGAGAGCATACTATCGATGCTTTGATCGATGAAGGATTAGATTTTAATATCTTGACCTATGAAGCATGGACCCTACTAGGCCAACCAGAGCTCACACTGATTAATGCAACTCTTAGTCCTTACGGGGGACACCCACAAGCACTCATAGGGAAGTGCAAAATCCTTGCGACAATTGAAACTGAAAGCTTGTCTATCCTATTTCATGTTCCTCCAAATAGTGCTAATTACGGGAAGGAAACTTCGTAGAAGGACCCTTCAAAAGGGCAACCAAGTGTGAGGCCGACTATGTAGCACAGAGGATACACCTGACACTACCAGGCCACTTAGGAGTCCCAAGTCTCCTACACCCTCTTCCCCTAAACGGACACAAGAAGCACAACAGTCGTCAAGTGCAGCTATTCAATCCCAATCTCTACCTACGTCAAAGCTTCCAAATGTCCAAGAGACAGGACACGACACCACCCTTAGTTCTCAAACTAAGGATATGCTTGTGCATCCATCGTGGCTAGCTCAATTGATACTCGATCTATGCAAGTGAATGCTCTAAGGGCAACAAAAGACACGACCACTTCCAATCAACCTAAGGACTTGACACCGCAATCCACCAATAGTAGCAAGTCCATTGAACTAGTTGCTACTACTTCCAATCAGGGATCATAGCAGTCACAGCCCTTGGCCGTGACAATGCCCCTTATGGAACGTGTCCTTAGTAGTTCACCTGTGGAGGAGGTGTCGCAACCAACTTCATTGAAACTCCAGCACTTCCAAAGCACCTAAAGTCTAGGCTAGAGGAGTTAAATAGAAGGGATGAGGTAGACTCTCCAAAAAGGGAGGCAGTTGTACCCTCACAACCTAGCGAGGCTATTCAGCAGGCCACGGCTATGTCCCATAAGGACACACTAGAGAAAGAGAATGCTGAGGCCCAACCAAGCACATCAACTGTTGACCTAGTCCAGGGTCCTGAGTCATTGAGAGATGCACCTTCACTGACCAAGAAAAAGAGGAGAAAACAACGAAAACAATAATAGTTACAGGTGGTTGTGGACCCCAAGAACATTGACACCAAGAGCGTTGGAGAGCTAAGGAATAAAGCATCGAGTCCATCTACCAATGACCCCATTGATGCCTCTCCTAATAGCGGTGAAACCTCAGACACATCCGTGTGCTCTGAAAAATCAAAGCAGTCATTACCATCAACGGTTGCTTGCAACACTCAATCCACCGACAATAAAACTCGTATTGGCCAATAAATAGTGGATACAATGTTGTCACAACAGGATGACAAATCTATACCAATCACATCCAACGAGAACCATGACGCAATAATGAAGCCTCACGAGAAACATGGAAACCCCAAGTGCATAAGAAATCCTAGCATTGACCAACCTTGCTCATCTAGGCCTGAGCCCCCAGCTATGCTAAAGCCTAGGCAAACTCCTAGAAGCTTGCATGAGGAAGCAACCGAGCAAGCCCTCGTTGAACATAGAAGTGTCGCAGAATTCTTAACCGAGTTGGATGCTAAGCTCAAAGTGTTCACACGTGTCTATGTCCTGGCAGACATGGGCGCATTCCCTAAAGAGCAGCTTGAAGAATACTTGCCATTTCCCTTATCTTGGGAAGAGCAAGAACATCTTGACGAGCACTATAACAGGGTCCTACATGAACGCATGCAACTCATCTCTGACAAGGAAGCCAACGAACTATGCTTAACTATAACATTCAATGATGTGCTCTGCCAACCAAATCTCTTAGAGATAAAGCAACTAAAGCGAAAATCAGAGGGTCGAAGTCAATTTGAACAATGTTGGTGTGAAAACTGCATTGCAATGGCCGAACTAGGAGCCCAGATCATGACAGTCTTAGAGGAGCGATTGGCCAAATGGTGGTCTCAAAGAGACCCAACTTATGTGGCACCAACTTCCTTTCAAGTGCTGACTGCCATTCAGGGTATGGACTTAGCTGAAACTAGCCAAGAGAACTCTCTGTCTGATAAGGTTCTCACTGAGGAGGAGTTACATGTTGCCAGTAGACTCGGACAAGGTTCCATGCTACTCGATGTGGCAAAATATCTATCGGTATTGAGTAAGTTGCCACGAGTACTAGATGCGTGTGCCACACTCCAGTACAATCCGAAGTTCTACAATTGGCTTTTATCCTCGTGAAGTGACATGGATTCGTAAATATGTACATAAATAAACAATGAATTTTGTGACCCTGTATAGACAATATCAACACACACAAGCAATGATAGTCAAGTGCAGGGAGAAGAGTTGGGTTCAATAGGCTAACCTCCTCAGGTCCTCCTCTCACTACAGATTTAGAAGTTGTGTGACCATTCCTGCCTCTAGGTGGAGGGCATGCAACCCTCATTACCACCATAGGAAGCCCTAACCAACATCTCTAATGGTGTAGACAGGAAACCGTCCCTTTCTATACACCTTTCCCCCTTTCCAGTCTATCCTTCCGAGGATGAGCCCTACCCCACTCCATGACGACCAATCCATGCAACTTAGCATGAGCCAAGATCTACTAATGGCTGGAGGCCAAATGAACATCATCATGGGGGCCATCCCTCTACAACAAACACTACATGCCTCACCTCTCCCCTCCTCATTATATGCGCTTGATAACCCACGGAATAATCCCTTCCATGCAAATAGTTTTATCCTGCCTCAAGGCCTAATCCTTGGTTTGTGTTTTGCAGGTCCCCCTACGGTAGCCAACATAGAGTACCCAGTGCAGTTGGCTTGCAAGGATGCTATCTGCCGTCGAAGGGAGCATGTAGCACAAGCTCCTCCGCCGGAACGCTACGTACCTACCCTTAAAAGGTATGCAAAGAAACGAGGCCCCAAGCAACACCACCCCGGATGTAGGCCAAAAAATCCCTAGGCCAGGGTAATGGAATCTCAAGGGAGCACAGGGGGCATGGCAGCACTGATCATGCAGGCTCCCACTAGACGCTCGGGCAACAGGTGCTCAAAAGAGGAGAGGGCAGCTCGAGACAAGCAGGAATTTGATGCATTGTTTAAAAGCATTCTGGAAACAGTTGCAGCCAGGGACTACACCATTCAGGTCCCAGCCGACAATTTCCCCGCCCAGCCTCACAGGAGCCCCTCATCAGCACGACCTCAGTCGCTCCACCACCCAGACTCGCCCCGACTCGTACAAATAGAGTAGCCCCATGTTGTATAAAGGGCTTATCAAAGGCTACTTGGCCATGACTTTTTGTCTTTAAATGGTTAAGTGCTGACATGTTCCCCGATTGTACAAACTTTTCATATTTGAGTTTAATATATTTCACGTCTTTAGCAAAAGAAAAAAAAGCTAATCAAGCACAGGTGATAAGTATCTAAGTCAACACCATGGAATTCAGATAAGTGATGTCTCCTTGCGTTGCACTAGTTTATTCTAGTTGCGGCATATGCCGTGCATGTACTCTCATGAAGTGACAAGTGGATGCAGGATGACACAGGTCTTTGTGCGAAAGTGTTCAATGCCCAAGTCACCGCAAGACCACCGACCCCACAAAGAGCCGCGACAAAGCTACGCTGCCGAAAGGAGAAAATCACCCTTGCCGCGATTGCCCACATCGCATGGCCCAAAGCATGATCGTAACCACTTCTCCTTTTTCGGTTACACTCTGCACCGGGCACTCACGGCAGCTGTTACCCCAATTGTACCAACATTGCAATAGTTGTACTCAGGCAAGTCCAAAAAAAACAAAGAAAAAAGAAAGAAAGAAAGAAAGAAAAAAGCACAAGAAAAAGAAAACGGAAAAGGAAAAAAAAAAGAGAGAAAATAAAAGAACAAAAATATACGAAGCACACACAATCATAGCACAGCACCTTGTCTCGCCTATGGATAGACCTGTCACCCTGACCCATTCGCACAATTCCCTCTTGCACTTTGCCTTAATACCATTGCAATCAATTGTGGTAAGCACTACATGAATGGCCATGAAAAGTACACCATCCTCATCAAGCAAGTCCAATAGCTCCCAGCTATCGAAAGTGCGGTATCCCTGTGTTCAATTATGCTACGTCGTGCAGTCATAATGCAAAGGATGTCTCATACACCTTCACGTGTACCTCAACATGGACAACTTTGCTTTATCCACACATTGTTACGATAAACCAGCCTGCGGTCTTCTAACTAAGTAATATCTAAGTACGCACGAGCACTCACATAATATCTGCATCGAAATATATACACAGTTTGGGTCCTCAAGTGCAAGACAATACTCTCAGCTTGCTTAGAGTTTGACCTGTCTCCCAAACTAATTGAACTATGTATTGTGCACGATAGAGAAGACTAGCACTACCCCTAGGGAGAGACCACCTATGAGAGGTTTTCAATTGCAGGTCTTGAAGAATGCAATGAAAGTGTCGTTCGCTCTTCATTGACACCCAATTCTGAATTCTTATCCTTTATCATCATGCAAGCCTGCCAGGAATCGTCATGTGTCGAATCCCCAACAAACCAACAATTGTGCTGGCCATGAGTGCAATCCCTAACAAAGAACGCCCCTACCACCAACTCCAACAACCCTACCACCAACCACCTAGGCCACCAACGTGCCCCCAGCGACCTTCCACCACACCACCACCAACACTCCACGGCAACCATCGATGTCCCTTTCACCCACATCTTCAATGCATGCCAAAACTTGCTACCTCCTACGATGAGTGCCATGGGACTGGCACTCGTCTAGAAAGGGGGTAATGTTAACCCTCAAACGAACAAATGTGAAAAATCTGGAAAAGTTGAAGCAAAAGACAAGGCCAAGGCAAAAGTGAAACGGAAGACGAAGGCGCGCCAAGAAAAATCTAGAAACACAAGAAGCGCAGAAAAGTCCTAAATAAGGGAAAAAGGTGCACAAGGAAAAGCGCAAGTCAATACTTTTGTAAAAGAGCGCAAGCGCATCATGATTTAATTTAAGGAGTGCCGCTCACCCGTGCAATTTGTAAATGTAAACGGGCGGTGGAAAGGAAGCTAGGAAGATAGAAGGACAATGGGAAAAAGGGCCTAGGCAATGGTTGGCCATGTAAAAAAGGGGATAAGGGGATGACCGTCCAAAAGGGATTTAGGGTTTTGTATATAAAGTTGAAAAGTGAATGAGAAGCTCATTCTTGTGTGTGGCCAAAAGTGGGTCTCCTCCTCTTCTTCTTCTTCTTCTTCTTCTTCTTCTTGCTTGCTTGCTTGAGCTTGTGCTTGAGAGAGGGAGTGTGAGAGTGTGAGGGAGTGAGTGTGTGAGGGTGAGGGACTGGGGAGGAGAAGCTCTCCATCTTCTCCTCTCTTTTTCTCTTCTCTTCTCTTCTCTTGTCTTGCTCGCGACTATGGAGCTTGGAGCGTGGAGCTTGAGGATGGAGCTTGCTTGAAGCTTGCACTTGGATTGTGGAGCTACCGAAGTGCGCGAGAGAGGAGGTAACTCGATCGGCATGGAGGTAAGCTCACTACACCCGTAGATATGGATTGCGTGTCGGCTATGTGAGAGGTAGCCATTAGTGCTCGGCTTGGAATGCTTGAACAATAAGCGGTCTGTGGGTCTTGGCGGTTGAGCGAAAGCTCCCACAGTACAGTGGCGAGTACTATCAGTGTAGTAATACACGGGCGGCTAGATGGAGGCGCCTTTACCCCCAACAACCTCGCACTTAAAGGCGAATCAGCCCTAGTGAGAGAGAAAAAAAGAAAAGACCGTACAACATGTACACATGTACAACAGGATGAGGAAAAAGACGTCATCTCATCCAACGCCCATCAATCTCCTGAGGAAGGCAAAGTGCTCTATAGTGAGGCTCTTCGTGAGCAAGTTGGCAATGACCTCATGAATGAAGTGATATCTCACCTCAATATGTTTCGTCTTTGCATGGAAGACCGAATTCTTGGCCAACTAAATGGCACTCATAGAATCCGAATGCAGTGTAGGCATAGCATCTGTCATACCAAGGTTTGCAATCAAACGGCCTAACCAGATAGCCTCCTTGCAAGCCTCTGTGGTTGCAATATACTCGATCTCTATAGTAGAAAGGGCCGTACACTTCTGCGCCCTGGATATCCAAGAGATAGCCCCTCTAGCATAAGTGAACACATAGCCAGAAGTGGACTTCCTACTATCTGCACATCCTGCATAATCAGAGTTAGTGTACCCCATGATTCCTGTATCTTGGCTACCATAGCAAATACACATATCTATTGTGCCCTTTAGGTACCTCGTGATACCCATCACGGCATCCCAATGTTTCTTGCCAGGTGTAGCCATATAACATGTCACAACCCCAACTGCAAAAGCTATATCTGGACATGTGGCTATCATGGCATACATAAGATTGCCCATGGCTGATGCATAGGAAATCTTGGCCATCTCGGCCCTCTACTCATCTATTTGCGAACAATCGGCCTGTGAAACTTTCACATGCAAAGGTAATGGACAGCCAATAGGCTTAACATTCTACATACGGAAGTGCTTAAGGACTTTATGAATATACTCCTTCTGTGAGATAGAGTAGTCCCTGAGATCTATCACGCGTAATGCGCATACCAAGTATATGAGAGGCCTGTCTCAGATCCTTCATCTCAAAGCTCTTCTTGAGCTTAACCTTAAGAGCATCTAGCTCCTCATGAGCTATCCCTGCTAAAAGCATGTCATCCACATAGAGTACCAAAATCGGTAAAGAATGGTCATGGGCTTTCTTCATGTACAAGCACAGATCCATAGCACTGCGGTTGTAGCCCTGTGACTGCATGAATACATCAAACTTATGGTACCATTCCCTAGGTGCCTGTTTCAAGCCATATAGACTCTTCTTTAGCTTGCACACTAGGTGTTCCCTGCCAGGGTCTGCAAAGCCCTTAGGCTACTCCATGTAAATCTCATCATGCAAGTCCCCATGTAAAAAATCTATCTTGACATCCATCTGGTACAAGTCTAGGGCAAGCTGTGCAACCAAGGCCAAGACTAAGCATAGGGTGGTCATCTTGACCACTGGAGAAAAGACTTCATCAAAGTCAACACCACGTTGCTGCTTAAAACACTTAGCAACCAATCGAGCCTTGTATGCTGGCTTGGGGTGTCTAGGGGTACTTTTCAGTTTGTACACCCACTTGCATGGCAAAGCCTTCTTACCTTGAGGAAAGGAAACCAAATCCCAAGTTTGATTCTTATGCAATGAGTCAAGGTTAGACTGCATAGCCCTCTCCCAAGAGTGACAATCACCCCTGTGCATAGCCTCATCATAAGTGAGAGGCTCTCCTGCATCTATAACCAGTACATAATCCATAGAGGCCATAAAATGGTCAAGAGGCCGTCTATCTCTAGTAGAACACCTCAACCCATGCTCTATTGCCTGACTGACATCATTTCTAACATCAGCATGTCTAACATCTAGGCCATGAGCATCAGGTGATGCTACACACTATCTAGTTGGCCGTGGAGCGGGCTAAACGAGAGCAGGTGGCTCCTGCTGAAAGATAACTCTACGTACCTCAACCACTTTCTCAGGCTGCGTATGCATTTTGTCTTCATGAGAGATGACATCATGGCTGCAGATCACTTTCTACACATGCGGATCCCATAGACGGTAACCCATCTCTGCTGCATCTCCATAGCCAATGAAAATGCATTTGACACTC
Source organism: Lygodium microphyllum (assembly GCF_053477565.2). NCBI lineage: Eukaryota > Viridiplantae > Streptophyta > Polypodiopsida > Schizaeales > Lygodiaceae > Lygodium > Lygodium microphyllum. The sequence goes on along the minus strand of NC_141143.1, from coordinate 65,270,755 downwards.
TTAGGATCCAGCTTTTTGCATTTATCCTTGGGCACATGGCAGAATGCCTCACATCCAAAGACATGCAAATGATCATAAGAGGGGGAGCTTGCATGCCCATACCTCATCTACAGCCTAAAAGTCAATGCCACTGCTAGGTGACCTATTAATGAGATGCACTGTAGTAGTAACTGCCCCAGCCCAAAAGTGTTGCAGTAAGCCAGCCTGGCTAAGCATGGTACGAACCCTTTCTTGAATGGTCCTATACTATATTTCAAAAATGGATCCTCCACCCAGACATCATCGATGATGTCAGCTAAAATGCTAAATGCAAAACCCCCCCCCCCACCCAAGTACTACGTAAATAAGGGAAATAGATAACTCTTGTAGAGACTCCCTTCATTGAGTGCGACAAAGGTGGTCACTTGCTCTCTGTCTTTTGAAATCATGCAAAAGCCCACAAGAATCCTTCGAGCTCTTCCTCTCTTCTTCTCCATCACGTGTAAGCTCTATTGAAATTCAAGGGACACATGCTGGTTGGACAGAGTTTAAGAAGGCATTAAAAGATGAATATTTCCTAGAGGATACAGGTCTTGATTCTGGGGTGGGGTGTAAGGGGCAGTCAACTAACGCTTAATACCCCGCTCAACACAAAACTTCTCAAAAGCACGTGATACATACTCACCCCCATTATCTGACCTTAGGCATTTTAGCCTTTTCTCAGACTGGTTCTCTACCAATGCAAGCCAACGCTGAAAGGTGTCTAAGACATCGGATTTTCTCTTTATGGGATAAGCCCAAACCTTACGTGAGTAATCATCTATAAAAGTAACAAAGTACTTTGCCCCACCGAGTGACTGACATGGCATGGGCCCACATACATCTAAGTGCACAAGAGCCAAGGGCTCACCCATGCGTTTCTTACCAGACTTTTTATGCGTATTTCTAGTCTGCCTGCCATACAAATGATGATCACAAGAATCAAAATGCGAAGAGTCAAAAGGCAAAAGATACTGCAATGCACAGAGAATTTTCATTCCTTTAAGGGACATATGCCCCAAACGAGCATGCCAAAGGGATACATGGGGGATAGAACCCATAGGCAAAACATGATCTAAGGTAGCTCTAGATACAAGTAAGGGAAAGAGTCTGCCAGACTTGGCACCTCTTGCAAGCACAAGCCTACCACGAGTAATCTTCCATGCAGAGTCTCCAAAAGACACAAAATACCCTGCATCATCAAGCTGTCGAGCTGATATAAGGCTACGAGTCAACGCAGGTACATGGCGTACATCATGCAAAACAAAAGAACTGCTAGGAGGAAACTACAACCTAACATCTCCAATGCCCACAATGTCAAGAGACCTGTCATCACCAAGACGCACAGAACCAGAGATGGTACGATAGGTATGAAACCAATCTCTACAGGGTGTCACATGAAATGACGCACCCAAATCCAAAAGCCAGCACTGCGCATGCATAGAATGTATCTCAAAAGCATGTAAGGCATCGCATGAAGAAGATGCAAGTATGTAATCGTCATCTGAATCAGTGGCCTACATGACATTAACCTCTTCTATCTTCACATTGGACTTTGCAGGTACAATACTGTGCTCAAAAGACTTTTCTTGCACTTTCTCTTTTCCCCTTTCCTTGTGCTTATCATCACGCATCTTATGGCACTGTGGCCTAATATGTCCTGCTTTCCCACAATAATGACATGTAAGATTAGACTTCCATCCACGGGACTTACTGCGACCACATGACTTGGACCTGGACTTCTAAGAGTCCTTGCCCTTATGATCATTATCATGCCTGCCATGTCTGCCATCTCTAACGGTCAATGCATGTGAAGAGCGAGAAGCATCATTGTTTCTCATGTTGATTTTCTCAGTCAATAAAGCACTCTCAACATCTTTGATTTTCAGCCCATCAAGCTTGTTCGTGCATATGGCAATATGGAAGACATCCCATGATTCAGGCAAGGTGCCAAGCAGAAACAACAGTTGCAAGTTGTCTTTGAACTCAATACCCTGTGATAACAGATTCTTCATGATAGCATGAAACTGACTAAAATGAGATGATAGGGATGTCCCCTCCTTCATGTGAAGGTTCATTAATTGCTTCGACCAATACATCTGTGACACAAGACTCTGTTGCACATAAAGCTCCTGAATCTTCTGCCATAAATCCCATGCACTCTAATTTTCATCTTCAACAACATTATGATGGACCTCTTCTGAGAGTGACAAGATAATGGTAAACTTGCATAGCTCATCAACTTCCATCCAAACATCATCATCCATATCCTTGAGTTTAACACCCTTGAAACACAAGGGTTTAATATGCAATTTCTGCACCAAAGACTGCCATTCTGGGGCTTCCAATACCCATAGTTGGTACCATCCAACTTGACAATGCTAAAGAGAGATGTGTCTTTCAGATGACCAGCCATACTGTCCCAAATCAAAGCAAAAAAGCAAAATTGCATGTTGCTGTAATTAGTAGAAAATACACTAAAACCACTACTAAAACTGGTTGAAAGAGTGGATATCACCAAGAGAAGCACACGTCCACCAAATATGGCCAAGATAACATTAAATAGTAAGCATTACCCTCATAGAAGTGCTCGAAATCTGCAGATTTCAGCTTGCTAGAATAAATGACAGTAGTATGTAAAATTGTCCCAAAGTGAAGCAATCACTTATGTATATGTCATTACAACTGCCAGGTAGCAAGATACATTCAACAGTGAGTGTTAAGGGGCAAGAAGGTACCAAGAACTATCAAACCAATAACCTGTCAAGCAAGAGACATCTCGTAGGTCTAGAAGTCATGCATGTAATGGGTCTCGGGGTAAGAGAAGAGACCAAGCACAAGCACAACGGATAGAGCAAGAAGCTCAATGCATAACCATCTAAGATGCATACAAAACTAACAGACCTATGACAGAGATAGGTGCATGCTCCAATAGGCGTATCAAATCAGCCCACTACAGACTAACTATAGACATAAAGCTCTCAAGAAAGAAAATGCATGTAACTATCCCACAACACAAGCTCAAGTGTAAGTAAGACTCTGTGTACATCTGAATATACCAAAAGGCTTCCATTAGAAGTAAAGCCAGATGCAAAGAGAGCAAGCAACACTCTAATACATGGAGTACATAGCATCAGACATGCCAAATCCCAGTAGGGAACATCCAGAGCATAAATCCCAAGCTATCTCAGACCCATAAGCATAAGCCTGAAAGCATTCAAAGAGTATGTAACTAACAACCAAATGTAATGCCCAATAGGTCCAAAATGCTCAAATACATCTGAAGACGAAGCTCCAAGTAACTGTTAAGCATAGGCAAACCAAGTGACATCCATATATGACCAAAGCATAAATGCAAGAAGCCTAAATGTCAAGCAATGACAATAGGCATAAATCGGTCCAAAGCATGCCAATTGAAGCCAAATGCTAGTGAAGGATGACCAAGTCGGGGAACCTAATCCAAGCTCAAAAGCATTCCAGAACCAAAAAGAAGCATTTGACAATCTCCAAATACATCGATATGATCATTCAATCCTCCAATAAGCACCTCGGATCCAAGAACCAATGCATACACCAAGTAAATGAGCATCAGCCCATTGTATTATAGCAGCATATGTATGTTAAATGAAGCTCAATCGGTGCTCAAATCTGCTCCAAATCAGTCCCAAAGCATAGACATAGCATCCCATAACATCTCGGCATCACCAGGCATCAATAGGCATCAAATGGGCAATGCCAAGAAGCATCAAATAGTAAATGTCAAGTGATGTCCTATTTTGATAGTCCTGGGACTATGTATACATCAATGGCTGAAGGGGGAAGCACTCGAATCGATCACCGAGAGCCAAGAACTAATGCCGAGGAGTCCAACAATGATCGGGAAGGTTGCCAAGAGTGTTAGGAAGCCGGGGAAGAAACATGAAGTGCTAGGAGCAGATCAACCTAGCCCCCTAAAAATGTGCCACATTTTGCACTAGCTGTTCCTAGGGGCTGGAGGGTCTTCAACAGTGCTTGGGAGCACTTGGCAATGTCAAGGGGGCTCCGATGCAACCCTGGAAGGTGCCAATGGAAGTCCAAAAGCTCGAGGAGGAGGCGGGAGATCAAAACATACCTGCAAATGAAGGTGCCATTGTTGCCATTGAAGCTCGGGTTGAAGCTCTTCAAATTCGGGCTGAAGAGAATGTTGGGCAAGCTCCAATGCCTTTGCTCTGATACCAACAGAAAGGGAAGTGGAACCAAGGAGGAAGAAGCTTGGTGGTGAGAGCTATGGCAGATGGAGAGCAAGAGCAAGAGAGAGAGTGAGACTCAAAGTGGGAACTCCAACAACCACAATGTGTGATCGGGCCTTCCTTTATTCAAACTGTCACTAAAAGAATAAAGAATAAGTGACTGTGATGGGCGCCCACTACCTGCAGTGTACAATGGCAGGTACTGTGAGTGTAGTAATACACGGGCGGCTAGGCAAAGGCGCCTTTACCCCCAACACTTCTATCCTTATTTCGTATTTTCAATTCACCTTTCCTAAATTTTCTCATATTGTTCAAAGGTTGAATGCCTATCTAGTCATATCTCTTATAGTTACCAAACTTCTTTTGATAATTATCCCAAGTTCCAACATATATCTTCATCAATAGTTTCAAAAAAGGAAGCTACACTTCAATTCGAAGAAGAGCTCCTTCCCAAATACTAGCTAGAGAAGTGAGAACTTGGCAGCATTCTTCACTATTGTCATATAAGCCCACAAAGCACCTAGTAACTCTAGATTACAAGACTTCTTGGTCTCCATAGTCATCTTTGTCAAGATGGTCATAATCTCTCCATTGAACCTCTCATTCATACTATTGTACTAAGGATAATGTATTATAGATGTGACTGATCTTTATTTTCCTCTCATTTTCTCACACAAAAAAATATGCCAGGGCTCCTCGAAACAAAAACCCTCGATTAGATAGGGTGTCTAAAGATACTCCATGCTTTTAACATATATTTGGATAGATGGAAATTTCAAAGTTGTTCTTTGTGATACCTGTAGTATCTCTAGCCTTTGCCATCTAGAAAGATGATCCATTACAATGAGCATGTATGCCTTCTTCCTTGTAGTTGGTAATGGTCCACCCACATTTATTCCCCAATTTCAAAAACATCATGAGCCGAAATAGCGCTCCTAATTTTATGCTTCAAAATCCTTTTCCCCATCTTCTCACACTACAACACAACTTACACCAGTGGTTTATATCCCTTCATAGACTTGGCCACACATATCCTTCCTACAATATCTTTTGTAGAGTGATCTTGAATACACCGTGACCTCCACAAGCCCCTTCATGATTCTCCTCCAAGATCTTACATATCTCCCCTTTCCATTTTACTCTTCTCAAAACTAGGTCCACTCCCTGCATGAATGAGTAGTCTATATACTTCCATGCTCTCTTTATGAAAGGATATTGCTTTCTTCTTTCCACCTCCTTAGGGAAACAATTGCCAAAAGAAACTTTTCCTCTAAGAACAAAAATTATCTTCCTTGATACATAAAAATCTCTATAGTGGCTAGAAACATCACATTGATACCTTCCTATGTCACCTGGCATTGTCTTTCTTGTCAACATGCCTCAAAATCCATGCTTCCAATCTTTACAATAGCCTTACTATTCTATTGCACCTCAACTTAAAGTTAGCATTTTTTGCCATCCACGTCCCCTAGACTTGCTTTGCCCACTATTAAGGCGTCTCCTCTTATCCTTAACCTCCTCATCCTCAAGTCATGAACCACAACAAGGCCTTCTCTAGCATTGCATATTCTAGCTCATCATTACTATGTACTTGTAACTTAACTAATTGTTTCTTAGTTAGATTTCCATTTGAACTATAACACGTAAGGCCTCTAGAAGTTCTTTCTATGCCGTCCTATACATGAAACCACCAATTATCATCACTTAGTAGAGCAAGAGCATGTTCAATATCTAATGGCTCAAGTGGAGTCTTCCATACCTCTTCGTTTATTATCTTTGTGTTCTCTCAATAAGTGAGAAGCCTTCCAAAGCCACCTTGGCACTTTCCTCCCCAAGATAAGAGGACTAAATTTCTTCCAACACTATGTAGTTTATCCCCTCTTTGATATCTTGGTATTGTCCATAATTTGGGGTAGTAAAGAATAGCTTGTCAAAACCACAAAAGATTTGGGCAATAGATACACTCGAAATCTTTTGCAAGCAAACATTATTCTAACCATAATCTATTAAACATCTAAAAAACTCCTATCTACCTCTCTCATTAACCTATTTGCATAATAGATCAGCTCCACATATTGAGAATTCTTCCCTTTCCATAGCATGCCTACTCCAACAACATTTGTTCCAAGTGAAGAGTTTCTCCTCATTTCACACTGAAATGTCCAAATTTATTGCTTGTTGAAGAGGGAAAAATAGTTGGGATGCCAATGAAACAAACTTGAATGAATACTTCACCTTGAATGAAAGTAATCGGCTACTTCTTGTCCTTAAGAAAGGGAAATAACATTAAAGCCTTCATCTTGTCTAGATCCACTTCTACTCCATTCTCAACAACCACATGTCCAAGAAACTTCACCCTACCTTGAGCCAATGTGCACTTCTTAGCGCTCAACTAGAGACTAGAACCATCTAACCTACCAAAATCCAAATTTAGCATCTCATGCTCATTGACTCTCACACTATACATAGAGGAGTCATCAATGGCTACCTTATAAATACCCCTAGATAGGGAGAAAATACTGCATTAATGCTCTTTTGAAACCATCCAAGCCAGTTGGATATATTGAAAGGAAAAGCGTGTAGCAAAAGTAGTCCTATTGTGTAATAAAAGTTTTCTTATTGTGATCCTCAAGAGGAATATCTAGTTAAAGATATCAAAAATATCAATCATGTAAGCTATATACCTCTCATAACTAGCCACCTCATCCAAAGTCTTATCACAATGAAGGGTAGAGGGTAGTATTCATTTGAGTAGTTGCATTCGAGGGGTTGAAATCCATGCATATTCTCCAAACAATATAGTCTTCTTGTCTTGAATAGCAAACCCATGGGCAAGATGGACACCTATAACAAGTAATGCATGTTGGCCCTTTCCTTTTCAAATTCTGGTTAGATGTTGTTGTATCTTGTCGATCTTGGTTTAAAATTTCCCACTACTCTTTTCAGCCTTTCTTTTGCTAGGATGATGGGTGGGCAAGATGGTTTCCTAATCATTTATAAATAAGATCTCATCAATGCAAGTCAATCCTTTCCTTCCCAAATTCTACTAAGATGTTGTTGGATCTTGTTGATATTGGTTTAAAAATGCCCACAAATTTATATGCATTAAGATAAAAGCTACTTGAGTTGATCATGTATATTTTTCTATAGGAGCATTCAAACTTGATCTTGCCATGACTTTAGAGAAGAGACTTACCGGTTTATATATAGAACAAACGAAATGTCTAAATAACTCTATTATAAATTGGCAAAGACACAAACTTACATAGCTTTAACAAACCAAAAATATTCTAATCATTATAGTCTTTTGTGGATCACATTGATTATTCTAGCTTGGAAATGGATGTCCATACAAATGAATCATGTTAAGATATGATTGAGGTTCATTAGTCTTTCCTTGACCTCAATCTTGAACCTTCTAAGAAATGCTATGTCACGAACACATCTTGGAGAAATGGAGAGCATAGTGAGCCCTATCAATCTTACATCAAAACTCTATGTATGGCATGCCATGAATATGCTTACCTTGTTTGTAAAATGGGCTTTGTTGTCCTCAAGGTTCATAAGGAGAGGGGCACACTTATTATGTGAGTTGAAGGATGTAGCTTTACCTTTTGGCTTCTATCTTGCATTATTAGTCATCAATATTTTGGATTATTTAAGGTAGTCTTGAATGAAATGATCTTGTGTATGGTAATTGAAACATGAGTTAGGGAGGTTTTTGTATACTACCTTGTGTCTTCTTATGACTTCTCCATGTCCATTCTCTATGAGTGCAAATTATTTTAACCTTTGGTCAAGATCAATCTTGACTATGACTTGGGGGTGCCACCTAGGATTTATATTTGAGTAGGGCCTTTGACTCACAATTGTTCCTAATGGTGTGGCTATGGCATTGAAGAAGGGATATAATCAGTTTGGGAGATTGGGGAGCTCTACCCACACTGGGACTTTACTTGGCTTTGGACCAAGAGAATCAAAATGTTGAGACCACTGAAAGAGCATAAGGGCCAAGTTGTGCAACATCTATTGTGTGTAGGCCATGACATTCATTACCATATCATATGTTACAAAAATGAATAGAACATAATTATTAGGAAGATACCTAGTGCACGATACTCTAATGCTTAATGGGTTCAAATGTTCTTGGACCATGGTTTAAGGACTTTTGTTTTGGTGCACTCAACCCATGTAATAGTCCGAAAAGAGCATTGGATTGGCATTGTCTTGTCCAATGCTACAATCCTCCTACATGGTGAGTGGCCATGTGATGGGAATTGCAGTTTTTGTTGTCACCTGTTATCTCTCCGCAGTGGTTAATGAGAAGATTGGTGCCAACTTGGGCCCTAAGAGAGTCGATTTGGTGTAAAAACTACTTTTATCGGGATAAGCACTAGTGGGAAAATTTGTTGTCTAGGAGATTATTAAACACCCTTGCAACGCCTCAAGTGGGTAGAGCTGAAATCCACCAATGCATGTGTGGGTATTGAGCTTGGCTTCTCACGCAATGCACATAGATGCCTTAAGGGCTGTGGTGCTCTAAACGTTGATGGGTTGTGTAGTTCTCTTGCTTCCACTCCCTCGAGCAATTTGCACAACGAATCTCGCATTTATGGCAGAATCATAGTTTGTTAGAGCTTCTTGTGTTTTAACTTAACATTATAGAGACCGGCACGAACACGGAGAGACACAGAGAGCGAAAAATAGAGCGAGAGAGATATGCATGTGCAACATTTCAACGCAGGGAGGTCCGCCTGTGGTACAGGATCTCCTCCGCCTCTGGCAGAAATGGAACTGCGGCAGCAGCATGATGCCGATGCAGCATCACCACCGCTCGGAAACCCATACGATCCTGGGTAATCTTCTCGTGCCCGCTCTGCTCGAATGTGGGGCCTTGGCTGACGCCCGCCTAATCTTCGACATGCTCCCCCACAGGAGCCTGCAGTCCTGGACAGCTCTCATCTTGGCTTATGTCAACTGTGGCCAATTCCACAAGGCTCTACTCCTCTACCCCCAAATGCAACAGGACCGTCTGCAGCCCAACAACAATATGTATTTAGGCCTCCTCAAAGCCTGCGCCAGCCTGAATGATGTGCATACAGGCCTCTGCGTCCATGTTGACATTGTCTCGAGGGGATTAGATGGAGATCTCTTCCTCGGAAGCACATTACTGGACATTTACAGCAAGTGTGGGTTGTTTGCAGAAGCACAAAGTGTGTTTGCAAAGCTCCCTTCTCATGATGTAGTCTCATGGACTGCATTGATTGCAGGATACTGTAAAAATGCACAAGGTGACCAAGCACTGGTCTGTTTTAGACAAATGCAGCTGCAGGCTGTTGCTCCGAATGTGGTGACTTATATTGGCTGCTTGAAAGCGTGTAGCTTAACAAAAGCCTCACAAACAGGGCAGGAAGTTCATTCTGAATTGTTGAGAAGGGGTTTGGAAAGAGAGCTCCAGGTGGGAACAGCACTCGTAGATATGTATGCCAATTGCAATTTGCTCACTGAAGCTCAACAGATGTTCGACAGGCTGTCCATACGAGATGCCATCTCATGGGCTGCCCTTATTTCAGGGTATGCCCAACATGGACTTGATGATGAGGTGTTGAAATGTTTCAAACAATTATGCTCAGAGGAAGTGTACATGGAATCTGTTTCTATCATTCATTGCTTGAAAGCATGTGGTGCAAAAAGAGACGTAGAAACGGGCCGGGAAGTACATGCAAAGATCAGGGAATCAGGATTAGAAAAGGACCATTTTGTGATCAACACATTGTTAGATATGTATGGAAAATGTAGCTCCCTTACAGAAGCTCAAGAAGTGTTTGAGAAACTTGCTGTTCGAGATGCAGTGTCATGGAATGCACTTATTGCAGGATATGCTGTAGATAGCTTAGATCCCCAAGATGAGTACCGTTGCAGTTATCTGAATTCAAATGATGTTGATCATGAGAAACTGAAGCAGGCCTTCCAACTCTATGAAAGAATGCTAGGGGAATCAATACAACCAAATAATTGTACTTTTCTTATCTTGATGAAAGCTTGTTCAAGACTGAGGGATGCAGAAACAGGGCAGATACTCCACACTGAAGCCATTAAAAGAGGATTTGATACTGATGTGTATGTTGGAAACATTTTGGTGAACATGTATGGTAACTGTAGCTTGCCTGCAGAGGCACATCAAGTATTTAACCTGCTGCCTACTCGTGATCTGATTACATGGAATTCATTGATTTCAGGATATGTTGAAAATGGGCTTGCTGAAGGAGCATTGAGTTGCTTTGACTGGATGCAGTTAGAAGGTGTATCTCCATCTAATGTCACATTTGTTTGTAGCTTGAAAGCTTGTGGTAGCCTGAGAGCCATAGAAAAAGGAAGGCTACTTTGTGCTGAGATTGCTAAAAGAGGATTAATAGAAAATCCAGTTGTTGAGAGCATGATGGTGGTTATGTATGCCAAATGTGGCTCTTTTACTGAAGCACACCACATTTTTAATCAGATTTCAGCCCAAAATGCAGTTCCTTGGACTGCATTGATCACAGATATTACTGAACATGGTTTTCACGAGGCATCAGATCACTTAGAACAAATGCAGCCAGAGCACATGTCTCCAGTGGCTACTACATTTGCATGCAGCTTGAAAGCTTGTGGTGTAGTCGGAGCTTTAGAATCAGGTCAAGGAATGCACACTGATGTAATGAAAAGGGGTTTGGAAACATCTCTTGCAAATTGTTTGATTAATATGTACTGCAAATGTGGTTCACTTAAAGAGGCACAGTGCGTGTTTGATAAACTTCCTGTCAGAGATGTCTTATCATGGACCACGATGATCAATGGCTATGGCCAGAATCATCATGGTGACATGGCTTTACAATGTTTTGAGAACATGCAAAGGGAGGGTGTGAAACCGAATTGCATGACATTCACATGTCTTCTGGCCGCATGCAGCCATGCAAGCCTCATTTCCAAGGCCCAAGAGTACTTGACATTGATGAAAAGAAACTACAACATTGAACCAACATTATATCACTATACATGCATAGTTGACCTATTTGCACGATCAGGGCACGTTTTGGAGGCAGAGAAGTTTACTGAATCCTTGGAGGGTGTTTCAAATAAAGAATTGATCTTGACAGCCCTGCTTAGTGCTTGTAGAATTCATGGTGAATTGGAGGTGGGATTGCGTTGTTTCCAACGACTTGTACAAATAAATCAGGAAGATGCTTCTGCATACTTTCTGATGGCAGCTATTTATGCAATTGCTGGCCGGTGGGGTGATGCAAAGTTGATACGAAAGATGATGAATCATGAAGAGACAAAGAAAAGTTCTGTAGGGTATTGTATATCCATGTAATCTGACAATTCTCTCTCTCTCTCTCTCTCTCTCTCTACACAGACACATACACACACAAATATATATATTATTGGTGGAGACACGTGGTAACCCACTCTTGGTCTACCTTTCTTTCTCTGTGATGGCTTTCACCTTTGATCCAGGCTAGGATTCTTGAGGGTTGCAGGCTTTGTCTGGTGCTATTAGGTTTCCTCTCATCATCCTTCAGACTCTGGATTGCAGCAGGCATCGAGTGACAGCAGGTCTGCATAAGATGGGCTGTCTTCACTTTGCCTTCAGATCGACACCTATGTAGTCTATTCACTTCATTCTATTTTCTTCTCCTTCAGCACCCTTCTAATCAGCCTTCATCTTTAATCACCAGCCTTAGTCCTGTTCCAAGTCTGAGTTCACTGTATCGCCTGGTTTGACTCAGAGTTCTGATTGCCCATCAATGTTGTCTCTGATCCAATTCCTTTTCTCCGACTACGGTCTGGGATGTCATCCAGCAACTGATTTGGCTTATTCCCTACTCCTCTCTCAATCTTTCAGCCACCTACACTCTTGAGACCACAATCTCACAAAGCCTCAATTCATCTACCCAGTTTCAAATCCCCTGGAGTTTCAAGTTCTTGGACTCCCTGCCAATTGGTTATTCTAGAGGTGGTGATCTCTCCCGGTCCAGAAGCATATGGCTTGTTCCCTATGCCTATGACCTCTCGAATGCCCCCATTGACAGGTTTGTTAGACTCTCTCGCAAACTGCATGACAAGGGCTTGAGAATCTGGCTTGACTTTTGGGGAGTCATGAATTCCATGGTAGAGAGTGGATTCAGCAGAGTTTCAATCTGTCTGACATGGAAAGGCATTGGCTGGAGGGTATTCTCCTGGACATAAGGGAGGGATTGGCCCACTTGCTTGTGAACAAAGTTAGTATCTTGTGTTTGTTGGGAGCTCCATCTGGCAAAGCTGTGCTGTTCTGTAAGAGAAGAAAGGATTTAAAAGGGTCGGGTTCATTGATCTCAATGGGAGTGCATAGAAGATGGTTCAAAGTTCTCCTCGCTATTAAAACAGATACATGGAAGTGTAGACTCAAAGGGCTATGGAAATCAACTTCCTCTTTCCATATTAATGCATTCAAGTGGTGTTGGTCTCTTAAAAAGCTTTTGCTATGAGGGTCCTTATCTAGATGGAAATCAACTTCCTCTTTCCATATTAATGCATTCAAGTGGTGTTGGACTCTTAACAAGCTTTTGCTATGAGGGTCCTTATCTAGATGCACTCCCATATCTCCCCTGGGCCCCTTCTTTCTGTAAGAGGGAAGAAGACAAGAAGCATTTGTTTTGGGACTGTCTGCACTCACATTGAGTGTGGAGGAAGATAAGAAAATGGCTGGATGTAGCAAATCTGAGAAAGATTTTAGAATTACTACTGCCTTTTTTGGTGATGGAGCTAACTTAGATGATGCTAGCTAGACGCTTGTTACTCTGATTACTGGAGTCACCCTGAGGTTCGTGTGGTTGAAAAGAAATGAAATCTTTGGGCAGCCCCCCGCAAAACCCCAGATGAATGTCTAGATCTCCTACTGCATGATGTCCTTGTAATTCTGAAGCCATTAAGGCCGAAGCACTGGATATATAAGCTTTTTTTGGCAGAAGCTCAGCTCAGAGGTTTCATGTGATGCTGAAAATATGTAAATATTTTGATAATATTGTAGAGGGAATGGGGAGAGAGAGAACTGAACTGAACTGAACTGAATGGTCTGGCTCTCTTCCAAAAACTGACTTGCCTTCATGCGCTCTTCCCCTTCACAAATGTTCCCAGACTTGTAACTGCTTGGGTTACTTTAACCCAAGCTTAACTCAACCTCTCACATTCCTCCCTCCCCCCCACCGGCGCCGCCCCCCCCCCCCCCCCCCCCCCCCCCCCCAAAAAAAAGCGGATTCTGTGACATATATGGCAGCTTGGGAATGCCATACACATGACTGGTATACAGCAGTTTGTTTATTCTGCATGGGTGCATTTTTAGGGTGTGGATGCGAATGGAGCTGTGCCTTATCTGCTATATTCTCTTCTGTTGCCCCTCCTTTGTCTGACCTTTACTGTGAGCTTGCTTTTGTTGAGAGGTCGCTGTTCTACTGATGCTCTGGTCTGTTCTTTTGAGTTCTTATGCTTCATGGAGGTTTGTGGCATTGTTCAGTGTTGATTTGTGGCAGTTTTGGACGCTACTCTCGGAGGCTTCTGTCATCATCATTAGTGCTGATTTGCAGCAGGTCTGATCATTGCTTGTCACAGTTTGTAGGTGCGCACAAACTGTGCCGCCTCTGTGTATATTTTAGCATCATCCTCATTTCCTTCCTGATCTTCTTCATTTCCTGTTCTCTGCTACGGTCGGTTGGAACTGAATTGGAGTTGCAGGAAAGTATGGCTTCATTCTGGACATGTGTGCTGTAGTCTTTGTTTTCCTGTGGTTGTGCTGCAGAAGGTAAGTTGTTTTTCTGATTCGTTTTATGAGAGTGTATGGACCCATCCATTTGTGAAGAAAGGATTCAACAAGTCCTTTTTTTCTGACTGGGTAATAAACATTTACTTGTTCTCCTTTTCCATATTCTGGTTGATTATGCCCTTCATCATATTGCCCTCTTTGTCTTTGTTGTGCCAGTTGCAAATTTCATTGAATACTAATGGTCATTAATGGTTGGTGCTTCTTCAAATGTATGTACCAGCCCATGGCATCCTGCTTGTTAAATTAGATGTTGATGGTGTTCAGATCTGTTGGCAATTTTGGATCTTGCCCATAGAGGGCCCTGAAGGGACTAATCTTGGTTGATGCTTGGACAGTGGTCCTCTATGCATGCAGCAGGTAAGGAAGATGCCTGTCCCACTCTTCATGTGCAGGGTCTACATACTTTGCAATCATATTCTTTACTGTCTTGTTGTCTTTCTGTGAGTCCATTTGTCTGAGGATGGTAGGGGGATGCAAACAGTTGTTGTATTCCCATTGTTGTATTCCCATGGCCTTACTTATTGGCTGCATGATTTCAGATGTAAAGTGTCTGCCATTGTCTGAGAGGATTTGTTCCAGGCATGAGTGCTTGCTTATGACATCTTACAACAAAAACTGTCACATGTTCTGCTGTCCGGGATAGCCTTGGCCTCTGCCCACTGTCTGAGATATTCAGTTAGTACCACCATGCACTTGTTCCCTTGTGTTGTCTCTGATGGGCCAATCAGGTCCCATGCGATGAGTTGACAAGGTCTCTGCACTTGAATAGGTTGTAACCAGCCTCTTGGCTTCTTTGTTGGAGTTTTAAATTCCTGGCATTGGGGTCATGCATGTAGGTATGTTGTGATTGAATGACGCATTTTTGGCCAAAAATACATCGATCTTAGTGTTCCAAAACTTTCCTTGTGCCTGCACGACCGAACAAGGGATGACTTGCTGGTAATCAATATATATCCGTTGTAATTTTCTTGGTATGTAGATTCAGGGCTGCAAATTCTGCTGTATGTGATGTAAGACCTTGTTTTGGACCATGAATTTCTGTTGATCAGGACGTATATTTGGAGACCTGAGATTTGCGAGGATTTGTAGTATTGTTGGATCTGTACTTTGAGCCATGGCTATCTGTTCAGCTGTGGATGGTAGTTCTGTATGCATGACTGCATCGTATTGATTGTTGTGGATCTCTGGTAGACTCCTGCTCAATGCATCAGCTACTACATTGGTACTACCATTGCAATTTCTGCCTTGGTTAAGCTGAGGCTTATGTAACATATAGGCTGGCACCATTTGCCTTTTTGTTCCTGTAACAAAACAGCTCCAAGTCCCAAATCTGAAGCATCAGTCTTCAACAGAAAAGGTTTCTTGAAGTGAGGTATTGTAACATTGAGGATTAACTTATGAGATCCTTTAATGTTTCAAGTGATTTTGCACTCTGGTGTTGATTTGTATTTTTCACCTTTTTTGAGGAGTCTTCTCAATGGATATGTGACAGCAGCAGCATTGGGCATGAATTTTATTGAACTTGCCATAAGTCCCAAAAATCTTCGTAATTGTTTCACTGTTTTTGGTTCAGCATAGTTCTTCATGGTCAGAATGTTTGATGGATCTACCTTGATTTCTTCTGGGGATATAATATAGTCCAAAAATCTCACCCATGTGCATTTTTTGTGCTGTATTTTGAGGTTATGCTCTTGCAGCCTGTGTAATACTTCTCCTAAGACTTCTAAATGGGCTGTCCATGTGGCACTGTGGATCAATATATCATCCAAGTAGATCACTAAGACTTTTTTTTCTATTAAATCTTGAAATAAGTTATTGCCCATTCTTTGGAATGTACCTGGAGGGTTTGTTAGACCACATGGCATGGCCTTGAATTGAAACAGGTCCATCAGTGTTCGAAATACTGTCTTGGGAGTGCCTTTTGGACTCAATGGTATTTGTCAATACCCATATGCCGAGTCAATAGATGTAAAATAATTTGACTGTCCCAGTGGTCCAACAAGTCATCTAGCCTTGGTAACGGGTAGACATCCTTGCTTGTTACCTTGTTAAGTGGACGATAGTCAACACAGCATCGATACTGGCCATTATCTTTCTTCACTAAGTGTGGTTTGGCAGCGCATGGGCTCTTTGAGGGTTTTATTATGCCTTTTTTGAGCATGTCCTTCATTGCATCATTGATAATTTCTGTTTACCTTGGTGATTTCTGCCTCATTGGCATCTTGATTGGTGGAACCGGGTAGGTATGGATTTCATGATATTCCAGTGCATTAATAATTGTTTGCATATCTGCATCAAGTAATAGATGTGTATACTTTGATACAGCCTCTTGTACGTCCCTTTGTCTTTGATGTATTGGTACTTTGTCCACTTGCATTTGCTGAAAATGTTCATTTAGCGGTAGCGAGATGAATGGATTAGGGGCTTTGTTAGGTAGTTGTAGGACTTCTTTGAAATTTAAAGATGCCTTATGTAGTCTCAGCGAATCACATCCTAATGTTATTGAAAATAGTAGATGTGGTAGCACGTACATGGGATGATAAATGGTTTGTCCCCCTATTTGTAGCTTTAGTATGGCTTGTGTTTGAACGGTGTAAAGTTTTTATATCCCCAAAGAGTACAGATAAAGGTCGTGCGTATTGTGTTTCTAAATATAGACTTTTAACTAAAGATTGCCTAATTGAACTAAGTGAGGCTCTTGAATCTAGGAGTGTCATGATTGTCTTATGTCCTACATTTATTGTGATTAGCACAACTAAGCGGTTTGAATCTAGGAGTGCCATGATTGTCTTACATCCTACATTTATTATGATTAGTACAACTAAGCGGTTTGAAGCATGAACATTAGATGCATGTACATGCAAATGATTGTGCCTCAATAGCCACTCGCTCACATGTTTTCGTGTACAATAGCTAATGTTGCAACATCTCCACTTGAAAGTTGAACATTTTGTGTCTGAGATTGCTTGGTTTTGAGTTTGTTATAGTACAACGTGTTTGTGCTTGTTGCAATAAAAGCATTTAGGACAACCTTGTGCATCTTGGACTGTCAAATATCTTTCATCATGGTATCATGTATTTTGGACATCAATTTCCAATGGTATAGATATGTCTAATGTGACTATTGATTTTAGTCATTAAGGAATCTCCACATCTTCTATGACGCCCTCTATCCCTTGTGCATTTTGTATTGCTTCATGCAATGTTTGCTGACCTTGGACATGGGCTCTTCGTGATATATTTGGTTGGAGTCAAGGCCATAGGAAAAATATTTTCACGGATTTTGCCATAGTTGGATCCACTCATGTGATTATTTTATTTTATTTGATAGCAAACTAAGCAATTGATTTGCTCGATAACAGTTCACATGTCCTCAGCTATTTCAAGGCTTATTGTGTAATATTTGGTTGGCAAAATATTTGACTAGAGATTGTTTCAATTGTTGCCAATTTTCTTTGATGTATGTAGGTTGTTGCAATACCTTCTAACAAGGCGTGTATTTCTCTTGTTTTTAGTTGGTCATTCCATCCATGATAGGCAATAACATTATAAGTGATCAAGCCAAGAATGCACATTTGTTGGTAGCTTTGTGAATGCAGGTGGTTTTATCCTTGGATTAGGATTTAATTGTCAATGTTGTGCTATTGATCCAAGAAAGTCAATAATGTATGATTGTTATTGTTCATTTGCAAAAGCATAGAACTTATGGCAGACATCATCTGCTCCATATAGTTGGGTGGTTCAGATTGTGTGTACATTTTTTCGTAGTATGAAGGGGATTGTAGGTTGGCGGGATTGTGGCTTGCTATCTCCACCAAGATGAAAAGGTCAACGCGAGAGAGAGAGAGAGCGCTAAATTTAATGCTCTCGGTCTCTTCCAAAAATTGACTTGCCTTCATACCCTCTTCTCCTTCACAAATATTTTGAGGCTTGTAATTGCTTGGGTTACTTTAACCCACACTTAACCTCTCACATTATAATTGTCCGCATCACAAAAAAAACCCACATTTTCTCTTAAAACTTGGTATGCAAGCTTATATTTGGAGTATAGTCATCATTGTTTTGTGCATGTGTAAAAGGAAAAAAAGTGGTTGGCCATGCTCACTATTTTTATAAATTTAGCAATCAAAGTAGCACATTTTATAAATTTACTATTTACCAATAGGATTTAAATCAATTCCATCAATATGCTAGGAGAGAGAGCGAACTTAGATATCTATCACATTGCATATGTTTGGTGAATCGTGTAAGATGTGCTTAGCTTGTGGCATCTATATGCAATATAACAAAGTATGAGGGCACCCAATAGCACACTTATAGAAACAAACAAAACAATGTGTACGGTAATGCCTTTGAGCTTTCATGAATAATTGTTCAGTATCATATTTACCCCTCAGACATTGAGTATTTGAGAAATAATAAACACACTAAATATATATATGTATATAGATCTCAATCACATTCACTCGTTAGGCATCATGTATGTGAAAAATAAAAAACACGCTACATGTGAAGAAAGATCTCATGCAAAGCATATCTCTACTCTAAAGAGAGGTCTTTGAATTTGGCTCGAGGTGTTTTGTAATTGTTTGATAACTTTTCGTTAATCATGCTATGCATAGTGATACTTGTGATGGTGGTATCTAGAAGATTTGGGATGTTAGCAAGTAAAAACTTTAAGAGAATAAGAAGGTTATTTGTTCTCCCTCTAATACTATGCCTTCATTATATTCAATTTTCCAATTTGTTGGTACACTTTGTATTACATGGGATTTTCTCAATAGTATCATGCAATATAACAACCAAAATATGGGTTATGGTACTACAATTATGTCATCAAGGTCTCTAAAAAGTACTTCTTGTGACTTATAGAGTAAAAGGGACTAGACCTTGGGATGCTCAATTGGATTAATGCATTGTTGTTCAATTTATTTTTCTTGTCAAAGTGCCCTTTTGGTTTGTTTTCATTGTCTCCGTACTCTGGTTGAGGCATAAGTAAGGGACAATGTTGAATTCTTGGGTAAAGCCTTGTATGTCCATTTCATTTGGTCATTTCTCTTTGCATTGCCCAAAGAAGAAAGAGGAAGATCCAAAACCCCAATTTAGTATTGATGATAAATCTTCAACATTGATGGAAATGGAGAAGGTAGGCTATCTCTTAATGTGGACAAACCAAAACTATCACTTTGGTTGCTAGGGAAGGTAAAGAGATTCCTAAGGGATTTACGATTGGGTGGCAAAATGTGTGTATTCAATAAGAGAAAGGCATGGGGTCTAAGATTCCTATATGATAACATAAACAATAAGAACCTCCTACTAAGAAGGATTCAAGGTCATAGATGCCAAAGAAAGGGAATGAAGATACATGAATAACATCACCTTAGAAAATATCCCTTAAAGGATCTTGCTCAAAAGGCTTTTGAGTCTAGTAATGTTTATGCATTAGTGGAGTCATTGGTTGTTAATGTATATTATACCTAGATAATATGCAAAAGGCTTCAAATATTGCTTCGAGCTATTGTCAATGCTTTCGAGGAGTATGCAAATAAACCCTTAGAATTAACATTTATACCAATAATATTGGGGATTAAAGGCTACCTGTGCATAGCCACTAATATTTACCTTGTACTTAGTGCCTGCACAATTTTACACTACAGGTGGTATAGCCATCCATCATTATCATCTTTCTTTTTATTCTTTATTATGATCGAATAGCAAAGAGAAGGTAGGTTACACATTGTGATTATTTGGAAGTTTCCACACATCAATTTTGCTTTCTTTGGTTCAAACCTCCATAGCTCTTCCTCTTGTTTCCACTTGGTGCTCTTCTCTCACTCTTGCTCACCCTTTCAACTGGTATTAGAGCTTGTATTTGAGGAGCTTCAACCATTCCACTTCAACCCAAGAAAGAAAGTTTCAACCCCAACATCCATGGTAACCATGTCATCGATCATTTGAGATAAATATTTGCTCCCCATCTTTCTCAATGTTATGGGAGTAATAAACTGTGCTTGAGAGACTAGACTAGATGCAAGATTTGTTACAAGAATTTTGATTACAAGATAATCCCACGTAGGGGCCCACATAGGGGGACAAGGTACAATGATAACTTAACAAGATACAAAAAATCCCATAACCCAGGACCATAGATATAGACAACAGGACTCGATAGGAAATGAAGGATCCCACAACCTAGGACCGTAGATATGGATACAAGACATCAAAATTACAAGATCTCCCTCGATGGGGATGAACAAAATACAAGATAGTACTAGATAAGATCTTATACTATGAGATTACAAGGTGACATGACAACAAGAGTATAATGGAAGACAAGACAAGACTAGATACCACGACTAGACAAGAACTAGAACTGGAACTTGAAGTTACTTACTTGGAGGTCTTGACTCCTTGAGCTCCCATGATTGGCATTGGCAAGTTTGAGGAGCTCTATGGCAAGCTCCTCCTTTTATAGGTATTGGAGGGCAGCTAAAGATATTCTAGAATGTTCCATGATGACATCATCAATGATGCAAGTGATGACATGGGATTTCTTCTAGAAGGTTCTATGATGTCATCATCGATTATGTAAGCGATGATATGGCATATCTTCTAGAATGTTCTATGGTGACATGGCAAGACTGGGTTTGCATGGTTAACTTGACGATTTCTTGTTAAGAGTGCGTTTGTATGGGGTGTAGATTCATATGGCATGAGCAAGACTTAATCCATACACTTGATCATGGCATGTCCATGACATGATCCCCTTGTCTAGCAACGAGTTCCATGAGAAGAAGCTTGGTGGTTTGGTCCAAGTTTCGTTGGATCCCTCTTTTGAAATTCTTTAACTATGAGGGGTGCTCTTTGGAGATATTCTATAGGTTCCTAAGCGCGATCATTGATGTCATATCCTTTCTAGTGTGAACAAGGTATTCCAATCGACCTTGGGAGATCCTCGAGTCTAAGATATGCTTGACCTCAAATTCTTCATGATCTTCTATGATAGGTGGTGGGAAATGAATCTCTCCCCCCTCAGGGTGGTGAGCTATGGTATGGCTCGACCAAGGGAACTAGGTTGATTTGGGCTACGATAGTGAAGGGCCCAAAAATCTGGTGGTCTGGCTTGGTGGGGGCCTTGTTGTTTGGAGGTTATACGTGAGTAACCATAATTTATTACATTGACTTTGTATATTGGATGTTGGAGATGATGCTAATTTGCATAGTGCTTGTATTGATTCTGAGCCTTTTGGATTTCTTGCTTGAGTTCTTGGTATATATGTGCTAGAGGTTGAGCTTTATCTCACAGGCCGCAAGATTCTTTACTTGATTGGAGAGATGTACATCCATCCTTGGATGCTGGCCATAGTTTGTAAAGAAAGGAGTTTGCTTGGTAGATGCATGGATACTATTATTATAAGCAAACTTTGGAAAGGACAAGAGCTCAAACCAATCATTCTGATGGTACTTGATGGTGCACCAGAGATATTGTTCCAAGACTTTATTTACCCATTCTGTTTGATAATCAATTTTGTGGATGATTGATTGTGGATAACTTAACTTGGACTCCAAGGAGCTTGCAAAGGCTCTTCCAAAAACTAGATATGAATTGGGAACCCTGATCGTTGATGATGTCATCTAGGAGTCCATGTACTCTAAAAATGTATATGAAAAAGAGTCTATCGATAGCTACATCTGTGATGGTCTTGGTGGGTAGAGATAAAACGTGCCATTTTTGTGAACCTATTTGCCACAACAAGAATAGAGTCATATTGGCTAATTTGGGAATATTTGTTATAAAATCCATGGGTAGTGAAGACCAAGGTTGCACGGCAAGGCTTCATGGATTTACAGGATCAAGGTAGGGTCATCTGGGTGACAACTAGAGATGGATGCTAGTTGGAGGTGCTCTGGCTTGAGTGGTATTGCTCGTTGTTGATCAAAATCTTCTTCTCCCTTCTAGGTAGAATCTTCTTGATAAAGCATATGATAAGCATTATTGGCGTCCTGGGCGGCGATAGGTGATGACAAAGTAAAACCTAGATAAGAAGTTACTCTAGCAGGATTGTCTTTGATTGAGGATGCAGGCTGTCATAAAGTATTCTAGATTTTTGTGATCTGTGTAGACGATAACTTTATGGGCTACACCCTCTAGATGATGATGCCAAGTATCAAAGTCACCTACAATAGCAAGGAGTTCTTTGTCATGGATCTCATAGTTATAACATATTGGCATATTCTTTTCCAAGATTGGGCAAAGCATAATAAAGCTTGAGCACAAAGCAAAGTCCTAATGAATCTCATCTTGGAAGCATCATCTCAATACCTATCCAATTGCAAGTGAATATAGAGTTTTACTTGTTGCAGGAATCCCTTGAACTTCGAATGGCCGCCATTGAACTTTTCTCGCATACTAATCTTGGGTTCTCTTGTTGGGGGTTGGTAAACACATGGAATCATTTGATCACTTTCTCTGTTGTTCTGCAAGTCTCACATTTGGTCTTGCATCTTTAGTGTGGTGCGTTTACCTTTATGGCCTCTATGAGATTTCTATGTTGCTTGGATGGCCTAGGTGAGTTTTTCATAAGTTATGTTTGCTTCTTCCTATGCCATTGAAATTTTTCTTGTGTTTTATGTGGGTGGTCAATAATTTGGATGATGATTAGGTGTACTCAATAATCTTGGGAAACTAGTAGTTGTTGCAATATGGTATCTGTTTGTTTGTTGGGCATGATCTATGATTGTTTTGGTTGACTATATTAGATAGCCCCTTTCAATTTCATGTTGGGTATTAAAGGCTACCTATACCTAGCCGCTTGTATTAACCTTGTAATCAATGCTCACACACTTGTACACTATAGGTGGTGATTGCCCATCACTCTCATCTTTATTCCTTATTCTTTAGCATGATAGAATAATAAAGGGAAGGCATATCACACACTATAAATATTGGAAGTTCCCATACAATGGTCTTTCTTTCTCTTATCCGAACCTCCATAGCTCATGCTCTTGCTTCCACTTGTGCTCTTCTCTCTTACTCTTGCTCACCCTTTCAACTCATATTAGAGTGGGCATTCAATGAACTTCAATAAATCCACTTCAGCCCAAGAAAGAGTGCTTCAACGTGAGTTTCCATGGCATCCCTATCTTCATTCATCTGAGGTCAAAATATCTACGCCCCATCTTCTTAAGCTTATTATTCTTCTTTCAAAGAACCCTTGGTTAGTGCCCAGTGACTTAGGATGGTTAGTAGTAACAAGAGAAGCCCTTAGATAACATCCCATAAAATTTGGCATATTTTTAGGAGGGCATGTACTGCTTAGTTTTCCTCAGCCAATTTTGCTTCGGTGCTTCTCTTGGTCTTTGCTTAGTTATTGGGAACTTCTTCAAGCACTTTTGGCTCCACTTTTAGCATTATTCAAGGAAGAAATTATCAACCATTGACTACCATTTGTGAATAGACCTATTGTTCACAATTTAGGATAGCAAGTGTTTGAATATTTATGTTTCACTCATACATTCATACAGATTTTAATGATGAGATGATGTGTTGATGCTTGGGGATTTTCTATGGATTGATTAGATCTCACTTTTCTTAGACATTGGAAGGTTTTTTGCTATCATAAATAGTGGACAACAAGCATACACTTTGAATGTCAGTGCAATCTATGCTTATATGCTATTTGTAAATGCTCTTTGATCTTGCGTATGCTTGATGTTTTTGGTCATGTATAGATATTTTCTCCTTGAGACTTGAGCTTTGATTATAAGATGTCTTACATCCTTATTTAGAGAGGTTGTAGGGTCCAATGATTTCATATTTACGAGCTTGGATGCTTATGCTACTTACATGATCCCGAATGTATTATTTGGTATTTTTGGGCTTTCGGTTGTTATGACACACATGTATTGAGATTGCTTTGCTCTTGGATACTCTAGTTTACTTCTAATGAGAGAAATTTAAGAGTTAATTATAGAACTTGGCTTCTAGAGACCTTGGGAGTCTCTCATATATGCTCATTGGTTTATGTAGACATTGCCTTTACAATTACTAATCAATATGGGTTGATTCTCATTCGATATTTTGGTTACTTGGTACTTGTTTCTATTAGATGATTGTCAATTATAGATACATGCTTTGTCATGTATTGAGATTCATTGTTCATGAGTGGTGAGTTGATTGTAGCTTGGTATATCTCTTTATTGGTTGGAGATCTCTTATGCATAGGTAGCTCATATACTTTGTTATCCCTTGGTATGGTATGCATCTATGTATTTGACAATTTTCAGTTCTCTAACAATATTTACTACTTAGAGTTGTATGCTCTTTTACTGTTCACAGCTAGTTGCATTGTCAGTCTAGTTTTGATATTGGACTTTTTTGGCAATGAAATCTTTTTTTTTTGCCATTTGCCTGAAGTTGAGTTCTTATTTACTGCCATTTTCAGTACAACATTGTTGTACCTCATCTTTAAGCTATTTTATTAAGGATAGGCACTTGTTTCAGGCATTTTAGTGCTTGTGTTTTGTAGAGTAGGACATTGCTTTATACTCCTCCTTTTGCATATAATTTTTGCTTAGTTTTGGGGATATTTTGCTAAAATTTTACCAGTTCATATTCTCTTCATTATGCAATCATTATGGTAGGTGATTTTGGTGATAGTGCTATCTTCAACATTAACGAGTTGGATGGCAACAATTTTAAGTACTAGAAGACACTTCACTTCATTAGAGAGGGGATTGAGGACAAGCACCCAGAGCTTGTCATGATCTCCAAATACAAGAATCCTTTTGATCTACTCACTAAAGTTCTCCCTATGGAATGTTATCCCTTCCTTAGGAAGTTGATGGGTACAGGATGAGATAATGACTTTCCTCATCTACTTTTACTCATATGCACATATTGTACTTTTCTTCTCACTACATGCACATTTACCTTTAACTAGGAGGTATTTGGGAATTAAAGGCTACATGTGTCATGTGTATTTATCTTATACTCAATGGCCGCACATGTACAAGTGTAGATGGTGGTAGCCCATCACTATCATCTTTATTTCTTATTCTTTAATATCACATAATAAATAAGAGAAGACAAATCACACATTGTAATTGTTGATAGTTTCCACATATTGATTGTGCTCTCTCTTATTCAAACCTCCATAGAGAAGCCCGAGTGAGAGCATGAGCAAGCAGAAGCATCAACAATGTGAGCTATGGTGGATGAGAGAGAGAGAGAGAGAGAGAGAGAGAGAGAGAGAGAGAGAGAGAGAGAGAGAGAGAGAGAGAGAGAGAGAGAGAGAGAGAGAGAGAGAGAGAGAGAGAGAGAGAGAGAGAGAGAGAGAGAGAGGATGGAAGAACTCCAATAGTCACAATGCGTAATTGGCCTCCCTTATTGTCACTAAAAGAATAAAGAATGAAGTTATAGTATTGGGTGCCCACCACCTGCAGTGTATGTGGGGGTATCGTTAGTGTAGTGAGTACAAGGGTAGCATAGGTACATGCACTTTTATCCCTAGGAAGCTCCTACTTAAAGGAAAATGTGCCTCTAATGAGGAGAGAAGTATAAAAAGATGACAAAGTACAAATGTACATAAAGTACAACATGATTATTGGGGGTAAAGGCACTTGTGCCTAAGTTTCCATGCATTTACTTCACATACCTGAACACACACTTGTACATTGTAGGTTTTCAGGACCTAAAACGGGCCTTAACATTAGCTCTAAGGCACTAGCTGGGCCTCTACTACTAACTAAAACCACCCCACAGCCTCGTAGCCACCAGGAGTGTTTAAGAACTTTGTGTTTGTCAGATTTTGTAGTGCAACAAATGGTTTTTTCCCCACTCCTCACGGGGAGTCCCTAAATACATTGGTGTTATACACCATGTAGCACGCACACAAGAAGCACCCCTCGGTTGATCACCACAACTCCACTACGGCTCTCCTACACCTCAAGGATTGGTCCCAAGATGTGCCATGAACATAAAATACATTCAAAACAAAGTCCACTCTTTCAATAAAACGATCCAGAAGATGATAGATAGACTTCCCCAAATAACTCCCAAGGAACTGAATATCTAGCTCTATGACTTGGGATACCTCACACTCTTAGCGTTGGGTCATTACTCATACAAATAGGTGCTATGCGTCTAGATATGATACCATATGGTGCATCAATGCAAGTGTGAATATGACCATCATGCTTAAACAAATGTTCATTGAAAATCGGCAACGTGATAGTGCGAAGACAATTCTTTTCATGATTTTTCTATTACTATGCTAGTGCTTCATTGCTTAAGACTAGCACCGAGCTTCCTCGTACCACTAGTCCTTTTAATTTTAAACAACCCCGAACTCTATATGATATGCAACATGAAACATCAAAATTTAACATACTTCAACCACTCAACCACCCCCTACTCCCTACTGTTTCAAATTTTGTAATCATTGATAGGTGTAAGGCATGGTTTTTAATGTAATTTTCTTCATTGAAAACAAAAAAACTCACTCTAACAAAGAAATGGGGCTAAGATAAACCTCATGCTTTAGCTCCATCATACGATCACACACATAAATCTTATTTTTTCATATTTTTATGATGTAAAAAACCTAAAATTTTCCATTTTCTTTATTTTTTCTATTTATTTATAGAAAATGGTTGATAATCACCAATTTTCAGATGTAGACTGATTGCTCTTATAGAAAATGTTTTTCTTGGTATGTTTCATTCCATAGGAATGGTAAATGCAAACAAAAACCCAAAAATTGCATATTTTTCCTTAAACTGCCTAGTCTCCGGTTTTGCGTATTTTGCATAAAATTATTGTACGATTGATTTTTAATGATTCTTTCAACATGACTAATCAAATAGAGGATTGCAATTAAATCCAAGCATTGCTAACCATTTCAAACAAGAATTCATAAAACGATAAAATCTACATTTTCCTTGTAAAATCGCTCATTATGACACACATTTTTTGATGTTGGAGGCCTGTTGATGCTCTTCCATGACCCCGTTGATGATCCATCCAACTCCGATTTACATCTCTTTCCACTCTCGCATCATCATTTGACAAAAAATGTCAATTTCATTCCCCCTCTCTTTTACATTGATACATAAGAACAGTCCATAAGAGGAAAGAGGAGAGAGGAGAGAGAAATACTAAAATAAGATCTTTTTATATAATGTGTCATTCTCATTGATCTCTGTAGCGATGAAGGGCGAGAAAATGGAGCATCTTGTTGCCAAGAGCAATCTTCCTGATATTATTGTAGACAAGAAAATGATAAAAAAGTGAGAATTTGGGAGCGTCGAAAAAAATGGCACCCCCCTCCCCTCCCCCCACATTTTGCAAAAGTTATGACTTTCCATTCTTAATCTTATTTAAGCTTAAAGCTTAAGTTTCAAACAAACTGGTTCAAATTTATGTATTCACACTTTCCACCAAGTGGGTTTTTCACTTTCAGAGGGCAAATGAGCTTGGATTCGAGATCCGTTTGGACAGCTAGCTTCGTGACGTTGAAATCTATAGATCTCGCCATCGTAATGCACTTCCCAACTTTCGGATCATCTAGCTGTTTCATAATGTGAAACCTTGCAGGGATTAAATGGGGGTCAAATGGACTTCGGATCGACGAACCAAGACTTACGTTGGGTTCCTGGCATTGAGCTCCATCTAGGAAAACTCTAGCTCATCAATCCACAATCGTTTCATTTTCCATGAAAATTTGGTCTTTTACGGCCTCTTGGGCTCTTTTTCGCTTCAAAAATTACCTCTAAAATCTTTGCTCATTGGCGACCACCACGAGATAGAGCGATTAGCTTGTTGAATCCCACAAACTGATCTGCACAAACAACAATAAGAAAAAGCATCAAGCTGCCACAAAAAATATACACAACAAAGCACAAGAACAACTCTCACCCTACCCCTTGACAAAACCAAGGCATGAAGATCCTCAAGGGATAGGCCCAGCATAATCTGACAGAAATTCAGAGCAAGTCGCTAACCAACTGCTCCAACACGGACTGGATAAAAGAACCATCAAAGAGGTCATCCTAGTGGTGGTATGAACTACCTACCTAACGTAGGACGATTAGAACAGAAACTCCTACGAGGTGAGGACTTCTATAGCCTGATCATCATAACTTTTCTTTTAACATACTTTTCTTTCAAGAATTCCATAATTGGGCTTGTAAAAATGAGGGAGCTGAGCATAGAGTGACCCAAGGAGAATAGGACATTGGCATTAGGTCCTAACTCAGTACCCAAGAACCTACCAAGCTCTCATGAGGCAACACTTAATCCTTTTTTGTTTCGCTCACTTTTATTTTTGCTCTAACATTCCTTATACTTTATTCTGGCTAGCTGCTATCCCTAGGAAGACAAGGCATCGGCTTTGGGTCTGACTCATCCCTAGGGATCCACCAGGCCTCTACAAGGCGATAATTGATTGCTTTTAGGATTTTTTTCTTTTCTTTTCTAGGTTAAGGGGTTAGAACCCCTTTTTACACACCTATATAATTTTATCCCTAGATATAGTCAAAACTTTCTCTACTTTTTTATTTTGGTAGGCTTCTCTAACTGCCTCTCACACTAGCAAGGACTCCCTAGAATGACTACCTAGTAGGCTAGCAGAATAGGGTCACAAGGACTACCCTCTACAACATGTTTTTAATGCTTGTCAATGTCTTAATAGGAGGTAGACAACTGCTCGAATCTCCCCCAGATATATCTAACCTAACCCTAGGACTTAGTGCCTTGATTTTCGGTCCCCAATAAACAAAATGAAAATAACCCCCACATACACATATAACATTGTCAACTTTAAGGAAAAAACTTGAAAAGGCGACATCACCATCACCTGGAATGGCCACAAGAAGCTCCGATGCAACAAAGGCTCCCTCCAAGCACTTCATCAAACATGTCAGATGCAATCATTAGAATAGAAAACTATTAAATGTACTTGCACCAAACATACACATGGCCCTCTTGGCCTAAAGGAGTATAACAATTCACAACCAACAAACTAGCCCTCTTGGCCTAATGAAATAATAAACTTCACTACCATTTAGTAGTGTAAAGTTGAAACAAACCATTGGTCCTAATATATCTCTATGATGGCACAAAACCAACCAAAGATAAGGGCTCCTCAAGCCCTATACTAAGTACATAAGGTTATTAGCTAACCCCCCTACATAAATAGCAAGGGGTGTTTGACAAATATGATGATTAACAATCCTATGCGTCCATGACAGAGTAGGACGGTGCTCAATTGCTACATGACTCATAACCCAAACTAACCATTGGTGGCCAAAATAGGCTATGTTAGCAAGAAGTCCCAAAGTAGTCATGGGCTAATGTTAAAAGGTAATTGTAAAGGCTCCCTTAGACCACAATTGAAAAATACCTCTTCAATGAAAGCATAATTAGCTAGGGAATCCGCAAAGCAATTTCACTATCGAGGAACTAACTAGCATGTTACCGTCTCAAAAATATGCAATATATCCAAGGCTGCACGATGGTACATCCATAAGATGGGATCTCACACACTATAGGTCCCATTCAGCTGATTGATTACTAACTACGAGTCACCTTTTACTAATAATCGGCGGATACCACCACATCGGGCTACATTTAGTCCCATGATCAAGGCCTTGTATTGTGCCATATTATTAGTAAAGGAAGGTCCTAAATAGACTCCCACCTTCATAACAACCCTATGTCAGGGATCTTTAATGACCACACCAACGCTCACATGTTTAGCAGGCCCTCTAGAAGCTCCATTGAAATACAAAGTATAAACCCAATCGTTAGTGATAGGCCATGCCATACTAATTAACTCACTCATACTTTTGATAATCAAAATCAAGTTGAGAGAGAGGATGTATAATAGGTACAATCCCTCCTTCCTCGCTAAACTCAATAGGAACACTCCTCAGAATTCATTGATAATGGTGGCAGTAGACCTTAATCTCCCACGTAAAAGATCCAACTTGCCACTCAATAACCTGATACCCTTTACTCCACTAGATCACTCGACCTTGGTGGTAACATTGCTCTAGATACATATGCTCCAGATATGGAATGATTCATCCCATTTGATCATCTTGGTACCTAATACACGTTAAAGCTGAATCATGAAGGACATGCATAGGCACCAAGCCCAATGTTAGCCCTTACATATAGTAAGGCTTCAACTTATTAAAATTAAAATTATTCTTAAACTCTACCCCTTGAAATATGCTAGAAGGACTGTAGAGATATTCTTTCCTAAACGTACAATATTGTATGGTCCATCTCACTTGGGCTCCAATTTACCTGGGAATAGCTCACGATGAGCATCATAATACAACGCCAACTCACATTTTGCAAAGTTGTACTTCTTTGACCAAAGGTCATGAAGGGATTTCATTCTCCGCTTTCCTATTTCTTGATGTAGTAAATCCTGCAACCCAATCTCATCAACATGTGCCAGAGAAGTATACCTTTCTTGTAATGCTTCCACCTCTCCCAATGAATGA
This sequence comes from Lygodium microphyllum, assembly GCF_053477565.2. Taxonomy (NCBI): domain Eukaryota; kingdom Viridiplantae; phylum Streptophyta; class Polypodiopsida; order Schizaeales; family Lygodiaceae; genus Lygodium; species Lygodium microphyllum. Next base: position 65,240,152 of record NC_141143.1, on the reverse strand, counting down.
TTAAGAGAAAAATGCACAGTTGTCAGCTCTATTTCCGATTGCAAAATGCACTCTTTCCCATACACTAGCTTGAACGGGGTGTGGCCTGTAGCTCTCTTAAATGTCGTGTTGTAAGCCCACACTACACATAAAATTTCTTATCCCAATTGCACTTAATTTTTGATGCTATGTTGGACAAGATTCCCACCAACTGTTTATTTGTGCTCTCAACTTGACCGTTCACTTGAGGATTATATGGGGTAGCCGTATTGTGCTTAATCTTCAAAGAGTTAGTCAAAGCTACTATAAGTTTATTGAAGAAGTGTGTCCCTCAATCAGACACTATCTCCTTTGGTGGACCAAAATGGCAAACAATTTGCTCCATAATGAAACTTGCCATCTCCTTAGCATTATCCTTCACCATGGCTTGAGCTTCAGTGGAGCCCCAAGAGGAATACCAAGGAAAAGGGAATTCTCTTGCAAGAAAATCTATATTGTAACATCAACAAGCTTTTATTTCATTCTTTTGATGACCAAAACAAAGAAAACAACAAATCTTCATGCAGCATCATAGTAGATATCTCCCACGGATTTGATAGAATCAACCATAATCTTTAACATCTTCATAGAATCCATCAATAGAACAAAGAACACAAAAGAATAAACCATCTTTGAATGGAAATCAATCACATAGTATTCATCTTCAATGTCTTCATAGTTCTCTCTCTCAATCTCTCATATACAGTTATACTGTTTTGATAGAATTGGCTATCTCTGGCTCTCTCTCTCTCTCTCTCTCTCTCTCTATCAATAGTACATCATATCCTCACTACAATACTCTCATAATAACTCTCAATAATCCTTGTTAGGTCGTGGATGCACGTCCCAAGAGGTATGTCTAATATGAAGAGTCACCAGAGCCACTACAGTGTCTTTTCACAACTCACTACTATCACTGTCACTCAATCTTCTCTTCAATCTTCAGCAGCTGCTTCTTCCACTTGTTTTAGCTCTTTTGAACTTAGATTCATCCTTTCCAAAGGTTAGAAAACTTTCCCAAAGTCACACATACATTCTACAGAACACTTATAGAAGGTCTACAGAATAGTTACAGTATAGTACCAGAGCAGAGACAGAGCAGCTACAGTACAATTACAGTACAGAGACAGAGGCTCTACAAAAGGTCTACAGAGGGTTACAGAAGGTCATCAAAACCTTATAACTCATACTCAAATCATTCCAAACTATCAAAAACTATTCAATAGGCTTCGAAAAGATCTCAATCTTCATCAATCATCAATCCATGCTTCATACAGAAGAAAATCAGAACAAAACAGAAGCTATACAGAAGGTATACAAAACCAATCAGAACCTTAACAGAACATCATAGAGCTTCATATCTCCACTGAGAATCATCATAAACTTCTAAAACATAATCAATATAATCCAAAACACTCTCAAACACTTCCATTAACAACCATACATCACTCTAAATCCATCAAAAATCAATCATTCAGTCCTTAAAAACAACAAAAATTAGTCAAAAATTCAGTCTTTTTCCACTCTCAACATATCCCCACACTGAGAAAGGAAGTGTCCTCGCGACCTAAGGAAAAGAAGAATATAAGTTCATTAAAGAGCTGAATGTTGTCTTTTGTAGGATCTTCAATAGTCTCACTAAACCATGACCCCAACTTATTACCTGTATCTGATAGAAAAATACTACTAAAGGAAAACTTTGTTATTCTTTAACTCATCTGATTAATAATTTAAAAGTCATAACAAATTTGTAAAGGATATGAGAGGTTCTCTTCAGCTTTGCACCATAGGCGTCCATCCACCATCAATAGTTTGAAAAGAGCTCTCGAACAAATTATTCTCAATCGGCATGAACTCATCACATACAATTATTACAACACACACACACAAACACTAACACAAGTATTTGAATGACACCTCCAAAAAGAGAGATATATATCACTAAGAATCATCCAAAATACATTGCAAAGGCATCAATGAAGATGATCCCTTTTGAAGGCTTGGTGGTTTGGAAAATGATCCATGGAGAAGGATTCATCTACAAATGTCTTTGGAGGATTTTGAAAGAACTGTAGGCAACACATCCTTTCTAGCAAAACAAGGTATCTGCTAGGTAGACATAGGGCATGAAAATATAGGACATCTAACTGGTGGGAGTCAATGTTCACATTGAAATTCATATAAAGTTTTGAAATGGCCTTTTGATCATTATGGGAATGCCTATGCATGTATGCTAGATACCAAACAAAATGAGCTGTCAATCTCACTGAAGGATCTAGAGATTGTGAATATTGGTGAGCAAAATGAAGGTAGTTCTGGTATGCTTGACTGGTAGTTGTCCAATCCCCTGGAATTATTGGCCAGTTAATCTGAGGTCCTGTAAGAGAATCAGTCAAGCTCCATCCTCTTCTTCTGAGAATTTGCTGATCAAACCCTTTATATTCACTAACCAACTGAGGGGGTTGAGAAATAGAAGTGGTAGGAGATGGAAGTGGAATAAGTAAAAGAGGATGAAGAGATGGGTAGGAAAAACCATAAAAGCAGGAATAAGTTAAAGAAGGAGTGGCTAAAAATTTTAGGGAATCAGTTAGGAAAGGTGTTAATTGATAAATAGGAAAAGTAGAAGGTATATGGATAGATGGAGAAGGGCATGGTGGAGAAGGAATAAATACTCTATCTTCAATAGAGCAATAGGTAAATATGGGAATTTGAGGAAAAGATTGAGGTTGGAAAAGAAGAGGTAAGATTGCTGCTGAATTAGTTTGATAAAGGGAAAGATAGATATCATAGCAATGAGCCATTTGTTGGTAGTACAACAGGCTAGGAACAGAGGGACCTAAGACAGATCTTCTCTGATAGGCATAAAAAAAGGTTGAATCAAATGGATGGTTTTTGGAAAGATGAGCTAGAAGATCCACCCTCAGTTGGTTAGTGCTCTGTATATAGGTAGAAGATGTGTTTTGACATTGATTCAGGACCATAGAATCAATCATTGAGTGCCAAGAATTTTCAGGGCAAGTAGCCACTTTTGAGGAGTAACACTGGGACATGTCATCTATCCGCAACTCCAAATAGTTGACATACAAAATAGCTTGCAAAACCACATCCCCCACATACCAAGCCATATCTACTTCATCTAGAATCAATAGATCACCTCGTAGATACATATATGATAGCAATATGATGTCTGTCGTCACAGAATCTTCAAACACTCTACAGACCATTTCTGCAGCAACTCAGAAGACCAAGTCCCACTCCAACCATCCTCTGGAAGAGGAAGATTCATCGTTGAAAGCTTCATGTAAAAGGCCAACTTTTACAATTGATAGTGGACAAAGAAAGAATGGTCCGGAGGAACATACTCTTGGAAGTGCTCCAATGTTGACCATAACAAATCCATCCTGAACTGCAATCTTTCCACTTTATCTTGGAACAAAGGACACAAGGTTGCCTATCTCTGGAGAACTGCCAAGTCCTGCTTAGAGATAGAAGGATTAACAATGGGTGACATTTTATTAGGTTATAAACCTTAATAAGAAAACAACGGTTTCTTCTTAAAATTTTAATTACAATTTATTAGGGTGAAACATTGCTTTATCGAAACCCGGACTACGATTCCCAGACTAGGTCTCTAAATGCAAATTCATTAATTAGAAATTAATGGTGGTGTGGAGTGCTTTTTTTTGTCAGCGCGTGCTTTTTTGTGACGGATGGCTCATTTTTATTTAAAAATTAAGGTGCCTCTTTAGCACACGTAGCGCGTGCAAAGTGAACGACTGGTTGATTTTTATTATTAAAAACTATGTGTTTAGCGCAAGTGCACGTGGAAAAGTGGATGAATAAAGTTCATTTTAGCAATTAATTGTGGTTAAGGGAATAATGAAAATAAATAAAACTCACAAAATAAATACCTGGTAGGGGTGTGTATGCAATGGACTGAAGGCGCACGGAATAGTCTCCCAAATGCAATGAATCCAGTCAAATAAAAACAAAGACCACTGAGATTGAAAAAAAATATAGCATCTTAGTGTTTTTGTTTCATTTGGATTTGATTTTTATTTTTTTATTTGATTTAAAATTTATTTTTTGTGGTTTTTTTTTCATTTTTGAATTCTACGTGTACTTGTATTGTGTATAGTGTGTGGTTTGGTTTGTTTTGTTATTTTTATTTTTATTTTATTATTTTTTAAAAAATAATTAAATCAAGATATATAACACATGAATATGTTATGAAGTGTAAGAGTGAATTTCCAACTATCTAGCAAGTGTCCACGATGTATATTAATTTATCCATGACTTTTCAACTAATTTTTAGGATTTAAAATGAAATTTTATGAAGTGTAGTATTAAAATTGGGGTTTTTTGGCTTCAAAGAATATTTTTACCTTTTATGGAAATATTTTTAATTGATGATTTAGTGAAAAAAGGGGTAGGGGTTTGTGAAATTTCTTGGAATTTTTTTGAAGTTATTTATGTATTTTCACTCATTTTTAATGAATTTTACTCATTTTTCATGTAAATTTGAATGAATTTTAAGATTTTGAATTTTTGCAATTTATTTGTTTTAATTTCCACTTAAAAAATATTCCAAAGAATCTTAGAAATATTGGTAAATTTTTAGAAAAATTTATACAATTTTTTTCTGATTTTAAATGAATTTTTGGAATTTTATGTGTTTTTTGTTTATTTTTATGTATTTGCGGGTTGGAAAATAAAAGGCGATACCTGGGCTGCGTGTGAACAGCGAAGGATGACTGCGTGTGAACGGTGGATTGCAATACTCCACCGCACGGACAAGTCGGAAGCACGTCCTCGCACGTGAACGCCCGCTAGCACACCCGTACTCAGCGGAAAAAGAACGGAAGAGAAAAGGCAGGAACGGGTGCTAAATGAGTAGATTAAGTGAATTAGGTTAGCTTAGTCTGAGAAAGTTGATTAAAGTAATTTAGTTGAAGTAAATCAATTAGGTTAGTTAAGTTAGTCTGGTTAAGTAGGTTAAGTCTGGTTAGTTAGGTCAATCTAGTTAGGCAGGTTAATTAGGTTAATCTGGTTAGGTCGGGTTAGTGTAGTTAGGTCTGGTTAGTCTAGCTACGTCAACTAGGTTAGGGTGGGGACTAACTAGGGTTAGTTGAGGGGGGTCGATTAAGCTAACTAGGGTTAGTTGATTAGGAAACTAACTAGGGTTAGTTGAGGGGGTTAGTTAGGACTAATTAGGGTTAGTTGATTAGGAAACTAACTAGGGTTAGTTGAGGGAGGTGAGTTAGGACTAACTAGGGTTAGTTGATTAGGAAACTAACTAGGGTTAGTTGAGGGGGGTTAGTTAGGACTAACTAGGGTTAGTTGATTAGGAAACTAACTAGGGTTAGGCTAACTATTAACTAGTGTTAGGTGAATTAGTAACTAATGTTAGGTTAGTTAGTAACTCAGGTTAGGTTAATACTAACCAGAAGGGTGGTGGTGGTGGTGGAGGTGGAGGAGGAGGGAGGAGGGAGGAGGGAGGAGGGAGGAGGGAGGAGGGAGGAGGAGGAGGAGGAGGGAGGGGGAGTAGGAGGAGGAGGGAGGAGGAGGAGGGGGAGGAGGAGGAGGAGGGAGGGGGAGGAGGAGGAGGAGGAGGAAGGGGGAGGGGGAACAGGAGGGAGGGGGAGGAGGAGGAGGAGGAGGAGGAGGGGGAAGATGTAGGTGGCAGTGGTGGAGGAGGAGGAGGGAGGGGGAGTAGGAGGAGGAGGGAGGAGGAGGAGGGGGAGGAGGAGGAGGAGGGAGGGGGAGGAGGAGGAGGAGGAGGAAGGGGGAGGGGGAACAGGAGGGAGGGGGAGGAGGAGGAGGAGGAGGAGGAGGGGGAAGATGTAGGTGGCAGTGGTGGTGGAGGTTGCAGGGGGTGGCGGTTGCTGTGGCGGTGCAGGGCGAGGAGGTCGTGGCAGGTGGTGGTGGTACTGGACAAGGAGCAGCGAAGGCGGCAACGGGGCGGCTGGAGCCGCGGGATGGTAGTCGGCGTCGGGCGGCAATGACAGGCGGCGTCGAGGGTGTAGGCGGCAACGATCAGAGGTGTCCGGCGGCGGTGGGTGAAGAGATGACGACGGCCGAGGGGTGGCATCTAGGAGCGGCTGGTGAGGAGGGCTCAACAGCAGCGGCACAGGCGCCACAGCCGAGGGGAGAAGGAGAAGAAGGAGAAGAAAAAGAAAGAAGAGAAGGAGGGAGAGGAGGAAAGAAGAGGAAGGAGAAGGGGAGGAGGAAGAAGGAGGGAGGAAGGGGGAGGACGCGGACGCGCAACAGCAACAGGTATGGGTTATTTTTTTCTTGCTTTTCTTTTTTTCTTTCCTTTTTTTCTTCTCTTTCTCTTTTTCTTTTCTCTTTCTTTGTTTTTCTTCTTTTTCTCTCGTTTTTTTTTCTTTGTTTCTTCTTTTTCTCTTTTTTTTCTCTTTTTCTTTTTTCCTTTGTTTTGGTTGTTGTCTCTTGTTTTTCTTTCTGTTCTTTTGTGTGTATGTGTATGTGTGTTTTTTTTTTTGGCTGTGGTTGTTTTTGTTTTTGTTTTTTAAAAGGGAAAATAGAAAAATAAAATAAAAAATGGAAAATGGAGGGGCAAGAAACACATCCCCAGCTCGTGTGCATGCACGGGCAGGGGTAAAAAAAAAATATAGTGACGGGGTCAAACGGGCAGGGACAGTGACGTGCCAACCACGGACGCCACGGGGTGTCCCGAGGCGCGTAAAACCAAAAATAGACGCGTTCACGCGTGATACGAGAAAAGCGATCATACGAGAAAAAGGAAGAAAAATTAATAAAATCCAAACCGTTCGTCGCATCAAAAATCCGTAAGAAGAAAAAATGTGTCGGGAGACAAGGGGAAAATGATGGAAATATCAACATTGGGTCCGGGGCAAAATCAGGGTGTTCACATGGGAAAAACACAAAAAAAACTCGAAAACACATACGGGCATTAATATCGGAAAATCCGCGTATCAGAACGAAGGGCGAAAAGAAGGAAAAGTGTGCAGAACAATGTTTCCAACAACCCTATCACAATAAAACACAGTTCCGATTGAGATAGGATGCATTCACATCGGAAAAACCCAAAAAATGGGCCTGAAAATGGACTCGAAAATTAATACGGGAAAAACCGTACGTCGGAATAGAATACAATAAAAAGAAAAAATATCCAAAAGAAAGGAATACACAGGACTGGTGCATTAAAACTCAGTTTGGGAAAAATTAGGAGGGTTTTACATGGAAAAAACACAAAAAATGCATCTGAAAACAGTCAAAAAAATTAATAACTAAAAATCCGGCAATCGGAAGAGGGGAATGGAAAAAGGAAAAAGTGGGGGAAAGGCTGGCAAGACACGGCTATCAAATCAAATTGGAATTTTGGTGAAAAGAGGGCAGGTTCACATGGAAAAATGTGAAAAATAGGCATGAAAAGGGCCTGAAAACCCACAAAAATTAATAACAGATGATCCGTGCATCGGAATGATACGGAGAAAAAAGGAAATATGTCGGGGGGAAGGGGTAGGATAGGCCTGACACATCAAATCAGGATTCCGAAGTAATAAAGACACGTTCACATGGAAAACTGTCCAATTTATGGGAATTACTTTAAAAATTAATAACTTGAGAACGATATGTCAGAACACGGGTTGGTAAAAAGAAAAAATAGGCAGTTCGAAGGGAAAAACAAGTTTATAAGGTTGGATTGGGATTCCGGTGAACGTAGGGTCCGTTCATATTGAAAAGTCACAAAACAAAAAAGAAAGAAAAATGGTCAAAGAATAGCTCCGCGGACAAGGGAAAATAGAACGGAGGAGTGGGGAAGGGACCCCATCAGGGTAAAATGAAGTCACGGCATGGATACATGATCAGAACAGGGTATATGCAGGGGGATATGCAACATAGACGTGTAGGGACGCGTCCCCACACTTAAAACCTTAGCAGGAAGGGTAAACCAAACATCAAGGACCTGATAACTCACATCAGACCAACCACGAACATCTCCACACTTAAGACATAACCATCACTGAGAAACAGAAGGTGTAGGGTTAGAAAAACTTGGCCCATATTGCCAAGGAGGAATGTCGACTATCGAGGTTGCGTCTTGTATCATTGTCAGCTATAGGAGGTAACAAGGTATCTTCACAACACGTTCTTCATGGCAGGGACCACGCGGCAGTACCTAGGGAGGTAGCTGGTTGAAGGAATCGTAGGAAATTTGTCGATGGCGAGAGATATTGCACTCAACTCAGGATCACTCAAATGGATTGAAAGAGCAGTCACTCGCCCCATTACTAACGTCACTCAAGAAAATAATAATGAAACCGAGAGCTCACACTCGGTTTAGGAATCAACAAAGGAATGGTGCAGAGGGTGTATGCTAGGGTGCACAATTAATGGTGCATCAGTGCGTCCAACCTCGTCTGGCATAGGTGCAAGGAGGAAGGCCAGGGAGCCTTATAGTGCAATGTACAGAATAGAGTGACGTGTCCTGTGTTGATGGCAGAAACCCAGCCCGTGGGTGCATAAGGAAATGGGAACGTACCTAACTCCAATTGTCGCAACGTCCCTCAATCCTCACCTCTCGATAATTGATTGAAGAACATCAGTCACACTCAACCCACCCTCTGTCTCACGCTCGGTTGATAGATACAGAGGGCAGCCCATTCCCGAAACCCATTGATGTAATCCTCATGGTCACTTGTGCAGAGGTTGTATGCCTTGTGCGCAATTGATGGTGCAACTATGCATTCCACCTTATGCTGGCATACAGTGCAAGAAGGAAGGCCAGGGAGCCTTATGGTGCAGTGCATATGAACAAATCGTGCGTTGTACTTTGTGAGGCCCATCCCGTGCATGGCACACTCCGTTCATACATCTCACCTCTCATTTGATTTAAAGGGAAAGACTGGTCACTCCCCCCACCCTTTGTCTCATGCTCTGATAGATACAGAGGGCAACCCATACTCACATCCCCATCCTGTTGGGATGAAAGCTCACATCACTCAAGGGGTTTATGATGAAGGTCATGTCGGTTGTTGTTGTCAGCAGGATCTTGAAGACGAGGCGTACCCAGGGAGGTAGCTTACAAATCTCATATTTCAATGATTGTAAGAAGAGTCGTTTGTTAAGAAGGACAGACGGACTGATATTACAGAGAGCGCACCAAGGAAGGTGGCTTCAAATTACTTGCCAAAGAGGTTCTACTGGTGAGTCAGCTATCCTAAACTGCGGGGTGTTACCACCTTTTCCACAGTCAGCTTCTCGCCAAAGGGTGTTTCCACCTTTTCTTGGGACGAGGCCTATTATGATAGGGAATTTCTTCATTTTCTCCCATAACAGTTTTGTTTGTTTTGTTTTGTTTTTTTCTCATTTTCCTTTTTTTTTTTTGGTTTTCCTCTTTTTCTTTTTTTTCTTTTTTTCATTAAGAAAGAGTATGTTAGAAATACCATATGTCAGGACCAACCTCGCCACTGTTGTTGGATCAGACAAGAAGAGAACAAGGTCGGGTTGAGATGTTTCTGCGAGGGGGTAGCAGAACGAGACCGCCTCATGAGGAGAATCATAAGGGCTATCAGAAGCATGACGAAAATGACAGTGCACTGCCCAAAAGGGAAAGGGAAAAGGTAGGTCGGCTGTGATTGTCAAGATCCCTAGGGAGGGAAATACTTTTTCAGGCGATAACCATTGATGAGGAAAGGATCATCAGAGGCATCAACGGTCTGCATCTGAATAGAGCCGTTAGGATTGACAACAAGTACCTTATACGGGCCCATCCACCGTTGTTGAAGCTTGCCAGGAAACTTGCCAAATCTCGAATCATAGGCTAGAACAAGATCACCTTCTTTGAACTCCTTATGCTTGATGAAACTGTCATGATAGGCCTTGCATCGCACTTGAGAGGTTTTCACACACTGTAGGGCCATCCGCCATATCTCATCCAAGCATTCCAAGTGCAGGAGACGGCATTGCAGTGACTCATCATCTCCCAAGAGTTCTTTAGCTGCCACTCGCAAAGAGGGCAATTCCAGCTCAATAGAGAAGATGACTTCTATACTGTACACTAGCTGGAAAGGGGTCTGTACTGTAGCTGTCTTATGGGAGGTTCTATATGCCCAGAGAGCCTCTGTAAGTCAATTGTCCCAGTCGCGACAATGTGCGGCAATCGTTCTTGTCAGAATCAAGCAGAGGATGCGATTGGTGACTTCAACTTGGCCGTTGGCTCTAGGATAATAAGGAGTGGACTTGCGATGGTGGATCTTATACATCTCTGTCAACTCCTCCATGATTTTATTAAGAAAATGAGTACCTCTGTCACTTACTAGCTCAAGGGGACTATCAAAACGGGTGATAATATTCTCGTACATGAACAGGACTACACTGTTACCATCATCTCGCTTCAGAGCTTTAGCTTCACACCACTTTGTGACATAATCTGTACATACTAGGATGTATCTGTTCTACTTCCATCTGGTGGGTGAATTAATGGGACCCACGAAATCAATCCCCTACTTCTTGAATACCAGGGAGATTGGCTATGTCTGCATACCAGGGAGTAACTGTTTCAACTAGAAACAAAGAAGCATTAGAAAGGCCTGGATCATCTTGTTCCTCTGCTTCTGTTTGAGGGATCCGTGATAGATGATCAGCTAGGACATGGGAATGGCGAGGCTTAGTGACTACTTCGAAGTCAAACTCCTAGAATAGTAGTAACCATCTCTTCAGTTGTCCTTTAACATCTGCTTTGTTCATCAGGAAGGACAAGGCTTCATGATCCACATAGAACTTGAAATGCGTTGACAATAGATAGTGTCGAAACTTCTCCAGTGTAAACACCATTGCTAAGCACTTAAGCTCTGTCACTGTGTAGTTTCGTTCCCTATCAGTGACCTTTCGGCTTGCATAATATATTGGTTGATCTAATTTAGAGGGGCCCTTTTGACATAGGACAACACCTAGCCCTTCAACTGATACATCTGTATGCACATGGAATTCCTTCGTCCAATCAGGAGGTTGTAAGATAGGTGCTTGCATAAGGCACTTTTTTAGGGTATTAAAGGCTTCTTCACAGTCAATCAGTCCAAAGGAAATCCGCCTCTTTCCTTAGGAGCTTGTGCAGAGGGGTTTGTCAAGATTGTGGGAGAGAAGGAAGGAGTCTCGCTTGAAGCTTTCTTGCTTGCACAATGGGGGAAGACACACAAGGGTGGAGGCTGAAAACAGTTTTCCTCTTCTTAGTTGTGTAAGCCAAAAGAACTCTAGTACAAAGAAATAGAAGAACCCTATATATGGGTCTCAACCAAACTCAACTAACTAAGGTGGCATACTAACTGAGCCACGAACTAGAATAGATAAGGATAGCTATCATGTAGCTATTATTCATGGGCGGTGTACCAACCGCGTCTGCAACTGACAAGTCGGTGACATAAATATACAACGGTCACCCTGGCGTATCACGAGTGGAGCTCGATATCTCAACACTCCCCCTCGAGCTCAATCCCAATTCCTGCACACCAAGCAGGTCTCTGAACTTGCGCAGCTTCTCTGCGCCCAATGCCTTCGTGAATATGTCAGCTACCTGATCCTCTGTGCTGACATAAACTAGATCAATAAGACCTAGTAAAACCCTCTCTCGCACATAGTGATAATGCACCTCAATGTGCTTTGTTCTAGCATGATAGACTGGGTTATTTGCCAAGTGTATACTACTCATGTTGTCACAATAAATGACAACTGGCCCATCTGTAGACTGATGCATATCATAAAGTAGCTTATGCAACCAAGCTACCTCACATGCAGCCATTGCTGCACCCCTGTACTCAGCCTCTGTGCTCGACAAGGCAACTGTAGGCTGTTTCTTGCTGCTCCAAGTGACTGCAGCACTCCCAAAAGAGAATACATATCCACTGGTAGATCGTCTATCAGAAATACTACCAGCCCAATCAGCATCAGTGTATCCATGCAACTGTATCTGAACCCCAGTCTCATAAAATAGTCCATACTGCAATGTGGACTTCACATACCTAAGTATGCGTCTAGCCGCATCCAAATGTGGTTTCCTTGGAGCCTGCATAAACTGACTTACCAATCCAACAGCATAGCTCAAATCTGGCCTGGTAATAGTCATATAAATCAAACTTCCTACTATGCGTCTGTACATAGTAGGGTCTTCTAGAAGCTCACCTGCATCTGTGCTCAGCTTCACATTTTGCTCCAAAGGAACTGAAATAGGCTTACAGCCTGTCATCCCATATTTGGACAGCATGTCCAATCCATACTGCCTCTGCAAGAGCTGTATCCCACTTGGTGATCTAATCACCTCAATGCCCAAGAAATAACGCAGCTCTCCCAAATCCTTCATCTCCAACTTCTGCTTCAATAGCATTTTCACATGAAGGATATCTTCATCACTGTCACCTGTCATAATCAAATCATCAACATAAATGACAAGTAGCATAATACCTTTCTCTGTTTTTCTCACATAAAGTGAGAAATCTGCCTTGGAAATCTGAAAGCCAATAGTGACAAGATACTGTCCTATCTTGTCAGACCATGCTCTAGGTGCTTGCTTCAAGCCATACAAGGCTTTCTTCAACTTGCAAACAAACTCAGGATGAACAGCATGCACATAACCTGGTGGCTGCTCCATATAGACCTCTTCTTGCAAATCACCATGCAAGAAGGCATTCTTTACATCCATCTGATGTAAAGACCATCCCTTTGATGCAGCCATAGCAATGACTGCTCTTACGGTTGCCATCCTTGCAACCGGACTAAATGTTTCTTCATAGTCAATGCCATATGTTTGTGCATACCCCTTGACTACTAATCTTCCCTTGTATCTGTTCACAGAACCATCTGCATTGTGCTTCACCTTATAAACCCACTTACAGCCAATTGCATTCTTACCTTTAGGCAAAGGTACTAACTCCCATGTAGCATTTGCTTCCAAGGCATCCATTTCTTCATCCATGGCTTTCTCCCATTTTTCTTTTCCCATGGCTTCCTCAAAAGAAGTGGGTTCTGGTTCCTGTATCATTTTAACCATATATGCATAGTGAATGGCTGTAAATCCATCATATTTCAGCCTATCCACAGGATACCTAGCTCTCATAGACCTGCGCAAAGTAGGTTCACTCCCAGGTGCTCTCAAAACATCCCTGGTCTTCCTTACTCCAGGTGTAACAATAGAAGGAATACCCAACTCATCATCAATGCTCTGTTCTGAGCCACTGGATTCACCATCCACATAAGAGTGACCTGCATTCACATCAAACATGGGCTGATCAACCTTCTCTTTTCCTTTTCGTGATACCTGCATACCACTATCTGCATTGCTTTGAGAAGATTCTCCTGATCTCAATCTGCCTGTCCATGGCGAAGAATGTGAACCACTGCTAGAGGACGCTCCAGGTCCACTAATATTTTGTGACTGCTGCTGTGAATTCTGTGTAGCATTACCATTTTGTGCATCTTCATCATCAATCACATTTACTGGTTTATACCAGCTACTCATCTCATCAAAAACAACATCTCTGCTCACTGTAAACTTACGAGTAGAAGGGTTATAGCATCTATACCCTTTTTGCTGCAGAGAGTAACCAATAAAGATGCACTTCTCAGCTTTTGGATCCAACTTGGATCTCAGCTCATCTGGCACATGTACATAGGCAATGCAACAAAAAATTTTCAAATGAGAAATATCTGGTTTCCTACCAGTATACCTCTCCTCTGGAGTCATTCCATGTATTGCTGCAGTGGGAGTCCTGTTCATTATGTAGACTGCTGTAGCAACTGCTTCAGCCCAATAAAAATCTGGCAAGTCTTTTTCATTGAGCATGGCACGAGATACCTCTCCAATATGCCTGTTTTTCCTTTCTGCAATTCCATTTTGTTGTGGGGTATAACTGCATGAATATTGCTGCTTTATGCCATGCTCCTGCAAGAACTTTGCAAACTCATTTGAGAGGTACTCTCCCCCTCCATCTGACCTTAGGCATTTTATCTGCAAGCCTGTTTCTTTTTCAACCATAGCTTTAAGAGTTTTGAAATGCCCAAAAACTTCACTTTTCTTTTTCATAAAATACACCCAAACTTTTCTGCTATAGTCATCAATAAAACTGACAAAATAATGACAGCCTCCAAGAGATGCAGCTTTAGTTGTCCACACATCAGAGTGAATTAATTCCAATGGCTTCTCACTCTCTTGAACATGTCTAGGAAATGGTTTCCTTGCCTGTTTTCCAAACTGACAGGCTTCACATACCTTATGCATTTCTGCAACCTTGAATTTGGGCAATCCTGCAACAATATTTTGGGCCTGCATTGATTTAAGTCACTGTACATTAACATGACCAATGCGTTTATGCCAGATATCAATATATGCAACTACACCGGTCCCATGTGCAAACATTGCTGCACTCAATTCAGACATGTCTGCATCCAATGTAAACATTCTGCCCTTCTTCTTTCCTTTTGCTATCAAGCGACCTTTATTTTTCATATCCTCAACAAAGCATCCATGAGGATTAAATCTGACCTGCAAGCCCTGTTCAACCATTTGACCAACTGAAACCAGATTCTTGGTGATATTCGGGACATGAAATACATCGGATAGGTATTTCTTTTTCCCACCCTGCATAGACAAGGGAATTTTTCCAATCTGCACAATAGGATGTGCAGTATCATCACCAGTCTCCACAAATCCTGGTTTTTCCATTTTCCTTGCATCCTCCATCCATTCTGCATGACCTGTCATGTGGTTTGATGCACCTGAGTCAACATACCATACATCATTGCTTTCTTCTGCACTTGTCATAGAATTGTTCATGTGCTGCACCATGAACAAATGCTCATTTCTGTCATCACCCTGTCTACTAGAAGATGCATAATTCCCTTGTTGCAGTTTTCCATTCATGATGTCATTCTGCTTTTTATAGCAGTCTTTAGCCATATGACCCATTTTACCACAGTAGTAGCATTCAACATTACTGTTTGCATTTTGGCCTCTTTGCCATCCACCACGACCTCTTTGGCTCCCCCTGCCTCTAGAGTTACCACGTCCTCCTCCATAGGACTGGTTTTCTTGAGTTTGCTGCATATTCTGATTTCTGCCACGGCCTCCAAATCGGCCTCCTCTACCTCTGCCTCTACCTCTTCCAGCATTTGAGTAGAAGACAGCTTCTTTTGAAGTTCCTCCTGAAGAAGATGCACCACCATTTCTCTGTTCCTCAGAAATTAGAAGAGCAATCAACTCCTCAAAATCAGGAAATCTTTCATGAACTGAAATGGATGTCCGAAACTGTGCATAATCCTTTCCTAGACCATTCAAGGTCACGGAAACTAAATCATCATCTTCCACTGGCGACCCAATGGAAGCAAGTGCATTTGCAATCTTCTTCACCTTCATGTGGTAGTCGTTGATGCTCATACTTTCTCTTTGCACATTATGCAACTCTTGCTTGAGCTGCATTTTCCTGGCTTGCGTATTTGTGCTATACATTTTTGACAAAGTATCCCATGCCTCCTTTGGCGTACTTGCATCCTGAATATGCACAATCATAGAGTCTGAAATACTGATAGACAGCCAATACATAACTTTCCTGGCTCTCTCATGCCATGTTTTAAATGCCTGCATTTGTTGTTGATTGGGAACATCAGGAAGAACTGGTTCTTCTTCATTTCCTGCAACAAATTCCCAATATCCTTTTCCCATAAGGAAATTCGTCATTCTAAACTTCCATGCCTGGAAGTTGTTCTTGTCAAGCTTTTCAGTGACAATCTGTGAAAGAGAATCAGATGCCATTACAAAAGACTGCAAAAAATTCTGTCACTGCAAAACCCACAGCTTCACCCTCACAAGGGAGAATCTGCAAAACTGGCGAAAGTGGTATTTGACCACACAGTCACTTCCTAGTGACGATTTTGCATCAACAGGCAACAGGGATGATTCTGTAACTCCCAATGTCTCTGCGCACAAGCATACAATGCAATTTTTACTGTAACTATTCACCGACCTGTAGAACAGTGGCTGCACAGCATAAAACCGAGCCTTTTCCTGAGTGCGTGCAGAAAACTTCCGTCTGCAAAACAGGCCCCGAAATGGCCTCAAATAAAAAAAACAAGGTCGCCAAGGGCTAAAGCCCTGTCCCGCAGCATATACTACCCTCTTGCTTCACCGCGAAGGGCGTCTCAACCTGAGACAATGCACTCTTGCAATTTCCAGCTGTGCTACCTGCAGAGATCTGCTCCCAAAACAGAAAATGAAAGCAACACTGCTCCTCTTACCAGACCACCGCGAGCTTGGCTTGCTTTCTTGAGCTCCTTACCACGAACAAGGCTCTGATACCATGTCAAGATTGTGGGAGAGAAGGAAGGAGTCTCGCTTGAAGCTTTCTTGCTTGCACAATGGGGGAAGACACACAAGGGTGGAGGCTGAAAACAGTTTTCCTCTTCTTAGTTGTGTAAGCCAAAAGAACTCTAGTACAAAGAAATAGAAGAACCCTATATATGGGTCTCAACCAAACTCAACTAACTAAGGTGGCATACTAACTGGGCCACGAACTAGAATAGATAAGGATAGCTATCATGTAGCTATTATTCATGGGCGGTGTACCAACCGCGTCTGCAACTGACAAGTCGGTGACATAAATATACAACGGTCACCCTGGCGTATCACGAGTGGAGCTCGATATCTCAACAGGGTTGCCTTGGTTGCAATATGTCCAATTAATCTTCTATAATAGCCCACATGGCCAAGAAATCCTCTCAATTGCTTGAGGTTTGTTGGTGCTGTTAAGGCATCAATCTTCTCAATCTTTGCCAGGTCTGTTGCTTATTCCGAGATAATATGGCTTAGCAAAACTCCTGATGAGACACCAAAGACACATTTGTCGGGGTTGAGAGAAATCCCATACTCTCGACATTTGTCAAAACATTGCTCTAGGTGTCCCCAGTGCTCATAGATCAAGCTATAGACACAGAAGTCATCAAGATACACCTCGATGAAATCATGAAGATGATTCTGGAAGGCAGCCATTATTACTCGTTGAAAGGTTGCATGAGCATTACAGAGCCCAAATGGCATCACTCTATAGGCATAGGTCCCCCATTTTGTGGTGAAGGTTGTTTTAGATTGGGCCTCTTCTGCAATTTGGACTTGGTTATATCTGTTGAATCCATCCAAGAGGGAATACAGCTCATGGCCTGCCACTGTGTCCAAGAGTTGGCTTGTAAAAGGGATAGGAAAATGATCCTTCTTCACCTTTGAATTGAGCTTCCGAAAGTCCATACATATTCGAAGTTTCCCGTTCTTCTTGGGTACTACCACAATGGGCGAAACCCATTCAATGTTAGCCATGGGATAAATGAACTCTACTTCGAGAAGTTTCAATAATTCAGCCTTCACTAGAGTAGAGTAATTAGGATTCATACGCCTTTGTCTTTGCCTTACAGGTTTGGCATCAGGCTCTAGGTCAATGTGATGTTGACACACTGTGGGATCAATCCCCTTTAGGTATTTATATGACCAAGCAAACACGTCTAAGTTCTCTTTGAGTAGGTCTCGCAGGACCACTAGTTCTTCTTCTGGAAGATTGAGACCCACTTTCAGGTGATGTTCGGTACCACCAGTATCCAAGAATGTCACTTGTCTTTCACCTTTCACTTCGCCGATAAATGTCCCACGGATTACTTCTGGATAGAGGTCTGACTCTTTTAAGAGAGTAGTGTCCTCGTCTGATGTTCTGCTAGAACCAATGTCCTCCTTCTGAATAAATGACTCATTTGTCTGTTGAGGTTGCTGGAAGGGTATTAGAGCTTTGTTTGCTTCTATATGAGTGATGATTTCTTTTGGACTTAGGTATTCATCTTGAGAGGATGGGTCCAGGAATGTCACATAGCACGGACCTTCTATGGGCTGAGGCTTTGATGGTTCTAGCTTCTCTTGGCAGGGAGCATCATCATCATCTTTTCTCTGGGCTGAACGTTAGGGCGACAGGAGCCACTGGTAAACTTAATTTTTATGCTTCTAATCCATTGCTTATACGGATTCTGCATATTTTGTGGTTCATTGGTCAACCCAAATGGAACCATGGTCATTCCATACAGCACCTTGAGATCTTTGGCCTCTGAGATCTTTGTAGGGACATTAACAAGATCATCCGCTATTAGAGGAAATTCTTCATCTGCACTTTCATAACTTGATTCATTTTCTTCCTCATCATTTTCATCCTCTTCCTCTAGAGGCTCTGTCTCTACTTCTGTAGAGGCTCTATAGGAGAAGAACATATCTTCTGCATCTACATCTGCTTCTGAATCTATCACAACTTCTGACTCTGCTTCTGGCTTTAGCTCTGGCTTTGGCTCTGTATCTGTTATTGTCTCTATGACTGTCTCTGTATCCGCTTTGTCTCTATACTACCTCTGCTCTGTATCTGTACTATATCTATATACTGTCTCTGTACTGTCTCTGCGACTGTCATGTAACAGGGAGAACAATATATCCATGCTTCTATTTCACTGTCAGAGGTGATTTCAGAAGTTAATTCTAGTTGAGACAGGAGGTATTCACCCATGGACAAGGATTTTACTTCCCTTGGTAGTTGGCTTACAGTGCCCACTGTTAGGGACTGTGCCTCTGTTTTCTTAGGAAATATCTGCTTAACAGTCTCTTCGTCTCCTGTTGTACCATCTGTTACCTCGTTGGAGGAGTCAGTTATGACTTCAATGGATGTGGATCCATTGCCTTTTTGCGATCCATACAGCTTTAACACCGCTTTGTTGGGTCCTCTGCCTAGGGTTAGGGTTCCTTTGGACCAGTCCGTCCTGGATCTTGCTTAAAAAAGCCAAGGTCTTCCCAACAGCAAAGGGTATGAGGTCCCATAAGAATTTGGTTTGACCACCAGGTATGTCAGCCAATAGTCTCTTCCTGCAAGGGTTGTTTTTACATATGGAAAGATGCCCAACGGTTTAATTCTGCTTTGATCTGCTAATTTGATAAGCCACTGTATAGGTTGAATTCCTTGCAATCCTAAGTCCTTCATTGTCACATCCATCATTATGTTTACTGATGAGCCTCCATCAATCAATGCATCTCAAATAAAGCATCCTTCTATCCATACACTAATCTCTGGTGTTCCAGGATCTAGGAAGGCATTAGCCACATCTACTTCCTTTACAGGCTCCGGGGCTTTATTGGTCTTGGTTGCTATTGAAGGAGCGATCCTTAGTCCACGTCTTCTTGTCAAGATGCTTTTGAATTTCTTTCGGCAGTTGGGAGACAACATCAGCAACTGTCAGAATGTTAAGTTTGGTTTAAAAGTGTCTAGGTCTTTTACCAAGTCATAATCTTTGATAGGATCCACAGGCTTCTCTAGCCTGCTGGGGAATGGAGCTATACCTATTTTCATCTTTCCTTTTTCTTCTAATAATTGCAGTATTGGCATTTCTTCTGTTTTTGGAGGTACTTCTATATCATCTATCTCCTGGGCCTCTGGTCCTGTCTCTGGGACTGTCTTTGTAACTCTCTGTGGCACTACAATGCTCTGTACTGTATTGTTCTGTTCTATACTACTCTGTCCCTTTGTTGGCAGGTGGAACTTTACAGTCTTGGCAGGAGAATTATTTTCGTTCTGAACAATTGGTTCCTTTTTCTTGGTGCACGTGATATCGGCAACTTCCAACTCTACTAAATTGGAGGCAGGCTCTTGTACCTTCTATTGGCTATTCCCCCTTTTGGTGGAACATATAAATTTTTGGATTAATTCAATATAACACCGCATTATATTAAGAAAAAAAACATTGACCAATGACTTTTGCTAGCTCATTGACCTTCAACTTGATCAATATACAACCAAAAACTATAGTCATCTTCTTCAGGAATTCATTCTTCCTCCATGTTCATGGTTAATCTCCTCAGTTTGTAGTAACTTTCCCTTGAATTCTGACGGCTCCACTAATCGAAACAATCTCCTCATATAACGTCTCCAACATCAGTAAAAAATAATGAATGTCTATCCTTCACATTGTAGATGATATTATCCTCATAGTTGTTTTCTTCCAATGACATTGGATGTCAACTCCAACTTGATGAACCATGCCAAACTTCCATCATACTACAATTCTTCGACCTCAACGTGCATGCCACTAGCCAACTCATGTAGGCCTCACAATAATCATCGCATAAAATAGCTAAATAACCTATCTTTGAAACTTTGTTGTGATTCACAATATCCAAGACCAATCAGCAAAAGAATAGTATTGATCTCTAAAACACGTCCCATTCTGCATAGAATGCATCACTTGCAATCCATATCACTTGATTCTCCTTTTCATCACCATATAAAATTGCCTTGACTTGCTAGGAGAAACAATGTCACCAATAGGCTTAACAAACCCAACTACTAACTTCAGATCAGTCTCATTAAGAACCACACATTTTATGACATTGAGATTCTTGATTCGACCCCCAATGTTTTTAAAGTAAAAAAATATCCCTTGACATTCTGACCATTCTCCTTTTTTATATTATCCAAAAACTTGAATCTTCCTAATTTGTTTTCACACCCCTTCAAGCCTTCAAAGATTGATATTTCCTTCATATGTACTTGGCTTTGTTCATACAATGTATCCTGAAAAAAAAAGTATGTCTTTGAAAATATATGATGTGCTCAACCATACATGCGATCGAGAAGCAATGCAAAGTCGAATCCATGCTATGCAATCAATCAAGCGATGCTTCACATGAAGAAAAATGGATGCATTGGAAAATAGTGCCTAGCCTATCTACATGTGCCCGTGTGTCATGCAAAATGCAAACACAGTTCCTTGATGATTTAAGATCCTTATCCTCTCCTCTCAACATGTCAGCAAAGAAAATATCATAGTCTGCTTCACCCACCCAAAATCTCACTATCGCTAAAAAAATAATAATGATTCTCAAGATGTTGACCAAGAAAACAACCCTTCTCAAAACTGGCGGTGTCCTTCTCATGACCCTCAAACTCACCAACCACCTTTCCCACTCAACCAGAAGTTCCTATTTGAGTGATGAATTTCCTAAATCTTGTGTGTGCAAAAACAGTGCATGTTTGATGATAGGTGCTCTCTCAAGTGTGTGTGCAACTAAGATTTACTACATATAGCTGCAATGGGCCTCATGACATGCTAGTGCTCAATAAAGGTGCTAAATGTGCATAAACCCAATCCATGGTATGGAAGTATTTAAAAAAATTAGGAGATGACCCCCGAGTGTAGTGTATTTGACAAGTGCAACATGAAGTGCTCATGAACCCATTATCCTCGTGATGTGCAAGAGTCTTAGTAAGAAATCATACATGTTTCATAATGTTCAATAGCTATTGGCAAATTCTGGCTATAAGTTGTCAAAAAACATACCAAATCTTGACCAAGGCTATCAAGTTTCCACACTCAAAAATCCAAAGAAAATGACAAAAACAAATCCTAAGCTAGACAAATATAGAAAATCCAACTAGGAAACATCAAACTAAGAATCCACACAAAGAACTAAGCTATCAAACCTAATTACAGTTTTACTAGGAGTTTTGCATTTCCACAAATACGCTTGACATTGCATGCTTAATAGGTCCTTGCAAAGCTCTATCAAAATATAATGTACAAACCCAGGCTTTATTGATGTAACCTGCTATGGCAATTAACCTACTCATACTTATGATAGTCAAAATCTAATCGAGAGAGGGGGTGCAAGACATGTACAATCTCTCCTTCCTCATTGAACTCAATAGGGGCTCTAGTAAGAACCCTATGACAATGGTGGCAATAGACCTTAATATCCCACGTAAAGGAGCCATCTTGCCATACTCAGTAATAATAAGATAACCCTTAATCCACCAAATCACTCTGCCTTGGTGGTAACGCTGCTTTAAATATGCATGCTCAAGATAAGGAATGGGTTTTTCCATCTAATAGTCTTGGTACCCTATGCAAGTTTATGCCAAATCTTGAAGGACCCACAAAGACACCAAGTCTAATGTCAGTCTCTATATATAATAGGCCTTTACTTTATCGAGATTTAATTTGGTTTTGAACTCTATCCCTTGCAAATCCACTAAAAGGACTATAAAGTCATTCTTTCCTATACGAACAACTTTATAAGGACCATCCCATTTAGGTTCCAACTTGCTTGGAAAGAGCTCATGACGAGCATCATAATATAAAACTAGTTGATTCTTAGCAAATTTATACTTCTTAGCCTGAATGTCGTGAAGTATTTTCATCAATTTCTTTCCTAATTCTTGATGTAATAAGGTTTGCAACTGAATCTCATTAAGATATGCAAGGGAAACAAACCTTTCTTGCAACACGTCCTCTTCATCCAAAGAATGGTTTAGAGAAAATCTTATTGTAGGCCACTCAATCTCTAAAGATAAAACACACTTTTCCCCATATATATTTAGAAGAGGTGTGGCATGTAGCTCTGTTAAATATCATATTACAAGCCCAAATAACCACATATAACTTCTTATTCCCATTACGCTTACCTTCAGATATAGTGTTGGATAAAATCCTCACAAGTTGCTTATTAGTGCTCTCTACTTGCCCACTAGATTGGGGGTTATAAGGCATGGTATTACTATACTTAATCTTCAAGGCTTCTATCAAAGTCTTAGTTACTTTATTCAAAAATTGTGTCCCATGATCAGACACACTAATTCCTTAGCTAGACCAAAAAGGCAAACAATCTATTCCAAAATAAAACTAGCCATTTCCTTGGGATTATCCTTTATCATAGCATGGGCTTCTGACTACTTTGTGAAATAGTCTATTGCCACAATGATATAACTCTTTGGCATAGTCCACGAAGGATATATAGGTCCAACAAAATCAATGCCCTACTTTTCAAATGGTAGTAAAGTCATAATAGAAGTCAATGGGGTGCTTCTTATTCTCCCTATTATCATGTCTCTGATATGTATCACATCTCTTAACATACAAAAGTGCATCTTGGAAAATGGACGACCACCAATATCTGACTCTTCTGTAAAGTCAACCATCTAGCAAAGTGCTCTCCACAAGTGAAGTCATGTCACTTTTCTAAGATAAATGGAACCTCATATGGCATAACATATCAACGATGATAAACATCATCGACCCCTTGCCTCGATATGATATTCCTGCAATCAAGGCAAATTTCAAGGCTTACTATATAATTTTTCTCTTTTCAGCCTTTGATAAAGCAACTCCAACCTCTCCTATAGATAGATAGTGTGCTATAACAACATACCACTAGGATGGAATGGAGACTGTATCAATTTTGAATAAACCCTTAAGGTCACTACCTTCAACTTAGGTAAGTTACTCACGAATGTATGTGTGCATCATGTGGGTTAAAATAATATATTTTTAGAATACAATTTTTATACATTTTTTACATATAAAAGGGTATAATATAAAGGGATCATTTACAGATTTAATAGAAAAAGATTATGTTTTATTTAGGAAAAATTCTCAGATAAGAATATTTATAAATAGGCACGCATGTGATGTAGAGGATATACATATAGTAACTTCCTTGAGACCTTCAGCCCCAAGACTTTGTTTGGCTCCGTGAAATCCACAAGACATTTAACACTGCCCTATAACTTTGGTGTCTTACTCTTAATTTCATGGTCAAGCTCCTGCAAAGTGATAAGCCACTTCACTAGGCAGTCAGGTAGATGCAACTTATTCAACAATAGCCTCAGTTCCTCAGCCTTTGTATAAAATACTACCTTTTCATACATGATGTAGTGTTTGCATTTCTTCATTGCAGAGACTATCCTAAGGCACATTTTCTCCATGTAACTGTAACTAATTTTGGATACCTCCAATTTGGATGACTGGAAAATGCAATCGGGTAGTAGTACCACTTCTACTCCTAAATCTAGGCTAAACCGAGCTGATACTATACATCCTAGCTATTGAAAATATGTAAAATATCTCACCCCTTTTAGGTGCTTTTAGGACTAGTGCTTATGCAAATTCCTACTTTACATCCTGGAAGGATACTTGATATGGATCACTCCAAAAAATCATATAGTTAAAGGACATTAGATTCGTCGATGGCAGTGTCCTCTTAGCAAGTGCATTAATAAATTGTCGATAATATATGACTAGTGAGATAGAAAGCTATGGAGTTCTTTAGGAGTTCATACTAGCTAAGCTAACCACATGGTCCAACATCAATCCATAGGGCACTCCAAATACACATTTCCTTGGGTTAAGAGCAATGCAAAGCTGCCTACATCGCTAATTTTTTTTCTTAAAATAATCAATTATCTCTCCCTTGTGGCGGTGGCTACCCCTAGGTCATCAATAAAGACTTTCAGCTCCTCTAAGGAAAATACTACCAAAATTTTTATTAGCCATATGTTGCCAAGACCCTTGTGCATTGCATAGGCCAAAAGCCATCATAAGATATGCAAAGGTACCAAATATAGTAATAAATGTCATTTTTGACTCATCTTCTTTTGCATTAGCTATTTGCTTATAACCAGTAAAGTAGTCTATAAATGAGTAGATATCCCTACTCGTTAATTGATCTAGAATTGATCAATAAATAGTAGAGGATAGTAATAATTAACTATTTGTTTATTGAGCTCCCTAAAATCTATGCAAAGTTGAATTTGATTATTTTTTATAACTACCAGTGAACATCACTCCATGTATTGTACAGAAAATATCAGGCTAGTCTTATGTAATTTTTGTAGCTCCTCAAATAGCCAGTCCCTTAGCTCAAAAGACATATGCCTCACTTTTTCTCAAATAGGATGGCTATTTTCCTAAGGAAATAGTTTGCATAGCTAGACTAGGAGGAATACCCCTCAGCTTATCATAGCTCTAAGAAAAAATATCATGAAACTCTTGGATCAAGGACACATAGCCCTTCCTCTCTTCTAGACTAAGCATAGATCCTAATTTAATTGACTGCGGCTCATCCAATGTACTGAGATCTAGTTCAATGACATCTGCATCTCTAATTCTATATTCAGCTTCTATTGGCGCATTTAGCGTCACCTCGTAGAAATCTTCTATAGTACATCCCTCTCTAGATTTATCACTTGATGAAGTATCACTACCAAAAGGATCCTCTAATGCATCTAATTTTGTTAAAATATAAAGGTACTATCTCGTTTTGAGAAGATTCAAGATATACATCCACTATTACGTGTCTGGCACCTCTATCAAAAATCAAACGACTAGTAGGTATATCAACTTAAAAGTCGAATTGCAAGATCCATGGCCTTCTTAATAATACTTGATAGCTTGTTTGCCCTGCAAACCTAATAATCCTAAAGTCCAAAATGCATTCCACATTAGCAACAATCATGTAGACTTTGGTAATGCAACCTTCTGGTTACCTTAAATTGTCATTAGTCCCATTGTGAGAACTATGAAGGCATCCTTTTGGATTTCTATTCCTAGCCTTTCCATCAATTCTGAACTCATAACGTTGACGTAGGATCTCATATCCATAATGGAATGATACACTAATAGGCCATCAACATATGCTGCCACCCTTGGGCAATGCTTTCCCAGCATGTTCAAACCAATCATCCCCCACCCGGGCTATTCCCAAGGGTTCAACAATATACCTAGTGTAAAGAATCTTCTTAAACTCTTTATGCACTCTTGGAGATAACTTGATCAGTTGCAAGAGATTCACATTAAGCTTTACCTTGCAAAGATAATTGGTTAAATCAAATTCATAATACTTAGCAATAGTTCTCTTCTCTTGCCAGACCATTCTTTCTCTTGATTGTAAAATAGGCTTAGGTGCCTCGTTCTTGGATTTTAGCTTTCTCTTCGGCTTATTGGAGTCATCTTTGCTACCATCAGCTTTTTAAAGGGTTGGCTTCCACATCAGGATTAGGGACTTGCATCTCCTTATCATCACGTTTAGGGTTTACTTCAATAGGTTTCACATTATCATACTAACACCTTCTTTAACCTTCTATCCTCTTGTAATGGCTTGCAAATTGGAAGTATTAGTGGTACTGACACTCAGAGCTTTGATAAGGCAGACACCACTACCATTGGACAACTCTTCTATGATAGCTTTTCCTCTCTATAATATTTCCTTCGGTGCCTCATTCTACTGAAGGGTATTTTGTTATGCTTGATGATTAATCGAACTTTTGGCAGCTTACTCCCTTGCTGAAGAGAACTAATCTTACTCCAGGAGGTACTAGCTAGATGGCTGGATTTTCCATATATGTCGCATTTGACACTAGGGAAATTTCTCAAAAAGTGTTGACCACCACACCACTTGTAGCTAAATCTTGATGGATCACCCTCTTTAGGATGTCGACTTCCTATCAAGTTTTACTACTTCTTTAAGAAATTAACATCTATGACTATTCGTCTATATTATTCTATTATCATGTTGGGAGCATGTTGGTATAATGATTCTTTAGGATGTCGACTTCCTATCAAGTTTTACTACTTCTTTAAGAAATTAACATCTATGACTATTCGTCTATATTATTCTATTATCATGTTGGGAGCATGTTGGTATAATGATTCATCATGTTCTTGACTTTGCCATGAACATTTGCAACACTAGACTGGTAAGCATGATCATCCGCTTGTTGCCCAATTGGCAATCCACCTGATCAGGGATCATCGACCATTAACTAATTGGCATAACAATAGGGTTTGTCATTTGGCTTCTATTATTCAGTGGAACCATTTGGCTAGCCACTAGCATAGCAATATTAAGAGGAGCTGGCAACATGGGCACATTCTGCATTATGCTTCATCTTCCATTCGAATTGGTTATAGATATACGAGTCCCACCTTTACTTCCATTGATCAATGCCAAATTATTTTAAGGACCTAGACTCAAGTTCAAGTTTATCTTAGATGTGTAGGCCGCTTATAAGCAAAACTCTACCTCCTTTGCTCGTGAAACAACAGTGTCTATATAAGCAAGAGCAACACTAGTCAACTACACTTGAATATTGAAGTCTAATCTATTAAAAAGTATTGCAATCGAATAGTAGGTAGAATAGGAATAGAGATTTACAATTTGTGAAACATCTCTTTCACTTTCTTGGCATATGCTTGAGCATTCTCATGGGGCTCTTGACATGTCACATTCAAAACACGTAGCCAATATTGATATCCTCTCTTGGGGGCAAACTCTCTTTGGAAGGTTGTAAAGAATAAGTTGATCGTGGTTATGATACCGGCTTCCAAGTCATGATACCACATTGCAGTTCTTTCTTTTAGAGTCATATTGCAAAACATCATGAGATGTCCTTCGTCTTGAATTCGATAGTTGAACATTAATTTTCAGAGTCACTAATGTGAAGTTTCACATCTTCCTCTGCTAACCCATTAAAAATGGGTAGAGGAAAACTAAGGCTAGCAAATCTAGCATTCCTATAGGTATTGCAATGGGTTGCACCATTATGATGATTAGGTTTGATCTAGGGGTTTGTATTAGTGGGATTATACTCCCACTCAAAGTAGATTGACTTTTCAAGTTGTGAGTTTTGTCAAAGGATATTGGAGACATTGGAGCTCTAACATTTAGATTAATGTATAGAAATATTTACATAAAATCTTCAAGCTAGCCATGTTGGGTTTTACTCATGCCTATGCTCACACAAGAGTGTCAATGATATGCAAAAGTAGGACACTAGGGCACATATTAATCTCCATCGTAAGAGAGGTGCTTTTCCCCAATCACATTATTTTTCATCTATGTATTTATGTTAGACATTTTGGTCACTTATAACACATTACACACATCTATGTGTGAACACACTTTAAATCACTTACACAACCATTTCCTTAGCAACCTTTCTTTTCAAATGAAGGGAAATTCCCATTTTCAAATAAGGGCTCTCTTTCTCAGATTGAGTCTTTTATGCCAAACATTTTCCCCTATTTAACGACAGACTAAAAGATGGATTGAACCGAACTTTAAGGGCTTAGATAATAGATAATCCTCATTGCATAGTCCCCAAGGAAACGAATATCTAGCCCTATAGCTTAGGGTACCTCACACTCTAATATCTCTGAATAATCTCAGCTCGCCGTCTAGCTCTTTTTTTAGCTCTTTCTTATCATTGAATCTCGAGTTGATGGTGTCTATAAAAAAATAACATATCTATTTCAATGCTCTTTGGCATGGAATGACTGACTAGTCCCTATTAACCAAGATTTAGAAACCGCCACTTATTAGTGGCTCCTGAAAAATGCACCACTTTTTGGGATGTAAAACAGACCCGACACTAGCTCTAGGGCAGGACTCCTATACTCACCAAACCACCCTCACGACTTTGTAGCCAAGAGCATCATATAACTATATACTACTCTCAATAAATAACATGTTTTTATCAAGTATACTTCAAATGGTCCTTTTTCAACTCCAATAGAGGGAGTATCCAAACACAGAGATGATTAACACCTCAATTCACATATGTAAAGAGCTCCCCCCAGTAGTAGAATGCTATGGCTCCTATGGCTCTCTTGGACCCCATGGATTGGGCCCAAGATGCACCCTCTTATGCATAGAACACAAACATAATAGAGTCCTCTCATAATATACGTAACAATCCAAGAGATTATATATATTCCTCACTCAATCGATTTTCCTAATATATCAAACTACCCTATAGCAAAGGGGAATCTTACACTCTCAATGTTGGTCGTCACCTAGACAAATAATTGCAATGCATCTAGGAATTTATCTTCTGATACCATATTTAAATTACACATGCAGAGTGTATGGCACTCCATGCTCAAACAACTTTACTAAAAACTAGCCAACATGAAGTGCACAAACAATCTTTTTCTAATTCTTTTCTATTAAAGTTGTGCGGCCTTGCTAAGGAATAGCACTGAGCTAACCTGTGCTACTGAACCCCTTAAAACTTATACAGACCACAGCCTATATGCTAAGATATGCAAAGAAATTAGCAACTTACTCAAATATCTTTCCATTCTAGCCCCACTCCCCCTACCATTTATATTTGGATTACTTAATGTAAGGAGATTTTGTGCAAATTTTCATAGAAATAAGCTTTAAAATATGTACTTTAACATATAAATAAAGGCAAACTAAGGCAAACCCTCATGCTTTACCTTCATTACACATTCATAAATATTCTCCTAGTTTTCTATACGTTTTATATATAAAGACTATTTTTTTGAATTTTCCTTTATTTGTTTATTTTTTCATTTATTTCAATATAAAATATTGAATTTTCTAAATTTTCTAGTTTATATGACTTACGTGAAGCATGCTCCATTAGCATACTCATTTTCATGCATATGAACATCATTTGATTCCCAAAACCCAAGAACAGTCCCATTTTCCATTAAATCTCGTGTTTTGGATTTTGCGGTTTTATTATTTTTAATATATGTGAAGGAAAATTAATGAATTTCTGAAATTGTAGACATCAACAAACACGTTTCAATCATTTGCAATCATCTTTCCATCATATGCATCAATGATTCATAAAAAAATTAAATTAAAGATCACTTACTCAGAAATTCATATGTGTACATATCGTATTTTGAGAAAATGGAGCCGCCGCACCGCTGATGGTAGTTTCTAGCCGACCACTAATGCATCCAAATCACTTGACCTAGTTGCTATTACGCTTCCGAATCATCGTCCATCAACGATGCATCGAATTAGCCATGCCTTTCTCTCTCATAAACAATAATATGAATAAGGGACAAAGAGGAGAGAGAAATATGAGAGAGAAAGATTGAATTTTTATCTCTTCATTTACTGCATCATTTCATGATAGCACCAGAGCAATAGAGGGCAAAAAGTGATGGATCTCAGGTCCAAGAGTAGGAGGGAGGTTATTGGAGTCACAAAAAATCAAAATTTTATGGGGAGAAAGGGGCACTGAAAAAATTACACCTCCCCATCTTGTGAGCATTTTCATTAGTTTTGGCCTTAAGCATGATTATTTTTAACCTCTCACTTATCTAATTCCATTTTTGGCTTTTCACACTTCCTCACAAGTGGTTTTGGCCTAGTTGGAGGGACAGATAGTCTCAAAATTGTGATCCGATTGGACAGGCAGCTTTTGGCATCAAAATCTATCACCTTGACCTTCATCACATGATTTCTGGCTTCTAGATCCAGAAGTTGCTTCACAATGCTGAACCTTGCGGCCATTAAAAGGGGGGTCAGACAGACTCCGATTGATGAATGAAAACTTGTGTTGGATTTCTAGCATCAAAATGCATCTAGGAAAACTCCAACTTCTTGATCCATAGCAGTTTCATTTTACACCAAAAATGCAATGAGTTCCTATTTTACAGTTCTTAGACTTCTTTTGCACTTGAAGTTTGGCTTTAAAATCCACTCTCAGAGGCATCAAGAGCACTATTTGAGTTGAGGGACTTTGAACACACTTGCAATACTTAGTCAAGTCCTTTGAGTCTAAACGACCACTCGAGTGTGAGAGCAGCCATGTGGATCAAATGGATAGAGAATTGATGTAGAGAAAAGTTTGATTTGTTGTTCAAGTGGGAGAAGGACTCAAATAATTCAAGTGTGGAGGCAAGTGGATAAGCAAACGGGTAGTTTGAGTGAGAGCACAAATTCAATAGAGGTTGAGCAATTCAAGCAATTAAAAAAATTCCATTTGAGTGAATCGAGTGTGAGTGAGAAATCCAAGTGAGAAAGAAAAGTCCACTTGAGTGATCCAAGTGTGAGTGAGCAATATGAGTGAGAATAAAAGGGTATCCAAGTCATCAAACTATGGGAGAAAGCAAAGGGAAAGTAAGTAGTATTTGAGTGATGGTCCATGAATTTGAGAGCAAAGGTAAGGGGAAAAGCACATAAGCTTAGAATTAAGGGGAAAAACACATAAGCTTGGCATGAAGACAAGGAATCATAGTGCAAAGATAAGGCATCCAAGAACGTTGACTAGCTGGCCTTGCATGCCACATCAACTCTTCTAGTTGATGCCATTAACTAATTGGAAAGCCAAAATCATGGAGAATATGGTCAGTTTCCTCTTCGGTGGTCTCAAATAGCCCTTCACTACTAGGCCTTGACTAGTTTGTTTTTATGATTGAGATTCCTCCGAGTTAGTACTTTAACCTAGCACTCCATGTATATACATGAAGAAGCCACTCTCAATAAGAACTATCTTATAAAAAAGCAACTAGATTTTAGAAGTGGTGGTGGTTTCTCATGGAAGCAAGCTCATCCTCTCTCTTTTTCCACCTTACCTACATGAAGACAAGGAAGGAAAATGTGCCATCCAAGCAAGGTGCTAAGCATAAGATAAGAAGGCAAATGTGCCATTTGAGCAAGGGTGCTAGGCATAAGTTGAGTCAAAAAAGTGACATATTGAACTATCACTACAACATCACTACATCAAGCAATATGATCAAACAATAGAACTCCAAGCACAAAGGGGAAAGAGCACTCGAGTGCAAGACATATGTCTCGAATAGGATTGATCCACTCAAGCCCCTAAGAAGTAGATCACCCATTGCACTCGATTCGATTAGAGGCATAAGAGATGGTGAGAAAATAACAACCAAGTCATACACATCCTAATTCAAGTGGAAGTATTGTTGCCATTTGAGTGTTTGAAGCACCATTTATTTTTTGAGGAATTCCACCCATCAACCAAAGCACCATCAACTAACCCTAGTGCACCCCATTGAGAGTGAGAAGGAGCCAAACACAAGAGGCAAGCTAGCACCACCATGCCATATACTACTCCTAGAGGTAAGTGGGCTCATCTTGTCATATTTGAGTAGAGGTGAGAGAAGTAGAATAGGAGGCCATTTGATTGACATTGACAAGGAGATTGTTTGATTTCTTACCTTGTGTCTAATTTCTTGTAGTGCTATGAAGCCCACATCAATCCAGCAAAGAGGATCCATAGTATGGATTCACCATAAGGCCACTACACCTGAAGGAGATAGTTGAGCCACAAGATCGCACACAAAGCAGGCTAGAGCTTTAAACAAGGTAGGAGTTGGACATCTTAGTTGAGTGGTATTGTTTTATGATTCCATCACGTTTTCAATTCTAGGCTTTTCATCCAATCCCATATATGTTTTGATTTCCCAACACATTTTAACTACCTGACCCTTGATCCAGGTCTACACAATTCCACCCAATTTCTCAACCCAATCAAATCTACCTTCTTGCCTAATTGCATGAGTTGACCACCCTTCTATCCTCTATGATACTTGATTAGTTGATTTGGATTTCTACTATGAATCAAGACATTGTATGTGAACTGTAGGCTTTAGCCAAAACCCCCATTACTCATAAATACACTACCAAGGGTAAGGCACTTGTGCCATGAGTTGTCTTAGTAGAGCCTACACCTTCTCCTCACAAATACCTTTTCAAGTTTGTGACATGTTCTACAAGACAACCATGTAATCCAAGTGATGTTACCATTGAAATCAAAGTCAACCCACCTTAGACTAGCTGCCAAACCTTGGACTTAAGGCAAGTAGAAGATGAGGCAAGAGAATTGAGAGTAAGCAAGCAGGGAACCAAGAGACCTAAACTATTGAAAAGAAATCCCTTGTGTATGATTGTTATGATATAACCTACTATTGATTGAATTGAAAGTAGGATTGCCTATGCACCAAGAAATCGCATGACATCACACTCACTGAGAAAAGCTGGAAACCTAATTGCATATTAGGAAGTGGTAGTTGCACTAGTAATAAAGGTTGTTTAACCATAAAACAAACAAGAGGAAAGAGAGATCAAGCACACCAAAAATAGACCAAATAGGAAGCAAACTTTTAGCCACAACCTATATCATAAGGAAGATAAATTGTTAAAAGCTAAGAAACATCAAGAAGACTAAAGAGTAGCTTGGATGCAGCATTCTAGCCACACCACTAGACATGCAATGTGTTTTTGTAAGGATTAGCCATCCCCTTACCTAACCTAATTTTCCTTGTCCAATCCCTTCAATTACATAAGAAGAAACCATAAACATGTCCAAACATAGATGTAGAGAACCTAGCTACCTTCCCAACTAATATTTAATCATTGCTCACACAATATGACTAATAGACTAGGATATTGCACCATGGAAGAATAGCACAGGAGATGCTCACAAACCTAGAGAAATAAAGATGCATAGGGAAGGAATTTCTCTAGTAAATTTCTTGATACACTAGAGAGAAATAGGCGATTAGGGGGGAGAGAGAGAGAGAGAGAGAGAGAGAGAGAGAGAGAGAGAGAGAGAGAGAGAGAGAGAGAGAGAGAGAGAGAGAGAGAGAGAGAGAGAGAGAGAGAGAGAGAGAGAGAGAGATGAGATGAGATCCAAAGAAAATTGGACTTATTAGGGAGTGCTAGGATAGGTGAGAACTTGTACTGAGAGGGCCTTAGAGGCTAACTTGATCATTAGCAAACTCTTGACCAAGTGCCTACTAGACAATACCATTGTGGAGTAGAACGGTGTTGCATTGGTGGCAACCTCACTCCTAGCTAGCCTAAGCATGACTTTGAATACATGAGACCAAATAAAAATACCAATCGTAATCAAGAAGATTCAACAAATACCAGGTTGGGGATGACCCATATATCTTTATGGAATAGTTTAAGCAAGTTGGCAAGGCTTAAAACCTCCAAGATCCTAATCAATAAGTGTAGGCATTACAAAGAAACCTAGTTAACTAGCCTAGATAATGTTGAGCATAATGAATTTGACATCTAAAGGATCTCATCATTAAGAAATTCTTAGAAGTAGAGTATAATGATAACTTGATTGTCAAGATGATGAATGTTAGTCAGAAGGATATGAGGGAATACATGACTATATCACCCATGTTTGTAATCTCTTTAAAAATATCCTAGCCAATGAGTGGCTAATCAAAGATCTGTCTCCACTATGTTTATAAATGGAATCTGATCTCTATCTTTAACAATTGCCCCATCATGAGAAAACATTGCAGCTTTCAATTCAAGATTATTTACATCCAATGTAAACATTATGCCATGTCTTTTACCCTTTGTTGTCAGCTTGTTACGTGTTCCATATTTCTCAATAAAACAACCATCTTTGTTAAATCATACATGTAGGTTTTCTTCATCCATTTGGCTAATTGATAATAGATTCTTCATGATGGATGGAATATGCAAAACATCAAACAATTTCTTCTTCCTGCCATTAGGCATAACCAACGGAACAACTCTTGTATGAGTTATGCCATGATGGGTGTCATATCTAGTGCATACATAACCATCTGTACCTACTTTCATTTCTTCAAACCACTCACCATTTGGTGTCATATGTTTTGATGCCCTTGAATCAATAAACCATATGTCATTTGATTTTTCTTGCTTAGTAGCTGCATTTTGTACATGTTTCATAGCAAATGACTTGTCACTACTCTCATGCCATGCATGATTTGACAAAGTATAATGTCCTTGCTGCATGCCTCTTTGATTTGCTTACTTCTTTTATAAAACTTTAGCAATGTGTCCATGTTTCTCATAGTAGTGAACAATCATTTTCCTTATAGGTATTGTCATGCATAGTTTGTGACTGCTAAGATTCTCTACCTCTGGAAGTAGATCTCCCCCTCCCTTGGGAGTATACACCACCTCTAGCATGATGTATTTGCTGATTTTTCATATTATGAGAAGCATCTTGTTGAGTCCCTCTACCATGGAAGGACCCCCTACCACGGCTGCTACCATGGCCTCTCTAATTTGAGTAAAACACTGCATCTCTACCATTTGGGCTATTGGAGATAGTAGCTAAACCTAGTTTCACCTCTTCATGAATAACCAATGCAACTAACTAATTAAAGTCAGGCATTTCAGATCTCATCAATGTAGACGTGTCAAATGACTTGTATTTAGGTCCAAGACCATTCAAGGTCACTACAAACAAATCCTCATCCTCAACTTCAGTTCCAATAGTTGCCAATTGATTTGCAAGAGTCTTTATCTCTATTACACAATCTTGTATGGAATGTCATTTCCTCTCCATGGTGTTGAACTTCTACTTTATTTGAATTTTACATGCACTAGTGGTAGTGCCATAGTACTTCATCAAGATTTACCAAGAATCTTTAGGAGATTTTCAATTCATTATATGCATGACCATTGCATTTGTAATGCATAATGAGAGCCAGTGTAAGACTCTACGAGCACGTTTGAGCCAAGCACGATGTGCCTTCAGCTATTTAGGAGTTGGATGTCTACCTAGAAGCTTAGGTTTAGCTTCATCTCCTATCACAAGATCCCAATAACCTTTGTGGATGAGAAAGTTATCCATATGGAATTTCTAGATAGCATAATTATTGTTGTTTAATTTTTCACCCACTATCTGAGTGATATTGTCAGTATTATTAGCACTTTCCTTTGATTATAGCTCTATGTATTACTATAGTCCTCAACTATTAGTGCCTGACTCCCTTGCAATCCAAGAGCAATGTTTTCCACTAACCAACTATTTGCTATAAACTGTATTGTAGTAGTGAAGAACCATAGTTAAATTGAGCATAAACCAACCTCAAATCAACTCAAACATGTTCTAGGGCAATGGCAAAACATCCCAACATCAAACTATGTTCATATAGGCATCAATGAATGTAAGAAACTAATGTTGACATACATGAACTTTCCCACAAATTATGATAGGTAGGTAGCTATTATGACCAACAATGAAACACTCTATAGTAGGTGGAGTATTCTCAATCCAACAACATCTTAATATATCTTAGATAGTTGCCACATCATATGGGAGTTGATACATTTTGCTAAAAACACCATATATTGCATACATATCCATACATATCCAACAAGCATAAATAGAAATCTCTACCTAAATAATAACCAGCCAATGCCTTACTCCAACCACCAATAATTCCACTTTAACTTGAGCAACAAATAATTGAAAATTTTCATAAGGATTTTCACAATTCCTAATCACCATGGTGACCTCACTAGATGTTTGTATAAACTCCAATGAGTGCTATGCAATGTAATACATGCTGTCCATATTTCCTTACATCACTATGTATATTGTGTTTTGCATATAATTGAAGCAAGGACGCTTCTCAAGATGCCCAACCAATCAAGGATGATACCCAAATCACTACTTTCTCAATATTTAGTGTTTAAACCATCCATTGATCAAGTAGAAACCTGCCCAGTATGTCAAGGCATTATGTGCAACAATATACTAGCATAATCATGTGTCTATCATCATGTTGTCTTGGAATAGATGGAATGCTAGTTCCTTTGGTTGATAGCATTGAGCCTTCACTAGTGCTAGATAAGCACCATTAAATGGGCATGATAATCATTGTTTGTTCAAGACAAAGCATAGCTATTTTGGTGGATTATGATGCTCTCAATCATGCAATGAATGTAGGCACAATTTTGGGAAAATCACGTTGACTCTTGTTGCTATCCAAGAGCTTCCACAATGCAAGCATCACTCCAAATAGAATATTCATAGTTCAAGCTTCATCAACATGACAACACTTGTGTTGTCCATGCAGTTAATCAACAAGCGTAGTTTTGTAGCACTCATGCTAAATGCATGCTCATCATGCTAGCCACTAAAGCATACTCCCAAGGCTTCAATCCATGTCATTAATCCTTCCTATCAAGCCTCAATAGGGTAAAGAAAATATGGACTTCACAAAGATGGATACATATCCTTCAGATATCAGTTATGGTTGCCAATGTCTTCTCGTAGAGATTCACACTCCAACTCCCGTAATCCAAGCTCACAGGCTCTGAGGGTTTCATGGCTCTGATACCATGTTCAATATTCAAAAAAATGAAAGAGAGATAGATAGACATATGAGTAGCACAAAGAGCATAGTATTCTATTTAGTCTTCTTCATTTTCATTATTCATCTTCCTACTAACTTACACACCCAATATCAAATAAGACCTAAATCTACATAACAATGTGTAAAGGGACTTAGTCACTGATTGACTAGTATAATCAGTTCTGACTAACATTATTACAACACACCTGTTATAGCTGGAGAGAGTTGGTACATCCACCACAGAGCAAGTTTCATGTGAAAAAGTTCTTAAGATCTGTCTTGTCACCTCCTTCTAGGTAGCCATGTAGCAACCACTATTTACAACCTTGTGCACTTGGATCAACTAAGTGTAGCCCAATCTAGATTTCTATAGAAATGGTTCACATTGCATGTGTAGTGGGAACACACTACTAGGTGCCCAATCATGACCAATTTTAAGAAACATCATGCAATCAATACATCCGAATATGATCCAACTTACATTGCCCCTATCTCATTTTGTTTCCTTGCAATGACCTGCAATAACCAACTTCGTGAGGAGAACATCTTGCTCCACCCATACCCTGATAGAATTCTCAATGAGGAGGAGCTTTACATCAAGTCTAGTAGGATGGACTTGACAAATTACTTAATAGATGTCATGACCTAGATAATGCATGTTGGCATATGCCCACATGACATGGATCATTACAAACATTTGAATATAACCCTCAGTTCTATCGTTGGCTCCTCTAAACCTCGTAGCATAACATCCACCTTGTACATAGCTACCATGAGCACATATATGCCATTCATTGTCTTTATTCTTCTTCAAAAACCCACAAAAGACACACCTTGAATCGTCCCACCTCGGACCTTCATGATCATATGAAGTATTGCACCTAATAAACCGGGGGGGGGAGCGAGGCGATGCATGGGAGACAAAAGACACAAAAACACCAAAAGTGAACACTTGAATATTGAGATAAAAATGTCAAAATTGACTAAGGCTAAAGTGCTAGTGGCAATAATATTTTTTCATGCCTCTAAAATTGAGTGTTAATCATTATCTTCTATTGTCAATTTGAGTAGACAAGACCTTACATGGATGTTCCTTTGTGTATGTGGCTACTAAGATGCCCCAATGAGTAGAAGTCATAAAAAAAAAACAAAGTACAATGAAAAGAAAAGTGTATTCACCCTTAAACAGCAATTAAAGCTCAATTTCTGCTCCCAATAGTACAAGGTTGGTGAGTTGAAGTTTCACCTCTTAGAAAACCTAGATAAGATAATTGACACTAGTACCCTAAATAAGAAGCTCATATTGTATTGTAAGTTGGCCACTATGTTAAGAAAATGTGTTGAGGCCACATAAATATTAAGAGGGTGAAAAATATGCAGCAAAAGTATATTGTTTTAGGGTTTCCAAAGTTTAAATATGCTAATTTGGGACACATATGTGCAGCTTGTCAATTTGGCAAACAATCTTGCTTTCTGTTTTTCAAACATACACGGAACAGTAGTAGACCCTTACAGTTTATTCATTTAGATGTATGGGAACCTACATATAATAATACCATATTGAAGAATTTGGGAATCACCCAAGTCCTACTTTCAAATAAGGGGTAAATATTTGACCATGTGGCTAAATCTTAACGTGCGCTTCAAAGTGGGACTTGGAAAGTAAATATAGTAATTAGGCTAGACTCCACTTTCAAGTAAGGGGACAAGATTTGATCATGTGGCCAAATATTAACTATATTGGGGATTCCCAACCTATATGAGATTTTTCAAATTCCCTATTATAGTGTTTAATGTATTCCTTGGAGGATCTAGGTATTATGAGACTTTTATGGATGATTTCAACATCTATACTTGGCTATACATTCTGAAACATAAAGATGAGGTTCTCAACAACATTATGGATTTGAAATCTCATGCAGAGAAAGAGTTCAACTATTATGTCTCATGTCTATAGTCTAATGATGGTGGTAAATATGTATCAAAGGAGTTTAACAGGTACGTGACTACGCATGGGAGCAGGAGAGACAATTGACATGCGGTTATACTCCACAGCAAAATGAAGTGGCTGAATGGAAGAAAAAGGTGATTATGGAAGTAGCCAAGGCAATGTTGAATGAGAAATATATGCCTCTTTCTTATTGGGCTAAAGAAGTTCTAAGTGCTATTCATGTCATGAATTGGACACGTATAGCTGGTATACATGAGAAGAATCCATATGAGTAGCTTTATGGATATAATCATGACATATTAGGCACTTGAAAGTATTTTGTAGCATTGCATATGTCCATGTGCATTATGAGAAATGAAAGAATCTTGATTCAAAAGTAGTGAAGGCTATCTTTATTGGTTACTCATAGGAACAAAAGGCTTATAAGTGCTATGTTTTGTCTACTCATGAGACATTGATCAGTCGTGATCTAGTATTTGATGAGCTAGCATCATGGTATGGTGCTAAGTAGGTATCAATTCATATGCTGAAAATGGAGTGTAGGACACTACTATTGCTAGTGGATTTGTGCATGATGTATCTGCTAGTGTGAGTCCTTGGACATGTAGATTGCACAGTCATGGATCATACTCCACTGACATGGATATGTTAATGAGGGGAAGATTGGACATGGATAAAGGAAAAGGGAAGGCACTTGATAATGTAATAGGTCCGTTGACATTATGGTATGATTCCACAAATAGTCTAGATAGTGAGTTTGGAATACCTATAGTTGTTACACCTGATGTTAAGCAGAGGTATGTACTACCTCACGAGAGAGAAAAATCACATAGCACCTTAACTATGAAGATCGCAAAGAGAATGAAAAATTGTTGACAAATTTCCTTATAGTGGATACTTAGCTAGACACTATGCATACATGACAAAAGTGATGAAGTACAAAGAACCCATGTCATTTGCAGAAGCATTTAAGGATGAGAATTGGTGTAAAGCAATGGATGAAGAGTATGATGCTTTGCTGAAAAATGAAACTTGAGATTTAGTTAAGATGCTTGAAGGCAAGATGTCTATTAGATGCAAGTCGATTTGCAAAGTCAAATGTAAATTGGATAGCTCACTTGAGAGGGACAAAGCCAAGTCAGTTGTGAAGGATTATGCTCAACCGTATGGGCTGGACTATGAAGAGACTTTTAGTCATGTTGCAAAGATGGAAACTAACGGACTATTATTGCATTAGCTCCATCTAAAGATTGGAATCCATATTAGATGGATGTAAAGAATTCTTTTCTAAATGGTGACTTAATGGAAGAAGTCTATATGGATCAGCCAAAAGGATATGTACATTGTGAATATCCATCTTATGTGTGGAGATTGAAGAAAGCATTGTATGGACTTAAACATGCACCACGAGCATGGAATGCAAAGCTCATCTCATTTATATGGTATCTTGGATTTTAGATGGGTAAAACTAATCATAGATTGTTTACTAGGAAGACAAATAATGGCTATGTGATTCTGGTGGTTTATGTAGATGACTTGGTCATTACAGGTGATGGCACAAGGGCATTGATGAGATCAAATCTATGCTACATCAAGAGTTTCAAATAAAAGATTTGGGAGAGCTAAAATTTTTCCTTGGTATTGAGGTCATATGGATACCTCAAGGAATAATCTGGATGTTGCAAACCACTATGCATATAATATGTTGGAAAAAGAATATGGCTATGTATAGATGGTTGGAAGCTTGATTTATCTTACCATCACTAGACTGGATCTCAATTATTCAATTGGGTTGATCAATCAATTTATGCAACAGCCAAGGAAACCTCATTTAGATGCAATGAGAAGGATTATGAGGTATGTGAAGGCTACATTACACTATGGACTATGCTATGAGTATGGTAAGACTCTTGAACTGATAGGTTATAATAATGTGAATTGAGCTAGATGTGCCTATGTATAGAAGATCAACAAGCGGCTATGCATTTGGTCTTAGTAGCAACATGCTTAGTTGGAGTAGTAAAAAGCAACCCACTCTAGCTCTCTTGAGTGCTGAAGCAGAATATAGAGGTGCAACCTTAATTGCATTTGAAGCTATATGATTGGTTAAGATGTTGGATGACTTGGGCATATGTGTGGATAAACCAATCAAGCTATACTATGATAATATGAGTAGTGTGCTTCTTCCTAGTAAGCAAGATCAAAGCACATAGAAGTGCCTTACCATTTCATCGGGGAAATAGTCCTTGGAGGTAGGATAGATCTTATCCATGTGAAGACACAAGACTAGGTAGTAGACATCTTTACCAAATCACTTGGTAAGGATAAGTCTACTCACTTCAGATTGCTACTTGGGATACATATTGTGACTTGAGCTTGAGGGGAAGTGAAGAATCAAGCTCTATGGATGTACAGACTCTCTCTAGCTAAATGTTAGTTGGATGACAAGTGTGTCGTAATAATGCCACTCAAAACTAGTCATACTAGTCAGTTAGTGACTAAGTCCCTTTGCACACTATTATGTAGACTTAGGTCTTACTTGATATTGGGTGTGTAAGTTAGTAGGAAGATGAATATTGAAAATGAATAAGACTGAAGAGAGTATTATGCTATCTATGCTCCTCATATGTCTATCTATCTCTCTTCCTTTTTTCTAAATATTGAATAAAATTTGCATGGTGATTAGTTCATCAACAATCATAATGCCCTTTATGAAAATAAATTTGAATTCTTCCTAGAGGAGGGTAGGGAAGCAATAGCTTGAGAGTTGTAGTCTCATCTAAGAGGCCTGCTATTGTAGCTATAGGAAAGCATGGTGAAGGTGTCATCCAAGTTCCAAATGCAGGAGATTATGTCTTCACATGAGTTAGAAGCCAAGCTAGGAGTAAGGGCTAGGATGGATGGTAGCTTATAGGAAGGTTTTAACTCTAGTGGAGGAGATGGCTTCATTTGGATATGCTCATTGATGTGACTAGTTGTGGTAGGCTAGTTAATTGGTTGAGCAACAACGGTGGTATCATTAGAGATTGTTTGGATGATCTAGGGTT
Source organism: Lygodium microphyllum (assembly GCF_053477565.2). Classification (NCBI taxonomy): domain Eukaryota; kingdom Viridiplantae; phylum Streptophyta; class Polypodiopsida; order Schizaeales; family Lygodiaceae; genus Lygodium; species Lygodium microphyllum. The sequence continues at coordinate 65,198,368 of NC_141143.1, read as the reverse complement.
CTTAGTTGGCTAGTGTCAAGGAAATGGCATCATTCATAGTAGTTGCGCCATCCTTGTTGGCCTTTTATGAGGTAGTGAGCCATGTGGATCTTTTAGTGGCATGGAAAGGTCTCTTCCACAATTTGTCTAGCTAGTGTGAGTAGAAGAGGACTTAGAATGTGGGTCTTCTATTACGCTCTACTAATTCTATGGCCTAGACTAGTCATTGGGTTGAGAGGGTAAGGGAAACCTTTTATGCTTGTAGATTATTAGCCTTGAGCAGCCTATGATGTTTAGTCATTTTGCATGAGCGATGTAGTAGAGATGGAGGTGGAGCAGGTTGGATGTAGGATATATCAACATGCAAGGGTTTGGGCAACCAAATCCAAGAGTTGGTTTCATAATAGCCTTATGCCTTGCAACAAGCATTTGGGGACCCATCTAGTTTGGTCACACTTGTAATATGGATGTATATTGCATGCAGGGTTTCTCCTTGGCATTCACAGTTGCTATATATGAGGTTGGTTTGCACCTTTTTGGTTTGGTTTTGGGATCCATATTTGTGGTTGAATTTTTGGTTGAGGAAGCTTGCTCACTAGTTGGAATTGCTCTTTGTGCATCTAAAGTGATTGCTTGAGTAGGTCATGGTTTTTTGTGGATCATGTTGAGTAAGTGCCCTTGTTGAAAGTTGTAAGAAAGCATAGGACTTAGTGCTAGAGGGGGTATATAAATTTGTGGGAATCTTATGCCCATGATCTTTTTTGTGTTAGTCAAATCATCTTGTTGAGAACTCCTTCACTTGGACCTCCCACCATTGTAAGGGGTCAGTACCTTGCATCACCATTGCAAGGGACATGTGCATTGCTGCGTGTCATATTTTTAGCTTTCATCAAATTATAGTTTGGCTATGGTTGCTTTGATCATGGCATATTTATATTTATTTTCCATTTTATATATTTTCTCAAATCTAAGTAATTGGCTCTTCTACATTGGTATTAGAGTATGGATTCGGTCTTGTTAGATGGTCAATTTCATGTATGTATCTAGTCACAATCAATTATAGGTAGGGAACTTCAGTTAGTTTTGGTACAAGGTGTGGTCACATCATATCAGTAGTTAGACATAATTTACTACTCCAAATTGGGATCATTTTTGGAGACCATTGATATGGATATGGAAGAAATGGCACTTGAAATGCTAGTTTAGTAGGCTCTTACCTCTTTCAAGACTAATTTTGGAGCAACTTAGAAAAAATAATGCTCAAAGTGCTTGGCTGGAACTCTAGTTACTTTTCCCAAAACCCCTACTTTTTACTCTTCTTCTTCAACCTTATTTCTAATTGATGGAGCAATGATTTGAATCATCTTGGCTAAATGTGGCCTACAAGAAGCTTTGAAATTTATGATTTCTTATCTATCCTTATGCTCCTAATCAACAAGACTATATGTTGGTTGCTTATGTGGCTTGCTTTTTGGTCTCCAACAAGATTCATAAAGGATGTCACTAGTAAGGGGAATGCATTTGTGAAGGTACATACTTTAACAAGAGTGACTTTGAATTTTTTCATGGCTGTTATTATTGTAAATAGTAGGTCCTTCTTTATGAGAGCTTGCATTAAGCTTGAAGAAGTTTCTATTTCAGCCTTAAACTCTTCTCCCTAAAGCATTGGACTTGATTTCACTCTTTCTTGGACATTTTTGAAGCTCCAAAACCTAGATGTGGAATCTATGGAAAATATACAACATTTTGCTTGAATCTTGTCAAATTTCAATCTCTTCCTAGACACTCTCCTTAACCTTCATCATGCAAGAATGATGCAACATTGAAGCATTACCATCCAATTACTAGAAGATTATCTCCAATCTCTTGATGACAAAACAAGGTAGCATGGATCTTTATTAAAATTTTGGTCTAAACTTGCTTGAATTCAAGGGGCTCTTCATCTCTAATCATTGCAGGGATCTACCTAAACAACATGATCAAGCTCCAACAGAGATTTCATCCATTCATCAAGTAGATGGGATTTCTTCTCTCTTGACAACCACTACTGTAAGGCATAATCAAATCTTTTAGAAATTTGGGATTATTGCGCTTCTAGAATCATGGGGATTTTGTACTATATCACTTCAGAGATATAAGAGGTTGTTCATTCCACTTAATCTTGACCATCATTGTTGATTTATGAGAAAATATTGTGCCATTTCACACTCTTAAATAGGGGCAACATTCATTTTACAATTATTTCTTTAGGTTTCTAGAATTTCTTCAACAACCAAGCTTATACCAAAGGATTGAAGGATATAATAACCCTTATTAAAGGCTCTCATCAAGGATTCAACTCTCTATTAATGGAATTTATTAGCTTTAATAATTAACAAAAAGAGTCGTTTATTAATTAATGATTGATCAAGGAGGGACTACTATGGTCAAGAAGGAAATTTCCAATCTTAGCTTCAACAACTACCATCATCGAATATCAAGGTACTATAAGATCTTCCACTCTAATCACTCTTAATCCTCATGCTTGGCCTTTTTAATTGTTGATAAAAGAGATTAGGAGTAGTCTTTGGTTTACTCATTTGATTGGGTAGCTTATAAATTTTCCTAGGCTGTTTGAAGTAATGATTTACCTTCCATTATCATGGCCATGGAATGTTCAATCCATTTGATTAATTCATTGATGGAATACTATAATTTAATGCTCTAAGTTGACTTTTCTTGCTTGGCAAGTCATTGATGTACTCAATGAGAAAAAATCATATGGATAGTAAGTGTAGTGAGTAACTACAAGTGGGTAAAATCCCTATCCCTTCCATTTCATTTCCATCATTTCCTATTCCCAGTTGCATCTTAGTGAAAGAAATAGTCTTATTTTTTCCCTTGCATTTCACAACTATTTGATCAGTCTAGTATGCCATTTCCATGTTGAAAATACCCGCAAGGAAAAGTGGATGGTGGGGAAGTTATGAGCCAAAATAGAGGTGATCCTCCCTCCTAAATGAAGAATCCAAGGGGTGCAAAACCTAGCTTGGGAAAAAAAATTTCACATCCCCAAGTCTTGAGCCCATGTAGGTGTCTGTATTGTCGTTTTATCCCTCACATAGGTATTGCATAATGGAGGACTAAAGGCGAGTTATTCGTAGCAAATTTGGGTCTAATTTTGGCATCCTTATAGCCTACTTTGCCCCAACATCATTATAGATCTTATAGGGTATAATCAACTTGAAAAAGCAAAAATATGGCATTTATTGCACTTTACATGGTGGTCTAGATAGGTTGATACAGCCACTTGGAGGTGGTATTTACCCTTTCAATCTAGTTTGTAGTCAAAGGGCTAAGTGAGCAATTTCAAACAAGAAATCAGGCTTGTAAAAGTACTTGTAGGCATTTACCATATTCGGGGACTGGTACAACAAGTCGTAGATGTACCCTGTAGGTTGAGTTCAGTATTCCTAGGGGCTTAGTGTAAGAAAGATTAGTTATAGGTGGTTGGTTATATTGGTGTAGACAAGGCCTAAACACGTGGTAGAATAGTTTTGGATAAATTACTATGTTTGGTTCCAAGATTAGAAAATGCGATTCTAGTGAAAATACCCATGACTAGAAATACTTTTCCTAGAGAAATACCCATCTAATTGAGGTGTTCTAGGGTCTTGGCTTGATGCATACATTTATAACTCAATATCTTGGAAAATGGAAGCAACTATATCATCATAAAACCTTGGTGCTTCAATCAAACATTACTTATTTAGAGTGTTGAATGCTTCATCACAATCGGTAGTCCATATAAACTTTGTAGCAAAAGGAATACAAGCTTCACACAAGTGGTAATGAGGATTATACCAATGGGTGTGAGGAACTTGGTTGCCCTCATGTATCAATCAACAAAGCATGAGACAAAGGGGGGACTGAGCATGATTGGTTTTTCTTTCATCAAATTGAAGGTTAGGATTTTAGAGACATTACAAAAATTAGCGTTAGGTATGTTTTCATTTCCCTATGTACACACAGGATGGGCCTCTGCCATCACTACACACATCACTCTACTCAAGGCGCACTGCACTACGAGGCTCCATGGCCTTCCTTCTTACACCTATGTCAGATGGGTTGGGATGCATTGATGCATCTGAACCATCCCTCTTATCAAATTCTAAACTCGGTGTGAGATATGGGTTTCAATCATTCTCTTCGAGTGATGTGAGTTATGGGGTAAGCAATTGATCTATTATTCAACCATGAGTGACTGTCAAGATTGAGTGTTGTATTCTTCACCATCGATGGCTTATCGGGTCTTCATCGACAATGGTACCTCCCTGGGTATTGCTACATGGTCTCTACCATGTCAAAAGCGTGGTGTGGTGAGTCTTGGTACCTCATGTGGATGACTTTGACTCCTTAGCGTGTGTTGATAATCTACATGAACAAACTAAATGGGCCAAGTATTTCTAATCCCTACCTCTTATGTTCATTTATGTATATGTTATGTTTTAAGTATGGGGATATATGGGCATGGGTTGTGGTCAAGTATTAGGCCCTTGCTGATTAGTCAACCTGATCTATTTATGTCTTAAGTGTGGGGATGTGTCCTTGCGTATCTTGGTTGCATACATTTGTGAACACCTTGTTAATTGATTCTTACATGATACCCTATTTTCCTTATGCCCTATTGAGGTCCCTTTCTCACCCACCCTCCCTATTCTAACCCACCCTCCCTATTCTAACCCATTCCCACTGTCTTTTCTTGCCCTGTCGTTCGGTAGTTTTATCATTTTACTGCTCCTCTATGTGAACACATTCTACATTTAATGAAATCACAATTTACCCTTACATCCCTATTCATTCCTTTGAATTGGACACTTTTCCTTTTTATAGCACTTAGTTCTGAGTCATAATTCATGAGTTATTAAAATTTGAAGAATTTTACGCGAATCTGACGTGTTTTCATGCGAACGTAGCTTATTTACAATGGACCTACAGTTTGATGTGATAAGCCCGATCCTTCCATTTTTTTGGACATTTTTTCTTTTTAGAATCCCTCTTTTGATCCATGAATTGGCCGTTATTTATTTTTGTGTGTTTGCGGATTTATTTTTATGCTTTTTAATTTTTTTAAATTGTCAGCATGCCCTTTTCTCATCCGAATGGTATTCTGTTTAGGATGCCTTAAGCTATTAGTCCTAGAAAATCCTTCCTTTTTTCACCTTCTCGTTTCGACCATATGATTTTTTGTTAATAATTTTTAAGTGTGTTTCCTAACTTGTTTTTGTCTCTTTTTCAATGTGAATGCTCCTTTCTTCCATCGAAATCATATTCTGACCTAAGAGCCCTATCAGTCACCATTCCTTATATATTTTTTCTTTTTGTTACCCATTGTATCAACTTTCAAATTGTTTGAAATTAATTTTTGTTTGGATTTTGGGGGTGTGTTTTTATCGTTTTTCCCATGTGAACCACTCCATTTGCCATCAGAACCATGTTTCAATAGGATAGCTCTCTTGACCTTGTCAACTCAAATGTTTTTCCTTCTTGGTGCCTTCCATTCTAACTTTTTGATTTTTTAAATGATTTTTTAATTATGTTTTTAGGTTTTATTATTCTGTTTTTTCCATGCGAACAGGATCTCTTCTTGTCAGTGCTGCGTTTTTTATTCGACAACTTGTTCCAAACAGTTTTCCTTGTTTTGGCCTTTCATTCCAATTTATAGATTTTGCGAAACTAATTTGTGTGACGTGGTTGATTTTTCATCCTTTTCTATATGAGCCCCCAATTTGCTATTGAACGTGCTCTCCTCCCGTCACTCTCCCTAGTTTTACTTTTTACAACATGCTCATCCAATGCTCAGATCCCTCTGAATTAAATTTTTTGTCAAAATTTTGAATCCTCGTTCCCGTGTGTCGCATAAACGGTCGGTTTTCACCTCATAACGTGTGTCGGAAGTTTGTCGTGTCACGTTTGGCCACCCTGGGTTCTCCTCAGCTTCCGTTTGTTCCCATCCGTGCAATTTTTTTTCCCCCACCCGCGTTGTTGTGCAGGATGAGGGAACACACTTTCTTTTCTTAAAATATAAAATTAAAAACAATTAACCAATAAAACAAAAAAAAATCACATTCCCCCCCAACCATTCCATTTCCCCCCTCTCCTCTGTCCTCTCTCTTCCCTCTCTTTCTCTCTCCCCAACTCTCCTCTTTGCGTCCTCTCTCTTTCTCCTCCCTTCTCCTTCTTCTCTCCTGCTGCCTCTTTCTCCTTCTCCTCCCTCTCCTCCATGACCTTCTCCTCCTCTTCTTCTTCCTCCTCTCCTCCCGCCTCTTGTCCTTCTTCTTCCTCCTCCTTTGCCTCCTCCTCCTTTTCCCACTCCTCCCATGCCACCACCGCCTCCTCCTTATCCTTCCCACCACCCTATCCCCCTACCTCCCTTCCTCCCTGCCCGCTCCCTATGAACCCCATCCCTCTTGTCCATCCTCCTATTGTCCTCCTCCCATTTCCCAAATCCCCCCTTGCCCCCCCTGCCCCCCCCATTTCCTACCCCCACCCCTTCCCTTCTCCCTACCCCCCAAACAAAGAAAAAAACAACCCTCTATGTTCCCTCGCTTGTCCATTAAATAAATATTTATTTATTTATTTTTATTAAAAGACCATACAACAAAAAACCCCATTCCACGTACAAAATTTTCTCCCTTTTCCCACCTTCAAACATGTGCCATAAAGATTTCTCGTGTCTATGGTTGTTCTTGTGTGAGACACGATTGGTTGTGATTTTTGTGGTCGTTCATGTGCGAGGATGCGCATGTGCTTTTGTTCATGCGACAGTAGTTTGGTGGTTGTTCACACACAATCCAAACCTAGGTACATGTATTTTCATATTTTTTGTTAAAAACAATTAAAAATTTTAAAATATAAATAAAAAATAAAATTAAAAATAAATAATAAGAATTTACAAAAATAGAACTTTTTTGATATTTTTTTCAATTGATTATATAAATTGGCTAAAAATATAAATTTAAAAATGAATAAAAATATAAAATCTTATAAAAACGTAAAAAATCATAAAAATTCAATAAAAGTAGCAAAAAAGTAATTAAAATTTTTGGAAAATCCAGTAAATTTTCATGATTATTTTTTTAACTTTGTCTTGTTGATTTTGTGTGTGTGTGTAAACACACAAACAAACAATTAACAAAAAAAAGCAACACAAACAACCAAACCAAACTAGACACATCTAAATAACATTTATAAAAAGCTAAAACTTTTTAAAAAACAAAATAATACAAAAAATACACATGGGTTGTGGTATTTCCACTTATGCTGAAAAATTTTCAGTTAGTTGAAGTGTATTGTGGAATCAATTCTAAATACTCCCTATCACAAAGGCACGCACTAAAAAGAAAGCACTTCACACACATTAATTTTCTAAAAATGAAACTGCATTTAGAGAATTTGAGTCGAGAACAATGTCTGGGTAATGTTTAAGCACTATGAAACTTAATAATTTTTAATTAATGGATAAAATGAACCACCATTTCACTCAATTAAAATTTTCCTTTTCCTCACATTACACAATTCCATTTGTAAATGAAGTGCTATGTTGGGGTGGGCGATGTGGTTTTCAATCTTAGTTCTTATTGACCATGTTAGTTAGTTATAATTTGGTTATCAATGTATTATGGTTTAGTTTAGTCCAGTTTTTCATTGGTCATTTGATTGGAGTTAGGGAGATGGTGTGATTTAATTATATTTTATTTAGATTGTCTGATTACAAGGATATAGGGTGCATGCATATCTATATAGCATGAAGCTTTTGATCGCATAAGTGGAGAGCTCATGCTGCAAATTTATAGGATGTGGATTGCTTGGGGTTGTAAGTCAATTGTATCCATGAGAGTCATTTCCATTATCGATATCTTATTTGTTGTTCTTATGCTATTTTGCAGGCATTCCTTGTGATTGTGTATGCATGTGTGGCATGTGTGATCCATCTGAATGGTGCCCCGTACTCCTCCCCCAGTCTAGTATATTCCATTGGTTTCTCATGATTATTCGCAATTGCTGGAATCAGACCTAGTTTCTAACGCTGGGTTATCCAAATTTGTGGCTCTTACATTACCACTTGTCCCTGACAATCCTAAGATATGTCATCAATTCTTAACTTCTTACAATAAGAGATCTACTTCTGTTAGTAAGAGAGCTAGATTTTAGGAGCCGAATTTGAGTCGTGCTTGAAGCATTTGAGATTGTTTTTGGAGCAAGAAGTGCACGGGAAGCACTAAAGACCAAATTTTCATGAAAAGTAAAACGGTGGCAAATGACCAAGCTGGAGTTTTCCTAGATGCATTTTGACGTCAGGAATCCAACGCAAGTCTCGGTTCGTCGATCGGAGGTCGTTTGACCCCCCATTTAATCCTTGCAAGGCTTGGTTTTATAAAGCAGCTAGGTGATTCAGGAGCCGAAAAGTGTGCAAAAAGGCCCAGGTTGAGACGTCATTGAGCTAGTTGTCCAGTTGGAACTCAATTCTGAGTCCATTTGGCCCTTCAAACGAGCCAAAACTACTTGGTTTGCGGGGTGAACATGGAGATTTTGAGATAGATAACTTATAAATGAAATGAAGCTCGAATGGAACTTTGAAAAAACATGCAAATTTCATGTCGAGGAGGTGGGGGGACGTTTTTTGATTTACGCCCCAAAATTTGGGGGTTTTTGTGTCTTTTTATGCCTCCACAATAAAGAGAGATGATGAAGGATCTCTGATCTATGGAATAAGAACAAGATTTTGGCTGTAATCTTATGAAATATGATGGAGGAAATCCAATTCTAAAAATCTAGTATTTCTCTCTCCTCTCTCCTCTCTCCTCTCTCCTCTCTCCTCTCTCCTCTTTGCTATTGTTCATATGCATCAATTCAAGAGAGAAGGGGGAGGGTTGTGATGAAGAATCCATACCAAATGACGATGCTGGAGTGATAGAGCACGTAGATCAGGCTAAGAGAGTGCGTCAATGGCAAAGAAGAAGCGTCAGTGGCCTCTCCTCTACGACATACGAGCCTAAAAATCGCGGTTTCTGTGCGTAAGTGAGCGGTTCTTTTGTTTTATGGAAAATGATTGAAGAAAGTGCTTGATTTTTTTTGCTCTTGATTTTCCGATCACCTAGTTTTTGAGTTGTGCAAGACACTTGTCTTTATACACTGCTTGCTAAATAGCGTGTCCATGTAACTACAAATGGGTGCTAAAAGGTTTGAGGCACTTCTATGATATACTATTTGGTATCTTCCTAGAGGTATAGGTGGCTAACTTTCCTAGAGGGTTGATGCATGAATGCTCAAGATCATCACTCCTAAAGGATGTCTCTCCTATCTCATAGGTAGTGTGAGGTATGCCTTTCTTTCTAATGATTCCCAATTGTGGATTAGGATTAGAAGGTTAAAATGACTTTTTTCCCCTACTTTCTTTGTCTACCAATTGTGGTGCAACAAGCTGAGATATTTGAGTAGTGAGCTTGTCTAATGATTCTTTAGTAGAAGCAATAAATTTCTCTAAAGAGCCCTTAGTGGAATGGGTCATTTGCTTCATTGCTTCTTTGGTCTGATCATAAGACTAAACCATCTACTCACCACTTAATCTAACTTGGAAACAAGTATAAGAGAGGGGGATATAATAATGGGAAAATACTACTACACTGGGTGGTATATAAGGTGTTAGGGACTTGATTTTTTGACCATCAGATTATAATACAAGTCTCCTTTCATCTTCATCTCCTTCTCCAAGCTCTCATGGATTCTTTCTCTCTTTTTGTCTTTCTCTCTCTTTTTCTAGTATTTCTCTCTCCTCATCACTCTCTTTCTCTCTCTTCCTGTGTTGAATTCTCTCTGAAATATGAAAGAAAATTAAAAAAAATTAATGATATAATAATTTCATGCAAAACACACAAATCGTAAGTCACGGTTTTTATAAAAATAATGAAATTTGGAGTTTTTGTCGAGTGTTTTGGGGGGTCATATGGGATAAAAATAGATATGAAAATGATGATGAGTATCCTTGATCAGTAAGAACTCATAATTCTCAAATATCTCATTTATATGAAGAAATAAATAGGAAAAAAGAGAAAAAATAAGGAAAAAATTAGTTTTTACACATAAAAAATTAGGAAAAAAATACATCTTATGTTTGTGAGCATATAACAAGGTTAGAGAATGAGGATCAAGCCTTAGTTAAGACTTATTTTCATATTATACTGTGTTTTTATCACTTTTTATATGAAAATTACATAGAAAACAAACCCTAAACCTACCTATACAACTGTAAAACCTAAACAGTAGGAGGGAGAGGGTTTGTGAAAGTGGTTAGTTGCTGAAAATAATTCAAATCATGATTTATTTATCTATACACAACATATAGGATGAATTATCATTTGAATTAAGGAGACTAGTAGCACGAAGAAATTTGGTGCTAGTCTCTATCAACGCCACACGTATGATTAGTTGGAAAATCATTGAAGGGTTATCTTTACACTTCACCAAGCTGGTTTCTAATGATGAAATGCTTGAGCACAATGGTCATCCACATTTGCATTGAGCATAACATGGTATCAAACCTGGATGCATTACAATTGCTTTCCAAACAATGACCTATATGGAGTGTGTAAGAAAACTCGAGCTATAGGGTAGATGAATAGTTTCTTGGGGCAAGCTTCATAAGAAAAGATCAAATCTCCTGGATCGTTCAAAATATATAAGAGTGGAGACTATTTGTATGTTCTTTATGTTAGAAAAACGCATCGAGGGGCCAATCCTCTTGGTGTAGGAGAGCTGCAGTGGGGCCATGACATTCAAGTGGAGAGGTACCCCCTTTACATTTGTATTACGTGGTATATTATACCAAGATGTGTGCGATCTCCCTATGAGGAGTAAGGAAGAGCAATTGTTGGACTATGGTTCTACTACAAATGCGATACTTATAGTAGGGATAAGGGTTTTGTATATAAACTCAAAAAGTGAATGAGAAGCTCATTCTTTGGTATGTGGCAAAAGCTCTTCTTCTTCTTCTTCTTCTTACCTTTTTGCTTGTGCTTGAGTGAGGGAGTGTGAGTGAGTGAGTGAGAGAGTGAGTGTGTGAGGGTGAGGGACTGGGGTGGAGAAGCTCCCACCATCTCCTCTCTTCTTCTTCTTCTTCTTCTTCTTCTTCTTCTTCTTCTTCTTCTTCTTCTTCTTCTTCTTATCTTCTCTTGTCTCGCGTAGCTAAGGAGGATGGAGCTTGAAGGAGAGGGATTGAGGTTGCTCGAGCTCGCATCACGAATAGTGGAGCTACTGGTGTGCAGCACGAGGGAGGACGGTACTCAATTGGACATTGAGGTAAGCTCACTACACTTGTAGAGGGATAGTGCATCGGCTATGTGAGAGGTAGCCATTAGTGCTCGGCTTGAAACACTTGAAAGAATAAGCGGTTCATCAGTCTTCACAGTTGGAGCATGAGTTTCCATCAGTGGTATCATGGCTTGGAAGCTGGAACCATAACTACAATCAAATTATTCTTTGTATCCTTTCAAAGAGAGTTTGCCCTTGAGAGAGATGGTGAGTATTGGCTACGTGAGCCCCGTAAGAATACTTGAGCATATTGAAAGGTGAGAAGGATCGAAGCTTGCACTCGAGAGCTATGGCAGGAGAGCAAGAGCAAGAAATAGAGAGACAAGAAATGGAAACTCCAACAGTCACAATGTGTAACCGGGCCTTCCTTTATTCAAACTATCACTAAAAGAATAAAGAATAAAGTGACGGTGATGGGCGCCCGCCACCTGCAATGTGCAGTGGCGGTGACTGTCAGTGTAGTAATACATGAACGGCTAGGCGGAGGCGCCTTTACCCCCAACAACCTCCCACCTAAAGGCGAATCTGCCCTAGTGAGGAGTGAAAAGAAAAAAGAAAAAGATAGTACAACATGTACACATGTACAACAGGATGAGGAAAGATGTCATCTCATCCCACGCCGATCAACCTCCTGAGGAAGGCAACACACTCTGTAGAGAGGCTTTTCGTGAGCAGATCTACAGGATTCTAGTCAGTCGAGATCTTGAAAAGGTCAACAAACTTGTCCTCAATGACCCCATGTATGAAGTGATACCTCATCTCAATGTGTTTTGTCTTCGCATGAAAGACCAGATTCTTGGATAACTGAATAACACTCATAGAATCCGAATGTAGTGTAGGGATAGCATCAATACCAAGGTCAGTAACCAAACGACCCAACCAAATGGCCTCCTTGCAAGCCTCAGTGATTGCAACATACTCAGTCTCTGTAGTAGAAAGGGCCGTGCATTTCTGCACCCTGGACATCCAAGAAACAACACCTCCAGCATAGGTGAAGACATAGCCAAAAGTGAACTTCCTACTATCTGCATGTCCTGCATAATCAGAGTCTGTGTACCCCACGACTCCTGTATTCTGCTGCCATAGCATATGCACATATTTGCAATGCCTTTCAGGTATCTCATGATACCCTTCATGGCATCCCAATGCTTCTTGCCAGGTGTAGCCATATAGCGTGCCACAACACCAATTGCAAAGACAATATCTAGATGAGTGGCTATCATGGCATACATAAGACTGCCCACTATGGATGCATAGGGAATCTTGGCCATCTTGGCCCTCTGCTCATCTGTCTACAGACAATCAGCCTATGATACCTTCACATAAGAAGGAAATGGACATCCAATAAGCTTAACGTCTTGCATGTGGAAGCACTCAAGGACTTTATGAATGTACTCCCTTTGTGACAAGTAGAGGAGTCCCTGATGCATGTTGCGTCTAATACGCATACCAAGTATGTGAGAGGCATGTCCTTGATCTTTCATCTCAAAGCTCTTCTTGAGCTGAGCCTTAAGAGCATCTTGCTCATCATGAGCTTTCCCTGCTCTATCAGCATATCATCCACATAGAGTACCAAAATCAATAAAGAACTATCACGGGCTTTCTTCTTGTAAAGACACGGATCCATAGCACTCCTGTTATAGCCTTGTGACTGCATAAAGGCATCAAACTTATGATATCACTCCCTAGGTGCCTGCTTCAAGCCATAAATGCTTTTCTTCAATTTGCACACTAGGTGCTCCCTGCTAGGTTCTGTAAAGCCCTGAGGCTGCTCCATATAAATCTCATCATGCAAGTCCCCATGTAAGAAAGCCGTCTTGACATCCATCTGGCATAAATCCAAGTCAAGATGAGCAACCAAAGCCAAGACTAAGCGTAGGGTGGTAATCTTAACCATAGGAGAAAAGACCTCATCAAAGTCCACACCATGTTCTTGCTTAAAACCCTTTGCTACCAGTCTAGCCTTGTATACCATCTTGGGGTATCCAGGGGTACTTTTCAGCTTGTACACCCACTTGCATGGCAAAGCCTTCTTGCCCTCAGGCAAGGAAACTAAATTCCAAGTCTCATTCTTATACAAGGAGTCTATCTCAGACTGCATAGCCCTCTTCCAAGAGTGATTGTCACCCCTGCACATAGCCTCATCATAGGTGAAAGGATCTCTTGCATCTATAACCAAGACTTAATGCATCGAGGGCTGAAATCTATCACATGGATATCTGTCTCTAGTAGACCATCTCATGGCAAGCTCTGCTGCTTGCCCAGCTACGTGTCCAACACCTTGACCATGAGCATCTGCTGCAGCTGTAGGCTGTCCAGCTAGCTGTGAGGGAGCCCTCGGCTCCTCCTGAAATATGACCCTATGGATCTCAACAACTCTCTCAGGCTGCCTATGCATCTTGTCTTCATGGAAGACTACATTATGACTGCGGATGACTTTTCGCGCCTGCGAATCCCAGAGACGGTAACCCATCTCCCCTGCATCCCCATAACCAAGGAAAATGCATTTGACACTCTTAGGATCTAGCTTACTTCTCTTGTCCCTAGACACATGGCAAAATGCCTCACATCCAAAGACATGGAGATGCGCATAATAGGGAGGTTTTACTAGTCCATACCTCCACTGCAACCTGGAAATCCAAACCACTAGAGGGTGATCTGTTTATGACATGCACAACTGTATATACTGCCTCAGCCCAAAAGCTCTGTGGTAGGCTTGCATGGCTAAACATACTGCGTACATGCTCCTGGATGGTTCGATTCATCCGCTCAGCCAAACCATTCTGGGGGGTGTAGGGGGCGGTCAATTGATGCTTAATACCCTTCTCATCACATAAATGCTCAAAAGCACGTGAGACATACTCACCCCCATTATCTATCATTAGGCATTTTAGCCTATATCCAGGCTGGTTCTCAACCAATGCAAGCCATCTTTGAAACACAGCCAAGACATCGGATTTCAGCTTAATGGGATAAGCCCAAACTTTCCGTGAAAAATCATCTATGAAAGTAAAAAAATACTTTGCACCACCCATAGACTGACAAGGCATGGGCCCATAGACATTCGAATGTACCAATGCCAAGGGCTCACTCATGCGTGGCCTACCAGACTTCTTATGCATAGACCTAGTCTGCCTGCCATAAAGACAATGCTCACATGAATCAAAACATGCATAATCAAGGGACAGTAAGTACTGCAAACCAGAAAGCATTTTCATTCCCTTCAAAGATATATGGCCCAAACGGGCATGCCAAAGAGATACATGTGGGATAGAATCCATAGACAAAACATGATCAAGGGAAGAAGCGGATACAATCAAGGGATAGAGGCTGCCAACCTTGGCACCTCTCACAATCACAAGTTTGCCACGAGTGATCTTCCATGCAGAGTCTCCAAAAGATACATATAACCTGTGTCATCAAGCTGTCCAACTAACATGAGACTGTGTGTCAAAGTAGGTACATGACGTACGTCGTGCATAACAGAACTGCTACCAGAAGGAAACTGCAACCTAACATCACCGATACCCACAAAATCAAGAGAGTTGTCATCACCCAAGCGCACATAACCCGAAACAGTACGATATGAATGAAACCACTCTCGGCAAGGTGTCAATGAAAGGACGCACCTGAATCCAAGAGCCAACACTGTGCATACATAGAGTGTATCTCTGTCATATGAGAAGCACTAGAATGAAGATGAGTGCTCCGAGCCTTCCCAAGGGTTTAGAACATACCAAGCATCAAGAGTGTGCCCCCAACTTAGTGTATAAGCCACCAATCATGAAGTATGGCTATCAAATGCTGATGAAAAAAAGGTCTGCACAGCTGGCGCAAATAGCGTGAATGTTCCTGGAGGGGCTGCTGCAAAATGTGGCAGCCAAGGGTTGAGGAGGGGCTTGAGTAAGGCCTATAGAAGGCCTATGTAAGGCCACAAGTAGCCACAAGGGATATAGAGTGGCATATGAAGCATTAGAGCTTCAATGGTGGTTGCCTATTCCTCTTCTCAGACCTGCAAACTGAAAACTGAAGTAAAATCCTATGGAGAATGAAGCAATACCTCGGATGTAATGCCTTGAAGGTGCCCAACAATGACGACTACAAAGCAACTGTAGGTAGCATCCATGAGCAAGACATACATTCCAATAAATATCTCTGACAACCAAAATGACATCCAATACAAAATTCCGAAATATCAAATGAGAATCCAAGCCAAGTCTTCAGAGAGCACTGAAGCTCAACAAGTACATGGTACACTATGCCAAGACAAAATGCATCAAGCCGTAGGCGTCGGGTAAGCATGTACCCAAATAGCATATAACTGTCAAAACACTGACTACTGTCAAGCATAGACCAATGTCAATAAGTGTGGGCTGAAATAAGCTCAAGCTTCCAAAAGCATCCGGATCAAATGAAAATCTTGAAGTTGTCCGTTGATGATCAATACATCATAGCATAACCTAAGACATACACCCGGAACCAATAGGCATATATCAAAGCATGAAAGATAGCTTCAGCCCAAGAGTATTCAACATGCATTTGCTGTTATAGACAGAGTATTTCCAGCCCTACAATTAGGCCAAAATCATAGCATTACATGTAGCTTCAATCCCCCAATCAATCGGGATGCAATAGGTATCAAACCGGTTATGTAGTCATGCCCAAACAAGCATAGCCATAAATTGTGAATGTAGCAATAGCATCAAATCTTTGTGGACTGTTTATAACAGTTGTGAAACACTATTTTCAGCCACCGAGACCAATACCTAATCCCAAAGGATCAATGCCAAGCATCAATACATGTGCAAAAGGCCTGAAATGGAACCCCAAATAAGTGCTTGTTGCCAAGCTGGAGCTGCGGCTGGAGTGACTGATGTGTTACTGTCCACAAAATAAGTGCAAATCTGTGTGGAGTTGTTGCTGGTCCTGCTAGTCCACGTGGCAACTCTGGGGTGGTTGGAGGGCTCAAACATGAGCCAAGGGGGCCTGGGAACAAGCCTCTAGCAGCCCATAACTATGGGCAAAGAGATATGAAGGTTGGAAGCTTCAATGGTGGCTGCCATGTTTGCCTAGACCTGTGGACTAAAATAAAACTCTGAAATAATGAAGCAATATCTCAATGTCAATGCCCTGATAGTGCCTCCATAGGCCGGGAAGAAGCTCGGGAAGCCGGGGAGTGACGGGAGCTCAAGAGAATGAGCTATGGCTGCCGGGAAGGAGACCCAATGTGAGTGGGGAGTCAATGGGAAGCTGAGAATGCCACGAGCCAAGCTTAAGAGTTGGGAAGCCGTGCTTTGATACCAGTTGAAAGGTGAGAAGGATCGAAGCTTGCAGTCGAGAGCTATGGCGGGAGAGCAAGAGCAAGAAAGAGAGAGACAAGAAATGGGAACTCCAACAGTCACAATGTGTGACCAGGCCTTCCTTTATTCAAACTGTCACTAAAAGAATAAAGAATAAAGTGACGGTGACAGGCACCCGACACCTACAGTGTGCAGTGGCAGTGACTGTCAGTGTAGTAATACACGGGCGGCTAGGCGGAGGCGCCTTTACCCCCAACACATATGCCAGGAAATTGAAAAAGAGGTGTTTTGCAAATTGCAAATCTCTATTCCTATTCCACATATATTTCCCAACTACAATACTCTTTACATGGATTAGATTTCAATATCCAAGTGCAATTGAGTTTTATTGCTCTTGCTAATATAAACATTGCTATTATCCGAGTAGAGGAGATGAAGTCTCACTTGCAAGAGATTTATGCATCTAGAGTAAACCTAAATTTGAGTCTAGGTCCTGGAAATAAATTGGCACTGACCAATGGAAGTCAAGGTGTGACTAGTATACCTATGACCAATTGGAATGGAAGAGGAAGTATAATCCAAAATGTACATCTGTTGTTGGCTCCTCATTATATTACTATTGCAATGGCTAGTCAAATGGTTCCATTGACTACTGAAAGCCAAATGATGAACCCTAATGTTATGTCAATTAATTAGCGATGGCGGCTCCCTAGTTAGGTGGTTACACTAGTTGAACGACAAGCAGATGATCACGATTATGAGACTAGTGTATCAAATGTTCTTGGCAAAGTTAAGGACATGATGAATCATTATACTGATATGATAACAAAACAATATAAACAAATAGCCGCAAATGTTAATTTCCTAAAGAAGTAGCAAAACTTGATAGGAAGTCAATGTTCCAAAGAGGGTGGTCCATTAAGATTTAGTTGTAAGTGGTGTGGCGGTCCATACTTTCTGAGAAACTATCCTAATGTCAAATGCAATATATGTGAGAAGTCCGTCGTCTAGCTAGTACTTGCTAGAGTAAGGTTAGCTCTCTTCAACAAAGGAAGTAAGTAGCCAACAAGTTCAATTAATCATCAAGCACAAGGGAATAACATTGAGTAGGATGAGGGACCAAAGCAAATATTGCAAAGAGGAAAAGCTATGATAGAAGAGCTACCTAGTGGTAGTAGTATTAGCCTTATCGAATCTATACATGTCAACACCACTCAGGCTTCCAATTTACAAGCCATAACAAGAGGACAAAAGGTTAAAGAAGGCATTAGCGATAATGTAAAACATGTCAATGCTAATCCTAAACAAGATGATAAAGGAATGTCAGTTCTTAATCCTAATTTCGGTCCTCTAAAAGCTGTTGGAGGAAAAGCTGACTCCAATAAGGTGCTACCAAAGAAGAAGCTAAAATCCAAGAAAGAGGCACCTAAGCATGTTTAACGACCAAGAGAAAGAATGGTCTAGCGGGAGAAGAGAACCATTGCTAATTATCATAAATTTGACTTAGCCATTTTTCTTTACAAGGTAAAGCCTAACGAGAACATCCTGAAGTAGACAATTGATTGAGTTATCTCCAAGAAAATGTAAAGAGTTTAAGAAGATTCTTCGTACTAGGTATATCATTGAATCCTTAAGAATAGCCCTGTGAGAGATGACTAGTTTGAACATGCTAAAAAGCATTGCCCAAGGGTGGTAGCATATGTTGATGGCATATTAGTAGATCATGCCATTGTGGATATAGGACCCTCCATCAATATTATGAGTTAAGAATTGATGGAAAGGTTGGGATTGGAAATCCAAAAGGATACCTCCACAATTCTCCAAATTGCTGATGACAATTTAAGACAACCGAAAGGTTGCATTGCCAAAGTCCACATGATTGGTGCTAATGTGGAACACATTTTGGAATTTAGGGTTATTAGATTTGCAGGAGGATAGCTAAGCTATCAAGTATTATTAGTAAGGCCATGGATCTTGCAATCAAACTGTCAAGTTGATATACCCCTAGTCATTTGATTTTTGGCAGAGGTGCCAAATGTGTAAAAGTGGATGCATATGCTGAATCTCCTCAAAGCGAGAGAGTGCCTTTATCTTTGATAGTATTAGATGCATTAGAGGATCCTTTTGGCAATGATACTTTGTCAAGCAATGAATCAATAGAGGGATCCACTACAAAAGATGTCTACTAGGTGACTTTAAATGAGCTAATATAAAAGCTCAAGACAGAATTAGAGATGAGGATGTGATTAAGCTAGATCTCTGTACATTAGATGCTGATTCATGGTTGAGTAAATTAGGATCTATACTTAGTCTGGAAGAGAGGAAGAACCACGTGTCCTTGATGTAAGAATTCCTCCTAGTTTGGAGCTATGATGAGCAAAGAGGTATTCCTCCTAGTTTGGCTATGCATACTATCCCTCTAAAGGTAGGCAGTCATCCCATTTGACAAAAAGTGAGGCATATGCCTTTTGGGCTAAGGGGCGAACTATTTGAGGAGCTACAAAAATTACATAAGGTTAGCATGATATTTCTTGTACAAGACATGAAGTGGTATTTGCACAAGAAAAAGAAGATTAATTGAATTAGGCTTTGACTAGATTTCAAGGAGCTCAATAAAAAGATGGTTAAAGATTACTTTTATTGATCATATTCTAGATCAATTTAGCAGATAGGGATATCTATTCATCAATGGGCTACTTTGCTGGTTATAACCAAATCGCTATTGTAGATGAAGATACGTTGAAAACAACTTTTATTACTATATTTGAAACCTTTGCATATCATGCTATAACTTTTGGATTATGCAATTCACCAGGGTCTTGGCAACACACAACTGATAAAACTATTGGTGATATTTTCCTCGAGGAGCTAAAAGCCTTTATTGATGATTTGGGGGCAGCAACCACAAGGGGGAGACAAATAATTATTTTGAGAAAATGTTGTGAGTGGTGTACGTAGTTCTGCATTGCTCTAAACCCAAAGAAGTGCATCTTTGGAGTGCCCTACGAATTGCTATTGGGCCATGTGGTTTATCTAGTATTGCACTGATCTTGAAAAGATGAAGATTATCCTCGTTATGAGTCCACCATGTACTCCTAAAGAAGTGCATAGCTTTTTGTTGTCAATTGGCTATTATTGATAATCTATTAATGTATTGGCTGAGAGGACTTTGCCATGAATGAATCTATTGTCCTTTAACTACGTGTTTGTTTGGACTGATCCATCTCAAGTATCCTTCGAGGATATGAAGTAGGAATTGGCAAAAGCACCAATCTTGAAAGTACTTAGAAGGGGTGAGATATTTTATGTATTTTTAGTGCCTATGATGTATAGTATCAGCTACTTTTTAGCCATTTAGTATCAGTTACTCTTTAGCCGGAATTCGGGAGGAGATGGTACCATCTAATTACATTTGCTAGTCATAAATTGGGGGTATCTAAGATTAATTATATCTACATGGAGAAATAGTGCCTTGGGATGATATTTGCAATAAAGAAATTTAGGCACTACATCTTGTATGAAAATGTAGTATTTTTTACAAAGTTAGAAGGGTTGAGACTATTGTTGAATAAGTTGCAGCTGTTTGACCACCTAGTGAAGTGGATGATCTCCTTGTAGGAGTTTGATTATGAAATTAGAAGTAAGCCACCAAAGTTGCAAGGCATCGTTGAATGTTTTGTGGATTTCAAGGAGCCAAAGGAAGTCTTGGTTGAAGGAAGTGATCTCAAGCGTCCATTTTATCTTGGTATATTGCTATAACGCACAATCTATCCACGAGAGTTGCTAGAACTGCTTTATTGAATATTGAAAAGAGGAAGATTAGGTAGTAAGCCTTGAAAATCACAATAACACTATATCAAAAAAGGGGTAAATTATGTTTATCGCTGATATGTTATGCCTAATGAGGTTCCATTTATCTTAGAAGAGTGTCATGACTCTGCTTGTGGAAGACACTTTGCTAGATGATTGAGTGCACAAAAAACTTTAAGAGCCAGATATATCCATTTCCAGGATGCATTTGTTTATGCCAAGAGACGTGACACATGTCAAAGACATGATAGTAGGGAGAATAAGAAGTACCCATTGACTTCTATTATGGTTATAATACAATTTGAGAAGTGAGGTATTGATTTCGTTGGACCTATACACCCTTTGTTAACTACATGGAAGTAGTATATCATTGTGGCAATAAACTATTTCACAAAGTGGTCAAAAACCTACACTACGATAGTTTTATTTTGGAACAAATTGTTTGTCATTTTGATCCACCTAAGAAACTTGTGTCTAACCATGGGACACATTGATTGAGGCTTTCATAGAAGCACTAAATATTAAACATAAAAAAACTACACCTTACAACCCCTAGGCTAATGGACAAGTAGAGAATACCAATAAGTAGCTTGTGGGGATTTAATCCAAGACTGTATCTGAAGGTAAATGTAATTGGAATAAGAAGTTGGTTGTTTGGGCTTATAATATGACATTCAAAAGAGCTACACACTACATCCCTTTTAAATTAGTATATGGGAAAGAGTGTGTTTTACCTTTGAAGATTGAGCTACCTACTATAAGGTTTTCTCTAAACCATTATTTGGGCAAAGAAGAAGTGTTGCAAGAAAGGTTAATTCCCCTTGCACATCTTGATGAGATTAGATTACACAAGCTTTATTACATAAAGAAGTAGGAAAAAAGCATATTAAAATATTTCATGACATTTGAAATATGAAGTATAAATTTGCTAAGGGTCAATTGGTTTTATATTACGATGCCCATTGTGAGCTTTTTCTAGGCAAGTTGGAATCCAAATGGGATGGTCCTTACAAGATTGTTCATATAGGAAAGAATGAGTCTATAGCCCTTTTAGCAAATTTGCAAGGGGGTAGAGTTCAAAACTAAACTAACTTTCAATAAAATAAAGCTCTATTATGTATAGGGACTGATGTTGGACTTGGTGCCTTTGCCGGTTCTTCACGATCACTAAGACTGTTGGATGGGAAAAATCATTCCTTATCTTGAGCATCCATATTTGGAGCAGTGTCACAACCAAGGCAAAGTGATATGTGGAGTAAGGGTTATCACATTACTGAGAAGCAAGATGGATATTTTATGTGGGATATTAAGATCTGTTGTCATCACTGCCGTAAGGTTCTTACTAGCATCCCTATTGAGTTTAGTAAGGAAGGAGGGATTGTAAATATCTTACACCCTCTCTCTCAATTAGATTTTGATTATCATAAGTATGAGTAGGTTGATTGCCATGGCAGGTTACATCAATGAATCCTTGGTTTACACATTATATTTTGATGGAGCTTCTCGAGGACCTGCTAAGTATGCAAGTATAGGGGTTGTCATTAAAGATCCTTGTCATCGAGTGGTTTCAAAATGGGAGTGTATATAGGCACTACTTTTACGAATAATATGGTGGAATAGAAGGCCTTGATTATGGGATCAAATCTAGCTTGATGTGGTAGTATTTATTAGTTATTGGTGAAAGACAACTGGCAGTTAGTGATCAACCAATTGAATGGGACCTATAGTGTGAAAGATCCCATTCTAAGGATGGACCATCACGATAGTGGAATCGCTTTACAAATTCCCTAGCTAATTACGCCTTTGTTAAAGATGTATTCCTTAACTATGACCTTGAGGGGGTTTTACAATTGCCTTCTGATGTTAGTCCAAGGCTACTGTGGAGATTGCTTGCTAACATGTTCTATTTTGACCATCGATGGTTAGTATGGGTTATGAGTCAGGTAGCGATTGACCATCTTCCTATTTTGTCATGGATAGATTAGATCATTCAATGGCATACTCATCGAACATCCTTTGCTATTTATGTAAGAGAGTAAGCTAATAATTTGATGCATGTAGTATAGGGTCTGAGTAGTCCATCCTCTTGGTCTAGTTTTGTGATTCAGTATGATTTATGTGCAGGCCAAGGGTTCGTTTTCAGCATTGTCTTCCTAGGGGAGGTCTTTAGCCAAAAAATAAAAAAAGATAGCTGGAGAGAAAATAAAAGTGAGCAGATGACGAAAATAATTTAGTGTCACCTTGCGAGAGCTTGGACCGAGACAGGACCTGATACCAATGTCTTGTTCTCCTTAGGTCACAATACACTCAGCTTCCTCCTTTTTACATGCTCGAGTATAAAATATGGAAGGAAAAAAATGTGGTAAAAAGGAATAGACTAGGCTATAGGAGTCCTTGTCTACTAGTAGGAGTTCATGATTCAGTGTCCTAGGTCAGGTACCACCACTTAGGATGACTCCTTTGATAGTTCCTTTCCTTCGTTCTGTGTCAAAGCAGTTGGTTAACGACCAGCTCTAGACCTTTGTCAGACTACGCTTGGCCTATTCCTTGTGGACTTCATACTTTGATTTTGTCAGGAGATGGGATGAGAGCTCTATTTGTGCTCTGTTCTGTCTTCTCTTTGTAGCAACTTGATGCTCTTTATGGTCTTTGTTTGTGCAGATCAGTTCATGGATTTGACAGGCTGAGTCGCCCTATCCTGTGGTCACTAATGAGAGCAAATTTTTTAAAGTTAGGATTCAAGTGCGAAAATACCTTGAGATGCGTAAAAGATACATTTTTGGTGCAAAATAGGATGGTTACTAATCAAGAAGCTAGAGTTTTTCTACATGCATTTTGATGCCAAAAATCCAATACAAGTGTCCATTCGTCAATCATACTCTATTTGATTTGCCATTTAATAGCTGCACGATTTGGCATTATGAATCAATTATTGGATCTAGAAGGTGAAAAGCATGTGACAAAGGCTAGGCTAATAGATTTTGATGCCAGAAATTTGCTTGTTCAATCAAATTGCAATTTTGAGATTGTTTGCCCCCTCAACTGGGTTGGAACCACTTCAAACAAGTGTGAAATGACTACCTTAAAACTAGTTATTTGAGATATTAGTCTAACTTTGATTAAAGAAGAGCAAAACTTCAAGAAATGAAATGCCATGAGAAGGGGGGATGCATTTTTTTCGGTGCCTCCTTTTCCCCTCTAAAAATTTGATTTTTTAGGCCTATAATGATTCTCATCCTATGCTTAGGCATTAGATAATTCATTTTTTCATCTCCATTGTTCCAATTCTCATGCAAAATGGTGTACTATTTAGCAACATAAAAAATTAGTCTTTCTCTTTGCTATTTCTCTATCCTCTTTATTCCTTGTTCATATGGATGTATATGAGAGAGAGAGAGAGAGAGAGAGAGAGAGAGAGAGGGGGCTGATTTGATGAATCAATGATGGATGATGGTTTGGAAGCATAATGGAAAGTAGATTGGGTGATTTGGAAGTGTCTGCGGTTCGAAAATTGCGTCAATGACTCCATTTCCTTGAAATATGAGACATATGTATGCAAAATTTCAAGTGATTGTTATTTAATCTTTTGATGAATCATTAGTGTATATGATGAGAAAAAGGTTGCAAATCATTGAAACATATTTGTTGATGTCTACAATGTCAAAAAACCATTCATTTTCCATTTTGTATATTAGAAACACTAAAATTGTAAAATTCGAAACACGCGATTTAATGAAAAATTAGGTTATTTTTGGGTTTTGGGACTCAAATGATGTTTACATGGCATGGAATTCAATATGTTGATGGATAACACTTTTCATAGTCATACAAATCAAAAAACTCAAAAAAATCAATAATTTATATTGAAATAAATGAAAAACTTTATGAAAATAGTAAAATAAAGGAAACAATTAAGAGAAATTAGTTTTTGTGTGTAAAAAATTATGAAATTTTAGAAGACTATTTGTGAATGTATAATGAAGGTGAAGCATGAGGATTTATCTCAATTTTCCTTTATTTATATGTTAAAGTATATGTTTTAGGACTCATTCTATGAAAAATTATCACAAAATCTCCCTACATTTATGCAAGCAATATAAATGTAAACAATAGGGGATGTGGGGTTAGAATAGAAATATATTTGATTAACTTACTCGTTTCTTTGCATATCTTAGCATATAGGATGTGGTTTATATAAATTTTAAGAGGTTTACTAGCACGGGTTAGGTCAGTGCTATTCCTTAGCAACAACGCACGACGCAATTGAAAAGAAATCATGACAAGATTGTTTCTGCAATTCATATTGACTAATTTTTAGTTAAGTTGTTTGAGCTGTGGTATCAAAAGATAAAATATTGGATGCATAGCAATTGCATGTTTAGGTGATAACCAGCGTTGAGAGTGTAAGATTCCCTATTGCTATAGGTTAATGTGATATCTTGGGGAAAATCAATTAAGTAAGGAATATATACAATCTCCTAAATCATTAGGTTTATATTATGAGAGTATTCTATTACATTCATATTCTATGTATAAGATGGTGCATCTTGGGGCCAATCCTCGGGGTGTAGGAGAGCCATAGGAGCCACAACATTTTATTAGAGGGAGCTTTTTTTGTATGTGAATCGAGATGTTGATCACCTTTATGTTGGGATACTCTCTCTGTGGAGTTGGAAAATGAAAACTATTGGATTGCAGTCGATGCAAACACATTATTTATTTAGAGAAATGTACGACCTCCAGATGCTCATGGCCACAAGGCCCTAAGGGTGGTTTTGTGAGCTTAGGAGGCCCAAGTAGAGCCCTAGAGCCAGTGTCAGGTCCATTTTAGGTCCTAACATTGGTACTCTTTAGTTTCCTAAAATGCTAAATGTTAATCACCTTAATTATCTAACCTACATAGCCTTTGCATGACCATACCTCAAAGTTAATAGGGATAAACAAACCTCCCACTAGATACTATTGCCTTAAAAAATAGGCACATCCTTTTTCTTTCGATTCTCAAGAATCTCTCTGAAATTTGTTAATCCTATGTCTTCTTATTAGCTAGCTTTTCTTGAGCTATAGATGAGTTTATAAGAAAATTTTAATACTAAGATGGGAAGTATAAATAATAGAGACTAAGACCTAGCAATATCATAGTGGTGCCCATTAGTAAAAATAGAAAGAAAAGTGCCCATCAAATGCCAATCCATCACCTTGATTGGCCATAAATTTAAAATACAAAAGTTGTTATCATTGAGCCAAAGATATCACCTTTAATGCATATTGTTAACCCTTGGAATGAAACAAGGTGTAAAGAAGGATTAAGAAGGAGCACAAGAAGATAGCCTGGTGGAAAAAGAAAACCAAAAAGCATGGATTTTTTTTAAAAATCAAGAATAGGGCACACAAGAGATAAACCGCATTTTAGTCCTTTGTAAAAGAGTGCTAGGCTCCCTCCCAAGTTGTAAATGAAAAGGCGCATGTAAAGGAGCCATAATAATAGTAAAGAATAGAAAAATAGTAGAAAAGAGGACCAAAGACAAATGGCCAATCATGAAAATGGATTGGGTGCCCAAGGGGAGAAGGGCATGTATAAAACCCAAAAAGTTAATGAATAAGCTCATTCTTGGTGTGTGTGTGTGTGTAAACTAGCTCTCTTCTTATTGTTGTTCTTGCTTCTTTCTTATGCATGAGAGAGGAAGAGGAGTGAGAGAGAAAGAGTGTGAGTGTGAGAGAGAGGGACCATGGACAACTCCTCTTCTCTTTCTTTTCTTCTCTTTTCTCACACACGCAACTATGGATGTTGGAGCTTGGCTTAGAGCATGGAGATGGAGCTTGCTTGAGCTACGCCTTGAATCCTAGAGCCATCAAAGGATTTGAGGAAGAGGACTACAATGATTGGATTCAATGGTAAGCTCACTACATCCTTGTGTGAGAGTGTGTACAACTATATGAGAGGTAGCCATTGCCACTTGCTTGAAACGCTTGACTTGATAAGCAATCCATATGGACTTCATAGTTGCTAGTGATAGTGATGACATTTTGGTTCCATTGTTGGGGAAAATGGATTCAAGCTTGAGTGCTTTCACACTCCAAATCAAGCGACAAGGTAGGAGTTTGTCTCCGAAATGATGCTCAGTGTAGGTAGGGAGCAAGGGACTTGAAAGATATTCAATATCCTTTGCCGAATAGTTTAGTTTTTGGAAGATTTAGGAACATTAGATTAGTGGTATGGTATTTTTCATTAGTAGGATGCAATAAGGTTGAGGAAATAAGGAAAAAGAAAGAAAAGTCAAGTTTCTATAATAATTAGGAAGTAGGGAAAGAAAAGAAAATAGTTTTTGAATACCTTAGAAGAAAAACAAAGAGTAAGGGAAGAAAGAGAGAGCATTAAAAGAAGAGAAGGTGGGAGAGCTCATTTTAGTATGTGAGAGATTAAGAGAGAGTAGCAGGTTAGGGGAGAGCAACAAGTCAAGAGAGCAACATCGATAGAAACCCGTTGTATCATCACTCTCGATGATTCCAAGTATGCTCAAAACCTTCCTTGTTGTTGATGATTGAATAATAAAGACAGGATCATTGCTAGGTGCACTTGGCATTTATTGAGTCATTCTTCATTGTTTTTTGTCATTTGGTGTGTTTTCTCACCACTTGGATGGCACCCTAGGCCTTAGACAACCAAGCCCTACTAAGTAGCCCCTTGAATGCCCAAATCACTTTTTTCCTCTTAGACAAATCTTGCCTCAGACTGGGACAATCCCACTCGAATGACCGAGTCGGTCCACTTGGACAACTAAAAGTCCCCTCAAACAGCTCTCACTCGAATGCTGAATTGTGCACTCAGGTGCACCCACTTGGACACATATGGGTGCCCCTATTTGAGACCCTACCACTTAGATTTTCCAAATCGACCACTCGGATGGAAAGTCTAAGACTTAGATGGATAAAAACCTGCAACTTGGATGTCCGAATTTGTAGACAACCTGAACCAGAACACATTTTTAGGGACCATCCAAATCCCCCAAACATACCAAAGACTATGAGCTAATTTTACTAAGTGATCCTAGCTAGATCCCAAACATGCACCTATGATCATAGAGCTGAGTGACACTAGAATTTACCTTGAGAACCCCAAGAATTGATTAAATTAGGAAGTCAGTTGTTTGTTGTAGTTTACTTCCCAATAGAGACACTATTTGACTGCTTGGGAAGACCACCCATGAGGACCCCATAGAGGATCAAAATCAATTGCCATGTGTGATTGCAACTTGCATAAAAGTGCTACAACCATACGGAACTGACTGGCAAGTTGTGTGTATATGAATGAGTTCATTGAAGGTTGCACATTGCATTGTAGACACTTAGGTGCAAAAGTTGAAAGCTTGATTATGCACAACTCAGCTTGCATTGCACCATCCAAGTGTATGAGCAAATGTAAACTTACGAAGTAATTTAATTAATAAGGGACACACTAAAGGGGAATTAAGCTAAGAAACGAATCCACTAGTAGGACTTGCGAAACCCTTGGGACCACGAAAACAAACCAAGAAACCCAACACTATGAATTGAGCAACCTCAAACCACCTAATAACTGAGTGATGAAAGGTCCAAACCACAATTAGAGACATTTTCTTAACTGAACTAATCACCCTCATTGACACCTTAGTGGTTCAAGAGACTACCAACATGGTAGGTGCTAGCATGAACATAGGCAACCAGCACCTTGACCCACCTAGGAGATTTTCTAGTCGACATGTAGTATCTCATATCACAATACGACCTCAAATGCATTAGGAGAAATATGGACTCTCTTTTTTGCCCCTTAAGGGGTTTCTCTTACCTCTCTGTCTCTAAAAAGAGATTCCAAAATAATATTAGAATAAGAGATCTTCTACAATCAAGCAAATCTCGTATTCTATTTTCAATAGATTTCACCTATTATTTTATTCTCAAACTATAGGATAAGGTTACTTTTTCTCAAAATCCTCATAATTAAAAAAATACGACTCTTTAATGCCCTCATGACTTTTCAACATGAAAATATATTAGAATCATTCTCATTCTTGCTTCTTAAAAGGGCAAAAGTTAAAAAAAGATATAAAATGACGTGCACATCATATTTTAAGATTATTTTTTTATCGGAGATACTTTTTTGACTTGAGAGTTTCCTTGTAAATTTTTACCATTTTTGGACAAGTATATGCCTACTTCTGGGCATTTCTTTATTCCCTCTCAAAGCTCTAGTTTTGTCTAAAATTTTGTGTATTCTTCTCCTTCCCTCTAAAATATGGTTTCTTACATATGAATTCTTCTGAAGCAACACTCAGTAATATCTACAATACTCTCTACCCTACTACAAGAAATCTCAGGAGCGGTTTTGATAGCATTTGCTGAAATCAAATAATCTCTATCTACACACTCTTTGCCTTGCTACAAGCAATCTCCCTCTTCAATACTATGCTATAAGATATCTTCCTCTTCAACACTCTATACTACAAGTAATCAAGTGATAATGGAGGTATCTTTATTTTTTAAATCCCTAAGATGTTATTATTCTTCATAGTTATTATTTAATCCTTAAGTGTCAATTCATAGAGAGAGAGAGAGAGAAAGGGGGAGAGAGAGAGAGAGGGAAAGAGGGAGAAGAGGGGAAGGGAGAGGATTGTGTGAGATGAACTAAGAAAATAAGTGATAGAGTGACAAAGAGTAAATTAGGGTAGAAGATAAGATGATGTTATTGCTCTCCACTAGCCAAGCTTTAGTATAAATGTGTTTTAATATCTTTGATCAATTCTTCTTGAGAGAGATATATATATATATAATATTTTGGATAGAACAGAAGATAAGATTGGATGTTGATTAGAGGTAGATTAAAAGCTAAGATTATAAGCAAATTAGGGGTTGATTAGGATCTATCATGACTGAAATCAAGGAAAAGAGACAATATCAAATTGGGTAAAAAAGAACATAGATATAGTGAATCAAAGGGGTGTAATTGTGTGATTTGAGCCAGTCCAGAATTAGCTGCATGCTGTTGGATTGATGTTGAACTACAGCTCCCAGATATTTAGACGTTCTTGCTATTGATTAAAAAAATTGGCATTGCCTCCTTAGCTTAATATTAATCAAAGGGGTGTAATTGTGTAATGTTAAAATTGGCATATATTTTTCTTTACAGGATGTACCAAGAGAAATAGAGATATTCACTTTCAATTGGAGGATGAATATACACCAATGTTCAAAAGAACTGTAGAAAGGGATGATGCAATAAGATATAGGATGCAACAAGAAAGAAATGCAGGGAAAATAAACGTAGACCTTTGGGTTGATGGGTGCATTTATCCATCCGATCCAGCCACTCAGAGGCCACCATAATTTGAAGGGATTACATCATTTGTAAAGTTCATTTGTGAAGGCAATGAAGGATTGTATGGATACACATGCAGACTTGTCACACAAGGATTAGTAGGGGTTCATCAAGCCTTGACAAATATGCAGACAAGATTACAAGGGCATATGCAGTCTTTGATGGAAAATGATAGATTATTGGCTAAGAAGGATAGCGAGAACTAGAGCCTACAACAAGCAATGTATGTCATTGAAGATGCTATGAATGCTACACACATGCAAAATATTGAGTTACAGTCTAAAGTTATGGACTTGGAGAAGGAGAATCGAAACATAAAGAGGAATCTCACAAAAACTTTGGAGATTCGGCCCACTTTAAAAACCAAAGAAGCATGTCAGCGCATCCGATTAGTTAAACCAATTCACCAATTAACCAAAGGAAGTGGACAATATCATAGATGGATATATGCTTCAATATACTACAATGAGAAATATGTTCCCTCATGCAAAGAATGATACTATTGCCAAAGTCCTAAGCAAGGATATGGTAAAAAAAGCATTGGAAAATTGTAAATTCAGGGACATTGTAGATGGCGTCACAAGTGAATATCTTAGGGATATGAGCAACTTTTTTACTACTACAGATACTTAGAGATGATGTAACAAGGTGGGAATGAGTTTTGAGTCATATAGTATGCTCTATTAACAATTGGATACAAGATTTAAGCAAGTCTTCAAAACTAAGCAAGTAATGCCTCTACCAAAACCATTTCATGTGAAGAGGACTTGAACACAACTAAATGAGAAATTTTTAAAATTAATTGGTTAGCCAAGGCATCTGAAAATAACACACATATTGAAGTATGGTTTCAAAGAAGTTGCATTTGTATTGAATGCATCCAACAACTTTGTATTGGATATATGTAGGGTTCAGATTACTATGGTCAAGTTCTACAATATGTCTATGGAAGAATGTAGATGCAAGATTGTCCGCAAACTTAATGAGAGTGAGATTATTAAGGGGAAGAAACTTGAACGTGTGAGTATAACACTTATGAATTGAGCATTGGATCCCAACATCGATGAAAACCATCCTTTATACTTCAATTATAGTTAGAGAATGAAATATGGTGGCTTCCAGCATTTGAAGTACCAAAGGAGGACCATGAAGTACTTAAAGTTTTTTTTAATCTCACTAATATACCCACTGTTATTCAATAGCAAAATAATGGAGCAATTTCACACATCGAGGGGTGTGGGGACTATCAAGTTGAATGGCATCTTGTAGGTGATTAAAAAACATTGAAGTCTATGTTTGGTTTATCAAATGTAGCGAATGCAAAATTTCCATGCATATACTATATGCAAACTAGGAAGAAAGGGAAAGATGGAAAGAAAGAATGGCTTGCCAAGGCATGACAACAAGGTGCTCCAACACGTGATAAAAAATTCATGAGAAATGGAATGCTAGTTCCAATGGATCCAAACTCGCGCCCTATTTTGGAAATACCACTAACAAGGGTTCACTTTTGCACATTTCATTGTTTGGTTAGAATAATTGAGAAGCTAGTATATGAATATATATGCTTTGCATACAAGATGCAGCGTGTGTCAGAAGTTGATGCTACATGCAAGAAGGTAGAACAAGTCCTCTCTGAAGTTGGATTGCACAGGGGCCAAGTATAGAAATAAAAAAGGAAGAGAAAAAATCGAGAAAGAGTGGAAATATCCCTTGTAAACCATGCTTTGGCGGACCCAAGGCTAGGAAGTTTATATCTCCACCTCAAGATGAGGAAGGGAATATACTTGTAAAACAACCAGAGAAGTATGAAGCATGAAAAAAGTTGCACCTTGCTATTCCAGATTGGAGAAATGGGGGACAAACAAGGATTGCAAAGGTAGATGTGTGGATAAACCTAGATAGATTAGTAGCTCTCTTACAAAAGTTGAGGTTTAGGGATGGTGATGCCAATACATTTAAAGATACAATTGCTAAATTTCATAAGTCCATGGTGGAGGCATGGATTACAAATAGTATAACACACTACATGGTCAATATTGTCACCATTACAAAATAATATCATCATTTCTAATTAGTTTGTGTTTGTAATCTCTCTTCGTGTGTAGCATATACTTGAAGCACATGGTCCATACTTTGCAAATCAAGGAAGTTTGGCAATATGGTCAACTCAAGGCATGGAATGATCTCATTGGCAAGCTTGGTGTGCTTTTCAAAAGGCAATTGATCATGGAGGTTGCATCAATGATTCCAATCCTATGAGGCAATTATTAGGATGGTGGTATAGGAGATTAGAGATACGATACGAGGAAAAAGAAAAGAAGTCCAAAACCTCTCAAGCAGAATTTATAAGTAGGGCAATATATGAAGCGAGAAAAGCAAGATATGATGCATTTAGAGTCCACAAGAGAGCATAGGTACCCTGTATATGACACATCAATACTCCTATCTTTAACATGAGATATCTTGCAAATTTTGTTTAAAATTTCAAAGGTTTGTCACTATGTTTTTCAAAGTCAATTTTGAACTACGTTTTTTAATTTTAAAGTTCATTTATACCATAATAAGTTTAAAATTTTTGTACTTAAGTAAAGTCTCTCCTTTCATTTTTCCCATTACTCTTCACTCTACCCTCTACCTTTCTATCCTTCGTCATCACAACCATGGCATGTTCCAAGCTTGCTATCAAGAAGGCGCCTACAAAAGCAAGAGCTCAACAATTTTCCAAATCTAGTGAGTGTACTGTGAGTGACAAAGGTCCCTTGGTGGCCAACAACGGTGGCCGTACTGCAACTAACAATGGTGGTGCTACTCTGTCCAAAAATGGTGGCCCTAGTGTGGTCAATAATTATGGTTCGCCATTGTCCAAAAATGGTGGTCCACATGCTCCAATTGCTCCACCTCCCACTACTGCTCCATCTAGTAATACATGTCCTCCAACACATAAGAAGCGAAGATGGAGACCAAGCACATCTATTTTTAAGCTTTGCATTACGAGTGTGACCCCTTAGTTTTGGTTTAATGAAAGTCTTATAGAGATGCAGATTCTTGCATATTTTTCCAAAGCATGGATACATTAATTCAGGTTTAAGGGTTTTTTGAAATTTTTGTTATAAGTTTAAAGTTTCACCTCATTTTACACATTTCACTTTTGAGTTTTGAGTTTTCTCTCATAGAAGACATGGCATGCACTAAGCAAGCGGCTTGGAGACACCCCCTTAGAAATACTATACAGAGGCCACCTCCCCTAGCTCCACCACCACCACTCCCACGAACTCAATCTGACAAAGAATACATCATAACGGGTGTGGACTACATGACAAGGTGGGTTGAGGCTTCAGCAACTAGTAGGATCACAGCCCAAGAAGTGGGGAAACTTGTGTTTGAAAACATTTTTTGTAGGTTTGGAACACCTTTAGAAATTATATATGTACTAGGGTTCTGGTTTTAGGGCTAATCTAGTGGGGGAGCTAATGGAAAGGCTAAAAATAAAGTGCATGCATTCTACTCCATACTATCCAAAGTGTAATGGTTTGGTTAAAAAGATGAATGGGCTGATTTGTACAATATTTACCAAGCAAGTACACATGCACCCCAAGCACTGGGATAAAAAATTGAGTGTAGCTCTTTGGGCCTATAGGACTTCATTCAACCTCACTTGTATATACTCCATTTTACCTCGTTTATGGCCAAGAGGCTTTGCTTTCTATAGCGGTAGAACTGGCAGCTTACGTGTTTTAGTAGCCAGTCAAGAGAAGAATCAAGACAAGAAGTTAGAGGAAAGGATCTTGGATCTAGAGAGGCTAGAGTTAGACAGAGAAGTAGCAACCCAACACTATTCCATGCAGGCTAAAGAGAGGAGGAAGACATTTAATAAGAAGCTGGCTAGCAAACACATAAGGGAAGAATCACTTATGCTATGCTATGATAACCTCTTTGATAACAAAAATGATGCTAAACTTGTGTTCAAGTAGGAAGAGCCATTCATGCTCATAAGGAGATATCCAAATGGTAGCTATAAGCTAGGTGACATGGATGGGAGGGTTCACAAGACAAGGGTAAATGGATGGCAACTCAAGCCTTATTTTCAAAGAATTAGGGACACTTTAGAGCAGTCATTCGACAAAGAGCCACCAATGAGGGGATGCAGACCTCCCTACTCTATTGGACCATCATTAGTAAGCTAGAGACATGAATGCCTCTAGCCTAAGGGGAGGGCTAATGATCCAAGTTTTTTACTAACCGGATGTCTACCAAAAAATTTGGCCAAAACCCCTATCAAGAGCCTTACCCATAGCTTAAACCCTACATCTTATCAATTTGGGTTTACTCTTCAAGTACTAGGTATGCTACATTGCTTCTCGGTTATGATAATTCTAGCAAGTGAAAAACAAGTTCTTAGGAGGGATGTCAATGTAAAGGGTAAAAGGGATGGGTTATCTTAGTGGTGGTGAAAATGGATTACACCTAGGGGTTGAGTGAGTGCATAGATTTTTTCAAAGGACTAACCTCCAACTAAACTTGGGTTCCACTTGCATCACCAAGTTTTGGGATCTATCACCATCATTAGAGGATACCTCATCCTTGTACACAAGTCAATGTCCACATCATGGTGTCATTTGGATCTTACAAAAAAGCTTACAAGCATGGATCCCCTTTGTCACATGCTTATATGTATATAAGGAATTAAAGTCAAAGCATCTTTTGGAATTCTTTTTTAGTAATTTTAATAAATCCAAAGGAAAATCAAATTTCAAGAAAATTCCCGCTTGCCCGACGATCTAGAAAGTTGCAGAAGAAACTTTTTTCAAATTCTTCACCAATTTGAAGTTACGAAGGCACAGACTGCTGGATGCAAGCAAATTTCTTCTCTCTTTCACCCTTATCACATCAACTTTCCATTTTATCATTCTTGTAAATATATTATAATAATGTGCATTGGGTACCCACCTATTGTAATCTAGCTTCCTTTCTCTAGCTTGTCTACTACCACCACCCTTGGCTTATTGCATGATGACCAAGGTGGGGACCTGTCCCATCCACTATTCTCCATACTGTCAAAGATGCCATACATCATCTAGGATTATATTAATCAAGAAGATTATCTTAATCTAATCTCTCATGGAGGCTATATAAGCCCATGGAGATGTAAAACCACACAATCACAAGCACGTGAGAGCACTCTAGATCACCAAGCCCAAAGAGGAGCCACTAAGAGCACATTATGCAACACCCTCATGCTAGTCCATCTCTTTGAGGTCATTGGTCAGCCCAAGTGTAACCAACCAATGTCAAATAGCCCGTTTGGAGAAACACTTCTATCCACTACTAGGAAAGTGCAAGGTAATGGTTACTCTTGAGATTGAGAGCCTCCTGATTATCTTTTATGTACTGCTTAACATAAAAGATGTTGGCAAGGAATCACTTTTGGGTTGCACTTTCAAGAAATAGATTCATTGCAACAATAATTATGACTCTTTGCACATCCACCTTGCCATAGGCAATGTTAGGATAGTCATGGATTTCAATGAGGATACCATGACTTATCCAAAGCCCATAACACCACTAGTAGTTAAACCTAGTGTTAACCCTAAGGAGAGGGATAGTGAACCCACACAAACACCCAATGTAAAATACTCACAACACTTAGAAGCCACAACCAAAGCTGCAATCCAAATAACCAAGTGGGTTCCCAAACATAAATCACAGCCTACTAAGGCCACATCCACAAGATCTCATACCCTTCATGTCCCATACACCCGAACTAAAAGAAAAAGCTAGTGTTACAACAAATAGGCAAAGGATCAAATCACGATGGGTGCCAAAATCCCTATTACATGCCTAAGGCTTCTATGATAGCAACACCCTAGTGTGGCTTCCTAAAATCCATGAATGGCACACTTTCCCATCCATCACAACCTTCCAACCAACATACACATACACATAAGCTAGTAGGAGGTAAAAATCAGAGCAAGCAAAAAGATGCTCAATCCATGAACATTCAATGGGTCTATCAGCCAAAACTTAGACCCACTACCATTAGCCCTTGCCCTAATACCTCCAATGCACCACCCATGATATAATCAGAGAACCAAACGTCCCCTAAACCACAAGATCAATCACATGTGATAGATAACAAACACTCTAATGACTATCTCATAGTAGCAAAGGCAACCATAGCTAAGCAATGTAGTTGAGTCAAACCCCAACCACCCCCATAGGACTTAAACCAGCTTATCAACACTAATCCATTCTTGAATTGGCATCTGATATGGCCATGAACATGGAGATGATTTAGTGACTTGTATCAAATGATTGGACTCAACTTTCACACTATTTGCTAGAAGCTATGAGTGCTTAGAAAATGGCATGCACTCTTTGCCTTGTTCTTGGGAGGAATTTGAATTGATATTCACAAAAACTCCCATGATTGTAGAAGAGTTGATTGCCACTGCCGTTGAAATCTCCTGAGAGAACAAGCCTTAAACCAATAATTGATTACATCCTTCAAGAAAAGTAGAGTTTCAATATCACCCAATGAACTTGATGAGATAAAAAAGCTAGTTGAATTTGAATCCAATTTCCTACAGAAATGGTACACTCTCCGTATCCAATGGGAACAAGAGGGTTGTCAAATCATGACCAATGTAGAGCAAAGACATGTCATCAAGGCTTTTGAATATGACCCCACTTACGTGGCCCCAACTTTTTTTAGAGTATTAGCCATGACATAAAACAAACCACTATAATACAATGTCATGTTGCATCCATACATTGATAGGATCCTAACAGAAGAAGAACTTCATGTTGCTGATAGAATGAACTCAGGTGATCTCTTGACTAATGTATTGACCTATATCACACATGTGGGCATTCACCCACAAGACATGGACCACAATGCTACATTGGAGTATAACCCAAACTTCTATGATTGTCTCTTGAAACACTAGAGCATACCAAGCGCGTACAAATGCTCTTGTCCCTTCATTCTCCAATCCAGGGATTAGCTTGTTCCAAGAGGGGAGAGATTAAGGTGAAAGGCGAAGTAAGATGAAAGATGAAAATGAATCAAAAAATGATTGAACTCCAAAGAGAAGGATGAATTGAATTTTCATTTAGTGAAAATTTCTTTACAAAGTTCTTGTGTGGAAATTATGAATTGATTGGTATGAAAAACTTTCATTCCTTGGCTTATACATTTCACTATTTGATCATGTTCTCTTCTAACCACTTCATTTTTAAAACAAAAATTATCCATCAAAGAGAACTCATTGTGAGCTATTAAGAAAAAATTATCCTTCAAAGAGAACTCATTGTGAGCTATTGTGTTATGATAGGATTCCAAATGGCAGGGCTCCCATTCTTCGAGGAAGAATGGAACACATATCTCTTAACCATGGAGATGCATATTTTCAACCAATTATGATATTGAAGCATACACAACCTAGAAGAACTTGTGGCAATTGAGAACATGAGCAGACAGATTATCAAGCAATGCATTCTAGCGAAGTACCTCGAGAAGGTCGGCCAACAAATAGATTATGACAAGTGCACATAATTTCTCAAATTGTAACCAAGAGTGTGGAAGTTGTACTTAGCCCAAAGTTAGTTGAGAAAGCTCTAGGGCTAGTGGACAAGCCAAAAAAGAGGCCAAAGAGAGATGCGAATGGTATGCTAGGGATGAATAAGCAACAAGTGTACAAAAATGATGGAATCATTCTAGTAGACATCTCCAAGCCCATTATTAGATTGCAAGCTAAGATGGTGCATGCTCTCTTCTCGAGCCAAAGGTACAATGCACTCACAAATAGAATAGGGGTACCACTACTCGAGACTATTGCAGCCAAGGCATTGGATGAAGTAAATTTGAACTCCTATGTCCGAACAATAATACAAGCATCAGCCAAGATACTAGCATTAGCTTCAAGAGCCATGAGTAGAGAATTCCCAGCAAATGATGAAGGTTGAGTTAGAAAGGAAAAAACCCACATCCAAGGCATCGAATATAGGTTTCAAAGGAGTGCTAACAACCCTTATACAAGAGGCCATGGGAGAGATGGACATAGAAGAGGAAGTGGATAAAACACTAGAACAATCACCAATCCATGAGCATCATTCACCCATTACAGTGAGCTCTCCCATCTCTTTCTCTATGGAGGAAACCTTAAAGAAGAAGAAGCTAACAAAGTTTAGTAGGAAGAAGCAAAGCAAGCAGCTAAGAAGAGAGAAGCTGACCACCAAACTCAAAATAAGAAACCTCAAGGGAGAGAATGGTCATCAACGAGTAGGGGAAGCAAGGCTCAGCACTGTCTAGTTAGGAAGAAGGGTGAATAATTATGCTAAGGATTCCCATTAGGAAAACCAGAACCACTAATGAAGAAAGTAGAGACTTGCAGAGGAGGTCGAAGAAGAGTCAAGGAGACTTGAAGAGGAACATAAAAAGAAACAAGATGAGGAGGAAGAAAGGTTAATATGAGAGGAGGAGGAGGAGGAGGAGGAGTAGGTGGCCATTGCCATTAGAAGATCAGTAGAAAAAACCTCCCAATCCCAAGAACTAGGCATGATGAGCCCAACACATGAAAATGTGCTGAGAATAAGTGCTACTGTAGAGGAGGTTGAATAAATGCTAGTGGTAGAGGGTAAGGGAAAGGCCCCCATGCATGCACTACTATCAATCATGGCTATCACAACCACCTCAACACAAGGAGCCACAGAAGTAGTAGTCAATGAAAGTGACATGATGGCATGGGTGTAGTACCTACTAGGCAAAGTGCATGAGTTGGCACAATAGCATTAGAAGGGGCCCCAATGATAGGAGCTAAGAGACTAGCAGTAGCTGATGCACAATCCCACCAAGGCCCTAAGATGACATGCCTTAAGGTATCACCCACTATCAGCAATCCGCAACACAGAGGAGTATGCTGAGCTAGTGAAAGAGCTCCACAATTAGTATGATAGAATGAATGAGAGAGAAAATCTACGCTTGCCAAGCTAGAAGTAGAAAAGGATGCTTTTGTAGCCTTCTAACTAGAAAAAAGGAAAATGATGATATTCACAAGGGAAATGACGATGTTCAAAGAGGCCTTGAGGCAAGACAAGGTGTTGTGACGATGCTCAAAGAGGCCTTGAGGCAAGACAAGGTGCTGTGGGACCTATACGAGAGGAAGAAAGGAAAAGCTGCATATGGAATTAGAGCAACTATGTGCCTTTAACTCCAAAGAAAACAAACATGTGGAGTTAGAAAACAAAGAGTTGAAATAGCAGTGAGATAAGTTGAGACAAGAGTTGCAGACCATAAAGACACAAAGAGATGAGGCTATGAATAAGATGGCAGAGTTGCAAGATCAACTCTAGGCTATCTCCATGAGCATGGCATCCGAACAGGTGAGACACCATGGCCAAGACAAAGAGAAAATACATGAGATATGGAAAGAGCAAGAACAATTGATAACCATCCTCGTACAAAAGCAAAACTAGTCTTGAATAGATGAAAGTATCAAATAGATGAAAGAGAACAAAAGTAAAACCAAAGTCTCAAATAGATGAAAGAGAAAACTGAAGGATGGGTAGAAAAAAGGAACGATGCTAGAATCAAGGATTTAGTAGAGTGTCAGGCACTATCGGAGAGCAAACACATAATGGTTCAAGGAAAAGCGGAAGCAATAGAGATGGAGATGCTAGTAGAGCAACATGCTTTCTTAAATATTGTGTTGCATATCACTCAAGCGAAAGGAGAAGAAACAATCGATGGGCTCAAAAGGAAATTAAACTCACAAGGAGAGCATTAAGATATAGTCTCCATGAAAACACACCCACCAGGGCCTTTACTAGCCTAAGTATGGAAGAGCAAAGGCAATATCTGATCAAGGTAATGTTGTTTAGGCAAGAGCTTGACCTGCTAGGATTTGGGGAACAAGAGCAACAAGCATAGTCCCCCTAATAAGGAGTGTGTCTTCTTAAAGAAGGGCCTGATTTTGAGTAAGAGAATGATGAGAAAGAGCAACCTAATGTGCCATGTCCACCCCCACAACCAAAGTCGCAAGAAGAAGCACATGACAAAGACTCCACTACCATAGAGATAATTGTGGAAATGAGGCGTAGAAGGAGGAAATTGATGGAGCTATCATAGAGAAGGCTTAGTGCCAAGCCTCAACTACTAGTGCTACCTAAAGTCCCTATCCCTCAACGTGAAAAGTGCTTGCTTGTCAATTGAGCATAAGAACTGACACTATGGGAGCAATATGAAAGCTGTTGCAACCATTCAAATTCATCTTTTCCTACCCTCGATCACTTGATCTAGTACTGTCACCAAGGGTAGCGGAGGAGGTGATCAAGCTTTCAATGTGACTGGGCAAAAGGTGGCCAGAAGAAAGGGCAAGGCAACCAATGATGTGATAAAGGGAACCAAGTAGATATACTGTGAGGATAAAGTGAAGGATGAGCCTAGAGCAATTAAGGGCTATGAATCACATTGAAGGATTTAAGGAAGAGGACTACAGTGATTGGATTCAATAGTAAGCTCAATACATCCTTGTGTGAGAGTGTGCATTACTATATGAGAGGTATCCATTGCTACTCCTTAAAATGCTTTACTTGATAAGTAGTCCATAGGGTCTCAGTGGTTGCTAGTGATAGTAATGACACATATCTCAACAAATAGATCTACTGACCTAAGACATGGCTTAATCTTTGTACTATAAACCATAAAGGGATTTAGCTGCAAGAAGTGAGAAAAGTGTCCAATAATTTCCAATAATCATTATCGTATTATCAGTTGGAATAACAAAAGAATCATATGAATTCTAAGAAATTTTTAAAAAGAAAAAGCTGCATGCACCAAACTCTCTTCTACGATATTCAAACTCTACAACATCAAAGAGCTATCAAACTACACACTTGATTAGACATATGGACTCCTTACAACAAGAGGTATCTTGAAAAGTTAAACAATCAGTAGGTGAGCCTATTACTTTACATGCTTTAGTTTGTATGAAATGTCTTGTTAAAGACTCAATAAGCACTATACTACATGATGATAGTAGTTCACATGACTTTATCTCAAAAAATTTAATGAATAGGTTGCCTATAGAAACTACCCCTTCACTATACAATGTTAGATCTTCATTCCATGACATTAGATACAATAGAACAAGGAAAATCAAGGGTTTAGAAATAGCTATGGGTTCATATAAAGAAATGTGAAACTTCTTATTTAAACCACTATAATTATAAAATATCATCTTTGGGTACACCTTTTAAACATGATAACATAATAAAAATATAGATTATCACAACACACACATGCACACACCATTCTTTTTATTTTCAAAGCTAACCTATTTTCAAGGATATAGATGATCACAAAACACACACACACACACATACACACACATAGACACACATGCGCACACACCATTCATTTTATTTTTAAGGCTAACATATCTCCTTAACTAGTGATTAGAAACCAATTTGTTTCCCTTAATCAACCATAGATGTGCTAAGAAAGCACTTAGGAAACAACAAAAGGTATGCATGTTCTATGATTTCAAGGTAGATTCTTCACAATCATCTATGCTAACCATACACAAAAAAGTTT
Source organism: Lygodium microphyllum (assembly GCF_053477565.2). Taxonomy (NCBI): domain Eukaryota; kingdom Viridiplantae; phylum Streptophyta; class Polypodiopsida; order Schizaeales; family Lygodiaceae; genus Lygodium; species Lygodium microphyllum. Next base: position 65,156,982 of record NC_141143.1, on the reverse strand, counting down.
TCATACTCAACAAACATTACTTCCCTAGAGATTACCCACTAGAGTTATGACCATCTCAAGGAGATCTAGACCACAAATAGGACTCTTTCTTGGTGTTAGTCTACCCCATAAAGCTTCTTATAGACATAACCTAAGACAAGTTTTCCCTTCATCGATTTTCTAAAGTCATTTTTAAATATTGTTATAGTAGGTGACTGGCCAAAGACCAAGCCACTTTTAACCAGGTTGTTAAGCCAACTCCTAGGAGTTGTTGCACCGAATAGGTGATATTGACAACTAATTTCTATGATTTATCCTAGCCTTCCTCAATAGTTACGACACTCGTTTGTAGTAGTCCAACTAATTTAATATTGAAAACTCAGTAAGTTTGCTTAATCTTGCTCTTCATCTCTATTTCTATACTGGACACTTAAATACTAACCCTAGGATTTTAATCCCTTCGGGAATTAACTTCAAAGCACAAACCCTATGGTTCTTTCTAATTCCTTTTATTATCAAATCAACTAACATCTCTCAATTCCATAAACTCTAATTTTATTTTTTTATTTTATTTTTTCAATGTTGGTATAACTTAATACCTCGTCAACACTTTTAATTTGCATAAAGTTAGACACATCATATTTTATATTAATAATGTTCAAACAAATAACATCAAACTAATTTTCCTTTTCTCTAATCCTAAGAACTTTTCATAAAACAGTCAAAACTATATTCTTAGGTTTTCTATAGAAGATCCTAATTTTTGGTTGAATTAAAAACATGATATTTATCAAAAAAATAATATAATGTTCATCCAAAATAAATACTTCTGATTTTTAAGATATAGTAAATATTTTTCAAAAATTAAAGAAAAAATTTAAAATACTTCCAACAATACATAAATCATCAAAAAAATATCAATCTCATAATTATTTTACCAAATATTTTATAAAAATTTATCTATATCATTTTAAAGCCATTTTAAAGCATTTTTAACAGTTTTTTATTTTTAAAATGAAAATAAGACCTAATTAAATTCTAAAAGCTATCCAAAGTTGAAATTGAGGTTCAAAGACATTTTATAAAAATTCTAAAATAAAGAAATATTTAGGCAATATTACTTTTTTATGTTAAACAAGGTAAGGCACTTACGTGAAGTACGAGATTCATAATTGCATCTTTGGGAGCCGTATCCTTTGTAGTCCAACCAAGGAGAGTCTATCCAATCATTCCCAACAGTGAGCTCGTCATTTTCCCTCTCCTAAGAGATCAATTGGCCAATTGCATTGTTGCCATGGAAATAGCCACTTGTAACTCTTTTATGACTTAATCTTGATTAAGTCCAAGCTTACGAGCTTAGCTTCCATGCTTTTATGTAGATGACTAAGAGAGAAGAAAAGAGAAAAGCTCCAAAATGGAGGTAGAAGGAGAAGACATGGTAATGGCTATGGGATAGGTATGGGCTTCAATTCTCTCTTCTTGCTCTCTCCAACTTCAATTGTTTCTTCAAATCCTCTTGCTTGGATGGCTTGAATTGATGGCACTTCCTTCAGGATGATAGTGTCCCCTTCTTGATGATGGCACCCTCCTCTCTCTTTAGTTTGCTCTCTCTCCCTCTTTATAGGATGGTACCCCCTCCTCTCCTTATTATGACTCTTCAACTTCCACTAACTCCTCCCCTTCCTCTTCTCCAATTGGCTTTTGGACTTCCTCTCCCTTTCCTCTTCCTCTTCCACTTAGTCTTTTCCCCTTCTCCTTCTCTTCATCTCCCACTATGATGTGCCCCCCAGGATGAGGGCGCCCTCTCCTTGGTCATAACCTCTTCAAATCCACATGCAACATTTTTTCTTTTAGTTATGGTTTTTTTTTAAACTCATTTCCTAACCTTTAGAACCATAACACATAGAAGAACACCCCCCCCCCCCCCCCCCCTTCTCTTTCAACTAGCATCCTCTCTTACATAATATTTTTTTGCTAAGCTAAAATGTTAGCTACTTTTCCACCTTCATTATATGACTACCCTCTCTTTCATTTTGCCTATGAGGTTTCCATTATCAAAATGCTTGCCCTCCTTTCCTAATATTAACTCAAATACTCATGGTTCCACAATTAATCGAAAATAATCCCTTCTGGTTAGATAAAACTATCAAATTCTACTTGGTATTTTCCTAAGTCCACCCTCTAGCACAAAACTCCTTTGAACTAGGATTTTCCACTTGCCGGACTATAGAGACACGTCCTCCAAAGACAAAATTATGATTGCATATGCATTAAATTAATGTGAAAAGTTGGTAACAATGTGTCAATTGTATACAATGTTGCTAAAAAGTTTTGCAATGTTAGGCATTGTTTCTAGGTGTTGTCATTTCTCCCCCACTTAATTGCGAAGTGTCCTCATAAGCACATCTTCATCACGAACATCCAGCATCGTGAACATAGCTACCATGAGCACTATGATGCCACCTCAAAAGAAAAATACTCTCCCTCTCTTAATTGCGAAGCATCCTCATGAGCACAGCTACAAGAACTGCCAAAACCACACAAAGAAAACTAGTAGACACTGAAAAGATAGGAAAATATTTATTGGTGTCATATTATAAATCCAGCAAAGCAAATATTCAATTAAGTTATGTAAAAACTTGTACACACTAACATTCCCTTACTCACTCTCCCCACTTAAGTGCATAACTTAGCTTCATCCAGTGCATAGAATATGCCAACTAGGAAGCTTTCTAGAGCCGCTAAACAACAATAATCCCTCTAGGCAAGAAAATGCCACACTACTATCCTACTAGGAATATTGCATCCGAAATAGCCTCACGGACAAGGTCCATTCCTAACAAAGAACCCAAATAAAGCAAGCTAATATTACGACACCAAATAGGACTCCTATGGTTTAGTTGCTAACCCTCCATGTTCTACTATAACAACTGTCCATAGTTTTCTTTTTTTGTTTTTTTTTTTAATGGTAGTGGCTTTTGTTCAATGCCAAAAGAGTATATATGTTGATTCTCCGTCCCAAAAGGTCCCACCCCAAAGAGATACAAGGCATCGGACGTAGGGCACCCGTCAAGGAAATCCCTATAGCCTACCAAGATCTCAGAGGCGATACTTATCTTCTTTTGGTTTTTTTTTCTTCCTTTAACCCTGCTGTCTCAAGGCGGGTTTTTTTTTCCCTTTACTTTTCTTTTTTATTCATCTTTCTTTCTTACCGAAGAATAAATATATAGACTCTTCCGAACTTTTATTATTTGGATTGGAATTTAGATTTTGTTTTTATAAAGGATCAACTAGAAGACTGAGAATGCATCACCTAATTGAACAGTCAAACATTTCAACTCAACAAATTTGCACTAGGAATCTAATCTATCACATAGTACTAGTCACTCTGGCTGGGCAAATAATAAGCAAAGGTACTCATCAATTCAATATCTCTCATCCACGCTACTCCTAGTCAAAATTTCGTGGAGAGAACCTTGTTATTCAACTACCCCCACATATTGCTAGAAAAACGACAAAAGGATAGGGGAAAAAAACTCTATTGGATTCCTAATCACACTTCCATACAATGAAATTCACTATGTCATGCACACACATCACCCCCTTTCAATCACTCTCTAGTGTGAAAGCCCCATCCCATGTGGGTGGACTCTCATATAGATAGAATTGGTTATATATTTCTTGCGGTGTATTTTTGTTTGAAAAATTTGAGGTTTGTGTTTATTCTGTAGGTATTTAGGTTTGAAAAAACTCTAAATGATTTCAATCAAGTCATATTTTTAACTTTCCCTTATTTCAAATGAAAATAAAGAGATAAACTAGATATGAAAAAACCTATTATGTACATGGATATTGCAACTCCAAGATAATTGTGAAGACAATCACGTAGTGATTCACAAATCAAACCTGCACAGAACTTAGCCACTAACCACTAAGCCATTAATATGTTAGAACAATAAAGACACTTAGACTTATCTTTTCCCAAAACCAATTAGTCATTTCATATTCATCCCACTGGTTCTTATCTATAGGTAAGGCTTGTTTCATATATAACTCCCTATTACTAAATTTTGACCTCCATTCCTCTAAACACAACTCTAGAAGTGAGATTTCATCTAGATATCGCATTTCTCTAAATTAAAATTCTACCTTTTCCTTTTTGCACTAATTAGATATAAAGAAAGGTGCATTGGAGCTGGCCACTGATGAGTGGTCACAGGTTATGGTGGGCCCACGCGGTGGGTTAGAGAAAAGATAGTTCACACTTCCATCTATATGGCCCGATTGTGCGCCTGTGACTAGAACTCACGCATATTAGGGTTAGACTCGCACACAGAAAGGATTGATGCCTTGAAGTGTGGGCTAGATCCACCAGAACAGACAATTACAATCAACAAGATGGCATGATCATGAAATGCTTGTATAATGTGCATGTGTGGGCTGAAAGCTTGAAATGCACATTTCTTTGCATAGGAAAGTCACATGAAGATTCTGATACCGTTTTTGCGATGTACATGGAAAAAGCTTTCATATGACACCCATATTGGGGGGGTCTCTAAATTTTAGGAGCCTCGAATTAGCCTAAAAATGCTAGTCCTAAAAAATAGGGATGTCATTCTAAAAATAGTAAGTTATGTGCTCTGACTGTGCTTATTAAATTTGGTTGTTTCTATTCTTGACAGTATTCAACCCAAAAAGGAAGGCCATAGAGAAGAGACAAGTGTCAAGACACTTGTCACACAAGTTTCCAAGTGTCCCACCACTTGTCACATCTCATGACATGTGGCTGGACACTTGTCTTGTGCTACTCCACTTTCCCCTTTTGTACTAGCTCTTCCCTCTCCTATAAATAAGAGCTCGTTTTTCTTCATTCAGCATCATTTTTCTTTGCTGTAAACTCATGTACAGCACCCACAGATAGCCAGAAACTGGCCCCATCCATCCCCATCATCATCCCCCACTTCTCCATTATCAAATTCCTCCATATTCCCTCTTCTATCTGCTATTTTACAGGTCAGCAAGCCTGTAAATTCATTACAGCACCTCCTTCTCAAGCTCTTTCTTCCATTTTAGCAACAAGAAGCAATCCCTATCCATGTACTACTATTCAACGATGGAGAAAGGATGATTTCCCCGCTTTCTTCTCTCATACTGTAAAGAAATCAGTTCTTATCATTGCATAATAGATAATGCATGTGTGTTTGTACATCTTTGCATGATCTTGTAAGAGTGAGAATTACTTCTTCTCACTCTCAGGTTGATTGTAACTGAGCTCTTCCCTAAGGGACTTGGGTTGAGCAGAAATACATTCCTTCGGGGGGGGGGGGAGGGGTTTCCATCTTCAACCCTCAATCTTGTCTCCATTATTTTTACATTTTCATGGCTGTAATTTTGTGAGTAATTTTCATTTTCAGCTTTAAGTGTTCATTCTCTTTTATATTAAATCTCGAAAACAAGCGAATATCATAATTGTTAAGCATACTACGTTGTTCGGGGCGTTTACATTCCACATGCATGGTCAAGTTCATGAACTGATTGGTGTAGTCATGTATAGTGAGGTTACGTTGGTCAGGAGTGTACCATCGTCTTGCCAACCGTTCTTTTTCCACAAGGCACACAAAAACTTGGACCATATGCATTTTGAAATCTTCCCAATCAATGAACTATTGATTTTCTCGATTGATATAGCGCCACCAGGTGTGGGCAAAACCTTCCAAATGGAGAGAAGCAAAAAGTATTTTCTGATCATCAATGCAGGGGTAGATGTTGAAGTAGGACTCCAACTTGGACATCCATCCTTCTAGGTCAGATGGTGAGGAGGATTGCCCATTGTACTTTGTTAGGATGACCTTGTCACGCAGATCATAGGGGCCATGCTGCCCATGAAATCCTTGATGTTCATGCAGCCCGTGGTGGCCATACATACCCTGTTGTCCATACATTCCTTGTGGTGCATTAAGCCCATGTTGTCCATTATAACCATGTTGTCCATCAGTACCAAGCTGGCCATTTATACCATATTGTCCTTGATGGGGCTGATTCATATGGGGTGCATGGGGGCTCCTAGGTAGAGAGGGTGAAATTCAACCCAAGGTGGGAGAAGGCCTCAAGTGAATGTTGCCGATATGGTGGACACAGAGAAATTCAATAGGGGCTCATCATGCGTATGAGAGGGTTCCCCGATCTCATAGGTAGAAGGGGAAATTCCCTTAGCGCCAAGTATATCTTGTGGGCCATGTGATGGTTCCTGATGTGGAGGGCGTCTAGACTCATGTCTAGAGTCATTGGTCTTCTCTTGGGATGAAGCGGTCGCTAACTGAGCAACAAGAGCAGTGAGCTATTCCAAGGTCTGTTGAGTCTTTGAGTTAGAGATGGCCATGTTCTCAATCGCTTTATCAAACTTGGACATCATTTGGTGGTGGTTGGTGACCATATCATTGTGGCGTTCCATATGACGGAGCTCATGTTGGCAGAGGGTGTGATTGAGAAGGATATACGGGTCCGTTTCAGGCATTTCCTCCTATATGTCACCATGGTAATCTTGCGCTGAGCTTGGTTCCTCATTCACGGAGGTCCGGGAGTCTCTAATCTCCCTCTGGAGTTCCTCTTGGGCCTTGCTTTTGCCTTTCTGGCCAGCCATCTAGATGCAGTCCACAGGACCTACTATCAGTAAAAGGGGCATAACTCTTTGTAGGAAACTCCGATTGATGAGATTTTGGGCTCAAGTCGAAGGGGACGATGGCTTCTTCGAGATGAGATATTAAGCTTTATGACAAAAAATGATCAGAATTTTCTGTAAGGGGTTTACAGTGCCTATCCTGGAGCGGTCTACATCCTATCCACAGTGACCCTAGTGCACAAAAATGGACATAACTTTCACACTGTAGCTCCGATTATTGGGGATTTTTTTGATTCAAACCGGAGGGGACAAAGCCCTCTTCGAGGTGAGCTATAGGGTTCACCCCCAGATTCAGGACAGAATTTTTTGCAATAGGATCTTTGTGACAGTCCTCCAGGACTGTGACCAAAAACACTGCATGTCCCTTAGTACCAATGTCTTACATGGATAGAACATAGTTCAAGGGGCCACATCTGCCACATCAATAGCATCTTGAGCATACTTAACATAATCCTAAGCATCATTGCATACCCATCAACTTTGCCATTCATGCATAAGTACATTCACTGCCATACATCTCCTTTGACTGCATGTACTTCAAGTGTCGTACATGGGTGCCATTAGCATTGTGGGGTATCCAAGAGAGATGATTGGGGCAGGGAAGTGGAGCTCATGGAAGTACATGCACGTGCAAACAAGTATTGGGCTCCAAATCACCAGGAGGTGGGCAAAGTTCCCTCCGGCCGAGTTGTGCGCCCCTTCAGGGTCTTAAGTGGTAAGGGAGGGTCTCCTCTCTTTTGTCTTACCACCTCGCCTGGCATCGGCCTTTTTCCTCATCCGGAGTATACATGGCAGACATTTTTAATAGGCACTCAGCATGAGATGCATTGGAAAGAAGACATTGGGCCTTTTCATGAGATGCAAGGAATGATAAAGGTTGGGGTAGGGGTTACCTTGGTAGTCCAGTGGCTCACTAGCTGCTACTTACCCAATTTACAATGGCTATTATTCATCCAAGATCATAAGACAAGGTAGGGGGTTAATGTCAGCCATTACAATGTATTTCAAGAAGAGGTATGATCTTGTATGCAATCTTGAACCTCTCCAACAATGGATTAAGCTCAACAAGTGGCTAAATTGAGAGATTAAGATCAGAATGGCATACTCTCTAATGCTTGGGCAGACTGTTGAAGCACAAATCATCATGATGCCACTTTCTCCATTGATCAAGTCCGGTTGTTGGTTGGGCATCCGTGGAAGAGTGCTTCAACATTTGAATGCTCCTGCTGATGAAGAAGGCTCCCATGCTTATCCCCGAGCTTGAGCTTCAAGAATGGAAAGCTTTAAGTGAAGCTTTCATGGCTACCTGCAAGGCTCCCATGCATGCTGAGCTCAATGTCTTCATCTGGGTAAGAGAAATCCTTCACGGGCTAAAGGGCTTGTGGGGTGCAAGCTCTCAAGGTCAGGGATGGCTTCAGCTTGAAGAATCCATGGCTACCCCAAACTATTTCAAACAGTCCAACTGTTGTCCATCTTGGGGCTAAGTTCCAAGAGCAAAAGTGCCAAGGGGGAAGACCAATGTGCTGAATCAGTGCCCTGGAGTGGCAAGGAGGGGAGGGCAGCAAGAGGAGGAGTGGCAGAGGACTAGGGAGGGGCAGGACAGCCAGCGCAAAATGCACTGAAAATTACGGGGCTGTCCTGTAGGCCTTCTGGGCAGCAAATCCCCTCAGTCCACTACTTGATCAGTAGCTTGGGGGGTCAGGGAAGGAGTCCTGGGACTGGTTGATGTCGGGGAGCATCCTCAGGTCACATTTTGGGGTTTCTTTGGGCTGGCAGCCATGGCAGCTTGTAGGAGAAGAGAGAGGAAGAGGGCTGGGGGAAAAAGTGATTGAGGTTTTACCCTCTTCCAACTCCTGGGACTCTAAACTTGGCCTGGAACCCTTAAAATTTGAATGAAAAGAAGTGATGACCTACTATTTTAACCGTTTTATCTCCAGATATGTCTGAGTCTCAAGCCATAGCTCCTACTTGCTCCAAAAAGATGAAGTTAACTGCAGTCCTTCTTGCAGTACCTGTACCTGTAAGCTAAGTATCTAGGGTTTTTGGGATTTGAAAAGGGAGAAAGGGGAAAGAGGAAAAGGAACAAATATTGAAGCTCTCATACCACTTTTAATGAAAGAAGCTGAGAGGAGAGAGAAGGAGAGCTGAGGAGAGAGAAAGAGAACAAGAAGAAGAGGGAAGAAGACTAGAAGAAGAGAGAGAAAGAGAGAAAAGAGGTGAGAAGGAAGGAGTAAGCCATGGAAGCTAGAGATGAAGGTGAAGAGTATGATCTTGATAATAACTGGTTGCCCTAATCTGGGGCTCTTACACCTTAAATACCCCGCTCAGTGTGACGGGGTGTCTAAACCCTAGTCGATGTGTATCCCACTTATTACACTAAGGAAAGAAAAAAGCTAAAAATGATGATTTCATGATTTTTTAAATTAGATTTAGGAAATACAAATCCATAAGTACATGCATGAGGAAAGTGCCCACCCTTATATTAGGGTAGATGATACACATTATCTTATCATGCACTCTTATCTCGATTTCTCTCTTCCTCCTTTTTGTTTTCTTTCAATTTGTGGTTAATTATTTGCTAAAGAATAGTTAAGGGAATAGTAGTGCCTATCTATGCATGCATGTGAAATATAATTTGATGTATCAAGGGGTTTTAGATATAAGGCATCCCTATAAATATGCATTAACAACATTTGCTTTTCTATAAGTTAAGATATTATGTGTGTACTGCATATATGAATGGGAATTATTCCAAGGGCATTATATTTCTTGTTTATATACACCTGGTTTTGCAATGCAAAGGTGCAAGAATGGCAACGTCCATGAAAGCTCAATTTAATGATTCAATATGTGAAAAATACATAAGTAAATGGTACATAAAAAGTACAATGAAATGAAATGCATGCTATGTTGTAATCCTTCATTATATAATAGAAAATATTAAGTAAAAATTGAATCAACTCCCAAATTTCAAGAGAGAAGAGAATAGAGAAAGAATGCACAATACAATCAATAGGTACAATCTCCCCCATGCATGGGTGAGCACCTCCCCCAGGCATGTATTTATGGAGTTTAATTAGCTTTTATGCCCAAAATACATTGAAAGGACATCTTTTTTGGGGCTTTTTCTTTTCTTTTTCTTGCATGATATGCTCTTGCCTATAAATATCAAATTATAGACATATTCTAAGATTTTTACAACAAAAATAGTATGTGCTAGAAAGTGTCTACAAAAATATAATAATCTTGTGTTGATGAAGTGCTCAAAAATAAATAAAACACATGCACTATGGCACACTCTACTCAAAAAATTAATTCTCCTAACTCTACCCAATAATTTTCTTATCAAAATACAAAACACATTAGTTCCTTACCATCTATCTACCTTTTCTATCTACCTTTCATACTGCAACTAGTGTCACACAGAGCCATAAATAATAAGTCTTTCATGCAATAAATAGACAAAGAAAATTCAAAGATTTAAAAACGTTTTATTTTCATAGAAATTTTCATAATATGATATATGTATAGAATAATTGTACTTAATCATGGCATAGAATCTTATCTAATTAAGGTTTTGAAAAATCATAATGAAATTATAGAATGTGCTAGAAACATACCTTTTTAAGTCTCCCTAAACTAACTTATAGAGATGAATGTTTTAATCTCATAGCCTATATCATAACATTAATGTTGGTCGTAGGAAAATTGTCCACAAGAGCTCTTAGTTTAGGAATAGGATCTATCTTCCTAGAAATACAATTTAAAGTCTCCCTAGTCATGAATTTTTTAATCTTGTAGTTGAAAACACGAGAGTAATGTTTCTAGTAGGAGAACTATGCACAAGAGCTATCAATTTAGAAAAATCCATCTTCAAGGATGGTACTTAACCTTGGATGCCATGATGAACTTTTTCTTCCACATGGATTGATTGGCTCCATGATAGGTGGATGATGATCAAGGCCCCCTACATGAAAAAAGATAACAAGAGTATCATCATTAAGTATATACCAACAATTGTGGTGTTTCATAGACGGAGCTTTGTGCATCATTTAAGTGACTTACATATTGAATATATAAATTTAGTTCCTTCCATGTAATATGTATGATGGTCTATGTAAAGGTAAAGTAAAACATGTGTTGTACTTACTTGTGCAATCTGTTTCCATGCTCGTTTGTCTTGGCATTTTCTTCTTATTTTGGTTTTTACATTGCTTTTTCTTAAAGAATACTTGCATTGAAGAACACTCTTGTATAAGATCCAACTCCTCTCTACTGAGTCTCTTAATGGATGATGGGACAAGTATGTAGATCTCTTCTTTTTCTAGATCTTGGTCAGCCGATAAAACTTCTGTTTGTAGTCTTACAATTGTTGCATCTCCATCCTTGAGCACTATCACATCACAAATCAAAAAAACAAAAACCATATAGAACCAAGGAAAAAATTACAGAAAAAGGAATCGATCGTCTCCTTCGATCTGATTAATAGGGAAGTTGACTTTTATGCCTAATTGCTAGACAATGAATATCAAGCGCAAGTTGAAGTTCCAAATGTGGATTGAAAACATTGTATCCTCTATAACACCATCGACCTGAGTCTTAGTTGTTATGTGGCTTATGGGAAAGTGTGACATAAAGTGCCTAGTAAGTGGAGGTGTAAGCATGTGTTAGCAAAACCTATTAAGTCATATGCTTTACAATGGCATGGTGACTCAAGAGCCGCTCTTGAGCAATTATACTTCTAGGTTTCTCGAGTTAAGGAATTAGAGGTACATAGAATATACTTTTCTAACACCTTAATTGACCTCAATCTTAGTTGGCAGCGAAGGAGGTGCTTTTACAATCTTTTTGGCTTTAAAATTTTGACTTCTAAGAGGCTGTGCAGTTATAAGTAAAGATTGCAACTCTTACTTTGGGCAATAAAAGTAGTTTTGCTCTAGTGCGCTGCGCACTCGCGGCCAGCACTTGTTATCACGAAACACACCAACTGCTATCCTCCGGCACATGTAATCCTACAAGCTTACGTCTAATTAGAGAGATACTAGGATGAAGTCGAGTCGCTACCTGTGTTGCAACCTGATGATTCTTCCGAGGGCTGGGCGCTGAAACAAGTGATCGCCACGAGCCGATGGACGAGGAAGCCGACGTGGTCCAGCATCAAGTCGGCGGCCTTGCACGGCAGCTCTATACGCAGGTCCTCATCGATATCACTGCCCTTGTGATCATTGCCACCATCATCACCGTCAGTAGCATTGTTGCTGTTACTTTTGCGGCCCTGGTAACGTAGAACGGTGACGAACTTCTTTTCATCTGCACGAGTTCGCAAGTCGGGACTGATGGTCGCAGCAGCAGAAATATTATTGGCCACAACGCAACTTTCTGCGCAGTCGCAGGCTTCTTTCGTGGTACATGAATTGCCCATCTTTTATGTGATCGGCTAACAGCTACTGTGACCGTATAAGAATGCATGACCCATGATGTGATCAGGCTTTATAGCACGTCCAGCAGCTGACGTCCAACATCGCGGAGGAAATTCTACCTTCTAATTGCTACAATATTTGAGTTGGTCACATTAATAGTTGCGGGATAGGCCCAGTACCGATCATAGGCTCCATGTTGATTAGTCGGACGTGTGCATTCTCAACAATATAAGTACAACCAAAGTCTCCGAGTTTAATATGAGCAAATTTAACGTGCATGTCGCCCGTCACAACTCAATAAGTAGCATCTCTGAACATCCATATTATGGATGGCACGGGAAGCTTCGACGTAAAATATATCGATTTTGAAGGTTGGCAGACTCTCAAAAGAAGCAGCGCACCTCAGAAGAATTTATGCATACCAGCTTCCCACAACACATGGATTAGAGATAATGTGTCAAGTTTCAAGTCCTGGGCCGCGCTCCGAATTCGAGGGCTGGTCTGGTCTGCGGGGCGATATTGCAATTTGCGACGGCAGACGAGGAGAGAGCGATACGTGCGGCGAATTGCAGGACAACACGTGGCGATTTTCAAAATATTATTGGCACAAGGTGACGTACTTCCTCCTTGCTAGTAGGAAATATTTCTAAGTTCTTAACTTTTTTCAAAGTGGTCTCAAATATGTCGTCGCAAAAAATTTAATGCTCCTTGGTGAGACGTTTTGAGCTACCGGAGAGAGCGGAACTTGAGACTCGATCCCGTCAGCATCAAATCATTGGTCACAAACATTTCCAGCTCGCCAAAATCTGAATGCTTTTTATAATGCACTTTTTTTCATTCAGATAAGCAAAGAAATATTTACATCACCCGTTTAGGCGTTTCAGGCCATTGCCCATTGACCGACATAAGGAATCAGGGCATTGAGCCTAGCTTTTTGCCAAAAAGTTTGAAAATCCCGTGCTCTGATTCTACACTTCTAAGTATCATAACCAGCTCAGCATGAAGGGACTCAGACCAGTTGATTGGGTTGATGACTTGGGCACTTCTGAAAAGTATACTATTTCTTCTACTCCTGATATGCTTCATGACTATTGTTGCAATAAGCAGTATCAATCTCCACGTAGCTTCATCCAAGTTAGACTTGTCACCAAAGAAGACCGTGGCAAATCCAAACTCAACTTTAAGGTTTACACCCTTTAGCCACTTCCTCACTCTGTGCCAAAGGGGTTTGATTACCGGGCAATCCCATAGAGAGTGTTTTTCATCCTCTTCATGACTCTTGCAGAGTAGGCAAAGTGGAGAGATGGGGATCTTTCTAGCTAGCCTTGCCCTTAAGGGGAGCTTCTTGATAACGAGTCTCCATCTGAAGCAATTGAGCCTATGTATTGGTGTGTTCTTCCATACTCCCTTAACCCTTCGTTGCCAAGTGGCAAGAATGGCCAAGGGGCTACATTTCTTCCATTTGTCCTTTAATGTGAGGGGGATAGCCATAGAGGGAGGGCTAAAGTCCTTCAAAGACTTGCATTAGATAAGCTGTTTGCCCACTTAGCTAGTTAGGGCAAGCAAGGGCGGTGTGTTCCTGGACACCGGTGAAGTGGGCCAATCATTTCTGAGCTGCTCAAGGACATCTGTAACCAGAGCAACTCCCTGATTGTCATGCCAAAGGTGGTTCTGACAGGATTAAAAGGAGACCAATCATTACGGGTAGGATCCCACAGTTGTGACCAGAATCTTAAGCCTTTAGTAGCTAATGCTTTTGCAAGAGATCTATTGCGAAGTACAGGTGATCCTAGAGGATCAAATGGGAAGGGATTAAGCCAGATTGACGAGGAAAGGGCCGCGTCGTCCTGACTGCTAAATTTAGGAGACCAATCAGATTGTGAGATGACAGCTTGCGAGCTTCTTACTAGACTTTGGGATGTTGCTGATTGCAGGATGTGAATCATTTTCTGGTAATTATAGATCACGTTGGTCTAGGCTACCCTAGTCCACGCTCGTTCAACTTCCTTGGAGGCCGTGATCCATGTCTTCAATACCGCTAACCATGGATGGTTGTCATTCAGCCTTGTAAGAACTCTGAATACCAATCAAAGGGCCTTGTTTGCTAGGGCTTCTATACCAGCACCCCCTTCATCCCTTCTTGAGGTGATTAGGTCCCATGAGATTTGGTGCATTACAAGGCCTTCCTTCTTCTTCCACAAAAACTGTCTAAACATCTTTTCGACCTGCCCCAGGTGTCTTCCCAAATACAAAGAGGGATGGCATGTACACTGTCTGTGAAGAGAGAACACTCTTGATCACGGTGATTCGCCTCGCCAACGTCAAGGATGAATTCATCCACTTGGCCATTTTCTGCTAGATCTTCTCCTAATACCATTTAAACCTTTGACTAGGGGTTATGCCAACCCCTATTGGAGCTCCGAGGTACCGTACAATTTCCCCTAGCCTTACCACCTTAAATCCATAATCGAGCATCAAGTTTTGTGGGTCCCCCAGAGTAAGAGGGATGAAATCAATCTTACTTCTGCTTGTGACCGAAGAGGAGAGTAGTGCAAAGGCATTGAATGCATCCATCAATTCATCCACTAATCTTTTCTCTACAACCCCACCAGAGGTCCATTATCATCTGCAAAGAACTCAAATGGTGAGCATGATCCATCAGGCAAGGGCATCCCTCGGATGGTACCATCATGCACTCTCTTGTCTATGTTGCGAAGGAGCAAGTCAATAACTAATGCAAACAAAAGCGTGGTCACAGGGCACCCTTGGCGAATCGATCTCCTAAGGGAGAAAGGCCGAGTCATTGAGCCATTAATGCTGATGGAGGCCATAGCATTGGTGAACAGAGCAGTGATCATATTTGGAAATACAACCCCAAATTTGAATGCTTCCATGGCCTTCTTGATAAAATGCCAGTTGATTCTATCATATACTTTGTCTAGGTCAATATTGATCAGGACAAAATCAGACTTGTGTGTCAAGCCCAGGTCCACAAAGAACAAAAGGTTTAACACTGCATCCTAGATTTTCCTTCCATTCACAAACCCGTACTGCCTCATGTGTACAATCTTGCCCATTAGGTTTTTGACTCTAAGGGCAAGGGCTTCAGACATTATCTTATAGTTGAAATTAAGCATGGTAAGAGGACGCCAATTGTTTACCTTATTTCTCATAGGAGACTTAGGCACCAACTTGATTAGGCCTTGATTGATTTCTCAGGTGACGCATCCAGACTTCCGAATGTTGTTCATCATGTCCAGCAGGTCTTCCCCGCACGATGTCTTGAGGGCTTGGAAGAGCTCAGATGGCAAGACATCAGGACCAAGAGATTTGCCCTTCTTCATCTTGAAGACAACTTGATGGACTTCCACCAGAGTGAGCGGCCTGTCTAAGGCAAGAGAGTCGGCTGGTGCATTGGGGATAACAAATCCTTCTAGGTATCTAGCAGTGTGTTGGTCATAGTCAAGGGGTAGCTCAGGCTTCGCCCCTACTATGGAGGACAGATGCTTCTCGAAGAGTCTCAAGATGGTGTGCTCATCAATGTGGAGTGTTCCATGTTCATCCTCAATCCTTGTAATGGTCTCTCTGGTATGCTAAGTGATGCAAAGAAGAAGGCATTATGCGCATCGCCAAACCTTTCCCACTGGCCCCTAAGCAAGGTTTTGGCAGTTTGAACTAAGTATTCCTCCTATGTTTTCAAGAAGTACTCTATTTGCCTTAGATGGCTTTGAGTGGTAAGGTCTCCAGGGACCATTGCTAGAACCTACAGGAGGTGTTCCCTGGCATTTACAAGAGCTTGGATGTCCATCTGCCTTCTCGCTGCGATCATATGACCATGCTCTTTCACAGTTTTGATGGTAGCTTTCAGGCATTCTTGCCATCTAAACTCTGGTGCTAGGGAGGAGTCTTGGGCCATCTCCCAGGACTCTTGTGGTCTACCCATAAAGGCTTTATCCTTCAGAAATGATGTGTTGAAGTGAAATGGCGGCAAACCATTCTGCATGCACCCTGTCAAGACAAGACGGCAAGAGATTAGAATCGGGAGGTGGTCAGACGCAGTTAACTTGCTTAGCATGTGGTATTTAATTCTCCCACACATCCACCATGCGCCATGATTGGCATAGAATCTATCAAGCCTGCATGCACACCACAAATGGCGATTATACCACGTGTAGGAAACTTTGGATGTGCCTAAGGCAAGTGTGGCCACATCTCTCAGCTTGCACGAGATCTAAAGCATACGCCATGCTTCCAGTTCCTCTTGGAGTATACACCGTGTGCCATGAGAGCGGTCGGTGGGGAGGGCCATCATATTCCAATCTCCAGCTAACAGTGCAGGATCCCCAATATGCTCCTTCATTAGTCACCACTGCTTGGCACACTGGGCTGAATTGTTGGCTGCATACACAACGATGAGTGTAAGTTCTGTGCTGTTGGCATCTATTCTGGCTGCCACCGCGCTTCCATCTCCAAACTTCCATTCATGTCAAGGTTTGAGTGAGTTGTGTATTAATAGGATAGTACCACCTTTGCCTCTGCCTCTGAGGTCGTGCATGATAGTGAAATCATTGATAATCATAGTGCTAATAGCCTCCTCATCCATTTTCACTTCCTGTGATGCTATCACATGTAGTTTGTGTTTTCTGATTATTCCATAGCATACTTGTTTGCGTAGGTCCGAACTGAAACCTCTTACATTCCAGGAGATCACTTTCAGCCTAGGTGACCACTTGCTCTATTCAGCACAATACATCAGGGGAGTCCATGAGTTCATGATCATTGATGGGAGCATAGAATTTGTGATCCACCAGAGGCTAATGAGCAAGCTACTTAATGGAAGGTTTGCCATTCTTCTTGTTTTTGCCCTTCTTGCTTGACATAAAGTCCTCCTTATTTTGTGTCAAGGTATGATTTATGGGTTTGGATACTGCCTTCGAGGAACTAGCCTTCTCCTTGCCAAGGGCCTGGACACCAACAGGGGGCTCACCTTGCTTTTGCTTGCCGGGGTTTGGACTTGAAGCTTTCCCTTTGTTGTCTGTTTGCGGCTGAGCATTGGGATTTTGGGGTGCATTGTCCTTCTTGTCCTCCTCACTTTTCCCCTCAGTGTGACGTTGGGAGCACATTTTGGCGAAGTGCACACTTGCATGACATAAATAGCATGAGTCAAGGAATGCCCAAAACTTAAATGCAAGGGTGATCTCCATCCCTGACGCATCTTGCATCTGGAGGAACTCCAATGGATGGCTCCTGTAGTCCCACAGGATGCAGAACTGATGGTCGTTGTGGAGGAGTCCCCATGCATTGACAGTGGTTGGGGTGTAGAGCACCTTCCCAAGTGATGAGGCAATGGAAGCCAGCTCTCCATCTAGCCAAGGAGGTAGGTCCATAACATTAACCTAGACAGGGCATTCATGAATAAATACTCCTTCAGGGGAGAATGTGGGTGACCATGGCAGTGTTGTGTAGACCAAGTTACCATGGTAGCCAACGGACTGCGAGGCAAGCAACCAATCTCGCTCCGGGGGCTTGGAGGCAAGGATGACAAGATAGAATTTTTTTCCAATCAAGCGGAACTGAAGGAGAGTGGCCTTGCCTTGGTATGTGCCTTCAAACCATCAGGTGAACTCTTCCTCCATCGGGGGTCTCCCCAAAAAGTACAGGCAAGCAACAGTAGAGAGCAAATCAGAGTAGCTTTGCTTGATCTTTTCAAAGGACAAGGAGATGATTGCTTTATGGACTTTAGCTCCTTGTTCGATCTTGGCCTTGCAATCAACACTTCTTCTAGATTGGTCATAGCGCAGCGTCCTCTCCACTTCCGCCATATCCACCACATTGGATATCAGAGCTTGTCTGTAATCTTGCTTTTCATTCTCCAAGTCTAAACTCATGTCCTCAGTTTGTCTGTATTTTGTAGGTCCTTCCTACATGCATGCACGGTCATCACGTGTCACATTCTTGTGCAATGATGAGGCAGGCGACATGGAACCAGGTGTCTTAAAGATGAAAGGGAGTGCCAGTTCTCTCTCTCTCTTGAGTCAACTCTCGCGTGGTCTTTTTCCCAATCACATGTTAAAAATCAAAATATGAATGTTAGACGAACCCCCTTTCTAATTTATAAATGTCCTTATCCATTTAAGAAAGGGAAGGTCTTAAACTTTTGTGTGACCTTCAAATGTTTGGAAATATGAGGTTTTTAAACTTTTGTGTGACCTTGAAATGTTTTTCGAGGCCCTAGCCAAAAGCATTGAGTTT
Source organism: Lygodium microphyllum (assembly GCF_053477565.2). Classification (NCBI taxonomy): domain Eukaryota; kingdom Viridiplantae; phylum Streptophyta; class Polypodiopsida; order Schizaeales; family Lygodiaceae; genus Lygodium; species Lygodium microphyllum. Next base: position 65,138,652 of record NC_141143.1, on the reverse strand, counting down.
GCACATACCGCAACCCCACAAGCTTACTTTTTATCCACAACCAAAAGTTCTAGGCGAGAGAGATAGTTAGAAGTGACAGTCTTAGCAATAGATGATGATAGATGTAAAGAGGGAGAGAATACCTCTAGGTGGGGCATCAACTCTAACCACAGAGAGAGAGAGAGAGAGAGAGAGAAAGAAATGTGTTCGAGTGGTCTATGAGCTTAGCGTCCAAATGAGAATAGTAGAGGAGAATGAGAGAGTGAAGTGTAGAATGATAATATAGTGAGAGTGGTAGAGAGTACGAAAGAAAGAAGAGTTGAAATTGAATCACACACTTGTATTATAGACTCACATACAGTTTGTTACACGTGCTCCCTATTACACAAGAGACTATGATTATAGGTATGCTACATCGTTGGTGAGTAGGTGCGAACATGGCTATTTGCTCCTACAAAGATTCTAGGAGGGTTCTTAGTCTTACCTTTCACACTTTCCCCCTTGTGGGAGCCTTCGCTCAACCGGCAAGACCCACGCACCACTTATTGTTTCAAGTGTTCCAAGCCGAGCACTAATGGCTACCTCTCACATAGCCGACGCGCCATCCATATCTACGAATGTAGTAAGCTTAGTTCCATTCCATTCGAGTTACCTCCTCTCCCGCGCACTCCGGTAGCTCCATGATCCAAGTGTACGCTTCAAGCAAGCTCCATCCTCAAGCTCCATGCTCCAAGCTCCATCACCACCAGCAAGAGAAGAGAAGAGAAGAGAAGAGAAGAGAAGAAGAGAGGAGAAGATGGAGAGCTTCTACACCCCACTGTCCCTCACCCTCACACACTCACTCCCGCACACTCTCACACTCTCTCTCTCAAGCACAAGCTCAAGCAAGAAAGAACAAGAAGAAAAAGAAGAAGAGGAGAGCCACTTTTTGCCACACACAAGAATGAGCTTCTAATTCACTTTTCATCTTTATATACAAAACCCTAAATCCCTTTTGAGCGGTCATCCCCTTCTCCCCCTTTTTACATGGCCGGCCGCAGCCTAGGCCCTTTTTCCCATTGTCCTCCTATCTTCCTAGCTTCATTCATACCGCCCATCTACCTTTACAAATTTCACGGGTGAGAGCCCGACACTCTTTAAATTAAATCACGATACACTTGCGCTCTTTTAAAAAAGTATTGACTTGCACTTTTCCTTGTGCACCTTTTTCCCTTATTTAGGACTTTTCTGTGCTTCTCATGTTTCTAGATTTTTCTCAGCACGCCTTCATCTTCCGTTTCACTTTGCCTTGGCCTTTGTCTTCTGCTTTAGCTTTTCCATATTTTTCACCTTATTCGTCTAACGGTTAACATTACCCCCTCCTAGACGAGTACCAATCTCGTGGCACTCACTATCGTAGGTAGCAGACTGTAGCTTGCACCGAAGACGTGGGTGGCAAGGACGCATGTGGTTTCCGTGGAGGAGTGTTGGTGGTGGTGTGGAAGAAGGTCCTTGGGGCATGTTGGTGGCCAAGGTGGCTGGTGGAAGGGTTGTTGGAGTTGGTGGTGGGTTGTTCTTTGTTGGGGATTGCATTGATGGCCAGCACAAGTGTTGGTTTGTTGGGGATTCTGCACATGACGATTCTTTGCGGGCTTGTAGGATGGTAAGGGATAAGCATTCAGAGTTGGGTGTCTCTAAAGAGCGATCGACATTTCGTTGGAGGCTTCAATACCTGCAACAAAACCTCTCATGTGGTCTCTCCCTAAGGGGTAGTGCTAGTCTTCTTATCATACACAAGACATATTTTGATTAGTTTGGGAGACAACTCGAACTCTAAGCAAGCTGAGAGTATTGTCCTGCACTTGAGGACCCAAACTGTGTAGATACTTCGGTGCAGATATTATGTGAGTGCTCGTGCATACTTAGATATTACATAGTTAGAAGACCACGGACTATTTTCTCATGACAATGTGTGGATGAAGCAAAGTTGTCCATGTTGAGAAGAAGTACACGTGGAGGTATATGAGACATCCTTTGCATTGTGATTACACAACGTAGCAGGATAGAACACAGGGATAGTGAACTATCCTTAGGTGGTAGACATGGGGCTGGTGCAATGAGAACGATGGACTATGTAGGGCCATTCGTGCAGTGCGGGCCCCAATTGATTGCTATGGTTTTAAGGCAAAGTGTAAGAGGGAATTGTGTGAATGGTTCAGGGTGACAGGTCTAACCACAGGCAAGATAAGCTCCCTAGGGCTATCCTGCCCTTGATGTGCCCTGAACTATTGTGGGTGATGCTAGGGGGCTAGGGGACTAGGGACAGAGCCAGCCAACCAAGGTCACTAGATGCACCTAATTCGAGGACCCCTAGGTGCAATGCTGTGATCATGGGTGCTCTCTTTTTTTTTTTTTACACAGTACAACCATTGCAATATGCGGAGACTATGAACCTTTCAATGGGTCGGGACATGTCAAGCCTCGGAGGCTCAGGACATGGATATGACTGTGATGATTTTGCCCTAGCCTCGTTGTTAGGGGAGCCGTTGTTGCAATATGATTGCAGCGACACCCATCGTGAGCTCACTGTAGAGCTTGGCCCAAGAACAGAGTGTAGCCCATGACTATGCATTGGTTCGTGCGATGTGGGCACTCGCAAGGGTGATTGTTTGCATTCAGCAGCATGGCTTTGTTGCGGTTCATGCATAGTTGCTGGTTTTGCGGTGACCCCGGCGTTGAACACGCTTGCACGAAGACCTGTGTTACCCTGCATCCACTTGTCACTTCGTGAGAGCACATGCGTTAATTCATTAAGTAATTCAATAGATGCAGTTATGTTAAGACATGACTTTTCGAAATGCTATGATGTTAATTGCAATGCCCATGCAATTACTTGTCCAAGACGTGGCATACATTAGCGATAGGCAGAAGAAGTTGTACAAATGGGGAGTTGCCCTTTTACCCCATCAGAAGACAAAAAGTTATGTCTTGATAACTTGTCAAGCTACTTGTACATCATAGGGGCTTATTCAATTTGTACTAGGCAGGGCGAGTCGGATTGGTTAGGTGACTGGGGTGGTGCTGGTGCGGGACTCCCTGAGGTTAGGCAGGGCATATGTCGACCGGGACATGAATGGTGTAGTCCCCGGCCACCACTGTTTCCAAAATGCCTTTAAATAATTCATTGAACTCTTCCCTATCTCGGGCGACCTTTTCTGCCCTTGAGCATCTGGTGCTTGAGCGTACGTTGGGGATTTGTGCAACTGGTGTTGCCACGTCTTGCGCGCTTCATTGAACTTTGACTTTCCTGGTCTGAGGATTTTTTGGCCTTCTTCTGGGGCGGTGTTGCTTAGGTCCTCATCTCTTCACATATCTTTTGAGAGTGGGCACGTAGCGCACCGGCAGAGGGGCATGTGCTGCATGTTCTTGTTGTCCGCAAAGAGCATCTCTGCAAGCCAGCTACCCGTGGTTCTCCATGTTTTCCTTGTGGGGGCCCGGCAAGATGAAATCCAAGGGTTAGGCCTTGATACGGAATAAGATCGTTCACATGGGAGGAATTTCAGTGTGGGTTATCAAACACATATGACTAGAAGAGGAGGGGTGGAACGTGATGTGCTCATTGTAGCGGAATGGCCCCCGTGATGATGTTGACTTAGCCTCCCACCATTAGCATATCTTGGCTCATGCTGCGTTACATCGCCTGGTGGCCATGGATTTGGGGCAAGGCTTATCCTCGGAAGGATAGACCGGAAAGGGAAAGGTGTATAGGAAGGGACTGCACCCTGCTTACATCATCAGAATGTTAGTCAAGGCTTTCCACGGTGGCAATGTGGGGTGCATGCCCTTCCGTCGAAGGTGGAAACTGTCATGTGAGAGGGGGACCCGGACAAGTTTAGCCTGTTGGCCCTAACTCTTCTGTCTGCGCTTGACTATTATTGCTTGTGTATGTTGATAGTGTCTATACAAGGTGACACAAAAATCATTGTTTATATACATATATTTACGAATCCATGTCACTTCACGAGAATAGAAACCAATTGTAGAACTCGAGATTGTACTGGAGCGTGGCACATGCATCTAGTATTCGTGGTAGCTTACTCAATACCGATAGATATTTTGCCACATCGAGTAGCATGGAACCTTGCCCGAGTCTACTAGCAACATGTAACTCCTCCTCAGTGAGAACCTTATTAAACAGAGAGTTTGCTTGGCTTGGTTCAGCCAAGTCCGTACCCCGAATGGCAGTCAACACTCGAAGGGAGGTTGGTGCCACATAGGTGGGGTCTCTTTGAGACCGCCATTTGGCCAATCGCTCCTCAGAAACTCTCATGATCTGAGCTCCTAATTTGGCCATTACAGTGCGGTTTTCACACCAACGTTGTTCAAATTGACTTCGGCCCTTCAACAGTCGCTTTAGTTTCTCTATCTCTAAGAGATTTGGTTGGCATAGCGCATCATTGAACGTGACCGTTAAGCGCAATTCATCGGCTTCCTTGCCAGAGATGAGTCGCATGCGTTCACACAAGAGCTTGTTATAGTGCTCTTCAAGATGTTCTTGCTCTTCCTAGGATAAGGGAAATGGCAAGTATTCTGCAAGCTGCTCTTTAGGGAATGTGCACATGTCTGCCAGGACATAGACACATGCGAACACCTTGAGCTTGGTATCCAACTCATTTTAGCATTTGGTGACACTTCTATGTTCAGCAAGGTCTTGCTCCATTGCTATCTCGTGCAAGGTTCTAGGAGTTTGCCTAGGCCTTAGCGTAGCTGGGGGCTCAGGCCTAGATGAGTAGGATCGGTCAAATCTAGGGTGTCTGACGCCTACCTAGTCTGAATTGCAGGGGCCGAGTGCCCGATTCGGCCCGTCCAAGGGTCGAGTAGAAGGGGCCATATGTAACTGTCCGAATGCCAAATTCGATTAGTCCAAACCTAGTTTTCCGAGGGCTAAGTGAGTCGAGGCAGAGTCTGGAGGGCCGAGTGGGCCGAGGCCAAATTCCAAGGTAGTTCGAGTGGTCAATTCAGACGGGCCGAGTGTGGGCGTCCGAATGGTTGTGGTCGAATGGTTTGAGGATCGAGTGGCCAAGGACCGAGTCGAGTGGTCAAGAGGGCTGAGTCAAGTGGTCCGAGTGGTAGTAGGCCAAGGGCCAATTCTGGGACTCAGCCCAGAATCACCGTCACTCAGACAAGCTGAGCGCAGCACGTTTTTTCTAGGTGCAACGATAAATCGCCCAAATCACACGATTCAGGTCACGATCTGTCATACACACCTCCAGATCAAAGCTATGGATGGAGGGGAAGATTTCTATATACCTAGAATAGCCAATAAACTCCAAAATGCAAATCGGCAAACGAATCAAACCCTCATGCCCTATTATGACAGCAGAAACCCTGATGCTTGTTTTTCTTCTTTTTCTTTGTTTTTTCCTACCCTAATGCACCCAAATCACAAAGCAAATAACTACCCTACTCCAATATACTTTTCCAAATCCAAAAAACCAAAAACCTACTTGCTAAGGAGATCGAATACCTCTTCAAACTCCCTCACTTCCTACCTATCTACCTCAAGCACCGGTTCGGGGGGAAACCCTTACTTTGATGCTCGATTCGAAGCGCGCAAGCGCTCAAGGCTTGAATACGTTGGTCCCAGAATGGAACCAAAATGTGGGAGCCTTCGCTCAATCGCCAAGACCCACGGACCGCTTATTGTTTCAAGCATTCCAAGCCGAGCACTAATGGATACCTCTCACATAGCCGACACGCCATCCATATCTACGAGTGTAGTGAGCTTAGCTCCATGCCGTTCGAGTTACCTCCTCTCCCGCACACTCCGGTAGCTCCACAATCCAAGTATAGGCTTCAAGCAAGCTCCATCCTCAAGCTCCACGCTCCAAGCTCCATCACCGCGAGCAAGAAAAGAGAAGAGAAGAGAAGAGAAGAAGAGAGGAGAAGATGGAGAGCTTCTCCACCCCATGGTCCCTCACCCTCATACACTCACTCCCTCACACTCTCACACTCTCACACTCCCTCTCTCAAGCACAAGCTTAAGCAAGCAAAAATAAGAAGAAGAAGAAGAAGAAGAAGAAGAGGAGAGCCACTTTTTGCCACACACAAGAATGAGCTTCTCATTCACTTTTCATCTTTAGATACAAAACCCTAAATCCCTTTTGGGTAGTCATCCCCTTTTCCCCTTTTTTACATGGCCGGCTGAAGCCTATGCCCTTTTTCCCATTGTCCTTCTATCTTTCTAGCTTCCTTCCTACCACCCATCTACCTTTACAAATTGCACGGGTGAGAGCTCCGCACTCTTTAAATTAAATCATGATACGCTTGCGCTCTTTTACAAAAGTATTGACTTGCGCTTTTCCTTGTGCGCCTTTTTCCCTTATTTAGGACTTTTCTGCGCTTCTCGTGTTTCTAGATTTTTCTTAGCGCGCCTTCATCTTCCGTTTCACTTTGCCTTGGCCTTTGTCTTCTACGTTAGCTTTTCCAGATTTTCCACCTTATTCGTCTTACAGTTAACACCCCTAAAACGACATTCAATCATTTAGAGTGTGTGTGCTTCTCCCCCTTAAATAGAAGAAAGAATAAGAGACCAAAAAATAAAACATTCAATTAAAAAGGATGATAGAAAGAGAAAGGAGCTAGTAACATGTTGGCTTTTTAGGGCTAGAAGGTTTGTATAAATTGAGTGTAACGTGTCTGTTTGGTCCACTTATGGGACACGTCTTAGCAGCCCATCAAGAGGAGGATCTAGAAGGCACCGCCTGGCACTCACAAGGAATGGCACATGGTTTGTGATCTACGTCTTCCCGAGTTTGCCCCAAGCGAAATTGTCCAGCTGTTTCCACTTGGGATCGACCTGAGGTCAGGGTTCCTTTCCTACCAGCAAAGTCTCAACCTTTCTGCCGAACGGCATAGACCCATTCCTTTGCCCTAAAATAGAATAAAGCAAAGATTCTACATTCACTGATACTAGGTATTTATTATCTCAACATTTGAGAAAAGTTCCCAGCTAACTGGGACCACCCTTCCTTAGGATGAACCTAAGTCACGTCCACCACACTTTCCTCGGTTTTCTTTAGTTATCTAATTACCTAACACGTTACGTTTTTACATGCAAAATCAGCTCCCTTAATTAAACAAATTAATCATGGGTTCCTTCATGTAACTTAGGCACTGACACAAAAACATTGTAAAGCAAGTTCCTTTTTCTCAAGCATCTGTTCTTTATTTATCATAATTCCGAATTACATCCAACATCATGCCCGAAGACCATCCCAGCAATCTACATTATCGTTGTTCCAAGTTTCGCCCGTAGACTAATACACGGGCCTCGAGATCCCATCTCGAGTCACGTCGGCCTCTTGTACGAGATCTGGAGACAAGGGATTTACAGCCAAAGCCTCCTCTGGCACCCAAGTGTCCTCCCGCTCCAAGCAGTACCCACGGAGAGACCTCTCGCGACGAGTTAGGTCCATACACTCAGCGCGGCTAACAACCCCCTTGAATAGGGCCAGGAAGATAGTCGGAGGTAATTGTTCCTGCCTCTCCCTCCAGGCTTTCAACTTGAAGCATTAAGTGTTTTTCCTTGAATTATTTCCTTGAGAAAAGATATCAAATAATGCACCTAAGTACAAGCACGAACATTTCGAAAGTCGCTTGAGCGACCGACTGTTAAGGTGTGACTCTCTTTTTTCCCTGGATACTCCCAGCACCCGATCTTGGGTCTTTCCGTGACTTGGCAAGATTCCAATAATTTCAATAATATCAAATGGTCTTGGTAAGTTGGCTTATTCTTGCTTCTTTTCCTTGTGTTTTTTCCTTAGGGTATCTTAGTCCCTAACTCAAGCATTAACTGGTCAGTCAAGGCAATGGACATACCTTATTCACAACCCAACCTAGGGTCTTTTAATCTCTAATTCTAGCCAAGCTTAGTTAACACACATGGAAACACATGATTTCTCATTTAAACTTTCAAGATGCGGTTTAGATGCATGCGATCCTTCCAATTCCCTTAGTGCAGTTCTATGTAGGATTTCCCAACCATAATGCACGTTGTGCATTTAGTATAGTTGTCCCCTAAAAACGGCTTTTATCTTTCTTTATTCCTAGTAATGAGTACTTATCTCTAATGCACCGAATCACATGTGACTTGCGTCTATGGAAGTTTAGGGTTTTATTTTCTAACGATGCAAGTATATCCTATGAACAAAAATTAACATTTCATATGTTTCTTTTAACCATGATTGCGAAATGTGAATTCTAAATGACTATCCATGCACTGAACTGGTTAAAAAGCTATCATTTTATGTGAAATAAGGCGATAACCTTATCATTTTATGTGAGTAAAATCTATCATTTCTTGTGAGGTGTGGTGTTAACCTTATCATTTTACATGCGTAAAATCTTATGGGAAATCAACCTCTACCATTTCGCGCATGCAACTTAGCTCTTAGAATTAAAAAAGGCTTATGCACGACATTATCCCTTCTATGAGAAATAACTCCTAAATTTTTTTAACTCTTAGAACCTGGGCTTGATTCGTGTGCGCTGCATTGGTTGTTCCGCTCATCCCTCCAGTATTACCGGTGGCTTGGGCGCCTATGCTTCACGTGACTTTCTTCTTGGGAGCCATTCGCCTTGCAAAGATTGGGTAGTCCGAACCTTAACGGTTTCGGTTAGACACAATCGGTTGGGAAGACCGCCGGATGTGGTTCATTGCCAGGAGAGTGGTTTGGGTGACTCGTAGCGGTTACCCCCTTTTTCTTTCTTCTACCTCTCTTCTTGTCCTTCTCCCACTTCTTTCTCCTTCTGCTCCTTCCTCTTTTCCTTCCTCTACCACTTCTCACCTCTCTTCCTCTACCTCTTCTTCTTCCTCCTCTACCTCTCTCCTTTCCCTTTTTCTTCTCCTCTACTCCTTCTCTCCCTTTTTCTTTCTCTTCCTCTACCTCTCTCCTACTCGTTCCCTTCTTCTGCTACTCCCCCTCTACTTCCCTCTTCCTCTACCTTCTTTTCCTCCCTCCCTCTTCTTCACTCCTTCTCCTTCACTCCTCCTTCTCTTCTCTCTCTCCCTCCTTCTTGCTCTTCTACCTCCTTCTTCTTCTCGACCCACTTCTTCTTTCCTCTTCTCTCCCTCCTTTTTCTTCCCTCCTTCTACTTCTTATCCTCTCCTCCTTCTACCTCTTATCCTCTCCTTCCTCTACTTCTTACCCTCTCCTCCTTCTTCTCTCTCTTTACTCCTCCTTCTCTTCTCCCTCTCCCTCCTTGCTCTTCCACCTCCTCCTTCTTTTCTCTCTCTTTCTTCCACTCCTTCTCACCTTCTTCTCTCTCCCTCTTCCTCCTCTTCTCTCTCTCTCTCACCTTCTTTCTCTTCTCCCACCCTCTACTTCTTCTCTTCACGGCCCAATCAAGGAGGCAATTTATTTTGAAGGCCCACGGAGGGTGGCCATTTATTTTGAGGGCCTAGGGAGGGACCCGCGACGTCACGTAATTGGGGGGGGGGGGGGGGGGGGGGGGGGGGGCGGGGGGGGTTTTGACTAGGATCAAAGGCCCTAGATGGCCTGCACCGTCTTGACGGGGGGAAAATGACACATGGGAACTAGGTGGCGGAGTAGCCACCGGCAAAGCTGCTGTTGCAGTCGATCGCAAGGGGGAGGAGAGACCCCGTTTGGAAGGGCCTAGGGAGGTGGCGAGCACTTGTAGTCTAGGTGATGGGGGTGGCTACGGTATGAGGGCCCAGGGAGGGTTGGTGCAGTCTCTGCTAACGGGAGGAGGGAATGGCTTTTAGCAAAGGCCCAAGGGCCCTGTGCGGTAGCTGGAGAGAAAGGTCAGCAAGGCCTTGAAGGCATAGCCTCTCCGTATCCTCCAGAGGAGGGGACAAGCCCGGGAGGAGAAAGGTGGCATGGCTACCCCTCCACCTGGAGGTTGCATGCCTCCCCTCCCAATCCACCACTCCCACTCTCTCTCCCCCTCCCCCTGACTGCTGTCGGCAGGGAGAGAGGGGGGAGTAAAAAAATTTGAGTTTAATGAAAGAAAAAAAATCCCTTTTCCTTTAATATTTAAGGGGAGGGTTCCTATGCCCCTTACATTGAGTGTTTTTCAATGGGCCACCTTTAGTGAGAAAATCTGCTAAATTTTTGTGGGTAGACATGTGCTTTAGATATAAGAGGTTATCGTTGACTTTTACTTCATTGAGAAAGTGAAATGCGATCTTGATGTGCTTGCTAAAATCTGAGACTTAAGAGCTATGTGCCATAGTGATTGGCTAATTTCTTATCACATCACAAGAGAGTAGTGTGATGAGCTAGAGGAAGTTGAAACTCATCCAAGAGTTGGCCAAGCTAGAGTGCTTCATGTACTCCCACAGATCTCACAATATACTCAACTTCCATCCAGGAAAGTGCCAATGTGGTTTGACGTTTGTGTACCAAGTTATAGCTTCTCTACAAGGATGAACAAGTGTCTAGAAATGCTATGCATTTGTAATTCTTGCCCTACCCAATATGCATCCACAAAGCCATGATAGAGAAATCCATGTTAGTTTCCCCATAGTCATGAGTGAGGCAATAATGTGTGGTATTCTTGAGGTAGTGAAGAGCTCGTTTCATAGCAATGCCATGGACTTTGTGAGATGCTTGCATGTGACAAGACAAGATATATCCCATCACTACAAGGAAATGGATAGCAACAGCAATTTGCGATGCAAATAGCAATGCCAGTCGTCTAAGAAAAAAAAAGTACTGAAACCCAAGCGCCACATTCATTAGGAGAAATATGGACTCTCTTTTTTGCCCCTTAAGGATTGAATAAACAAATATAGACCTAACCAATGAGAGAGTTGGAATTCCAAATTCATGTAACATGAATCTTCTAGCCATATCTTGGCCCTCAATAATCAAATAAGGGGAAATATGGGGAATACAATGCTGACACTTCTTGGAAGTTTGTGACTCTAATTTTCATTTTCCTTTTTTTTAATGTTTGACTTTTTATTTTTCCCCTTTTCAATTTCCCCCTCTTTCTTAGGCAGAACTCAAATTTATCATATCTTTTTCCCACGCCTTCTTTCTTAACAAAATCTTACTGTCTCATTGTTGCTTGCCCTATCTGTAACCTTGTGAAATTTCATTTCCTCTACACAAACACAGAGTTAGTCTCACATGTTTTATGAGAGTAGAGCTTATTCTACTAAAGCCCTAAGATTTTCTTCACAAAACTTTACAGGTATATTGTTCTCTTCAATGGATGTTCTATGGTAAAGTTTTATCTTGTTTGGATAAAACCTGTGCAAGTTATGTGCATTCTCTGACATGTAATTTCTTTTGTTTTGTACTCTAGGAATCTCTTACAGTCAAGAACAATGAGCTTTTGAATACTCAATTTCTTCTTCAACATCTTACGATTTCTTTGTAAACAAAGTTACAGGTATGTTGTCTTGTTTTTTTGCTGCTCCATAGTTAAATTTTATCTCGTTTGGATAAAATCTATGCAAGCTATATGCATATTGAGCTTTCCTTTGTTTTTTTACACCAAGAGTCTCTGAGAATAGAGAAAAATGATTTTTTTAAAACTCAACTTCTTCAACATATTTGGGCTTCTTTACAAAAGAGAACCACAAGTATATTGCCACTTTTTTCTATTGCTCCATGGTTAAGTTTCAACTCTTTTTTTTTCAAAGCCTATGTAAGTTATATATATGCTTTGACCCAATATTTATTTTATTTTTATACTCTAGGAATTTGTAGTGAAAGAACAATGGTCTTGTTATAAGTCAACTTCTTGTTCAACATCTCTGGGCTTCTTTGTGAAAATAATTACAAGTACAATGTTTTTTTTAATTGCTCCATTTAAATTTCATTTCATTTGGAGAGAACATTTGTAAATTATACATATGCTAATAGGTAACTTTTCTATTTGGTTATTATAGATGTCTTCACGGAGGAAAAAGATCAGTAACATACTTGCAATGGAGGTCTTCAATAGGAAAGATAGTGGCGGTAATTGAATTTGTGATAAGTACCATAAGTTTTGATACACCCAAGTATTCAAGGGAGTTTCAAGGTCAGGCATAAGAATGTTGCAAACCCTAGAAAACATTGGAAAGATAGAATTTCAAAGTTCAAAAAAGTGTTTAATGCAACAAGTACAATAACAAAAGTGTTGATCCAACATGTTTATATGCACAAACAAATCTTTGTACATGACAATAACTACATTGCAAATTATAAACAAAAAAGTAAGTTTTTAAATTTTATTATTTTTTATTCTTTTTCATCAGATTTATTTTCAAGAATCTTTGCAGTATTCTAATTCAATCTTGTTTTACTAACAGCTCTATATCCATCAACTTTGCATGAATGGTAGAATGTGGAATGTTTGAGCGGCAAGATACATGTTTGGCATGAAGACATAGGTTCTTTGATTTATGATAATAACTCTGCAAGTCAACTTGCAACTCAAAATATATTTTTTTATAATTCATTGTATGTAGTAGAAAGCCAAAGATTGCAACATGTCCCACTGCTGCCACTACCTAGTGGTGATGAATGGTTGATTGGTAGCTTGGAGTTGTCAGGAGCATGTAAGTCCAAGATAAAATCTGACATCAATAGTGCTATGAAACCCACCACAAGCTCCAAATATATGCATCTTAGTTGGTTTATTCCATTCTCATTGTTTGCACATTTGTTTGGTTCATGTGATGTTCTAAAGAAAACAAAGATTACTTATCAATGCAAGTGTCCATCCAAGGAATGGATGAGTCAGCTATTGGGTGAGACTTGGAAAGTCAAAAGAAAACATTTTGATGAGATGATTGAGTGCAAGGTCAACCAATCTGATCTCACATTTAGATTAAAAAATTTTACTACTTTGAATGTCTTGATTTAATTGACATAGGTCTTGCTTAGATGGATTGTTTTCTTAGTTGCATTTACTTACCATTCTTTTTGTTTTTATTACACATATTTCATCGCTAGACAAACTCTATGCATTCGCTTTCAATATAGAAGATAATGAATTTTGTAAGGGGAGTGGATCAGCTTGGATCAAGATACCCGAGATGAGATACATACAGCTCTCATAGATGTGGTTATCTTATGGAATGGGCATAATCCTTTTGTAGTTAGTGCAAAGAGCCATTGGTCCATTTCTTTTCTGAGACAAGAAATCCAATTAATGATCCCCTCTGCAACTTCTATTCCAAGTTAGATAATGGAAAAGTCAGGATTCGTAGTACTAAGCAATCCATGACATGTAAACAATGTGCTTCTCCATATATCCTCGAGATAGTGGAATCCTTGTAAAATTTTTTATAAAAAATAAATATTGAAATTTTTTAAACTTCTGAGAAATTTCAATTTAGATCATCTTAGTTTACTATGATCCAAGCATGCGATAATACATATTATAATTAGTCAATCATATTGGTTAAAATCATAATTAAATTACAGGCTAGAGTTCTATAATCTATGCAATATTATCTTTGCATAATGATATATTATAGCTCGTCTCTTCTACTCATTTTTCAAATTTAAATATTAAATTGGATCCAAGGGATTTTGAAGGTCTTTTAGATTTCTTTTCTTTTAAAATTTCTATATTTTCTCTAGTTGAACTTGAATGTACTCACAGCGATCCAAGTATATTTGAGGATATAATAATGTAGAACAAAGTGTTTGTCTATATGAGTAATTTTAACGGTGACTTTAAAGTATTGAAATAAAGAACGTTGCGGGACTTAACCCAACACCTTACGTAATGTAAGAGTTTTAATTTGAAACTTTAAGGTTAAAAAAGAACATTTATTTAAAACCCTAGATACATAAAAGCTATAACTCCGAACTCATTTTCACTTTCATTATCTATTTCCCTACACTTGTGCTCTCCTTCCTTCTCTCTTTGTGTGCCATGGCTATCACTCTCCTGCCTTCACCATATGGATTAGTTCCACATGCTATGCACATATAGGAGACCAGATATACCCTAGGTTTGCATGACCTTGAGTCTAGAGAGCTCGCTTTCCACCATAGACCTTAGCTCTACTATAGTGGCATCATTTTGTGATGTGAAAAACCCTCTCACCTGCTCTATTCCAAACTCCTCTCTCAGATGGGTCCCCATAGATTTCTTATATAGTTATACTTCGTATTTGGATTTGAGCTCCACCATCATTCTAGACATAAGTAGAAGAACAAAAAAATTTAAACTTTGAATATCAAACACTTGAGGAGTATGTTCATCACTTTCATCCTCAATCGCCATAATGTCATTTTTCTTATGCTTGAGAGCCTTGAAGTAGAACTAAGCAAAACCTTTCCTTCAAACTCCCAACTTGATTTTAGTTGAATCCTACAAGTATCAATCATCATCTATTCTTGAAGATGAATGAATATCAACATGTTGAAATAGCTAAGGAAAATCGTGTCATTAGGATCAAAAGGAAGACCAAGCATAATAAAATTTCTATTGGGGGTAAAGGCGCATACGCCTAGCCGCCCGTGTATTACTACACTAACAATACCCGCCACTGCACACTCCAGGTGGCGGGCGCCTGTCACCATCACTTAAATCTTTATTCTTTTAGTGATAGTTTGAATAAAGGAAGGCCCGGTCACACATTGTGACTGTTGGAGTTTCCATTCAGTCTCTCTCTCTTTCTTGCTTTTGCTCTTCTGCCATAGCTCTTCCAAGCAAGCTTCGATCCTTCTCTCCTTTCAACTGGTATCAAAGCATGGATTCATGACTACTTGAGCTTGGTTTGTGGCATCTTCAGCTTCCTATTGATTACCTACACTCATTGGATCTCCTTCCTGGCAGCCATAGCCGACTCTCTCGACCTCCTGTCACTCCCCAGCTTCCCAAGCACCTTCTTGGCCCCTTTGGGCACTCTCAAGGCATTGCACCAAAGATATTTCTTCATTTTATTTAGTCTTTCATATTGGTTATAAGTCTACAGGTCTAAGAAGGGAAAGGGGGCAACACCATTGAAGCTCCAGTGCTCCATATCTTGACAGACATTGAGCAGGTGGTTTATGCTACTTGAGCATTTAGACACTTGAGACTGAGATCTACACTTGGATGTTGCATGGTTGATATGCCGTGGTCCTCACAGATGTACTTGGGCTGATTTGGGCTTTGCACTCCCTGAGCATACACTTATTTATGGCAGGTCTTGCCAGTGTTGTGTACACTTTGCCCTATTACACAAGGGGTGTGCCAGCTTACTAACACATTCATTTGACATGCTTGGGTGTTTGCTCAATGTCTGTATGACTCTCACATGGTGATTTATGCCTGCTTGATGCTAGTTATGCTTTGACAGTCAGTGGTTGACTTGATGCATTCATTTTGCCTATAGTTTGCTCTCATTGTACCTGGCTGTAATTTCTTACATCAAGCAGTTATGCATGGCCTAACATGGAATTTTCATGCTGAATCATCCTGATTTTATGTACTTTTGATGGTACTTGGTGGGCAGCATCATTAACTATCAGTTTGTGGTCATTTTGCATTGGTTTTGGTGGTATTTTGGTTGTTTACAACAAAAAACTACAAGTAGTTTTGAACTGTCTGCATTGTTTTGGACTGCAGTATGGCATCTTCTTCCACTAACAGTGCTATCTTCAACATCACTAAGCTTGATGGTACAAATTATGCCTATTGGAAGAGCCAAGTTTTCCAGGTATTGGTGCAAAAATCACAGACAAATCCACTAAGGATGCATGGTGAGCAGCCTGAAACTATGACTGATAACGAATGGGATGAGCTTGATGACTTATGCAAGTCCACCCTCATATTGTCTCTCACTGAACATGTGCATTACAATTTGGTTGAGGAAGCATAGAGTGCTTGGCAGCTTTGGGATAAAATCAAGAATCTATTGTCAAGATTGTGGGAGAGAAGGAAGGAGTCTCACTTGTAGCTTTCTTGCTTACACAATGGGGGAATACACACAAAGGTGGAGGCTGAAAACAGTTTTCCTCTTCTTAGTTGTGTAAGCCAAAAAGAAGTCTCATACAAAGAAATAGAAGAACCCTATACATGGGTCTCAAACCAAACTCAACTAACTAAGGTGGCATACTAACTGAGCCATGAACTAGAGTAGATAAGGATAGATGTCATCTAGCTATTATTCATGGGCGGTGTACCAACCGCATCTGCAACAACTGACAAGTCGGTGACATAAATGCACAACTGTCACCCTGGCATATCACGAGTGGAGCTCGATATCTCAACACTCCCCCTCGAGCTCAATCCCAATTCCTACACACCAAGCAGGTCTCTGAACTTGCGCAGCTTCTCTGTGCCCAATGCCTTCGTGAATATGTCAGCTACCTGATCCTCTGTGTTGACATAAACTAGATCAATAAGACCTAGTAAAACCCTCTCCCACACATAGTGATAATGCACCTCAATGTGCTTTGTTCTAGCATGATAGACTAGGTTATTTGCCAAGTGTATACTACTCATGTTGTCACAATAAATGACAACTGGCCCATCTGTAGGCTGATGCATATCATAAAGTAGCTTATGCAACCAAGCTACCTCACATGCAGCCATTGCTGCACCCCTGTACTCAGCCTCTGTGCTCAAAAGGCAACTGTAGGCTGTTTCTTGCTGCTCCAAGTGACTGCAGCACTTCCAAAAGAGAACACATATCCACTGGTAGATCGTCTATCAGAAATACTACCAGCCCAATCAACATCAGTGTATCCATGCAACTATATCTGAACCCAGTCTCATAAAATAGTCCATACTGCAATATGGACTTCACATATCTGAGTATGCGTCTAGCCGCATCCAAATGTGGTTTCCTTGGAGCCTGCATAAATTGACTTACCAATCCAACAGCATAGCTCAAATCTAGCCTGGTAATAGTCATATAAATCAAACTTCCTACTATGCGTCTGTACATAGTAGGGTCTTCCAGAAGCTCACCTGCATCTGTGCTCAACTTCACATTCTGCTCCAAAGGAACTGAAATAGGCTTACAGCCTGTCATCCCATATTTGGACAGCATGTCTAATCCATACTACCTCTGCAAGAGCCATATTCCACTTGGTGATCTAATCACCTCAATGCCCAAGAAATAACGCAGCTCTCCCAAATTCTTCATCTCAAACTTTTGCTTCAATAGCATTTTCACATGAAGGATATCTTCATCACTGTCACTTGTCATAATCAAATCATCAACATAAATGACAAGTAGCATAATACCTTTCTCTGTTTTTCTCACATAAAGTGAAAAATCTGCCTTGGAAATCTGAAAGCCAATAGTGACAAGATACTGTCCTATCTTGTCAGACCATGCTCTAGGTGCTTGCTTCAAGCCATACAAGGCTTTCTTCAACCTGCAAACAAACTCAGGATGAACAGCATGCACATAACCTGGTAGCTGCTCCATATAGACCTCTTCTTGCAAATCACAATTGAAGAAGGCATTCTTTACATCCATCTGATGTAAAGACCATTCCTTTGATGCAGCCATAGCAATGACTGCTCTTACGGTTGCCATCCTTGCAACCGGACTGAATGTTTCTTCATAATCAATACCATATGTTTGTGCATACCCCTTGACTACTAATCTTGCCTTGTATCTATTCACAAAACCATATGCATTGTGTTTCACCTTATAAACCCACTTACAACCAATTGCATTCTTATCTTTAGGCAAAGGTACCAATTCCCATGTAGCATTTGCTTCCAAGGCATCCATTTCTTCATCCATGGCTTTCTCCCATTTTTCTTTTCCCATGGCTTGCTCAAAAGAAGTGGGTTCTGGTTCCTGTATCACTTTGACCATATATGCATAGTGAATGGCTGTAAATCCATCATATTTCAACCTATCCACAGGATACCTAACTTTGGTAGACCTACGCAAAGTAGGTTCACTCCCAGGTGCTCTCAAAACATTCGTGGTCTTCCTTACTCCAGGTGTAACAATAGAAGAAATACTCAACTCATCATGAATGCTATGTTCTGAGCCACTGGATTCACCATCCACATAAGAGTGGCATGCATTCACATCAAACATGGGCTGATCTACCTTCTCTTTTCCTTTTCGTGATACCTGCATACTACTATCTGCATTGCTTTGAGAAGATTCTCCTGATCTCAATTTGCCTGTCCATGGCCAAGAATGTGAACCACTGCTAGAGGACGCTCCAGGTTCGCAAGTCTTTTTCATTGAGCATGGCACGAGATACCTCTCCAATGTGCCTGTTTTTCCTTTCTGTAATTCCATTTTGTTGTGGGGTATGACTACATGAATATTGCTGCTTTATGCCATGCTCCTGCAGGAACCTTGCAAACTCATTTGACAGATACTCTCCCCCTCCATCTGACCTTAGGCATTTTATTTGCGGGCCTGTTTCTTTTTCAACCATAGCTTTAAGAGTTTTGAAATGCCCAAAAACTTCACTTTTCTTTTTCATGAATTACACCCAAACTTTTCTGCTATAGTCATCAATAAAAGTGACAAAATAATGACAGCCTCCAAGAGATGCAGCTTTAATAGTCCACCCATCAGAGTGGATTAATTCCAATGGCTTCTTACTCTCTTGAACATGTCTAGGAAATGGTTTCCTTGCCTGTTTTCCAAACTGACATGCTTCACATACCTTATGCATTTTTGCAACCTTGAATTTAGGCAATCCTGCAACAATATTTTGGACCTGCATTGATTTAAGTCGTTGCACATTAACATGACCAATGCGTTTATGCCAGATATCAATATCTGCAACTACACCGGTCCCATGTGCAAACATTGTTGCACTCAATTCAGGCATGTCTGCATCTAATGTAAACATTCTGCCCTTCTTCTTTCCTTTTGATATCAAGCGACCTTTATTTTTCATATCCTCAACAAAGCATCCATGAGGATCAAATCTGACCTGCAAGCCCTGCTCAACCATTTGACCAATAGAAACCAGATTCTTGGTGATATTTGGGACATGAAATACATCAGACATGTATTTCTTTTTCCCATCATGCATAGACAAAGGAATTTTTCCAATCTGCACAATAGGATGTGCAATATCATCACAGTCTCCACAAATCCTGGTTTTTCCATTTTCCTTGCATCCTCCATCCATTCTACATGACCTGTCATGTGGTTTGATGCACCTGAGTCAACATACCATACATCGTTGCTTTCTTCTGCACTTGTCACAGAATTGTTCATGTACTGCACCATAAACAAATGCTCATTTATGTCATCACCCTATCTACTAGAAGATACATAATTCCCTTGTTGCAATTTTCCATTCATGATGTCATTCTGCTTTTTATAGCAGTCTTTAGCGATATGACCCATTTTACCACAGTAGTAGCATTCAACATTACTGTTTGCATTTTTGCCTCTTTGCCATCCACCACGATCTCTTTGGCTCCCCCTGCCTCTAGAGTTACCACGTCCTTCTCCATAGGACTGGTTTTCTTGAGTTTGCTGCATATTCTGATTTCTACCATGGCCTCCAAATCGGCCTCCTCTACCTCTGCCTCTACCTCTTCCAGCATTTGAGTAGAAGACAGCTTCTTTTGAAGTTCCTCCTGAAGAAGATGCACCACCATTTCTCTGCTCCTCAGAAAAGAGCAATCAACTCCTCAAAATCAGAAAATCTTTCACAGACGGAAATGGATGTTTGGAACTATGCATAATCATTTCCTAGACCATTCAAGGTCACAGAAACTAAATCATCATCTTCCACTGGTGACCCAATGGAAGCAAGTGTATCTGCAATCTTCTTCACCTTCATGTGGTAGTCATTGATGCTCATATTTTCTATTTGCACATTGTGCAACTCTTGCTTGAGCTACATTTTCCTAGCTTGCGTATTTGTGCTATACATTTTTGACAAAGTATCCCATGCCTCCTTTGGCGTACTTGCATCTTGAATATGCGCAATCATAGAGTCTAAAATTCTGATAGACAGCCAGTACATAACTTTCCTGGCTCTCTCATGCCATGTTTTAAATGCTTGCATTTGCTGTTGATTGGGAACATCAAGAAGAACTGGTTCTTCTTCATTTCCTGCAACAAATTTCTAATATCCTTTTCCCATAAGGAAATTCGTCATTCTAAACTTCCATGCTTGGAAGTTGTTCTTGTCAAGCTTTTCAGTGACAATCTGTGAAAGAGAATCAGACGCCATTACAGAACACTGCAAAAAATTCTGTCACTGCAAAAAACACAGCTTTAGCCTCACAAGGGCAAATCTGCAAAACTAACGAAAGTGGTACTTGACCACACAGTCACTTTTTAGTGACGATTTTGCGTCAACATGCAATAAGGATGATTCTGTAACTCCCAATGTCTCTGCGCACAGGCATACGATGCAATTTCTATAGTAACTTTTCACCGACATGTAGAACAGTGGTCACACAGCATAAAACTGGGCCTTTTCCTGAGTGCGTGCAAAAAACTTCCGCCTCCAAAATAGGCCCCAAAATGGCCTCAAATCAAAAAAACAGGGATATCAAGGGCTAAATCCATGTCCCGCAACATATACTGCCCTCTTGCCACACCGCGAAGGGCGTCTCAATTTGAGACAATGCACTCCTGCACTTTTCGGTTGTGCTACCTGCTGAGACTTGCTTCCAAACCAGAAAAATGAAAGCAACACTGGTCCTCTTACCAGAACACCGCGAACTTAGTCTACTTTCTTGAGCTCCTTACCACGAACAAGGCTCTGATACCATGTCAAAATTGTGGGAGAGAAGGAAGGAGTCTCACTTGTAGCTTTCTTGCTTGCACAATGGGGGAATACACACAAAGGTGGAGGCTGAAAACAGTTTTCCTCTTCTTAGTTGTGTAAGCCAAAAAGAAGTTTCATACAAAGAAATAGAAGAACCCTATATATGGGTCTCAAACTAAACTCAACTAACTAAGGTAGCATACTAACTAAGCCACGAACTAGAGTAGATAAGGATAGTTGTCATCTAGCTATTATTCATGGGCGGTGTACCAACCGCATCCAACTGACAAGTCGGTGACATAAATGCACAACGGTCACCCTGGCATATCACAAGTGGAGCTCAATATCTCAACATCTCTATGACAAGAAAATTCCAGCAAGTCAAATGTATTGGCTGAAGCAACTTATGAACCTGTGCATGAAGGAGAATATGACGATGTCTACTCATTGAAAGGGAGCAACGGATCGAAGGTTGGACTCGAGAGCTATGGCGGGAGAGTAAGAGCAAGAAAGAGAGAGACAAGAAACGAGAACTCCAACAGTCACAATGTGTGACCGAGCCTTCCTTTATTCAAACTGTCACTAAAAGAATAAAGAATAAAGTGACGGTGACGGGCGCTCGCCACCTGCAGTGTGCAGTGGCGGTGGGACTGTCAGTGTAGTAATACATAGGCAGTTAGGCAAGGGTGCCTTTACCCCCAACAACCTCCCACTTTTAAAGGCAACTCTGTCCCAGTGAGGAGTGAAAAGAAAAAGAAAAAAGACAGTACAACATGTACACATGTACAACAGGATGAGAAAAGACGTCATCTCATCCCATGCCCATCAACCTCCTGAGGAAGGCAAATCACTCTGTAGAGAGGCTTTTTGTGAGCAGATCTCCAGGATTCTGGTCAGTCAAGATCTTGACAAGATCAACAAACTTGTCCTCAATGACCCCAAGTATGAAGTGATACCTCACCTCAATGTGTTTCGTCTTCGCATGGAAGACCGGGGATTCTTGGCTAACTGAATAGCACTCATAGAATCCAAATGCATTGTAGGGATAGCATCAATACCAAGGTCAACAAATGACCCAACCAAATGGCCTCCTTGCACGCCTCAGTGGCTGCAACATACTTGGCCTCTGTAGTAGAAAGGGCCGTGCATTTCTACATCCTGGACATCCAAGAAACAGCACCTCCAGCATAGGTGAATACATAGCCGGAAGTGGGCTTCCTACTATCTGCATGTCCTGCATAATCAAAGTCAGTGTACCCCACGACTCCTGTATCCTAGCTGCCATAGCATATACACATATATGCAGTTCCCTTCAGGCACCTCATGATACCCTTCACGGCATCCCAATGCTTCTTGCTAGGTGTAGCCATATAGCTTGCCACCACACCAACTGCAAAGGCAATATCTGGACGAGTGGCTATCATGGTATACATAAGATTGCCCACTACGGATGCATAGGGAATCTTGGCCATCTCGGCCTTCTGCTCTTCTATCTGCGGGCAATCAGCCTGTGATACCTTCACATAAAAAGGCAATGGACAACCAATAGGCTTTACGTCCTGCATGCAGAAGCGCTCAAGGACTTTATGAATGTACTCCCTCTGTGACAAGTAGAGAAGTCCCTAATGCCTGTCGTGTGTAATGTGCATACCAAGTATGTGAGTTGCATGTCCCACATCTTTCATCTCAAAGCTCTTCGTGAGATGAGCCTTAAGAGCATCTAGCTCATCATGAGCTTTTCGTGCTACCAACATATCAACCACATAGAGTACCAAAATCGATAAAGAACCATCACAAGCTTTCTTTGTGTAAAGACACGGATCCATAGCACTCCAGCTGTAGCCTTGTGACTACATAAAGGCATCAAACTTATGATACCACTCCCTAGGTGCCTGTTTCAAGCCATAAAGACTTTTCTTCAATTTTCACACTAGGTGCTTCCTACCAGGTTCTGCAAAGCCCTTACGCTGCTCCATATAAATATCATCATGCAAGTCCCCATGTAAGAAAGCCGTCTTGACATCCATCTGGTATAAATCCAAGTCAAGCTGAGCAACCAAAGCCAAGACTAAGTGCAGGGCGGTCATCTTAACCATAGGAGAAAAGAGCTCATCAAAGTCCACACCATGCTTCTGCTTAAAACCCTTTGCTACCAATCTAGCCTTGTATATTGGCTTGGGGTGTCCAGGGGTACTTTTCAGCTTGTACACCCACTTGCATGGCAAAGCCTTCTTGCCTGTGTTAGCAGTCATGTTTGTCATGCCTTGTCATCTCCTACTTGTGAGCCTCAGTCTGAGTCAAACGAGGACATTAGGAGCTCTGACATGTCTGTCATGTGTTATGATGGAGGAGGCTAGTCACAGTCTCGACTGGCAATCAGTTAGCATTTCTATGCATTCCCTTTATTTGTCGGGGTCCAGTGTGCATTTTTAGGGCAGTTTCTACATTTTCGAGGCTGCCCACACCTGCCAGGCATTGTCCCCCTGTTTCGGGATTTTTTCGGCCCCAGATGTGCCACGTCAGCATTTTGCGACTGCATTTAATGCAGTCGGACTGCATTAAATGCAGTCGGCCCATTTTTAGGGCCCCTGGGGCAGGTCGGCCAGTTTTGGGCTCTTTTGGCTATATATAGCCAGCCCCCCACACTTGGCTAATTATCTCTCTTCAGCAGGTGCACACTCCGACGTCCTTCTCCTCCGTCTTTGGTGCTGCCATCGTCATCAGCTTGATCTGATTCCCTTACTAACGCTTCGGGCTGCGTGCAGGGACTGATCAGTCCATTTCAGTGTATTCAGCATTCATTTCAGTCAGTGCAGATTTCTCTTCCTTATTTTTTGCTTTCTCTCTCTCTCCCTCCGTGTTTGTATTTCCTCTTCCGCAGCGCACTCTCACATGGTATCATCGCCAAACTAAGAGCACGGAGGTCTTCATCGACTGGAGAGAGACCACACCTCTCATCTGTTGCTGCCCCCTTCTCTTCAACAGCCAGGCGGCCCCTCCAGGTGGTCTGAATATTTGCATTTGCTGCATAGGTGGTCTGAATATTTGCGTTTGCTGCATCAGCCCCTTCCAGAGGCTGCCACATCATCAACCAGCTCCTTCTCCCTGCGTTTTCAACTGGGCGGCCTTCTCTTCAGCTGGGCGACTCCCCTACAGGCTGCGTTTTGCATCCAAGGTGGTCGTTTTCCCTCCTGGTGGCTCATCTCCAGTTGGCCCTTCTTTTCTCGGCTACGTTTTGGTGCCTAGCAACTTTCCCTCCAGATTTTCTGCCCTACACAGCTGCATTTTCACCTCCTGGTGATAGGCGACCTGATTTCCTGGAGTTTGGTGATTCTTCTGGTGGTTGGTGACCCATCTAGTGGTCATTCTTCGGCATTGGCACAGTTTTCTTTGGTGTTTGGTATTTTGCAGATTGGAAGATGTCTTATCATCAGTCTACAGGTTTTGATGATTCAGATGACGAGCTTTTGTCTCAACACTCATCTGAACGGAGGCGTGATTTCTATCGCGAAGATCGTCCTACGGAGTCTATTCCTCATTCCCGTCCCCCTTCTATTCATGTATCTCGGCAATCCCCTTCCAGTGGGCCGACGATGCAGCCTTTGGTACCCCCTATACAGGTACCCATACTTCCTCAGCTACCCAAAGAGGACCGGTTGGATGGCTCCAACTTTTCTCTATGGTCCTACAAGGTGGAGTGTATCTTGGACTCCTTCGATCTTTGGGAGCTTGTTTCTGTTCCTACTCCCCGGCCTATGGTGGATCCCGCAGATGGGACATCTATGGATCGTGCAGCCTTATGGGATCGGCTCAATTCTAGAGCCCGATCTTTCCTCTTTCTGAGTTTGCAGGATTCTGTCCTTGTTCATGTTCACAGGTTAAAGACTGCAGCGGACGTGTGGCAGAAGCTAGCGTCTCTCTATCAGCCGAAGACGTTTGCCCACCGGATATCTCTTGAAAAGAAGTTGCGGATGCTCGCTATTGATGATAGTCCTTCCATGAAGGACCACATCAATAGATTACAGGATATGAGGAATGAGCTTGCATCCCTTGGTCGGACGATATCTTCTGAAGACATGGCTATGATTCTTTTGACTCAGCTGCCATCGCCTCGGTTTGATGTCTTCTACACCAGCCTTCTTACATCGAGGACCCGTGAGAAGCTTCTATGGGAGGAGCTATCCCCGCTTGTCTTGGAGCATGACGAGCGACTCAGAGAGGTCAGTGCTAATGGATCCAACTCCACTAGAGCCTTTGTTGCAGGTTCAGGAGGACAGAAGAAGAAGAAGAAGTCAAAGGCTAAGAAGAAGGACAGTTCTTCAGGCTCTGACTCTGATTCAGAGAGACCGAAGTGCCCACACTGTGGGAAAGGGACACATCCCGAGGAGAAATGTTGGAAGAAGTACCCTCACCTTCGTCCGGGAGCGAAGGGTGGATCTACATCGGAGCCTTCTTCTGCCTCTACACCTGTTGTTACCCATGAGTCAATGTTCCTTCATATCCATGCTTTGGAGGAGGATCCTTCTTCCGTGGCTGCAGTGTCTTCTGCGCCGCCTTGGTTAGTGGACAGTGGTGCTTCGAGTCATATGACTCCCCGAGGTGATTTGTTACAGGATCTCCGTCCATCAGAGGGTTCAGTCACTATTGGTGACATTTTATCGGTGCCTATTAGTGGTGTTGGCACATTGCCTTTGTTTACAGACCGACCTACGAGCTTCCTTTCACAGGCCCTACATGTTCCGGACTTGGATCTTCCCCTCCTCTCAATTTATGGCCTTACGAGGCTTGGCACACGAGTGATCTTCACCGAGCATGCCGTTGTTATTGAGGATTCTCTTACAGGAGCTGTCTTATCTACAGGTTGGCAGGAGAGCGGGCTTTACAGGCTCCATTCCCCTTCTTTGATGCAGGGTCCTCCAAGGCAGTCTATTGCTACACCCGTTCCTGCTTATGCACCTTCTATTCCACAGGTTTCTTCCCATCCCCCACCTTCTCCTCCGGTGGTTCCCTCGTACCCCCCATCCCTTTCAGAGGGGGACGATCTCGGTGATGCGGCTGTGGATTCCCTAGCCCCTAGTGTTTTAGAGGGGGATTCCCAGGATCATGAGGAGCTCCTTCAGCGGCAGTCTACACCGACGGACTTCATTGACCTTGGCATTCCTCTTGCCACCCCAGGATCCATTTCTCCCTTGGCCTTCAGCCACATCCAGGATCTGAGAGGGGGTGTTAGCAGTCATGTTTGTCATGCCTTGTCATCTCCTGCCTGTGAGCCTCAGTCTGAGTCAGACGAGGACATTAGGAGCTCTGACATGTCTGTCATGTGTTATGATGGAGGAGGCTAGTCACAGTCTCGGCTGGCTGTCAATTAGCATTTCTATGCATTCCCTTTATTTGTCGGGGTCCAGTGTGCATTTTTAGGGCAGTTTCTGCATTTCCCAGGCTGCCCACACCTGCCAGGCACTGTCCCCCTATTTCGGGATTTTTTCGGTCCCAAATGTGCCATGTCAGCATTTTGCGACTGCATTTAATGCAGTCGGACTGCATTAAGCCCATTTTTAGGGCCCTTGGGGCAGGTCGGCCAGTTTTGGGCTCTTTTGGCTATATATAGCCAGCCCCCCATACTTGGCTGATTATCTCTCTTCAGCAAGTGCACACTCCGACGTCCTTCTCCTCCGTCTTTGGTGTTGCCATCGTCATCAGCCTGATCTGATTCCCTTACTGACGCTTCGGGCTGCGTGCAGGGACTGATCAGTCCATTTCAGTGTATTCAGCATTCATTTCAGTCATTGCAGATTTCTCTTCCTTATTTTCTGCTTTCTCTCTCTCTCTCCCTCCGTGTTCGTATTTCCTCTTCCGCAGCGCACTCTCACAGCCTGTAGGCAGGGAAACCAAATCCCAAGTGTCATTCTTATGCAAGGAGTCTATCTCAGACTCCATAGCCCTCTCCCAGGAGTGATTGTCACCCCTGCACATAGCATCATCATAGGTGAAAGGCTCTTCTGCATCTGTAACCAAGACATAATGCATCGAGGGCTGAAAATCTATCAGGTGGACGTTTGTCTCTAGTAGACCGTCTCACGGTAGGCTCTGCTACCTGCCCAACTACTCCTGTCCAACATCTTGACCATGAGCATCTACTGCAGCTATAGGCTGTCCAACTGGCTGTGCTGCAGCTATAGGCTGTCCAACTGGCTGTGCAAGAGCTCTCGGCTCCTCTTGAAATATGACCCTGCAAATCTCAACAACCCTCTCAGGCTGCCGATGCATCTTATCTTCATGGAAGACTACATCATGACTGCGGATGACTTTTCGCGCCTACGGATCCTAGAGACGGTAACCCATCTCGCCTGCATCCCCATAACCAAGAAAATGCATTTGACACTCTTGGGATCCAACTTACTTCTCTTGTCCCTGGGCACATGGCAAAATGCCTCACATCCAAAGATACAGAGATGTGCATAAGAGGGAGGTTTTCCAGTCCATACCTCCTCTGCATCCTGAAAATTCAAACCACTAGACGGTGATCTATTTATGACATGCACAGTTGTACTAACTGCCTCAGCCCAAAAGCTCTGTGGTAGGCCTGCATGGCTAAGCATACTTGCGTACACGCTCCTGGATGGTTCTATTCATCCGCTTAGCCAAACCATTCTGGGAGGGGGGGTAGGGGGCAATCAACTGATGTTTAATACCCCTCTCTTCACATAACTGCTCGAAAGAACGTGAGACATACTCACCCCCATTATCTGTCCTTAGGCATTTTAGCCTATACCCAGACTTATTCTCAGCCAATGCAAGCCATCTCTGAAACACAGCTAAGACATCGGATTTCAGCTTAATGGGATAAGCCCAAACTTTCCGTGAAAAATCATCTATGAACGTAATAAAATACTTTGCACCACCCATAGACTGGCAATGCATGGGCCCATAGACATCCGAATGTACCAATGCCAAGGGCTCACTCATGCGTGGCATACCAAACTTCTTATACGTAGACCTAGTCTGCCTGCCATAAATACAATGCTCACATGAATCAAAACATGCATAATCAAGGAGCGGTAAGTACTGCAAACCAAAAAGCATTTTCATTCCCTTCGAAGACATATGGCCCAAATGGGCATGCCAAAGAGATACATGTGGGATAGAACCCACAGACAAAACATGATCAAGGGAAGAACCTGATACAATCAAGGGGTAGAGACTGCCAGCCTTGGCACCTCTTGCAATCACAAGTTTTCCACGAGTGATCTTCCATGTAGAGTCTACAAAAGATACATGATAACCTGCGTCATCAAGCTGTCCAGCTTACATTAGACTGTGTGTCAAAGCAGGTACATGACGTACATCCTGCATAACAAAATTTTTGCCAGAAAGAAACTGCAGCCTAACATCACCAATGCCCACAATATCAAGAGAGATGTCATCACCCAAGTGCACACAGTACCCGAAACAGTACGATATGAATGAAACCACTCTCGGCAAGGTGTCACATGAAAGGATGCACCTGAGTCCAAGAGCCAACACTGTGCATACATAGAGTGTATCTCTGTCATCTGTGAAGCACTAGAAGAAGCTACAAGGATATAATCATCATCAACAACATCCTCAAGTTGCATAACATTGATCTCTTCAATTTTAACATTGGACTTTGCATGCACTATGCTGCGATTAAAAGACTTATCCTGCACTTTGTCTTTTTCCTTATCTTTGTGCCTTTCATTGCGCAATTCATGGCATTGTGGCCTAATATGGCCCTTTTTCCCACAATGGTGACAAGTAACATTTGCATTCCTGGCACGGGATTTGCTACGTGACTTCCCACGAGACTTGGACTGAGATTTTTGATAATCCCGTCCACGGTCACTGCCAATGCCATGCTTTCCATATCCATCATTCATGCCTCTAACTGTCATAGCATGCGACACATGAGAGGCATCCAAATTCTTACGATTAACCTCTTCTTGCAGAAGAGCACTCTCAACATCAGATAATTTCAAGGTAGCAATAGAGGCACATAGTGCAGTGTGGAATACATCCCATGACTCATTAAGAGTACCAAGCAAGAAAAGAGGAGTGACATCCTCTGCAAAAGTGATGTCCTGCAAATTCATGTTCTTGAGTATAGCATGGAACTACTCAAGTGAGCAGACATAGTCACATTCTCCTTCATGCGCAGATCCATAAGCTGCTTCAGCCAATACATTTGACTCGTTGGACTTTTCTTGTCATAAAGATTCTTGATTTTATCCCACAGCTGCCATGCGCTCTATTCTTCCTCAAATACATTGTAGTGAACCTGTTCTATGAGAGATAATACAATGGTGGACTTGCATAACTCATCAAGCTCAAGCCATTCCTCATCTGGCATAGTTGTAGACGGATACCCGCTTAACCTCAAAGATTTGATATGCTATTTCTACACCAACGCCTACCAAATTTGGCTCTTCCAATAAGAGTAATTCGTACCATCAAGCTTAGTGATGTTGAAAATAGCATGATCAGTGGATGAACTCGGCATAATGCAGGCTGGAAGACTGTAGATAGTTCAAAATTGCTTGATGTTTACTGCAGAAAATGACCAAAAAATCACCAAAATCGAGGAAAAATGGCAAGGAAAGTGGAACCAAAGCTGCTGCCACCAAGTAATAGTGAAAGTACATCATTTCAGAGTGTTTTAGCATGAAAAATCCATGTCAGTTCATACATATATGCTTGCTGTAATAAATTTCAAATTTCAGTAAGAGAGCTAACAGTGCCAAAATCAGATCCCAAGGCAATCAGATATTGCCGAGACCAAAGCCAGCATCATGCGGGCATAGTCGATAAGCATGAATCCAACACCCAAGTATGTCATACAAACATCTGCCAGTAAGTAGGCACACCCCCCAGTCCAACGGGGCAAAGTGTTCCTACCACTACCAAATCTTGACACAAGTAGATGTCAGTTCACAAAGATACGGATCCAAAACTGAGACTTAGCTCATAAGCATACAGTGAACCAAGACATATGATGTATCATCCCAAAAGGTAAAAAGTCCCAAAGTTTCAAGTGTATGTTGCTCAATGGTATGTAATGGCTCAATGCATAAAAGTACCGCCTACTCAATGTCTGATAAGCATTCAAGAATGCTCCCACTGGCACAAAAGTCATATGTACAAGCTCAAGAGCTCAAGCCAAGGCAAGACACATTGCCAATGACATAAGTCTAAGACAATACATCAATAGTACATCCCGAACATGTAGGCGGTAGAGCATCCGTATGTAGCATCCATAAGCATGTAAGACATCAAATACATCCCAATCCAAACTAAGACAAGCCAAGTAATATCCAAGACTACTCTAGATAATCCAAAATGCATCCAAGTGGAGCTTCAATGAGCACTCAAGCTCAACGTATGCATAGGATAATCAACCGTGACATGAGCATCAAGCCATAGGCAATGGGTATGCATAAACCCAAGAAGCATCACTGTCAAAGCATATACTAATGTCAATAAGTGCGAGTTGAAATAAGCTCAAGCCTCCAAAAAACATCCGAAAAATAGGCATATGTCAAAGCATGAAAGATAGCTTCAGCCCAAGAGTATTCAGCATGCATTTATTGTTATAAACTGTGTATTTCTAGCCCCAAAATCAGGCCAAAATCATAGCATTACATGTAGCTTCAATCCCCCAATCAATCGGGATGCAATAGGCATCAAACCGGTTATGTAGTCATGCCCAAACAAGCATAGGCATACAAATACATGTTGTCTCAGACTTGAAATCTGTTGCAAAAGATTCTGTCATTAGAATTTGGCAAATCCGACATCACCATCGCGTCCAAAGCATGCCAAAACCCCAACTTAGACTCTTACCTTGCTTGAATTGAGTTTCGAATGCCCGAGATATGACAAAAAAGAGTGATTTTTGGGCCAGATTTTGAAACATGCACAAAAAAAACGTGAGCTGGATGGGGGGTTTTGTTGTCCCACATGTCAACAATGGGGCCCAAAGGGGGCACAAATGAGGGCCAAAGAAGGCCTACACCAAGCCTTAGCAAGCCTTGATGGGCTGGAAGCAAGATCCAGGTGAAGGAAGCTACAAGAGGTGTGAGATATGGCTGCCCACAACTTATTTACAGCCTATGAGACCTGAGAACTGAAGTAAAACTCTGAAGAAAATGATCAAATACCTCTGATGTAATGCCCTGAAGGTGCCCAACAATGCCAGGAAGGTGCTCGGGAAGCCCGAGAGTGACAGGAGCTCGAAGGAGTCGGATATGGTTGTCGGGAAGGAGACCCAAAGCAAGTATGGAGTCGAAAGGATGCTGAGAATGCCACAAACCAAGCTCAAGAGTCAGAAAGCAAAGCTCCGATACTAGTTGAAAGGGAGCAACGGATCGAAGGTTGGACTCGAGAGCTATGGCAGGAGAGCAAGAGCAAGAAAGAGAGAGACAAGAAATGGGAACTCCAACAGTCACAATGTGTGACCGGGCCTTCCTTTATTCAAACTGTCATTAAAAGAACAAAGAATAAAGTGACGATGACGGGCACCCGCCACCTGCAGTGTGCAGTAGCGGTGACTGTCAGTGTAGTAATACACGGGCGGCTAGGCAAAGGCGCCTTTACCCCCAACACTCATTTGAGCCAGTTCCATGCTATTCTCAAGAACTTGACTTTGCAAGGCATTACCTTCAATGATAAGGTTACTTCACTGTTTTTTCTTGGGACTCTGAGTGAGTCATGGGATGTATTCCGCACTACCTTATGTGCTCCTACCACTATTCTGAACTTGCCTAATGTAGAGAGTGCTCTTCTGTAGGAAGAGATCAACCGTAAGAACTTGAATGCCTCTCGTGTGTCACATGCTTTGACTATTAGAGGCAGAGATGGTACTGGAAAGAATGACTGTGGGTATGGACGTGGCAAAGACTTGCAGAAATCTAGGTCTAAGTCGCATGGTAAGTCGCACAGCAAGTCTTTTGGGAGAAATGCTAATGTGGCATGTCATCATTGCAGGAAGAAGGGTCATATACACCCACAGTGTCATGAGTTGCGCAATGAGAAGCACAAAGAGAAGGGGACAGACAAAGTACATGAAATTTCCTCTGATCACAGCATTATGCCTGCAAAATCCAGTGTGAAAATTGAGAAAATAAATGTCATGCAGACTTATGAATCCGATGGGGAGTACATACTAGCAACTACTTCCTGTGATGCTACTCCGTTGGCCGAGGTTCACTCTATGTATGCATAGTGCTAGATTTTGGATTTTGGTACTTCATTTCATGTTACACCATGTCGTGAGTGGTTCCACTCCTACCGCACTGTCTCTAGTTCAATTCGCTTAGATGATGACAGGTCACTTGCTATTGTTGGCATTGGGGATGTACGGCTACAATTCTCTACTGACAATACTTTTCTGTTACATGATGTACATCATGTACATGTGCTTACATGCAGTCTTATATCTATAGAGGGCAACTTGATGATGATGGGTTTCATGTGTCTTTTGGGGATTCTTCTTGGAAGATCACGTGTGGCAAACTTGTGCTTGCTAGAGGTCCTAAGGTTGGCAGCCTCTATCCTCTTGTAGTTGATGGGTCCTCTGTTGACCATGTCTTGTCAGTGGGTTCCATCCCACATGTATCTCTTTGGCATGCCCATTTGAGCCATATGTCTTTGAAGAGAATGAAAATGCTTTCTAGTTTGCAATAGTTATCGCCCCTTAACTATTCATGTTTTGATTCATGTGAGCATTGTCTTTAGGGCAGACAGACTAGGAATACGCATAAGAAGTCTGGTAGGACACGCATGGGTGAGCCCTTAGTATTGGTACATTTGGATATCTGTGGGTCCATGCCCTATCAATCTATGGGTGGTGCAAAGTATTTTGTGACATTTATTGATGATTTGTTGCGTAAAGTTTGGGGTTATCCCATTAAGCTTAAGTCAGATGTCTTGGCTGTGTTTTAAAGATGGCTTGTATTGGTTGAGAACCAGACTAGGCATAGGCTGAAATGCCTTCAGACTAACAATGGGGGAGAATATGTGTCACGTGCCTTTGAGCAGCTATGTGACAAGAGAGGTATTAAGCATCAATTGATTGCCCCCTATACCCCACCCCAAAATGGTTTGGCTGAGTGAATGAATAGAACCATCCGTGAGCATGTATGCAGTATGCTTAGCCATATAGACCTAACACAGAGCTTTTGGGCTAAGGCAGTCACTACAAATATGCATATCATAAATAGATCACCTTCCACTGGTTTTGATTTCTAGGTTGTAGAGGAGGTATGGACTAGGAAACCTCTATCTTATGCGCATCTACGTGTCTTTGGATGTGAGGCATTCTATCATGTGCCCAAAGACAAGCGTAGTAAGCTGGATCCTAAGAGTGTCAAATGCATTTTCCTTGGCTATGGAGATGCAAGCGAGATGGGTTATCGCCTTTGGGATCCGCAGGCGCGAAAAGTCATCCGCAGCCATGATGTAGTTTTCCATGAAGACAAGATGCATAGGCAGACTGAGAAGGTGGTAGAGATATGCAGGGTTATATTCCAGGAGGAGCCACATGCTCCAGTACAGCTTGCACAGCCAGATGGTCAGCTTACAGCAGCAGTTGGTACACATGGCCAGGATGTTGGACAGGCAATAGAGCCTACCGTGAGACAATCTACTAGAGATAGATGTCCACCTGATAGATTTGAGCCCTCGATGCATTATGTCTTGGTTACAGATACAGGAGAGCCTCTCACCTATGATGAGGCTATGCGCAGGGGCGATAGTCACATGCAGTCTAAGATAGACGCCTTGCATAAGAATATGACTTGGGATTTGGTTTCCTTGCCTGCTGGCAATAAGACTATGCTATGCAAATGGGTGTACAAGCTAAAAAGTACCCCTCGACACCCCAAGCCAGCTGATAAGGCAAGACTTGTTGCTAAGGGTTTTAAACAGGAGCATGGAGTTGACTTTGATGAAGTCTTTTCTCATGTGGTCAAGATGACCACCCTTCGCTTGGTTTTGACCTTAGTCACACAGCTTGACTTAGACATGTATCATATGGATGTCAAGATTGCATTCTTGCATGGGGATTTGCATAATGAGATTTACATGGAGCAATCTGAGGGCTTTGCAAAACCTAACAAGGAGCATCTAGTGTGCAAGTTGAAGAAAGTCTTTATGGCTTGAAGCAAGAATCTAGGGAGTGGTATCATAAATTTGATGCCTTTATGCAGTCACAGGGCTACAGTAGGAGTGTTGTGGATCCATGTCTTCACACGAAGAAAGCCCATGATGGCTCATTACTTATTTTGGTACTTTATGTGGATGATATGCTGATAGCAGGGAAAGCTCATGATGAACTAGATATGCTTAAATCTCACGTGAAGAAGAGCTTTGAGATGAAGGATTTGGGACAAGCCTCTCACATTCTTGATATGTGCATTAAGCGTGATAGGCATCAAGGACTTCTCTACCTCTCACAAAGGGAGTACATTCATAAAGTCCTTGAGTGTTTCCGCATGCAGGACGTGAAGCCTATTGGCTATCCATTGCCTTCTTATGTGAAGGTTTCACAGGTCGATTGTCCATAGACAAATCAGCAAAGGGTCGAGATGACCAAGATCCCTTATGCATCAACAGTGGAAAGTTATATGTATGCCATGATAGCCACTTGTCTCAATATTGCCTTTGTAGTTGGTGTTGTGGCATGCTATATGGCTACACATAGCAAGAAAAAATGGGATGTTGTGAAGGGTATCATGAGGTACCTAAAGGGCATAGCAGATATGTGTATTTTCTATGGCAACCAGGATCTAGAAGTTGTGGGGTACACAAAATTTGATTATGCAAGACATGTAGATAGTGGGAAGTCCACTTCTGGCTATGTATTCGCCTATGCTAGAGGTGTTGTCTCTTGGATGTCCAGGCTTCAAAAGTGTACGGCTCTGCCTACCACCACTGAGGCTGAGTATGTTGTAGCCATAAGGCCTGCAAGGAGGCCATATGGTTAGGCCGTTTGGTTCATGACCTTGGGATTTATGCTATACCTACGTTGCATTCAGATTCTATGAGTGCTATTCAGCTAGCCAAGAATCTGGTCTTCCATGCGAAGATGAAACACATTGAGGTGAGGTATCACTTCATACGTGGGGTCATAGAGGACATGTCTGTTGACCTTGTCAAGATCTCCATTGACAAAAATCATGCAGATCTGCTCATGAAAAGCCTCACTACTGAGCTCTTTGCCTTCCTCAAGAGATTCGTGGGCGTTGGATGAGATTATTTTTTTCCTCATCTTGTTGTATAGGTGTACATTGTACTGCCTTTTCTTTTTTCTTTTCACTCCTCACTGGGGCAGATTTGCCTTTAAGTGAGAGGTTGTTGGGGGTAAAGGCGCCTCCGCCTAGCCGCCCGTGTATTACTACACTAATAGTACTCGCTACTGAACACTGCATGTGGCAAGCGCCCATCCCCGTCACTTTATTCTTTATTCTTTTAATGACAGTTTGAATAAAGGAAGTCCCGATCACACATTGTGACTATTCTCCTTTCAATTTCTAGCCCTTGAAGCCAGATTAAAAGCCTTCTCTCCTCCTTGAATCTTTATCTCACCCATATCCTTTCAAAAACAATACCACATTATCAATGAATTTCTCCAAATAAAGTTTAGTGCTAACAATAGTGAAGATTTATTGGCCCAAATGTGCCTAATAGTCACTCAATTTGATTACCAAATGCTAACAAAATCTTCGAAGAATCTTCGTAATGGTAATCTCAAACAAATTTTGGACCTATTAACAATTTCTATGAAAGGAACAGTCAATGAGCCCAAGATCCATAAATTATGGTGCTTGTGGGGCAAAAACATTTGCATACTCCTTTTGGTTCAAATTGTTTCTTCATGAGGTACAAAGAGAATAGACTAATATGCAAATGTTATGTAATATCTTACTTATCGTCAATAGGAATCTAAATCCCCACTTGTAGAAGCTTACAACCAAGGAGGGGCTATGGGTCTAGTAAATATCGCTTATTATGGCCTATACCAGTGGTGGTATATTATGGTTTTACGCACCTCTTCCCAAACTGTACAAGCTCCTTTTAAAGCACGTTCGAAAACTTAAGCTTATAGGAAGCCTAGTCAAAGATATCATAAGGTCTTACCAGCTTTTAATGTTGGCTTGTTTGTCAAGGGTAGAAGTACCAATTTTTAGGAGCACTCCAGCTATAGCAACATATATGTATTGTAATGGGTTGCTCCATGAGTATTGGATAACCAGGTGTGAAAAGAAGACTGGATCATTTAACTCTTCTTCCAACAGAAGGTGATCAAACAAAAGGATTTGTGAATGGGATCGTGAATCGAGAATCTATCCAATTGAATATCAATGAGTTGCTAGTTGTCATTATTATGCTTGCAAAACTTAATTTTGAAAAACACTTTGTGTGTTTTTTCTTTTTCTATATCTACTATTTTAATTTTCACTATTGCAATATTACCCATCTTTCTATCTCCAATAATCAACTCACTCTAGAAAAGAAAAAGAAAGGTGCTTCTTCTAGCAAGCAAAGAACATTCCCACGAACCCATAGTCTATCCTTCTTCTCTATCCTCAGTTTGAATCTTCTCCCCATGATCTTGGCATCCTAATTGTAGTGGCATGGGTGAATGGATTGGATTTAACAATATGCAACTTCTTTAAGAAAATAAACATTAAATTTGATGTAAAGGGGCATTTAGAGTGCAACTACCACAGTGTCCTACAAGTAAAAGAATAATACTACATTTAGGCAATTGTAATTTAGTTGAAGTATGGATCAAGCCACTAGTCACCCTCTATGGCATACAAAATGTGTAGCCCTCCAAGAGCTCCCTTGGTGCTACGATGCCACATATAAATCATATCATCATTCTTCAACATAGTTACCACATCTCAAAGCTAATGCTCAAGGACAAGTACATCTAAGTTGGCTCTTTCATCATTGATCAACCTATCATAGCCATGAGAATGATCCCATGCTCTATTAGTCATGTCTTAGGATGAAGTGACAAGACCCCAAATTACCTAGAAGCAAAGTCCACTCGACAATACTTTCTCCTCATGAATTGAAAATATAAATTAAAGGAAGCTCAATCTCTTATCTATCCTTACAAATCCATATTTTCATCACACCATGTCAAGATGGGCTTCAATTCAAACCTAGCTCATACCATATTAGTATCTTACCATGAGTTATTATTCAAGAAAAACATCAAATTTTGAGAGAGTTAACTCTCTCATACCCAAAAGAACAACTTTAATCTCCCAAATGGTTAGCAAATCAAGCTTGTGCCTACATATGATCCCATGACATACAATATTTTTTATTCACACTCCATAAACCCCAAACATATAACAAGATGATGTTTAATTTGCTTCTCACCTTATCTTACCTACGCATCATACAAGCCACAAATGTGTACATAATCCTCTCAACTAACCTTCTCTATATCCTTGCTTAGCATAAGGTTCTCTTTACCATTCTATAGAGAAATATCTACATTATAGCCAACACTCCTCCCCGATCCTCCTAATCATTCATATTGGCTAGTGGAGATTGTTTCCTTTTGATCTATTTTTCCTCTTGACCTTGATCCAAAGCTTTTAAGAGAAGGAGACTGACTCTCAAGAGCCATATCCTTTCTTTCCCTCCATATTTTCTTCATTCTTCTCTTCTAGCATCTCTTTGGGCATGATGCCTTTTCAAAATAGTCAAAGGTGTTGCATGCATAGCCACATAGCAATCAAGTGAGGCCAAAATTTTAACACTCTTGCCTTGGTGTCTATTATGTAGTCTAAGCCGGAGGAGCTAGGGAGAAGCCACCATCGTGGTAGCATTAAGAGATGTTGCAAGATCCACCTCATGAGGGAAAGCCTCCATGCTAGTAGAAGAGCAAGCCTCCAATGAGAACGAAACTACAAAGGAATGATGAGCAACCAATGTCTCCAACCTAGGTAGGATCAATGTAACCACCATGTTAGTCCTAAGCTGAAATACAAAACCTTGCAAAAGAGATTAGATTTTGCAAAATAGAGGTTCATAATATGATTCTTTAATTCCAAACAACTATAAAGCTAAAATGAATAAAGAACAAAAGTAAGTGAATTTGTGAATGTGTGAATGCAATAGAAGACAAATAAGCAAAATCCTAAAACTTAACTAGCCTAAGGATAAATTAGCCTATGGACTTGACTTATTAGCGTAAGGAACCAAGAGTATTAAGTAATACTAGACTAGCTCAAAGTACCCTAAGGGACCTAGAAAGATGCTAGCCTAAGGGTGTGGCCACCATTGCCCATGTCCAACACTTCTCTACCAATGAAACTCATGGCGAGGTGGGGAAGTGGTCCTAGGTGGGGGTGCATGAGGAGACCCCGGCATGGTGAGAAATCTATTGTTAAGATTAGTAGACCAATCACCCAAACCTTTGAAGGCTTATAAGGCTGGGGTATTGGATTGAATCACAACTACTCAATATACTTTAGAATCCATAAAAGAATTTGATAATGAATGAATTTTTTAATTCTAACCATGTGGGGTTGCTTATTAACATCATTTGGATTGTTTTGAGTACAATAGTGACCTTAATTGGAGTCTAAATGCGAAAGTTATAAATGGATGGAGTTGTAGAGATTTTCCTAACACGTGGTTTGGCAATCATGAGTGGGAGTCGTGCTAATGCAACAATCTCTAGCCCATACACATCAAGTAACTCCAACACCTTTGGGGGCTCCTTTCCTCTATCCCACAAAATGCATGCATGGTGCCCATCCATTGCTAGGAATATAGGTGACTTTTCAAGAACCCTAATGGAATCCTCAACCTCTTCTTCCAACCAATTTGGCAATGAAACGTCCTATTGGGCACTCAAACTGAAGAGAACAGCATTTTGAGTAAAATTTGCAAAACATGGAAGTTTGTAAACAACCAAATCTAAGGATGTTTTCATGGTCAATTGGAGATGAGATGATGCATCATGCTATTCCTTAGGCAGGGTGTGCACATAGAACATGTTCGTCAAATCCAAATACCTCATTTCTCTTATGTAGTTTGAGATTTTCTACGAGGTCCTTATGAATGCTTGTATGTTGGCTTAATCATCTCCCATATCTAACCTTAAAATAAGACCTTTTAATAGGTCTAATTTAAACAAAAGGGTTTTGTTAGGTTTGATCATTTTAATGAGGAATGGGGTTATCCCTCCCCTAAGTTAGAAGCCAAGATTTATGAGTTTATGTAATTGAATTGATGTACTTGATCATCACAAGGTATTATATTATCTAACATAAGTTGGGGATGTGTCTGTGTTTGTATGTCTCCCTACTTCCATGAAAGGATATGCCAAAGATGGGAGCATCTAAGGCCCCAACTTGTAGTGTAGGTCACACCATACTCAAACTTTAATGGCTTTTTTAATCTTCCTAGTTTATTTATGAAAGGATCCCTAACAAAATTTCTCAAGTCGACAAAATTTCTCAAGTCGAATGATATATTGTTACCAAATAAGCTCCTTAAAAATTGGCTTGCACTATGTTCAATGGTTTCTATATGCGATCTTATGTTCATAGTGAGAGCCTGTGACAAAATGTAGCATTTTCATAGTATATCAAAGTGATCCACTATTTTGAGGTTTTGATTGAAGATGCAAAATTCTAGATAATCAAAAGGAACTGTGAATACTTTAGTTCAAAGGTTAAGCGTCTGAATAAAAATATAAGGTACACAATGGAGAAATTTGTTGAACTTGAAATATTGTTTGTTGACCTTCCATTGTTCATATAAGATCTCAAACCACAAAGTGCACTTGCTAAGCCACCCAACAACACAAATATTTGAATCATATTGTTAAGAGTTGCAAGCATTTAAATAACATCTATAAGCTCCCTTTATGATACCAAGCAAAAACACATACCCAATCAAGCTCCAGCCTATATTTCTTATGAGTTTTACGGCATTCAGTCATTAATCTCCAAATGTTGTTCTGACTTTTTATCTTCCCTGCAATAAATCTTTAAGCCATTGTCACTGTTGTCTTAAACAAACTTACACTTTGCTGCAGAAATATTTGCTATAGAAAATTACCTTCTCAATTGTGGAAGTGACCTACCCTCTCCTTAATTTTCTTAACACTTTTAATATAAAAGCCTTAGACAAGTGAAGTACTTAGATGTTACCAAGCACATCAACTTAAGTCTAAAAATGAAGGACATGCATTTCTAATTTAATGAAGGTAAGACTTGGAGCTTTAGCCTTAAAATGGCAATGGCCGTTTACCCTTCATACGCATGGATGCATGTGTGCGCGCGTGTCTGCCGGTGCAAGCACGCACACGGGCGCGGGCACAGGCATGGGATAAGAGCACAATGGGCAATTGCTTTCGAAATAATCTGATGAACTCCAAAACAATCACAGTCACATCTGGGCACTCTTAAGAAAACATATTCCTAAACAAAAAATTGCAGCAAAATACTTGCTCCGAAGATCTACAAAAATGTGCTTTAGCAAAAGGAGTATCCACACAACTCAACTAGATAGCAGTAAGTAGCCACAGCTATACAATTGCAATCTGAGAGGCTCCCAACGAGGCTCAACTTCATCAATAATAAGGATGCCAATAGACCTCAGGGCACAAGCTCAAATGCTGGCCTGTGGAACTCATAATGAATGAGCTCTCTCTCACCACACCAGAGAAGTGGGCAAAAGCAGGAATCCATTTCAAAATTCAATCTTCGAAGTTAGCCATCCTCATCCCTCTGCACCAGAGGCAGTTCCACATTGACCAGGAAGTAGCAAATTCCAGGTTCTCGAATATATTTCACATCTCCATTCATGAGTTTCACTAGCTTCCTCGACACACTCAGCCCCATTCCTTCTTGTGTAATTTCATGCGAACGATCATACATCTGCTGTACCAGATCCTCAGGGATTCCAGGTCCTGGATGCGAAACCCTGTTACAAGGTGTCGGAGGTGAGTATGCTCATACTTAAACCAACAATGTAACTTAGTACTTGTTCGTATTCATGGTAAGTCCGTAAAAATTTGGGAGATTCTTGAGAGTCTGCTGCACAGATTAGCCAAAACATTCATCGTTATTACAGTTTAAATTAATAACAAACATAAATTATTTGCTCAACGTAGCACCTACAACAAAGCAGCAATATAGGAGTGTTCCGGCTGGCTGCCTTGATATCTGAGGCAGCAGAGCCACTAATTGGCTTTTAACACCCACTACTAGCGATTTGTCAACTGCCTATGTTTCTGGAGTGGAGGGTTATAGATTGCTTATGAGACAAAAGAAGTATGCTGATGGTCCATTATGACGCTAGGTGCCTGACATGTCTTAAAGAGTAGCTGCTACAGCCACATGCATACATAACCTCTTCATGACACGCACATGTATTCCTGCATACATATATACCATATCCAAGATGTACACGATTGCATATGCAAAATGACACGACATCCCTGTTATACAAATAATGAAGTAAATAATCATACAAGCAGAAACAGAAAGCACAGGCCGATCGTAACCAGGTAATCCAAAAGGGCAAACCTGAATTCAAAGTGAACCAAATGCAGGCCATCTCCAATAGTCTTAACAGACGGCATGACTTGTATCCCCACCCAACCATCTGACGATGCCGTGAATCTCACTGCCGTCGTCAGAAAATCAGCAAGCACTTGTTGCAGCCGCAACTGGTCTCCATAAAGACGAGTATTTTTTATCTCCACATGGGCTTCACGAACTAGTTGTAAACCCTTCTCTCTCGACCTGATCATTCCCTGGCTTATTACAGCATCCATCACTGTGCCCATTGTGAATTCCACAGTTTCCAATTCGACGTTCCTGGATCAAACCCATAAATATAAGCATTTTCAAAACAAAAGAACGCATACAGAGTCTCCAAGTCTGACCACGATCGACCACAAAAATTAACCATATTTCCTCATAGTAGTTAAAAGTAGCATTAGATTTCCTTGTGCAGGCAAAGAATGCCCCCAGTCAGGCGGGCAAATCACTCAGCCTTCATTGAGAAAAAGTCACCTAATTGCAGTTGAGTTTTCCTACATGACCTTTTACACCATCTCAAAAGCGGACTCCATATACTGATGATTTCAGAAAGCGGAGATAGAAGCAAAAGGTTTACTCGAGCTGAAATGTACTAACAATATTAATTAGCAAAGTGAATTGTTTAGCAAAGCAAGTTGTGCTTGCCTTCCATATATCTAAAGCTTTGAGGGTTTATGGTGACAAACTGGCCAACTTTCTGGTCCCTCTGCCTTGGACTGCACATTGCTGGACTAGTATGTTCCTCAGAGACCACCGTCCCTAAGCAATTTTGCTGCCACAATCTGGAGACTTAATGCATGTTGTAGACAACAAAACACAGCAATTTGATGCCACCAACATATGCTGGGGGCTTAGGAAGCGCTGAAAACCACTGCATCAGGATTCAACCAGTACTATCAGTTGTGAAGACTCGCATAGTGAGCGACTCAGACCAGTTCCCTAGTCAGCCCAGTTTGAGGTTCCACTCTATTTAAAGACTCCACCACTCTACAGCACATTCAGCCTCAGTTCAGCTTTCATTCCATTTTCTTGTCTTTGTTTTCCACTCTACATCTCTCTTTCCATCTGGGCATCAAATCATAGACCACCCTATTGCTGTTACTGAAGTTTGACCTGAAAGATGGCCAATCACTGCTACGGTCTTTATAACAGTCTGCAGGCAACTCAGATTCCATCTTCATTTTGTTTTCATCTCTATTACCCCTCTCTCATCAGTGCCCTGTCTTTTTCACAAAGAGTCCCTCATTTGAGGCAATCTGCAGCCCTCAGAAGCTGCAATTTTCAGCAGCAACTGTCTTTTACAGCGAACAGTTTTACTGCCTTTTTGTAGCCTTGCCTTTTTTGTCCTGCATGGAAATAGTTTCATGGTACACGTCAGCATAGCTTCCCCATTCATCCTGTAGAGTGATGTGTCACGAGAAGCTAAGGTGGGGTGAGGCTCCATGGTGGAGATAGCAGAGGCAAGAGGGAGAACTTTCACATACAACAATGCAAAGTAGATTGAAGTGATGGTTTGACAATTGGTAGTACAAGAATAGGGATTTATTATATAGCCTTAGGATTCTGTATTAAGCTAAAAAAATGTATTATATACTGGTTACCTCTTTATTACAGCCCCAAAACTCAGTTATTACCAAAGTTTCATTAAAAGGTCCGTGTTTCTAGAGAGAGTGTATGTCCCATAAGCCAAACCCTAACTTGGGAGCTGCCCATCACTCAACCCCTTTCTATTTTGCAAATTGTTGGCGCCTATCTCTGCTATACACACCCCATTTGCAAATGATATCTCAAATCGAGCTGGTGCCTACTGCTATCTACTACTGTCCACAGCTGTGCCTACTGCCAGCACCTCTCTCCTTGCTAGCAACTGATTGCCACCTGCTGTCCACATCAGACAGGCTGCATTTGCTGCCAATCTGCTTGTTCCAACCTGCAATCTCCATTGTGTGGCTGTTGCTGAGTGCTGGCATCATCATTCAGATCTGTGTTTTCTGTCCAGCCCTGCTGTGCAACCTGCCACATCATCATTGCAGCTGCATTTTGCTGCAGCATCTGTCCCTGCA
Organism: Lygodium microphyllum; assembly: GCF_053477565.2. Taxonomy (NCBI): domain Eukaryota; kingdom Viridiplantae; phylum Streptophyta; class Polypodiopsida; order Schizaeales; family Lygodiaceae; genus Lygodium; species Lygodium microphyllum. Next base: position 65,095,332 of record NC_141143.1, on the reverse strand, counting down.
AACAAGTATTTATTTAAATGGTACCAGAGCAAAGTACTAAATAAACTTAGGTCCTTGATCGAAAAGCTCATCATCAAAACAAGACCTATCAAAGCAAAGATGACTTCCAACACTACTTCACCAGTTCAGTCTCCATGCTAGCCTATGCGAAGAACGAAGCAAAAGTTGGCTTCACAACTTGCCCATTGAGGTTTGTACACTGGTGGAGAGACATCTAACTATCATGATGTCTACAAACCCTATGAGATATCACAAGCCAAGTAACATTTGATCCTCATGCATTGAGCCCAACAATTGGAAGGCAACATTGTTTATTTACCCTTAGATTTTGTACATGGGTCTAGCGATTTAGCAAGAAGGACGGAACCTCCATATGGGACTAGCCATCCTATTGGAGAGACAGACATGGAGTACAAACCTTCATTTACTTTCCCTTCTCCTACTCTAGTGTCGAGTACACAAGCATTTAGTTCTATTTCCATTCCTTATGTTTCTACTTCCTAGATGGTGGTGATATTCAAATAGACATTGGGCCTAACTTTACCACTTGGTCAAATCTAATGCAACATGTCTTGGATTCCTAAGGCTTGTGGGAACTTGTTAAAGGCAGATTCCCCTTGGAAGAGCAAAGATGTCATAATTATAGTCAAGTTGATGCACGGTCTTATAGAATTTCACTCTCAAATCCAATACTTTGGCCTTGCCTCTGAGTGTTGGGCACATCTAGTTGACTGCTATGCAACTCACAATTATACCCAACAAATCAATCTTGATCATCAGCTCCAAGAGTTCAAAATCACTTTGAAAGATGATTTGACAGTCAAGCTAGCTGAGTACCAACAATAGCTCATTGAATTTGCCACAATTAGCTTACCCAAGTCAACTAATAATCTAGTCACTTTGTTCATAAATAAATTGCCCACAAGTGTCTTGGACACATGAGCCAAAGGGGTTTGCATGCACTCTCTTCACTAGAAAGAGTTGATGTGAAAAATTCAAAGCTTGACTTTTATGATGCCTGTATTTTGGGAAAACATGTAAAGAGCTCATACTCTCATGGAGTCTCTAGAAAGGCATGTATTTTGGATTTAGTTCATTCTGATGTATGTATCATGTCAATAAAAACTCATAGTGGTTTCTGTTATTTTGTGCCTTTTATTTATGACCACTCTAGAAAGCTATGGGTTTACTTGCTTAAGCAAAAAAGTGAGGCATTGGACATTTTTCAAAGGTTTTATGCGTTTGTTAGCACTCAAAAGGATTAAAACTAAAGTACATAAGAAAAGATAATGAGGGAGAATATGTATCAAAAGAATTCAATCAATTTTGCGATGTAAACGGGAGCTTTGGCCACTTACAGGTCTTTGGCCATGAATGTTATATACATGTACCTATTGATAGTAAAACCAAACTTGACATGAAATCTATCTAAGGCATCTTCATGGGTTATGGAGATGAAGGTGAAATGGGTTATAGAGTTTGCATTCCAAGCATCAAAAAAGTAATTCGCGGTCGAGATGTGGTATTTAATGAATCAAAGCTACTGAAAATTGCCACATCTAGTGACTTAGACAAAAAGAAAGTGAAATTTCGGCATATCAACCACTTGAACAACTATCACCCATTGAAAATTCAACCCTGTTTGATGCTACAACCATTAGCCATTGAAAATTCAGGCCCGTTTGATGCTAGTTTTGATGATTAATGTGCCGTTATTGAGCCAAATGAAAATTATTGAGCCAACTCAAAATGGGCAACAAAGGGATGCTGAAAATCAGCTTGGGCAGCATAATTGGCATGCTGAAAATGAATTACAACAGCCTAAAAAAGTAGTTCAGTAGCCAAATAATGAGGTTATTGACATTCTTTTGGATGTAGACCCATTGCCCAAGAATACAAATCATTGGGTGAGAAGGTCTACACATGTCAAAAGTGTTGGGATGTAAAGGTCCTTTATTCACCTCCGTGTATTTTACACGTGTATTGTTATGTTGTACATGTGAATGCACCCTTACGGGCCCCAAGTATAAATACATTTTATTCTTTGTGTACCAACACATTGTTGGTACACCTAAATCAACTCGTCACTCTCACTCTCACTCTCTCTCACCTGCACACCTGCACATTTTCCCCTGCTGCAAATCTTCACGCTTCCGCTACCCGCGCTCTCCAACAATTGGTATCAGAGCTTCGGCTAAGGTTCTCGCGCTCCTCGGAGTCCGGGTGAGACATCTCCAGTGTTCGCTCACGCGAAATCAACAGGTCGTTTTTGACAGGCGACAGCAGATTCAGTCTAGCGACAGGCCGTTTTTGACCTGACAGGCAGGGACAGGTCGTTTTTTATCAGGCGGCAGCAGGACAGGTCGTTTTTCATCAGGCGGCAGCAGGACAAGTCGTGTTTGATCAGGCGACAACAGGAGACACGCTGGCGACAGCTTCCGTGGCATCAAGCGGCAGTTTCCAAGTCACAACAGCATGCGGCCGGTCAACGGCAGCAAATTTGTCACTTTTTTTTCATGCATTTTTCCTTCATTTTTTTTAATTTCCTGCAAGCAGCCTCTTACTGACAGGGGTTCGCGCGTGGAAGCACAGTTTTCAAATTTGTGCAAATTTGAGCCTGGAAATTTGGGGCTTTTCCCAAATTTGATGTTGTTTATGCTCGACAGTGACATCTATGTCAAAAATTGCAGACATTGTGCGCATTAACCTCAATTAATTTGGGGATTTTGACAAATTTGTTGGAATTTTGCTCATCCGAGTAAAATTTCTTAGCATTGGACCAATAAAAATCGGGGTTTTTTCATGTATTGATGTAATTTTGCTCAGCTGAGTTAATTTGGCTGACAATTGCGTACATTTAGACCTGGAAATTTGGGATTTTATGCAGAATTTGATACATTCCTGCATTATTTGTCTGTGCAGCGGCTGGTTTATGTAAAAACAGCAAAGGATTATTGCTGATTGGGCAAGAACAGCAGTGTATTTGCTGGTTCAGCTTGTGCTTTTGCAGAATAGTGCACTTACACTTGTGTTTGTGATAAAAATGGCTGCAACTTCTTCCAGTTCTGACATTAAGAGTTTGATGGAAATCAAACGGTTTGATGGTCAGGGTTTTGATCTTTGGAAGGATCGTATGCAGGGCATATTGTTCTTAAAGGATTGTGAGGATGCTTTGCAGAAGGATAAACCCACACAAATGTCTGAGGCAGATTGGGCCAAAGTCAATAAAAAGGTTGTGGCCATAGAAACAGGGAACGGCCGTTCCGGCCTATAGGAACGGTTTAACGCGTTCCAGATCCTTGGAGGAGGTGAAACGGCCAAGGAACGTTCCCTGCCGTTCCCCCTATCATTCCTTGTTTGGAACGGCCATTCCAGGCCTGTTGACCAAAAATTTACATTTTTTCATGTTTTTTCTTTTTGCTTATATCACACTCCTACTACATGTTCACCTATCTCCATTGCCTAATGTGCACATACTAATCTCTCTCTCTCTCTCTCTCTCTCTCTCTCTCTCTCTCTCTCTCTCTCTTTTGAATATTCAAAGTGTCAAGACAACCCACAAGCCAATTAGGAGTCCATGCAAAGCTCAAATTTGATGCATTATGAACTCTTGCAAATCACAATCAAAATTCAGCCTATTCTCAATTCCAAGGTAATCATCCATTTATATTGTCTAATTTCAAGGAAAACTAGAATAATTGGGGCAATTCATGAGCAATTTGGAGCTATGGGGATAATCAAGTCAATTTTGGGACATTTGGGTCAATTTGGAGCATTGAGGGGTATTGGGGCAATTAGAGGGACATTCTTTGGGGCAACTTGATCATGCAGGGCATATTTGGGGCACTTAAGATATGTGCCATTCCCCCCCGTTCCCGTTCCCCCACCTTGGACGTCCCCCCCGTTCCAGGGGGTTCCGCTCCCGTTCCTGTTCCCCGTTCCAGGTAACTATGGCTGTGGCTTATATAAAGATGGGTGTCACTGATGATATTTTGACAGACATTAAGGGTTTAGACACTGGTCATGCAATATGGGAGAAGTTGAAGACTACCTATGAGATCACCACACCTGTTAATCAGGTGCATTTAATGCGCAATTTGGTGAATATGCGACTGGATGAGTCCAAGTCTGCAGCTGAGCACTTGAGTGCTTTTACTAGTATTTTAAATCAGCTCAAGGATGCTAATTTGGATTTTGATGATAAGTTGAGGGCGATCTTTTTTATCATGACATTGCCTAACTCTTGGGAGACTTTGGTTGTTTCTCTTAGTAATAACCCCAATCTCACATATGATGGTGTGAGGGGTTCAATCTTGAATGAAGAAATTAGACGTAAGTCGAGTGGAGAAGACAACAACTCACCTTATAATATTAGAGGCAGGGCTGAAAAGAAAAATGCAAATGTTGGACAGAAAAGCAGGAGCAAGAGCAAAGGAAAAGAAAAGAGTGATGTTACATGCTATCAATGTGATCGAAAGGGCCACAAGAAGCCTGATTGCAGGTATTACAAGAAGGAACAAGAGAGAAAGAAGAATGCAGGAGACTAAAAGAAGAAAGAGAAAAAGACAGATGCATCTGAGGCAGGCAAAGGCAAGGAAAAGGCCAATGTGGCCTCCAGTGTTGTCATAGAGGAGCTCTCGGATACAGAGGCTGATGTATTATGTGCAGTGGATTATGATGCCCTTGTATGTCACATGCAGGATATGCACATCACCAAGGCTGATGTGATTGATGCACTTTTGTCAGTTGATGATGGTGTCACTCAGACTTGGATTATAGACTCTGGTGCCTCTTTCCATGTGACTCCATGCTTGGAGTGCTTTGCTACTTTTGATGCAGGCTGTTATGGCAAGGTTTACCTTGGAAATAATCATGCTTGCAGCATTGATGGGATTGGCACTATACACTTGTCTTTGGATAATGGGCAAAAACTTGTGTTGAAAGATGTCAGATATGTGCTTGGCATCAAGAAGAGTTTACTATTTGTTGGACAACTTGACTTGCATGGTTACACCACACTGTTTGGTGGTGGTTTGTGGAAATTAAAAAGAGGTTCCATGCTGATTGCTAAAGGAACCAAGAACGGCACTTTGTATTGTCTACATTGTAAAGCTTTGAATGGCAAGTTTCTTGCAGTTGCTGAAATTGGCTGTCATTTGGAGTTATGGCATAAGAGATTAGGCCATATGAGCCAAAAAGGACTTGATGTCCTTACCTCTTTGAAGAGGGTTGATGGAAAAGGCTCTAAAATTGATTTTTGTAATGATTGTTAGTTTGGAAAGCAAATGAAAAATTCATTTTACTCTGGTGTCTCCCGTAAGTCAAATGTCTTGGACTTAGTGCATTCTGATGTATGTAGCATGCCTGTGAAATCATTGGGTGGTGCTGCATACTTTCACCCATTGAAATTTCAGCATATCAACCACTTGAACAACTATCACCCATTGAAAATTCAACCCTGTTTGATGCTACAACCATTAGCCATTGAAAATTCAGGCCCGTTTGATGCTAGTTTTGATTATTAATGTGTCGTTATTGAGCCAAATGAAAATTATTGAGCCAACTCAAAATGGGCAACAAAGGGATGCTGAAAATCAGCTTGGGCAGCATAATCGGCATGCTGAAAATGAATTACAACAGCCTGAAAAAGTAGTTCAGTAGCCAAATAATGAGGTTATTGACATTCCTTTGGATGTAGACCCATTGCCCAAGAATATAGATCATTGGGTGAGAAGGTCTACACATGTCAAAAGACCTATACAGAGGTTTGATCCCTCTTTGGATTGCATTTTACTCACAGATGAGGGTAAGCCTCTCACATACAAAGAGGTACAATCTTGTGAGTTAAAGAAAAAGTGGGAGCTAGCTATACACGAAGAAATGAAATCTTTGTATCAGAATGATACTTGGGATTTGGTCCCCATTGCCCAAAGATAGGAAAGCCATTCCTAACAAATGGGTCTGTAAAATCAAGTGTGTAGATAGCAAACCCAAATACAAAGCCAGGCTTGTAGCTAAGGGATATACACAGAATGAGGGGATTGACTTTCAGAAAGTGTTTTCACCTATTGTCAAGATGACCATTCTCCATGTATTGTTTGCCATTGTAGCGTCTATGGATTTGGAGCTTAATCAGATAAATGTTAGAACCACATTCCTACATGGTGATTTAGAAGAAGAGTTATACATGAAGCAGCCAAAAGGCTTTGTTATGCCAAGAAAGGAGCATTTGGTGTGTAGGCTTAAGAGAAGCTTGTATGGTCTAAAGCAAGCTCCTAGACAGTGGTATAAGAAATTTGATGCCTTCATACTCTCACATGGATTCAAGAGAAGCAATGCAGATCACTACGTATATACAAAGAAGGCTGATGATGGAAGCCTTATTATTCTTGTGCTTTATGTGGATGATATGCTTATTGCTGGTAAGCCTAAGAGCCAAGTTAATTCAATGAAAAGACAATCGAATTCAGCCTTCTCCATGAAGGATTTGGGTACAGCTAAACACATTTTGGGCATGTATGTAACGAGATGGAGAGCACCAACTCTTATTTCTCTCACAAAAAAAAATACATCAACAAAGTACTTGACAGGTTTTCTATGGCTGATGCTAAGCCTCTTGGTGTACCATGACCACCATACACTAAGCTTAGGAAAGATGATAAGGCAGCCAATACCATGAAGGGTTTTCCCTATTCTTCAACTTGGGGGTCACTCATATATGGTGTGGTTGCCACTAGAAATGCATCTTCTGGTACCTTAAGGGCACACAAAGAAGATGTATATGCTATGGAAAGGGTACATTAGATCTACAGGGATATTGTGATGACATCATGGCAAGTGACTTGGATACTCGCAAGTCTACTAGCGGGTACATTTTCACCTTTGATTAGTGGGGCAATTTCATGGTGCTCTAGATTGCAAAAGATAGTAGCACTCTCTACCATTGAGGCTAAATGTATTTCAGCCACTAATGCTTCAAAAGAAACTATTTGGCTTGGTTGTCTAGTCAAGGATTTCGGACTGACCACCAAAACACTTGTACTTGGATGTGATAGCCGAAGTGCTATATGCTTGGCTAAGAATGCCATGTTTCCTGCATGTACTTTATATATTAATGTGCGGTATCACTTTATCAGACAGGTTCTAGATGATGGTCTAATCATAATGACTAAGATCAAAACACAAGATAACCCTGCAGATGTTCTCACTAAGAGCATTGCAAAGGCTCAATTTAAGCATTGCATTCGACTAGTAGGAGTTGGTTAAAGATTCACTTCAGACCTTTAAGTGGGAGATTGTTGAATATAAAGGCCCTTTGTTACGCTTTCCATGTATATATTTACTTGTACATGTGAATGCACCCTTACAAGTGTACCATACCTAAGTATAAATACTTTCTTTTATTCTTTGTGTGTACCACACTAGTACACACCCTACTCATATTGTTGCTCTCTCTTGTGCAACAGTACTCCTACTTTGCACACCCCCTTCACGGGAGACCACCCTAGACACAACCATTGAGAGATGCAAAGCTTGTCGTCTATGCCTTGCTAGCTTGTTACAAGGATGTGAATTTTTAAAATGCTTTAATCTTGCCAATAACATTTGATTAAGTTATTAATCAAATGTTCAAGGTTGTTTAGCACATGTGATGCACATGGCAGTTATTTCATGGTAACAAGCCAAGGACCTCGAGAATACAATGGATATCAAAGGCAAAAGTTGTGATAGTTATGCCAACTGGGCTTTGGGGTCACTTGGTGTCAGTTTTAACCCTAAGACAATTATTTGGCCAATGAATATCAATGGTGATACTAGGGACTAGTACTAATTAATTAAGTAATACCATTCTAAGGGTCAACAGAGTTTGGGGACCACTCCAAGCTACAAATGGCTAAGCCAATTTAATTATGGATAGACACATTTAATTTTGGGCAAGGTCAAAGGGGACTGAAATTAATTTCCAGATTATTTAATTTTAAAAATTAATTAAATGGCTGGATAATGCTGAAAAATAGGTTTAGAACGCTGCCACTGAACAAAAATGCCCATGCAAACTGAGAAAACGTTTTTGAGGGTTGAGTCTCAGCCATTCAGTTAGTTTATAGCTTGGAAGAGAGAGAGGGAGCTGTTGGTCCATTTTCCGATCAAAGAACAACAATTTGTTACAAACGACAGCCATCTAGGGCCTCAGGCAAGGAGGGGACAATTGGGAGACACCTTCCAAGGGCTGCCAACAGCAATGCTAATCAAGTGACTGCATTAAATGTAGGCTGGAGCAAGCAACAAGCTGATTTTAGGATTTTCTCACAAAGAAAATCAGCTCTCTCTCATCTTGGCTTTCTCTCACCGTCTCCATAAATTTCTCAAAAGATCTCAGCATTTCTAAACCGTTTGAAGAAAATCTTGTCAGAAGTGGAGCAGCGGTGGAAGCATAAACATGTGCTGAAATAAACTGCTGAAACACAAGACAAAAAGAGAAAAGAAAAGAACACAATACACATGAGAACTCAGATGTATGCACGGGAAATGGAATCCATATATCTGAACACGAGACAGTCGCATACAACAGTGAGTCACTGGCTACATGGGCACTGGCACTGGCTCCTCTCTCCACAAAGTCTGCAGATGGTGAAAATGAAGTGACTGACTGAGGAGGAGCCACTGAGTATAAATAGGTTGAAAAAGTGGGGAGCAATAATGCTGGTCCGACAGCATTTAATGCTGGCCGACTGGTGCATAAATTGCCCCAATGGCATAAAATGCCACACCAGAAAAATACCTAAAATACCTAATAAAAATGCCCAGCCCAGATCAAGCTCAGACTCACACATGAGCTGACAAATACTCTGCTAACAAATCTCAGCCACATTTGGTGGACAGCAACAAGATTTCTGCTGTAAACCCTAAATTTATGTAGAAACCAGGGTTTAACAGCCACCTTGAGACCCATGCCGATAGGAGAAGGCATTGTACACTAAATTCAGCACCTAAAATTTGTGTAATTGTCAAGGAATTCAGATACCAATGTCAAAAGTGGAGCAGCAATGGAAGCATAAACATGTGCTGAAATAAACTGCTGAAACACAAGACAAAAAGAGAAAAGAAAAGAACACGATACAGATGAGAACTCAGATGTATGCACGGGAAATGGAATCCATATATCTGAACACGAGACAGTCGCATACAACAGTGAGTCACTGGCTACGTAGGCACTGGCACTGGCTCCTCTCTCCACAGAGTCTGCAGATGGTGAAAATGAAGTGACTGACTGAGGAGGAGCCACTGAGTATAAATAGGCTGAAAAAGTGGGGAGCAATAATGCTGGTCGGACAGCATTAAAGCTGGCTGACTGGTGCATAAAATGCCACACCAGAAAAATACCTAAAATACCTAATAAAAATGCCCAGCCCAGATCAAGCTCAGACTCACACATAAGCTGACAAATACTCTGCTAACACCCTCTCTCAGATCGTGAGTGATCTGATACAATACAAAAGTACAATGAAAAGGGATTAGAAACTATAAAACAGAGAACCACCAAGTAGAACCATGGATACCCAAGCAGTGGGTGATCAAGCCACCACCAAGGTGCCTCGGAGAGAACCTGATGTCAATTGTACCAAACACCTGAAAATAGAGAAGATCATAGCATGTCTCTGTGTCCATCATCAATGTCTCGCAGTAGCATACAAGACCATCCTGTCAAAAATGCCTCTGAACATAGGTGGCCATGGATTCCCCGCCTTTGACCAGACCGCCAAAGTGTCCCCTCATGCGAGCTCCAGACGAAAGCCTCCCGCTCTCTGTCAGATAACCAGCTCAGCATGAACCTAGATGTCAATCCCAGCTCCAGGATTTGATTCCGCCAGACTGAAGTCGATGCGTCAGGGACATCCCTCTCTGGAACTTGTGCACCTGTATAAAAATATAGATGAGGCGCAGCTGCCCCATCTGAACACCCGCTCACACTCCCTCTCTGGCACAAGAGAGTCGTGAGGGATGACCTCATCACCACCACTAGAAAGCAGCCGAGGAAGGGGCCACCAAGCCCTTCCCGCGATCCAAAGAAGAGGATCCCTTCCGCGCCTTGGACTTCACCTTGGTCGGAGGAATCGAAGTCGGAGTCTGATGAAGGAGAGGACTCATCGGTAGAGTCAGCATCCCGCTTCATCTTCTGCTCCGTCTTCCTAGAAGCCGCTAACTTCTTGCAGTCCTTCCGCAAATGTCCCTTCTTGCCACAGTGGTAACACTGGGCCTTCGACTTCTTCTGCCCGTTACCCCTCTCTGAAGCTACATAAGCCTCACCTCCATAATGTGCCGGAAGCCGCCCCTGTAATCTCAAGGATGCCTCATGCTCAAGAAGCATCGAGGTCATATGTGTAAAACTGACAGGAGTCGATGATGTCTGCGCCCGCAAAGCATTGGCCACTCCATCAAACTCCGGGGGGAGCTTGTAGAGGACCGTCCCGACAAGATGCACCTCGGGAAGAGCAGATTGCATGTGCCGAAGCTGGTCCTGTACCTGCGTAACACGAAGAAGAAAAAACAAAATAGTATCTTTCGGCTCAAACTTCATCTGCTGGAGCTGGCCATAAAGTGTGACGGCCCGCATGGTGGAAGGTGCCTCGTACATCTGCTGCAACTTTTGCCATACTTCAAGAGATGTCCTACAGGAGGTAACTGCCGGTAAGACCGCTTTAGAAATACACCGAAGCAACGCGGAGTAAGCACGGGCATTGTCCGAGTCCCATGTGAGCACCGCTTCCTCATGGTTGTCCCCATCAAAGTCTTCAGGAAGAGGAAAAGGACGGAGAGGTCGAGCAATAGCTCCACAGACGATGTACCATAGCCGCTTCTGCACAAACCAAGCTTTCATGACAGCACTCCATGTGAGATAATCAGGTCCATGTAACTTATCATCAGTGGAAGTGCACGGAGGAGCCATATAAAGAGGATAAGGAGAGAAGTAGAGAAGAGATGGAATTTAGAGAGGAAACACAGCCAAAACACAAGCACAGACTACAAAAAATGAGAGTTCACATGCAATAGAACCCAAAATCTGATCAATAGAAGACAAAATCTGCTGCAGAAAGTCAAAAAATCAGTCAAAAACTGCCAAAAACAGCAAAAACGGCCTGAAGTAACAGTCACCCAGCCACGAGAGACGCTGAATCAGCAAAACGCAGGCTGTAAACTGGAGAAAAACAGGTAGAAAACTGTCGCCAGCAGCTGCAGATGAAAAACGCAGGCAGCAGAGGGTGCGTAGGCAGCAGGCGATGGCAAAACTGCAAAAAACGCAGGCTGAAAACAGCCCCAAAACAGGTCGCCTGGCTGCGACAGCAGTCGGCTGATCAGCAGGGGTACAAAACAGTCCTGAAATCAGCAAGAAAACATAGCAGAAACACAAATCCTGAAAACTGATACCATGTCAGAAGTGGAGCAGCGGTGGAAGCATAAACATGTGCTGAAATAAATTGCTGAAACACAAGACAAAAAGAGAAAAGAAAAGAACACGATACAGATGAGTGAACTCAGATGTATGCACGGGAAATGGAATCCATATATCTAAACACGAGACAGTCGCATACAACAGTGAGTCACTGGCTGCGTAGGCACTGGCACTAGCTCTCTCTCCATAGAGTCTGCAGATGGTGAAAATGAAGTGACTGACTGAGGAGGAGCCACTGAGTATAAATAGGCTGAAAAAGAGGGGAGCAATAATGCTGGTCGGACAGCATTAAAGCTGGCCGACTGGTGCATAAAATGCTCCACTGGCATAAAATGCCACACCAGAAAAAAACCTAAAATACCTAATAAAAATGCCCAGTCCAGATCAAGCTCAGACTCACACATGAGCTGACAAATACTCTGCTAACAACCAGCCCATTCATTGTAAATTGGGGCAAAATTTGGCCAATTTGTGGTTCCAATTGTGTGAGTCCTGGGTGAAAAGTCAAGGGGCAAATGGCTCGAATTACTTGTTGATTGTTATTGCAACAAGGGGCTTTTGGAACAGCAAAGGAGATTGTGGAATCTCAACTTGTACTCATTCCATTAGCAATCAAAGTTAAAGAAATACGGAAAGAGGCACCAATTTTGGGGCCAATAGAGTGTCCAATGTCTCAGATTATTAAGGTAAATTGTGCATTTCAATTTATGCTCGGTTATTAATTGTTGTAATTAAGTGCTTGATCAGGCTTTACCACCCTATCCAAAGAGAAAGGCTGGTTTCACGATTCCATAACCGAGATACCACTCAATCCCTTGATTTGGTGGGCCCGAGGTATTTGGTTGTAACCCAAAGCTTTGTGCTAGTGCTGATTTTTGCTCTCAGCTGAGAAATTACAGCAATATGTCTTCGTGCAGTGAGATGCAATCAAGCAGTGATGATGCCTCTCAGTATGGACACTCACAAGGGGAAAAAAGAAATGCAATGCTTAATCTTAGACGAGGCTCAGACCATGGACAACAAGCTGAAAATATTGTTGTTGGGCAAGATGCAAGGCCTTCAAGGCATAATGAGGCTAATGACCAGTAAAGTGAAGAGGAATTTGATGAACAATTCAAAGATCCAATGAGGACAACAACAAATCTCTTTGCTAAATTAGCAAAGGATCCTCAATTCACCCAATTTTTGAATACTCCGAAGAAGGACAACAAAGGCAAGAAAAAGAAATCATCTTCTACACCTCAGGGACAATAAGGTGCACCGAAGGTAATGCCAAAGCCTTCACTTGAAGCTCCCAAAGATACTAATGATTGGACATGAAAAAGTGTTAAGCAAAGGATGATTGCAAAGAGGCAAACCAAGGGCGAATCCAATTTTCTTCTTTGAGTAATTCAAAACAATAGTCCAACCTAAGAGGACCACACTCATGACATGCAAGGCATAAGGCGCTCAAGAAAAACATAAACATGATCCAAAGCAAGCAACCACGTCTCATCTAGCAAGAAGAGACTTCACCAATAGTCTAGACAGTCACGCCACCAAGCAAGAATAGCACTAAACATAACTCTACATAAAAATGCATTCACTAAATACACGAGAGAATAGCATGCTTACCAAAATGAAGTCATAGAACATGTCCATGAATGTCAAAAAAGAAAACAACCTCGAAATGCAAAAGGATATTGTTTAGTACATCAAGAAGAAACTAGATGTTGAAGATGCATCCAAATCACACGTGTATAACAAAATGCATTGAAGCAAGAACACCACACACAACAACAAAATCCATCAATGTGCACCATGACAAGATTCAATAGTCATCACCATAAGTGAGAAGGAAGCACCAATAGCCTTTGATATGCCACAAACAGTAACTTTCAAACCAAGGTCTATGAGAATGAGCAATGAAAGCAAAAGAATCACAACTATTGAGCACTCAAGCAAAAGAATCACAACTATTGAACACTCAAAAGTATAAACTATGAAAAAGTGAACACAAAACTCAAAGAATGAAGAAAATGGACAATTGATTCCATAACATAATACAAGAGATGTAGTATACAAACCACAAAAGTGAATGGCGTGTCTAGTGACCAGCAAAACCTCTGAACTCCCTCTCTCCAAGTGGATGTGATTTGATGTAACAAAAATGGAGTGGAGCATATATAGACTCAAGAGTGAGACCCAAGTTAAATAAGCTAGCCCTAAATGGATTGTCCAATTGCCATAAAGGCACACAATAAAAAGCCTTAAAAAAGCCCAACACCCATGAAAGATACACCACTAATACCCCCTCTCAAATCATGGGTGATCAATACAATAAAGTGTACAATGAGAGGGAGCAACAAGCCCTAGGAACCATCATCATGTCTCATACCACAGCAATGATTACCAAAAACATATGTATCACTACAATACAAATAATAGTGAAAAGTGTGTCAAAAATGACTACCAAAAGAATGTTGAAAAACCCTTCACCCGCAATTTGCGTTTTTGCGTTTCTGTGTTTTACGTTTAGGGTTTGCAGCCCCAAAAAGGACCACCACCCTAGACTAACTATGCCTATTTATAGGCTACTCTCTCATTCATCCCTTATGGTTGATCCTTTAGTCTGTCACTCCCACCCTCTCTTCATCAGTCTTCTAAAACACTCTCTTTCATCATCTCTCTCTCCCCTCTCCTACCACCATCTCCACACTCCTGGCACCAACCTTCATCTCCAGTTGGATGTGTTTATGGTGGCAATGTGCTCCTCTTCAGCTCCCGTCCATCCTCCATTGTTGGCAACAGCATCTTCTGTGCTCCTACACCTTGCGTTTGGAGTCCACACTCTCTTGGCGTCAGTATCCACCATATCTGGCATCATCCTCCACCCTTCTAGCGGCTCCACCTTCTTGCATTTGGTTACCAGAGAGGTTCCTCACCATTTGGCATCTCTCTCCAGCAAGTGTCACCTTCATCAAAGGCAGTTGCACCTTGTGTTTGGTTCCTAGCTGCTTTCCACCCTTCTAACGTCACTCCACAACTGACGTTTCACTCCCAGAGGTTGTCTTCATTTGCATTTTCAGCATCTGGCTCATCCTAACCACCTGGCATTACTCCCAACAGTTGGCGTCACCTCATTAGGCTTGCATTTACAAATGGAGGCTTCATCGGCTATCTCCCTACTCGTAGGTACCACTCTTCATCTTTGTGTTTGTAGATTCAAAGGCTCCTCGGCAGTCTCCCTGCTCCAAGCGACACCCCCTCATCCTGCGTTGGCAGACTTAGAGGCTTCTTCGGTAGACTTCCTGCACTCCAAGGCTTCCTTTGTGCTACGGCACCCTTGTATCAAATTCACTTCATCAGCATGATTCATCTTTCATTATCTTCTGTGTTTCTTTTCTCTCTCAGTGTTTGCCATACACGCTGTGTTTTCCCTCGCAAACCCTATTGTCTCTCTAGTCACTTAATCATTTTGACATAGTATCAAAGCCAGAGGTGCTCAGAGAGCCACAAAGATTCTCCTCATCAGAGAAAACAAAGACCAATGGCGGGTTTAGCATCAACATTTGATTTCTCTATCATTTCCGCTATGCATTGGGAGATATCCTATTTCTCCCTCCCACCCTCCCTTCTCCAATTTGCCACACAGGTACCAGTGTCTCCACCGACAGATTGCCCTTCTATTGGGTGCTACTATTGCGGCGCAAACGGTCATCCCACTGAAGACTGTCGACTTTGACCTTTGCTCCCCACCCCCCCGGAATATATGCATTTTCCACTTGACACTCCTTGTGCCACCTCTCCTTTCTGGGCCACAGAGATCGTTCTGCATCGGCTGTCAGAGTATAATGCTCAAGGCAATAAGCCGCAACCAACGCGCACTAAGTCCTTTTGAGCACACAAAGGCTCTAAGACCTTATGAGGCGATAAGCCCTCCCAGAGACCACCCCACTGCACAAAGATTTCCCCCACCCACTTCCGGATACAGTGGCTTCCACGGCCCACATCTCCTCCACAGTCCACTCTTCTGAGAGCCCGCGATTGTTCTCCACCCTCTTCCACTCAAGTTCGAGAGGCCACTTTTGGGTGCTTTCCGACTTTTTCTTTCGAGCCCCAGATATCTTCTTCAGCACGACCGATGGCACTTCCTTCGTCATCAGATGCTTCGCAGTCCATGAGCCATGAGTGTGGATTCCCTTTCTCTCTCAAACTAGGATTCAGAGGGGATTTTCTTACTTCACCCTCAAAGGGGGCTTCCAGTTCTTCTTCGGCTTCAGAGGAGGCTCCTACTTCTACTCCTTCCGATTCAGAGAGAGGGACCCTATGTGCCATGAAGTTCTTCACACACCACTACCTTTCACTTTCGGAAAGTAGCTCTCCTTTGAGCAGCCATTTCCTCTACTCATACCCAGGATCTAGAGGACCTACTTAGATCTAGCAGCAACTTGGTGACTAGGCCTTCGTATTCCTTCCAGCATGGAGTCACGGAGCTAGTGGCTTCTCTCCCGAGGTTGCATTTTGGGTTCTACAACTCATTGAGCCTCTTGATTATCTTCAAAGGTCTCCTTTCATGTGGTATTCTCAAATTACAAGGTGGATCTTCTTCGTCCCTTGGTCAGCATAGAGCCACCTCCCGAGATCAAGTATGGGTATATCCTTATGGTTCTCGACACCACACAAAGTCCGACATTCCTCCTATGCATTGCCTGATTTCATCATCTTTGTACTAGGGCACTTGGGCAAGTGAAGAAATTTCCCACCAGGAACATTGTCCAAGTGGCACCTATTGCATGAGCAATCTTCAGCATGTAGCATTGCATCTCCACCTCACTCTTCTCTAGTTCCCCTTTTTGGGTTTGAGAGGGGATGTTGAGAAACCCTTCACCCATAGTTTGCATTTTTGTGTTTCTGCATTTTGTGTTTAGGGTTTGCAGCCCCAAAAAAAGACCCTCCCCTCTCTTCGTCAGTCTTCTAACACTTTCTCCTCCATCATCTATATCCTCTTCAGCTGGCATCCATCCTCCATTGTTGGCGACAACATCTTCTATGCTCCTACACCTTGCGTTTGGAGCCCATACTCTTTTGGCGTCAGTATCCACCCTATTTGGCATCATCCTCCACCCTTCTAGCAACTCCACCTTCTTGTGTTTGGCTGCCAAGGAGGTTCCTCACCATCTGGCATCTCTCTCCAACAAGCATCACCTTCATTAGAGGCAATTGCACCTTGTGTTTGGTTATTGGCTGCTTCCCACCCTTCTGACGTCACTCCACAACTGGTGTTTCACTCCCAGAGGCTATCTTCATTTGCGTTTTCAGCATTTGACTCATCCTCACCACCTGGCGTCACCTCATCAGGCTTGCGTTTGCAGACGGAGGCTTCATCGACTGTCTCCCTACTCGTAGGTACCACTCTTCATTTGTCACGAGAACATGAAAATTTGATGCTTTGCTTATGTTTAATTGACATTTGATTAAAGGATTAATCAAATGTGCAATTAAAAGATACACATGTGAGGTGCAAGCTACGTTTTTTACAGTTGAAGGCCGAAGGACCTTGTGAAAAAGATGGGTGTCAAAGGCAAAAGTCGTAACAAGTTACACTTGTTAGATTCTAGGTGAATTTTGGTGTCAGTTTGCCCCCAGGACCATTAATTGGCCATTAAGTGTCAATGGTAACACTAAGGACTAGGCATTAATTAATGGATTAATGCTTGTCCAAGTGTCAATTAATGCATGGGACCACTTTGGGTTGCAAATGGCCTAGCCAATTAATTTATGGATAGGCAAGGTCAATTTTCTAGGCATGGATTAAGGGCTGAATTAATTTTCAAAATTAATTAATTCTGAAAAAAATTAAATGGCTAGAAATTGCTGAAAATGGATTAAGAAAGCTACCACTTGGCAAAACTTTCCCATGCAAATGGAGGAAAGGCTAAATAGGGCTGAAGGGAGAGGGAAATCTCGTCTTTTCATTTTGGAGCTGTTAGGAAGAGGTGTTGGACTGTTGCTGCCAGCTTTTGGGGCCATTTCCCAACCATTGGAGACCATTTTGGTGATGAAGATTGCATATTCTTCACCTTGGGAAGCTGACAATTGCTGCTGATACACTTTCTCTTGAAGATCACAATCTTTGATGCTTCTATTCTTGTTGATGCATCCGTTTGGGGCTGGTACAGCAGGGCAACAACTGATTTTGATCAGTTCTTCGCAACAAATTTGAAAATTTTCTCTCTTTACAGCATTCTCTCATCTCCTTCAGCCTATGCTCAGCCATTCTTAGCAATTCTCAGCCATTTGGAGGAGATTTCGACCATTTTTGGTGGGCTGATCTATAATTTTTGTAGTAAACCCTAATTTATAGCAAAAATCAGGGTTTAGCAACCACCTTGGGATCCATGCCAGAGATTGAAGGCTCAAGGGACTGAAATCAGCAGCTGATAATTGAAGTTTATCAAGGGAATTCAAGAGCCAACCCATCCCAAATTGATTTGGGGCAGCATTTGGCCAGCCAAGGGTCAAATTGAAGAAGAAGTCCTGGGTGAATCAAGGGGCAAATAACCCAAAAGGCTTGCTGGTCATTTACGACAGCAAGAGCAATTGGTTAGCAGGAGGAGATTGAAGAATCCCAAGTTGTACTCCTTCCAATTGAATGAAAGCTAAAGAAATATGGCAAGGGGCGCCGATTTTGGGGCCAACAGGGTGTCTACTGTCAGAGAATGTTATGGTAAAGTATGTATTTCATTTTATGTGCATTTATTTATTATTGTAATTAACTCTTAAATCAGGTTATCACCACCCATTCCAAGAAGGAAGGCTGGTTTCATCATCCCTGCATTTGCAGATTTAGAGACTCCTCACCCTTCGACAACAGCCTCCCTGCTCCAGGCGACACCTTCTCATCTTGCGTTTGCAGACTCAGAGGCTTCTTCGGCAATCTTCCTGGGGCTTCCTTTGTGTTGTGGCACCCTTGTATCAAATTCGCTTCATCAGCATGATTCATCTTTCATCATCTTCTATGTTTCTTTTCTCTCTCAATGTTTGTTGTACACACACTGTTTTCCCTCACAAACCCTATTGTCTCTCTGGTCACTTAGTCATTTTGACAAAGAAGGCTCTAATACCATGTCAAAAAATGACTAGGAGACCAAAGAGACAGTAGGGTTTGCGAGGAGAAACAAAGAAACTGTACGGCAAACACTCAAAGAGAGGAGAGACTCAGAAACACAAGAACACGGTGATGTTGCACTAAATCGTGCTATGAAGGAAAGCTAATACATCAAAGCCAAAGCTCAAAAGATAATTGCATTGTCCTGTCTGAATCAAGCAGCAATACCTACGGAAAATCTGCACAATGAAGGAAGCAAAGCACAATCCTTTGAGCAATGGGCTGGCAGCTATTGAGGGAGCAAGAACCACAATCCTCTAATGTTGTCGGAGATGAGAAAGATGATCACCAGCTGCGAAGCGCAATCCTCAAATACCAAGAAGCAGCCTGGCTGCAAAACGCAAATGCCAAAGTGTGTCAGAGTTGTCAAATACAAGGAGAGCAGTCCAAATGGTGACACCAAGTACCAAATGGTGATAGCAGAAATGCAACATCTCCCAGGCTGCAAAACGCAAATACCTAGAGCTAGATTAGCTAACACTATGTTGGGAATAAAGGCCCTCGAGCCTTTTAAATGTGCTCAAGAGTGAACACACCCTTAGCACTTGTACTTTCATATTTATATCTATCTAAAAACCTAAAGTGGTACACTCATCATTGTACCCAAAAATCGTGTTCACTCTCTCAACTACTCTACTCTCTCTCACTCTCTTTGCTACTTACAGCCACTGAGTGTCTCGATCCTCACGCTCTTGTCACTACAAACCGGTATCAAAGCGGACAAGAGATAGCTCAGGTGTGTATGCGTCTCAAGACAACTGACAAGCGTGTGTAGGCTTAGCAGCAGGACGCACATTAGAGTCAACACTCGAGTGCCTAACGAAGGCAGTTGACCAGTGGGCAGGTACAGAAGTTGCATGCAGAGAGCGACCAGGCTGCTCCACCAATGACAAGCTAATGATGAGTTGGCGACGAGGCAAGCAACGAACCGCAAGCGACCAAGGACCAGGGCGGCGAACGGGACAGGCTGCGACTGGCAATCCAACGGGACAGGCTGCGACGTGCTCGACAGGACAAGTCATCCATGACCAGAGGCGGGTTGTCGTAAACGTTTTTTTTTTTTTGAAATTAAAAAAAAAAGAGTGTTTTCTTCACTTTCCCTACCGGACGTTCGCGTGTATAAGCACATAATAGAAATCTGTGTACATTTGCACTTGGAAAATAGGGGCTTTTCCCGAATCTGGGGACCTTAACGCAGAACTAGACAATCACTCAGAAATTGCAAAATTTGTACACATTGGCCCGAAATTTTGGAGCTTTTCACATTTTAGCGAAAGTTTTTCAATTTCACTGCAATTTGTGCACACTAAACCTAAGAAATTTGGGGATTTGTCCAAATTTGGTGTGAGTAAGACACAACCGTAATATCTGTCTCAAAAATTGCAAGAATTTGTGACACTTTGCCTCTGACATTTGGGGCTTTTCATGTATATGCAAAAATTGGGCTGAAACTTACCAAATTTCTTGACATTGATGCACATTAAACCCCCCGCAATTTGGGGCTTTTGCAATTTGGATAAAATTTGTGTGCCATTTGGTCATTTTATGTACATGTGGGTTTAAATCCATGCAATTTGGACACCTAGCACTTCAAAAAATTGGGAATTTTGCTGAATTTGCTCTATTTTGGCAAAATTGGCTTGTTCTATGCATGTCAGAGACAGTGTTGATGTATGGTTAATGCTTTGAGCACAAAATTTTGGGGCTTTTGGCTGTGCGTGTCAAATTTTATGCCTGTGGGTACATGTACAACAGAAATTGCAGCTAAAATTTGGGATTTCTCATGTAATGTGATACATTTGCCCTTGGAACAACTGTAATCAGTTGTGGAATGCTGAATGCTGTAACACATGGTTTAAGGCTTCTGAAAATTTACTTACAGATCTGAAATTTCTACTTCTACATGGTCATTTATTGCTGGTTGGTACTTGTTTGTACCTTGGTCACTTGTGTGACAGTTTGGGCCTGAAATTGCAGAATTTTTTGGTCACATTTGGGCTGAAAATCATGGCTGGCAGCAATGACAAAGTAATCGCATGCACATAAGAAGCTTAAAGGAGCACATAACTTTGCAATTTGGTAAAAGCAGTGCTACAATATCCTATTGCAAAAGAAGTAGGCAAAGCTGATTAAGACAAAAGGGGAAAAACCCGCAGATATAAAACAAGACCACTGAGATGAGTTAAACGAGCTTGCACGCTCAACCATCGAGCTATCAATTTTTTATGCCTTGGATTCTGCATATGCTATTTGGACTCGACTAGAAGAACTATATACCTAGAAGAGTGCTGCAAGCAAAGTGTATTGGCTGAAAAAGCTTATGGATTTGCATATAAAAGAGGGTACAACAATGTCTACTCACTTGATTGAGTTTAACTCCATTTTCAACCAACTAGTTGCCCTGAAGTTCTTGATTGATGAAGAATTTTAGGCTACGTTCTTGCTTTGCACTCTACCAGAGAGTTGGGATACATTCAGGATTGCTATGAGCAATTCTAATGCAATTCTTCTATATGCTCATGTAGAGAGTGCTCTACTCATGAAAGAAATGAATCGGCAAAACAATGCATCCAATAAGTCTTCCAGTGCTTTGCATACTAGAGGCAGATCACAGCAGAAAGGCAAATCTGATAGCAAGGGACGTAGTAAATCACGTACCAAAGATATTGAATGCCATCATTGTGGCAAGAAGAGTCACTTTAAACATGAATTCTACAAATGGAAGAAAGAAAAAGGAAAGAGCAAGAAGATAGATGATAGAAAGGAAGAGAAGAAAGAGAGTCTGCCTAAGAAGAGCAATGTCAAAATTGAAGAGGTAAATGTAGTCACTCATGACAGTGACAGTGGAAATGACATACTCTTTGTCTCTTCACACTTTGGTGCATACCTGGATTCTTAATTCAGGTGCTTCCTTTGATGTCACCCCTCATCATGAGTGGTTCCCTGCCTATACAAGGGGTCGACATGGTGTTGTCCATCTTGGGGACAACTATGCATGTGACATTGCAAGTATTGGCAATGTGCAGTTGCAATTTCAGCATGGTTCTATCTTTACACTTCAACTTGTACGGCATGTATCTCAGCTCAAGAAGAGCTTGATTAGCACAAGGCAGCTAGATGACGATGGTTTTCATACCACCTTTGGTGATGGAAAATGAAAGATCTGTAAGGGATCTAGGGTTATTGCCAAACGTTGCAAGAGTGATACTTTGTATCCACTTCATATATCTAGTGTGCGTGATCATGTTGTTTCCATGACCGAGCAGCCATGTGTTTCTTTGTGGCATGGTTGGTTTGTCAGAGTGCAGCGATGCGGAAGCGTGGGACCAAGACAAAGAGAGAGTGAACACAGATAGAAGAAAGAGAGAGAGACAGTGGAAGATGAAGATCTGCTGTATAAGGTGTGTTGTATACAAAGATATGCAGATATATACACAGGCGCAGTGCGCGGGACTGCGTGTCTCCACCTTGACGATGCAACCTGCTGTTCACCTCGAGGTACGTTGCAGTCTGCACGAATCTCCAACCTGAAATCTGCAAAACACAAGTGTGGAATAATGTGCTGACTGCCGGCTATAAATAGCCAGGAATAATGTGATCAAATATGGCAGGTCGGCTGCATTTACTGGTACAGATCTGTCCGATTGTACCAGACTGCCACGTGGCAACTGATGTGGCAGTGACGTGGCTGCCTGCTCCGCCAGGGAATGACTGACAATCGCTAACACCCTCTCTCAGAGCCTGGACGGGGTAAAAGCCCCGAGGGATCTGGCATATCTCCGAAGTGGAGCCTGGGGAAGCGCCTTCGTAAACAAATCTACAAGATTGTCCTCCGTCTTGCAGTACTCCACAGCTATGGTCTCATCCAAAAGCTTCTCCCTGATGAAGTGATACTGGATCTCTATGTACTTTGTCCGGGCATGCAAAACAAGATTCCGTGCCAAGGCAATGCAACTCTCATTGTCGCATCGCAGAAAAGTAGGACGAGTCTAGGGGCATCCAAGTTCCTCCAACAATCTCCGAAGCCACACAGCCTCACATGTGGTGGAAGACACGGCCCGATACTTCGCCTCAGTAGAGGAAAGGGCTACCGTGGGCTGCTTCTTGCTACTCCATGAGATAACACCAGCACCCAAGGTAAAACAGTAGTCTGTAGTAGACCGCCGGTGGTCCACATCGCCAGCCCAATCCGAGTCGCTCCAACCTGCAAGTACAAGATCTGAACCACCTGTGCCTGCTGGATAATGAATCCCTAAGTTAGAGGTCCCCCGCAAATACCGAAGTATCCTCTGAGCAGCCTGCCAATGCACCGTCTGAGGATCACTCATGAACCCCGCCAAGAGACCTATAGCAAAACAAAGATCAACACGAGTGTTGAGGAGCCAAATCAATGATCCAATCAACTGACGGTAGCGGAAAGCATCAGCCAAGGGAGAATCTGAATGTGAAGTGGCCTTCCAGTTCGGATCCATAGGAGTAGAAATGGGCCGACAATCCTCCATCGCAAAAGAAACCAAGAGCTCCTTTACATATCTCTGCTGAGAGATGAAAGTCCTCCTCTGAGACTGATAAATCTCATGGCCCAAGAAAAAATGGAGTAGACCCAAGTCCGTCATCTCGCACATCTGATGTAAAGCCACCTTCGTCTCTTTGACCTTCTGTGCATGATCACCTGTGACAATCAGATTGTCAACATACAACACAAAAAGCACACAACCAACCTCGGAAGTGTGTACATAAAGCTGCGGATCGGCCTTGGAACACTGATATCCCAACTGTGACTGAAGAAACGAGTCAATCTTCTCGTTCCATGCATGCAGAGCCTGCTTGAGGGCATACAAGGCCTTCTTTAACCTGTAGACTTGCCCATCTGAAGATCCAAAGGCAGGAGGCTGCTCTACATAGATCTCCTCCTTCAAATCACCATTGAGGAAGGCCGACTTTACATCCAACTGGTAGACAAGCCATCTCTTATGGCCAGCCAAGGCAATAACAGCTCGAATAGTCGCCATACGAGCAATGGGGGCAAAAGTATCATGATAGTCAATCCCGAGGCACTGTGCAAAACCTTTAGCAACAAGGCGAGCCTTGTGCTTGTCCAAAGAACCATCGCTAAGGTACTTGGTCTTGAAGACCCACCTGACACTAATCACCTTCTTATAAGAGGGGTGAGGCACGAGGTACCAAGTGCCATTCCTCTCAATAGCCTCCAACTCGACTTCCATAGCTTTCTTCCATGGTGCGGACTGGAAAGCCTCCTTCACGGAGGTGGGCTCTCGATCCTGCATAACACGGGTCATCAAACAATAGTTAGAGCAAACAAGCTCCGTAGAATGCGCCTGGTGCCTCCGTGACCGCCGCGGACCATCCTGCGGTCCCCACTCCTCAGGGACCCCCTCGATCCCTGAATCGCGGAGTGTGTCACGGGCCCAACGAGGAGGAGGTCGGACCTCTCCTCGTCACTCTCCATCAGTTGAAGACTCTAGGATATCCACCAGTGGTAACTCCTCGGGGGTGACCGATGGAATAGTAGACTCTGTCTCGGAAACAGAATCGGAATCAAAAGGCGTTGGCTCCAAAGGAACTGTCTCGGGAGCCCAACTCTCCCCTGGATCTCCAAGAACGGGATGCTCCTCGCCCGCTGCTATGGCCGAAACCTCCACGAACCGCACATCTCGACTGATGTACACATCCCGCTTTACGGGATCATACAAACGATAGCATTGGGACTGAGAGCTGTAGCCAACGAACACCTGTCTTTGGGAAGCCGCTTCAAATTTATCACGATGAGGCTTGGGAATGTGAACATAGGCATGACACCCAAAAACCCTAAAATAAGAAACATCGGGCTTAGTCCCAAAGTAAGCTTCAAAAGGTGTCATCCCATCAACAATCAAAGTGGAGGATCGGTTGAGGATGTGAACTGCAGTGGCCACAGCCTCAGCCCACAGAAACTGAGGTGTCTGTCGGTGCTCCATCATGGTGTGCGCCATCTGTCAGAGTGCAGCGGTGCGGAAGCGTAGAACTAAGAGAGAGAGAACGTAGAGAGAGAAGAGAGAGAAAGAGACTGTGGAAGATGAAGATCTGCTGTATAAAGTGTGCTGAATACAAAGATATGCAGATATATACACGGGCGCAGTGCGCTGGACTGCGTGTCTCCACCTCGACAATGCAACCTACTGTTCACCTCGAAGTCCGCTGCAGTCTGCACTGTCTCCTGTCTGAAATCTGCAAACAGAGACGGAATCTGCGCATGTCACCAGTCTGTAATCTACGAGCAAAGAAGTGTAGGAGACTGCTGGAGATGTCCGCTATTTATAGCCAGAATCTGGACAAAAATAGGGCACCAGAAAATAGCCTGTTGGCTGCATTAAATGCAGCCGACTACCTGCACAGGTCGAACTGCCACGTGGCAGTCCGACTGTGCAGTCACACTGCCTGTCCGACTGCACTGGACTGACCTGCCTGGCTGTGATCTCTAACACCCCCTCTCAGAGCCGGGGCAGGGTAGAAGCCTGAGGGATCTGGAATGTCTCCAAAGTAGAGCATGGGGAAATGCCTTCGTAAACAAATCCGCAAGATTGTCCTCCGTCTTGCAGTACTCCACAGTGATGGTCTCATCCAAAAGCTTTTCTCTGATGAAGTGGTACTAGATCTCTATGTGCTTCGTCCGGGCATGAAAAACAGGGTTCCGTGCCAAGGCAATGCAACTCTCATTGTCACATTGTAGCAAAGTAGGATGAGTCTGGGGGTACCCAAGCTCCTCCAATAATCTCCGAAGCCACACAGCCTCACATGTGGTGGAAGACGAGGCCCGATACTCCGCCTCAGTAGACGAAAGAGCTACCGTGGGCTGCTTCTTGCTAATCCATGAGATAACACCAGCACCCAAGGTAAAACAGTAACCTGTAGTAGACCGCCTGTGGTCCACATCACCGGCACAATCCGAGTCGCTCCAACCTGCAAGTACAAGATCTGAACCATCTGTCCCTGCGGGGTAATGAATCCCTAAATCAGACGTCCCCCTCAAATACCGAAGTATCCTCTGAGCAGCCTGCCAATGTACCGTCTTAGGTTCACTCATGAACCCTGCCAAGAGCCCAACAGCAAAACAAAGATCAACCCTAGTGTTGAGAAGCCAAATCAAGGACCCAATCAACTGATGATAGCGGGAAGCATCCGCCATAGGAGAAGCTGAATGGGAAGTGGCCTTCCAGTTCGGATCCATAGGAGTAGAAACGGCCCGACAATCCTCCATCTCAAAAGACACCAAGAGCTCCTGTACATATCTATGTTGAGAGATGAAGATCCCCCTCTAAGACTGATAAATCTCATGGCCCAAAAAGAAATGGAGTAGACCCAAGTCCGTCATCTCGAACGTCCGATGTAAAGCTGACTTCGTCTCTTGGACCTGCTGTGTATCATCACCTGTGACAATCAAATCATCAACATATAATACAAAAAGCACACAACCATCCTCGGAAGTGTGTACATAAAGCTGCGGATCGGCTTTGGAACGCCGATATCCCAACTAAGACTGGAGGAACGAATCAATCTTCTCATTCCATGCACGAGGTGCCTGCTTGAGGCCATACAAGGCCTTCTTCAACCTGTAGACTTTCCATCTAAGGATTCAAAACCAGGAGGCTGCTCAACATAGATCTCCTCCTTCAAATCACCATTGAGAAAGGCCGACTTTACATCCAGCTGGTAAACAGGCCATCTCCTATGGCCAGCCAAGGCAAGAACAGCTCTAATGGTCACCATACGAGCTGTGGGGACAAAAGTATCATGACAATCAATCCCTGGGCGCTGTGCAAAACCTTTAGCAACAAGGCAAGCCTTGTGCTTATCCAAAGAACCATCGCTAAGGTATTTGGTCTTGAAGACCCACTTGACGCCAATCACCTTCTTATTCGGGGGGCGGGGCACGAGTGACCAAGTGCCATTCCTCTCAATAGCTTCCAACTCGGCTTCCATAGCTTTCTTCCATGGTGCGGACTAGAAATCCTCCTTCACGGAAGTGGGCTCTCGATCCTGCAAAACACGGGTCATCAAACAATAGTTAGAGCATACAAGCTCCGTTGAATGTGCCTGGTGCCACCGTGACCGCAGTGGACCATCTTGCGGTCCCCACTCCTCAGGAACCCCCTCGATCCTTGAATCACGGAGTGTGTCACGGGCCCATCGAGGAGGAGGCCGAACCTCCCCTCGTCTCTCTCCATCAGCAGAAGACTCTGGAATATCCACCGGTGGTAACTCGACAGGGGTGTCCGATGGAACAGTAGACTCTGTGTCAGAAACAGAATCATAATCAAAAGGCACGAGCTCCAGTGGAACTATAGGAGGAGCCCAACTCTCCCCTGGATCTCCAAGAACAGGATGCTCCTCACCCGTTGATATGGCCAGAACCTCCACAAACCGCACATCGCGGCTAGTGTATACATCCCGCTTGACGGGATCATACAATCGATAGCCTTGGGACTAGGAGCTGTAGCCAACAAATACCTGTCTTCGGGAAGCTCCGTCAAATTTATCGCGGTGAGCCTTGGGAATGTGAACATAGGCATCACACCCAAAGACCCTAAAGTAAGAAACATCTGGCTTCGTCCCAAAGTAAGCCTCAAACGAGATCATCCCTTCCACGGCCGAAGTAGGGGATCGATTAAGGATATGGACTCTACTAGCCACAGCCTCGGCCCACAGAACCTGAGGGGTTTATTGGTGCTCCATCATGGTGCGCGCCATCTCGATCACACTGCGGTTCTTCCGTTCAAGAATGCCATTTTCTTGAGGAGTGTTGGTATTGGCAAACTCCTGGTGAATACCTTTATCTGCACAAAACCGAGCAAACTCATTAGAAACAAATTCACCGCCCTTGTCGGATCGCAAGGTCTTCAACTTCCGGCCCGATCAGTTCTCCTCAAAGAGAAGCCAATCCTTGAAGTGTGAGAAAGCTTCTGACTTTAATGCCAAAAAATAAGCCCATGTCATCCTGCTGTAGTCATCTACGATCAGCATGAAGTACAAGCTTCCACGCAAGGACTCATTCCTCATAGGGCCACATAGATCCGTAGATACAAGCTCCATCGGTGAAGTAGACCGCCGCGAAGCTGTGTGGGAAATGGCATCCCTATGCTGCTTCCCCCGAATGCAGGAGACACATGGCTGCTGGCTCACCACTATATCCGGCAATCCTCAAACAAGCTGTCCACGTGACACCCTCCGAAGATAATCATAGTTGAGGTGACCAAACCGAGCATGCCATAACTCTAACTGTGACTGAGAGGTAGGAAGAAGAGTAGAGAGGGCAATGGAAGACTTTAATTTATAAATGTCGTTCTTCTCATATCCGGATGATAGAACCTTCCTCGATCCACGATCAAGGACTCGCATCGTAGTACTGTCAAACTCCACCAAAAGGCCAAGGGAGCAAATCTTATGAACTGAGAGGAGATGGTATCCTAAGCCTGGTACATGCAAAACCTCTGAGGTATGGAAACCACCTCGTCCATCTGGAATAAGCTGCATCTTACCCCGACCTGCAATAGATACTGAAGAGCTATCTCCAATGAGAATCTGCCCATGCGAGGGTCGCAACTGGGCAACACTATCTGATGAAGGAGTCATGTGCCGTGAGGCACCACTATCAACGATCCACTCTCGAGCCTGGGGAGTTGTCATCGCAGCATCAGAAGCATTCGGTGAAGCGTTCTCAACGACAGCTAGATGAAGAAATGCAGCTGATGAGGGTGCAGCCACCACTCCAGAATCCTTTGTGTCCTTCTTGTTGGTGTCCTTCTTGTCTTTGTCAGGGCAATCCTTCTTCCAATGGCCAGTCTTTCCACAAATATGGCATGTGGAATCTTTGTCCTTGTCCTTGTCCTTCTTGGACTTGTTATCCCCCTTCTTCTTCTTTTGGTCCTTCCCCTTCTTCTGAGAGGTTTGACCTGTCAGCGCCTCCAACTTGGAAGCATTCTGTCCCTTTAACTGTTCCTCTTGGTCCAAGACCACAGGAACCAACTCTTCCCACCAAAGAGTTGACTCTTGCCCCGAAGCAATAAGGGCAGAGTAAAATGTACCGAATCATGGCGACAACTGGGACAATAGTGTGATCGCCATGTCTTCAGAGGAAATCGGCTTCCCCGCATTCTGAACCTGCATCTGAAGCTACCTTAGCTTGTTAATGTGCTCCCGTAGCGAAGAAGACTTGTTGACGGACAAGGTCCGCATCTGTACCTCCAAAGAAACCCGCTTCATAAGGGTCATCCGATTGTACATCTAATCAAGCTCCAGCCATATCTCACGAGCCACCGTCAAGTGCTCGATGTGAGCAATCACGGCTGTAGTACATGATAGAAAAAGAAAGGAACGAATCCTGGCATTCAGTTTGTCCCAATGAGACTGAGCCTTGGCCAACTCTGCACAAGCATCGGAAGAGAGTTTGGACTCATCTCTTACCGAGGGCCGGTCGATCTCCTCCTGTACCAGCTCCGCCAAATCATAGGACTCAAGGATGGCCAACATCATGATGCGCCAAATGCGGTAGTTGTCGCCGTCGAGCTTCTGATCTGCAGGAAGAGCCGGTAAGACAGGCACCTTCCGGTCCATAATCGACTGGAACTCCAAGTCAATCTCTGTAGACATCTTCACCTGTAATGCCTTCACAATCGCAAAAGCAGCCCCCTCTAACTGTGAAAACTCAACCTGCTAAGGCTCTTCCGCGTTCTAAAACTTCTTCACCCGCCCGAGGCGATGAAAAAGCAAAACCTGCACTTGTAGGCTGAAAACTCAAACTTCCTCCGCGTCAAACAGCAGTAAACAGCAGCAAATCCACCACCTGGACTCCTTTCCTGTGCGCCCACACTTGCCTCAGCCTTGTTCCAAGGTGCAACCCTCCTGTCTGCCCTCAAACGCTGAAAACACAAATTTGTGTCGCGATAGAAACTCCTCTTCAGGTTGATTCTGCGCTCAGTCAGCCCTCTAACACTGCTCTGATACCATGTCAGAGTGCAATGGTGCGGAAGCGTAGGACTGAGAGAGAGAGAGAACGTAGAGAGAGAGAGACAGTGGAAGATGAAGATCTGCTGTATAAAGTGTGCTGAATACAAAGATATGCAGATATATACACGGGCGCAATGCGCTGGACTGCGTGTCTCCACCTCGACGATGCAACTTGCTGTTCACCTCGAAGTCCGTTGTAGTCTGCACTGTCTCCTGTTTCAAATCTGCGAACAGAGACGGAATCTGCGCGTGTCACCGGTCTGCAATTTGCGAGCAAAGAAGTGTAGGAGACTACTGGAGATGTCGGCTATTTATAGCCAGAATCTGCATAAAAACAAGGCGCCAGAAAATAGCCTGTCGGCTGCATTAAATGCAGCCGACTGCCTGCACAGGTCGGACTGCCACGTGGCAGTCCAACTGTGCAGTCCGACTGCACTGACCTGACCTGCCTGGCTATGATCTCTAACACCATCTCAATCACACTTCGGTTCTTCCGTTCAACAATGCCATTTTCTTGAGTGTTGGTATTAGCAAACTCCTGGTGAATGCCTTTATCTGCACAAAAACGAGCAAACTCATTAGAAACAAATTCACCACCCTTGTCGAAGCGCAAGGTCTTCAATCTCCGGCCCGATCGGTTCTCCTCATAGAAAAGCCAATCCTTGAGGTGGGAGAAAGCCTCCGACTTCAACGCCAAGAAGTAGGCCCAAGTCATCCTGCTGTAGTCATCTACAATCAACATGAAGTACAAGCTCCCTTTCAAGGACTCGTTCCGCATACGACCACAAAGATCCGTAGATAGAAGCTCCATCGGGAAAGTAGACCGCCGCGAAGCTTTATTGGGAATCTCATCCCTATGCTGCTTTCCACAAATGCAGATGCATGGCTGCTGGCTCACCACTATGTCCGTCAACCCTTGAACAAGCTGTCCAAGTCACGTCCTCCGAAGATAATCATAGTTGAGGTGACCAAACCGAGCGTGCCATAGCTCTGACTGTGTCTGAGAGGTAAGAAGAAGAGTAGGGAGAGCAGTAAAAGACGTCAATTTATAGATGCCGTTCTCCTCATATCCGGATGAGAGAACCTTCTGGGATCCACGATCAAGGACTCGTACCGAATCACTGTCAAACTCCACCAAAAGTCCAAGTGAACAAATCTTATGAACCGAAAGTAGATGATACCCTAAACCTGGCACATGCAAAACCTCTGAGGTATGGGTACCACTACGTCTATCTGGAATAGGCTGCATCTCACCCCGTCCTACAATAGACACCGAAGAGCTATCTCCGATGAGAATCTGCCCACGCGAAGGTCGCAACTGGGCAACACCAACTGATGAAGGAGTCATGTGCTGGGAGGCACCACTATCTACGATCCACTCTCGAGCTTGGGGGGCTATCATCGCAGCATCAAAAGCCTTCGGTGTAGAGTTCTCAATGACTGCTAGATAAAGAAACGCAGCTGATGAGGGTGCAACCACCGCTCCAGAATCCTTCGAGTCCTTGTTGGTGTCCTTCTTGTCTTTGTCGAGGCAATCCTTCTTCCAATGGCCGGTCTTACCACAAATATGGCATGTGGATTCTTTGTCCTTGTCCTTCTTTGACTTGTTGTCCTCCTTCTTCTTCTTTTGGTCCTTCCCCTTCTTCTGAGAGGCTTGACCTATCAAAGCTTCCGACTTGGAAGCATGATGTCCATCCGGTTATACATCTGGTCAAGCTCCAGCCATATCTCCCGAGCCACCGTCAAGTGCTTGATATGGGCTATCACGGCTGTAGTACAAGACAGAAAAAGAAAGAACGAATCCAGACATTCAGTTTGTCCTGGTGAGACTAGGCCTTGGCCAACTCCGCACGAGCATCGGAAGAGAGTTTGGACTCATCTCTCACCGAGGACCGATCGATCTCCTGTACAA
Organism: Lygodium microphyllum; assembly: GCF_053477565.2. NCBI lineage: Eukaryota > Viridiplantae > Streptophyta > Polypodiopsida > Schizaeales > Lygodiaceae > Lygodium > Lygodium microphyllum. The sequence goes on along the minus strand of NC_141143.1, from coordinate 65,063,814 downwards.
GCTCTGCCAAATCGTAAGACTCAAGGATAGCCAACATCATCATGTGCCAGATGCGGTAATTGTCGCCATCGAGTTTTTGATCTGAGGGAAGAGCTGGTAAGACAAGCACCTTTCGATCCATGATCGTCTGGAACTCCAAGTCAATCTCTGTAGACATCTTCACTTGTAATGCCTGCACAAATGCAAAAGCAGCCCCTGTAAACGCACCTTGCTAGGGCTCTTTCTTCCGCGTCTCGAACCTTCTTTAACCGCCGGTTGCGATGAAAAAGTAAAACCTGCACTTGAAAGCTGAAAACACAGCCTTCCTCCTCTTCAAACAGCAGCAAATTCACCAACTGGACTCCTTTTCCACGCTCGCTTCAGCCTTGTTCCGATGCACAGTCCTCCCGCTCACCCTTGAACACTGGAAACGCAGCCTTGTGTCACAATGGAGACTCCTCTTCAGGCAGATTCTTCACTCAATCGGCCCTTCTTCACTACTCTGATACCATGTCAGAGTGCAGCGATGCAAAAGCGTGGGACCAAGACTGAGAGAGAGAGTGAACACAGAGAGAAGAGAGAGAAAGAGACAGTGGAAGATGAAGATCTGCTGTATAAGGTGTGCTGTATACGAAGATATGCAGATATATACACAGGCGCAGTGCACGGGACTGCGTGTCTCCACCTCGACGATGCAACCTGCTGTTCACCTCGAAGTACGCTACAATTTGCACGAATCTCTAGCCTAAAATCTGCAAAACACAAGTGTGGAATAATGTGCTGACTGCCAGCTATAAATAGCCAAGAATAATGCGATCAAATATGGCAGGTCGGCTGCATTAAATGCAGCCACCTGATACAGATCTGTCCGACTGTACCAGACTGCCACGTGGCAGCTGACATGGCAGTGACGTGGCTGCCTACTTCGCCAGGGGATGACTGACAATCGCTAACATGGTTGTGAGTCAAATTGGAATGAAAGTGCTCTCTCGTTTTGGTTACTTGCCTTGTCTTTGTTATGCTGATTTTGAGCATTGTGATCATTGTGTTTATGGTAAACATGCACAGACGTCTCATAAAAAGTCTCTTTTACTGAAATCTTCTCCTCTAGAGTTAGTATATTCCGATATATGTCAAATGCCAGGACTGTGTTTAGGGGAAAAGAAATATTTTGTCGCCTTTGTCAATGATGCTACACGAAAGATATGGGTTTATTCTATTCATAGCGAGGATGAAGTGCTTGACAACTTTAAAAAATCCTTGGCATTGATTGAAAATCAAACTGATAAGACACTCAAGTGTCTTCGCTCTGACAATGGTGGGGAATATGTGTCCAAAGCCTTTCAAGCATTTTGTGACAGCAAAGGGATCGAGAGGGAGCTCACTGCCCCTCATAATCCACCCCAAAATGGAGTTGCAAAGCGTATGAATCGGACCATACAGGATAAGGTCTGTACGATACTGTCTCATGCTGCATTACCCCATGGTTTTTGGACAGCGGCTATTATGACAATTGTACACTTGATTAATTGGTCACCAAACAGGTATTTGGGAGGAGAAGTTCCCCAAGAAGCATGGTCGGGCAAGCCACCTTCATATGCTTATCTGAAAGTGTTTGGCTGCAAGGCTTTTGTGCACATTCGTAAAGAAAAACGCAGCAAACTTGAGCCAAAGTCATGTAAATGCATTTTCCTAGTATATGGTGACGAGGGTGAAATGGGGTATAGATTATGAGATCCCGAGAAAAAGAAAGTAATACACGTCAATGATGTTATCTTCCGAGAAGATTGCATGCACAAACAACCCGAAAGAATAGAGGAAGTCCGTAGGGTTGTATTCCGGGAAAAAATACCTTTTGGACAGCAAAATGTGCCCGTTGTACAGCAGCAAATACCTCTTGTAAATAAACCTGTAAATGCAGAAAATAATGCTGGAAATGATCAATCAGCTATTGCCCATGATAATGAGCCACTACATGTGCAGGAACAGCCAGGACAGCAAGCTGTTAATGCTGATTTGCAGGCTAAAATGCTAAGACAACAAGCTGAAAATGCTCAACAACCAGTAAACAATGATCATTGGGTTGGGAGATCATCTAGGGCTACTAGACAACCTGATAGATTCATTCCTAGTGCAAACAATGTGGTTGATTATGTCATGTTGACAGACTGTGATGAACCATCTTGCTTCAAGGAAGCAATGAACAAACAGGACAACAAGAAATGGTATAAAGCCATGTTGTGAGAAATGGAATCTCTTGAGAAAAATGGCACTTGGGACTTGGTGCAGTTGCCTAAAGGGTAGAAAATACGTCCATGCAAATGGGTTTACAAGATGAAGGTCACTTCCGGTTCCTCACCAAAGTACAAAGCAAGATTGGTTGCGAAGGGGTACAAGCAGGAACACGGAATTGACTTTGATGAGATCTTCTCTCCTATAGTCAAGATGACTACATTAAGAACCATCTTGGGATTGGTTGCAGCTTAAGATATGGGACTCATACAGATGGATGTAAAGATTGCATTCTTACATGGTGATCTGCATGAAGATATATATATGCAGCAGCCTAAAGGGTTTGTGGAAAAAGGGAAAGAGAAGATGGTATGTAAACTCAAAAGAAGTTTGTATGGGCTAGTCATGTACCCAAGGAAAATATGTGTCACGGTAGAGAAAATCAAGGAATGCTAGAACCCACATAGGTACACTTGCAAGGCACTCATCCTACCTAGCCATGCCACAAGAGAAGTCAACTTTTCTCCCTCACATGAACCTACCATCCAAGTCAATCCGAGGGGATACGGGATGATGGAGCAACCAAATGTCCAATAGCCAAACAAAACCGGCCAAGCCACCAAGAATATAGTGATCCTTTTTGCATGGGTCACTACCATTGATTGGGCAGCAAGAGTGCCACGAAGAGAAGCATGACACCATCTCATCTGGATAGCATAGAGATGGAGTCACCAAAACCACTAGAAAGCAACCACAAGGGCAACTCAATGAAACATGCCAAGAATCACCAGCCTCTAAAGATGACTATAAGAGCAGCTAGAGATGCAAAGTGAATCCGCAATACTTAAAACACAATCAAAGCAAAAGGTAAAGAACCTACAAGTACAAACCAAAGACCAAGCATCCTCCAAGCTTGAAAAGAAAGCCTCTAAAAATCAAGGTTATGCCATAGTGAAGAAATCTCAAGTCACTCAAATAGATAAGTCATAAAAAGATTGGGCAATATGCAAAATGATGACAAAGAATAGAGGGTATACGAGATACCAGGGGTACTCATGGTCAACCAGCCCAATTGAAACTTCCACAGTTCATAACACTATTCGCATGTACACATGCACACACACCAAAAAAAAACACAGCCAAGCAATAGAAAAACACTAGGATGGGAGTAAAAGTCAAGTGAATGTAGTGAGAAATCACAACCATCAACACATTAGACTCTCTCTACAATTGAAGATGCAAAACACAAAACACAAAACACGAAAGTATACATATAATTAGATCAGCAACAAACACAATGTTCACCACAATCCACATCCTCCCCCCCACAACACCAGTTGTTGGGATAAAGGCCCGGTTTAACCCCTATGTATAGTATACACACATTGTACATGTGAATGCACCCTTGCATGCCCTAGGTATAAATACATTTTATTCTTTGTGTACCAACACATTGTTGGTACACTCTTATCAAATCGTACTTTCACTCTGCTCACTCACTCTCCAATCATCACACTCTCTCGCGCTCGCTCTTGCTCGACTTCCAACTCTCTCAGCTGTACACCGCCCAACAACTGGTATCAGAGCCCAAGGTTCTGCACACTTCCGAGGACCAAGGCGTAGCTGACAGGTCATGGAGGCAGCTCAAGGCAGAAGGCCAGTCAGGTCTAGCTGACTAGGCACCAGAGAAATCAAGCAACAGCTGCAACGGGCAAGTCCAACAAGTGACGGTTGCAGGTCGACGTAAAGGCCAACATAACACGCAGCTGACTAGGCAACAAGTACGCGACTGGCGACTGGGCATTTGTGTAGTGGACCAGTCGAACACGACTAGCAAGCGTGAACCAGGCGACGGCTACAGGGGGTTGGGCATAGCAAGAAGTGGGCAGGCGACGACCTGACCGACGGACGGAACCAGCGACAAATGTCAATCGCATCAGTCACGCGACGGTCAACGAAACCCCCATCAATTTTCTTTTCTTTTTTTTTTGGTCCTTTAATTTTCAATTACCACTTGCCTTGGTGGGAGTTCACACAATGGAGGCACAAATCTCAGATTTGTGAAAAATCAAGCCAAAAATTTGGGGCTTTTCTCAGAATTGACTCTGCTTATGCCTATTAGTGATTTTTGAGTCAAAAATTGAGAACATTGCGAGCGGTGATCTCAATTAATTTGGGGATTTTGCCAAATTAGTTAGAATTTTACTCCTTTGAGCTAAATTTCCTAACATTGGATCCCAGAAATTTGGGGCTTTTCATGTATTGGCAAAGTTTTGCTCAGCTGGGTCAGATTGTCTGACATTTATGCAATTTTGGACTTGAAATTTTGGGGATTTGCGCATAATTTGGTAAATTTCTGCATTTTTTACCTGTGTGGTGGTTGTTTCATGCACAGGCAGCAGAGATTTATTTCTAGTTGAGAAAGAACACCAATGTATTTTGCTGGTTCAGCTTGTGCTTCTGCAGATTAGTGTATTTACTCTTGTGTTCGTGATAAAATGGCTGCAACTTCTTCCAGTTTCAGACATCAAGAGTTTGATGGAGATCAAATGGTTTGATGGTCATGGATTTGACCTTTGGAAAGACCGTATGCAGGGCATTTTGTTCCTAAAGGATTGTAAGGATGCTTTGCAGGAAGGTAAACCCACACTAATATTTGATGCAGATTGGGTCAAAGTAAATAAAAAGGTTGCGGCTTCTGATAGACATTAAGGGTTTAGATACAAGTTATGCAATATGGGAGAAGCTGAAAACTACTTATGAGATCACCACACCTGTTAATCAGGTGCATTTAATGCGCAAGTTGGTGAATATGCGACTGGATGAGTCAAAGCCTGCAGCTAAGCACTTAAGTGCATTTATAAGGATTCTAAATCAGTTCAAAGTTGCAAATTTGGACTTTGATGATAAGTTGAGAGCGATCTTTTTTATCATGACACTGCTTGACTCTTGGGAGACCTGTTAGCCTGCTCTTCTTCAGTCTCAGTCTGTCATCTCCTGGTTGTGAGCTCCTGTCAGAGTCTGACAGGAGACAGAAGAGCTCTGTCAGGACAGTTTTGTGGCTGCTCTAGGCAGCATGCAGTTCTGGTTTGTTCCAGTCCAATCTGGGCTGTTTTTTGCCCTGACTGCCCATTTTTCTGGGCAGTCGGACCAGTTCTGGTCAGTCGGACCAGATCTGGCCATAGTCGGCCAGATCTGGCTGGTCGGCCAAATCTGGCCAGGTCGGCCAGTTTGGCTGGTCGGCCAGTTTGCTGGCTGGGGGCTATTTATAGCAGCCCCCCCAGTCAGTCCAGCATTCACTCTCTGCAGGTACAGCACTGCTACCTCCGTCTCCGTCTCCGGCATTGGTGTTGCCTCTGCTTCCAATCTGATATGGTTCCCTCACTGACGCTCCGGGCTGCGTGCAGGGACTGTTCTGTCCATTCCAGTGTATTCAGCATTCATCTCAGTCAGTGCAGACTTTCTTCCTTCATTCTCTGCTTCCTCTCTCCTCTCCTCTGTGTTCGTGTTCTTCTTTCGCTGCGCACTCTCACATGGTATCATCGCCTGATTGAGAGCACGGAGGACGAGAGAAATACCTTACTGCTGCTGCCAACAGATCCATAACAGCCAGGCGATTGCTTCAGGCGGCTGCCAACAGGTCCATCCCAGCCAGGCAACTGCATCAGGAGGCTGTACTGCCTGCGTTTGCTGTCCACAGGGGCTGCCACGTCATCCAGCGACGCAGCAAGCCTGCGTTTGCTGCCAGGCGACCTCTTCTGCTGCAGGGCGACCTCCCTTGAGGCTGCGTTTTGCTGCTCTGCAGGTCGCTTCTACCCCAGGCTGCTCCTTTCCTGCAGGCGACCTCTGTCTGGGCTGGTTCCCGGTGCTGGTGGTCTCTTTTCCGGTGTTCGACATCAGATCTATTTGCGTTTTGCAGATCCAGGTGTTTGTAGGCACTCTCTGCCTGCGTCTTGGTGGTTGGTGACCACATTGCTGGTCCTATTTCGTCAGCGGCACAATTTTCTTTGGTATTTTGCAGATTGGAAGATGTCTTACCAGTTTTCAGGCTTTGAAGACTCAGAGGATGAGCTTCTTTCTCATCATTCCTCTGAGCGGAGGCGGGACTATCGTGAAGTTCGACATCGGGAAGACCCTCCTCGCACTCGTCCTTCTTTAGTCCATGCATCTCAGAGGGTTCCATCTACTGCGAAGGTTTCTTCAGTGAAGACTGCATCAGATGTGCGAATGACTTCCTTGATTCCCTCTATACAGGTGCTGATTCTCCCTTCCTTTCCGAAGGAAGACAAGTTGGATGGTTCCAACTACTCCCTATGGTCATGCAAGGTGGCTTGCATCCTTGATACCTTTGATCTGTGGGAGCTTGTTTCTTCGCCCATCGACCGACCCCCCGTGGATTCGTCCGATGGCACCTCTATGGACCGTGCAGCCTTATGGGATAGGCTCAACTCTCGAGCCCGTTCCTTTCTTTTTATGAGTCTCCATGATTCTGTTCTTGTACATGTTCACAGGTTAAAGACCGCGGCAGAAGTATGGACAAAGCTTGCGTCTTTGTATCAACACAAGACATTTGCCCACAAGATTTCCCTGGAGAAGAAGTTGCGGATGCTCAGTCTTGATGGTTCTTCTTCCATGAAGGAGCACATCACGAAGATGGAGGATATGCGAGGCGAGCTAGCCTCTCTTGGTCGTCTAATATCGTCTGAGGATATGGCGATGATTCTGTTGACTCAGCTGCCATCACACCGTTATGATGTCTTCTACATCAGCCTCATCACTTCGAGGACCCGTGAGACTCTCCTATGGGAGGAGCTTTCCCCGCTTGTCTTGGAGCATGACGAGTGACTCAAAGAGGTGGGAGCCAGTGGCTTCACCAAGGCATTTACGGCTGGCACAGGTGGTGGCAAGAAGAAGAAACAAAAGAAGGAGAAGGCCAAGGACAAGAAGGATGCGAAGGAGAAGAAGCCCAAGTGTCCCCATTTTGGGAAGGGCACTCATCCCGAGGAGAAGTGTTGGAAGAAGTATCCCCATTTGAAGCCTAAGGAGAAGGACTCGAAGGCGGCCCCAGCCACAACAGAATCTGCGTTTGTGCATCTCTTTGTTGAGGAAGACACTGCCCTAGCTTCTACCACACAGGAGAAGCCTTGGCTCGTCAACAGTGGAGCATCTTCACATATGACCTTCCGTCAGGATTGGCTTCAGGATCTTCGTTCCAGAGGGGGTACAGTCACCATTGGTGACAATTCTACAATTCCTGTTCGAGGAGTGGGGACTTTACCTATGTTTTCTGGCAGGCGGTCTTCCTCCGCCAAAGTTCTCTATGTGCCTGATTTGGGTTTTAACCTATTATCTGTGCATGATCTTACTCAGTTAGGTACCCGAGTCATTTTTACTCAGGATGCAGTCACAGTGGAGGATGCTTCTACAGGTGATACTCTTTGGACAGGTACACAGGAAGGTGGGCTTTATACGCTCACAGCCTTGGCTGCGCGGACTTCCCATGAGCTTGGGCTGCTCTGGCATGCTCGGTATGGTCATTTGAACCTCGATTCTCTTCGCCGGGCTTCTAGGAGGAAGATGGTGGAGGGACTTCCTGATTTCCCTCCTCTTCACACTTTGTGCCCTAGCTGCTTGAGGGGCAAGCAGCACCGGCAGCCTCACCCGCAGGTTGCTTCTAGGCGGGCTACTTCTCCGCTTGAGTTGGTTCATACCGACCTTTGCGGACCTATGGGCACGGCCTCCCTTGGGAAGGCCAAGTATTTGATGCTGATTGTGGACGACTTTAGTCGTTATGTGTGGCCTTATTTCTTGGAGTACAAGAGCGAGGCGTACTCCCGTTTCTGTGAGTGGCAGGTGTTTGTGGAGACCCAAACAACTTCCAAGGTTCGTGGTGTTCGAGCTGATCACGGTGGAGAGTTCACTTCTCACTTTTCTCTCAGTTTTGCAGGGATCATGGTACTCGGGTGGAGTATTCCCATCCGAACACACCATCAAAGAATGGTGTGGTGGAGCGTGCGAATCGGACCATGCTTGAGATGGCCCGATCTATGCTGGAGCATAGGAGTCTTCCTCATTTCCTTTGGGGTGAGGCGGTGGCTACAGCGGTGCATATACGCAACCACTCTCCGACTTCGGCATTACAGGACATGACTCCATATGAGGCTTTCTTTGGGAAGAAGCCTTCCGTATCCCATTTTCGCATCTTTGGGTGCGATGCTTTTGTCCATGTGGACAAGAAAAAGAGGAAGACGAAGTTCGACTCTAAGTCGAGAAAGCTTATCTTCGTTGGTTATAGTACGACCACGAAGGGATATCGGCTCTTCGACCCGACGACGCGGCAGGTTGAGGTGAGCAGGGATGTGATCTTTGATAAGGCTTCGGCCTCTGAGGATCCGATTGATGGTTCTATTTCAGATGTTTCTTCATCATCGACGGACCCCCCCCCCCCCCCACCTTCTCTCCCTTCACTTCCTTCCAGGATGCCTCTTAGCACCCCCCCTATTCCTCCTCCTTCGGCTTCCTTTTCCCCTTTGGTGGATGTGCCTTCGTCTTCTACGAGCTCTTCTACCGCCACTTCGGGATCTTCACGGGATATACAGCCTTCTTCAGATGCGGAGGATCTACCTTCACTCGGTGAGGGGGAGTCCCTCTCTGATTTGGGTGCTTTACAGGTTCCGGAGACCCCCCGGTCTCCCTCACAGCAGCATGAGTCTCTCAGGATTCCTTTATGGTATCGCCGGCTCATGCAGGATTCAGGTGTTACTCACTTTCCTGCTTCTTCTACAGGTCCCCGTCGATCAGCACGTTTACAGGCCCAGCGGAACAGTTCACTATGTGTGAACTATGCTCTTATGTCACAGATTCTTCAGGATTCCGAGCCTTCCACTGTGGAGGAGGCTCTTGCACAGGATATTTGGAGACAGGCTATGCAGGCCGAGCTCGACTCCATCGAGCGAAACCATACGTGGGAGCTTGTACCGCGTCCCGCGAAACGGAAGGTGATTGGTGTGAAATGGGTCTTTAAGACCAAATATCTTGCAGATGGCTCCTTAGACAAGCATAAAGCTAGGCTTGTTGCCAAGGGTTTTGCCCAGCGTGCAGGGTTGGATTACTTTGAGACTTTTGCTCCTACAGCTAGGATGTCCACCATCCGAGTGCTTTTGGCTCTTGCTGTTCACCACCGTTGGCCTATCTATCAGATGGACGTCAAGTCTGCTTTTCTGAATGGCGTTCTTGAGGAGGAGATTTATGTTTCACAGCCTCCTGGTTTTCTTGTGCAGGGGAAGGAGAATCATGTCTACAGGCTGCGGAAGGCTCTTTATGGCCTAAAGCAGGCTCCTCGTGCTTGGTACCAGCGGATTGACCGCTTCTTTCTACAGAGTGGCTTTGCGCACTCCGCTTATGATCCCAACCTCTACTTACGGGTTGTGGATTCTCTTTCGGTGTTCCTCATCTTGTATGTGGATGATCTTATCATTACAGGGAGCGACACTCAGCAGGTGGAGCATACACGGTCCATTCTACAGCAGGAGTTTGACATGACGGATCTAGGGATTCTTCACTTCTTTCTAGGTCTGGAGATCTATCAGATGGCACAGGGCATTTTTATCTCGCAGCACAGGTACATCTCCGAGCTTCTTTCGGAGTTTGATATGGCTGAGTGTCGGCCTATCTCATGCCCTATGGACCCTGAGTCCAAGCTTTTGACAGCTGGAGTTCCTCTTACAGATCCCACCCGTTACAGGTGCCTTGTCGGCTCTCTTATCTGGCTGCTTCACACTCGGCCGGATATCTCTTTTGTGGTGGCTTTATTGTCTTCCTTTATGCAGACTCCTACCCAAGATCACTGGCAGGCGGCCTTGCGGGTTCTTCGCTATTTGCAGGGGACTCGATCCTTTGGGATCATGTATGGAGATGGGATTACCCTTTCTGGATGGAGTGATTCTGATTGGGCAGGTGATGTGGATTCGCGACGATCCACTACAGGTTATGCTTTCACCCTTGGATCTGGTGCTGTCTCATGGAGCAGCAAGAAGCAGCCTATTGTGGCACTTTCTTCTACAGAGGCTGAGTATCGGGCCCTATGTTCGACCGCTATGGAGGCAGTTTGGCTCCGTCGCTTACTCGCGGAGATTGGCTTTTCCCAGACCGGACCTACGGACCTGCGCGTGGATAACCAGAGTGCTCTTGCTCTGGCCGAGAACCCGGTGTTTCATGCTCATACGAAGCACATTGAGGTTCAGTATCACTATGTTCGAGAGCGGATCGTGGATTCGGAGCTGGTGGTGGTCTATTGTCCTACGGCGGCCAATGCAGCTGATCTCTTTACGAAGCCGTTGCCCCAGGCTTCTTTGCTTCATCACATGCGGTTCTTGGGTCTTCAGACTCTCCCACGAGTTGAGAGGGGGTGTTAGCCTGCTCTTCTTCAGTCTCAGTCTGTCATCTCCTGGTTGTGAGCTCCTGTCAGAGTCTGACAGGAGACAGAGGAGCTCTGTCAGGACAGTTTTGTGGCTGCTCTAGGCAGCATGCAGTTCTGGTTTGTTCCAGCCCAATCTGGGCTGTTTTTTGCCCTGACTGCCCATTTTTCTGGGCAGTCGGACCAGTTCTGGTCAGTCGGACCAGATCTGGCCATAGTCGGCCAGATCTGGCTGGTCGGCCAAATCTGGCCAGGTCGGCCAGTTTGGCTGGTCGGCCAGTTTGCTGGCTGGGGGCTATTTATAGCAGCCCCCCCAGTCAGTCCAGCATTCACTCTCTGCAGGTACAGCACTGCTACCTCCGTCTCCGTCTCCGGCATTGGTGTTGCCTCTGCTTCCAGTCTGTCCTGGTTCCCTCACTGACGCTCCGGGCTGCGTGCAGGGACTGTTCTGTCCATTCCAGTGTATTCAGCATTCATCTCAGTCAGTGCAGACTTTCTTCCTTCATTCTCTGCTTCCTCTCTCCTCTCCTCTGTGTTCGTGTTCTTCTTTCGTTGCGCACTCTCACAAGACCTTGGTGGTTTCACTCAACAAAACCCCAATCTCTCATGTGATGGGGTGAGGGGTTCTATCTTGAATGAAGAAATTAGACCTATGCTAGTGGAGAAGGCAGCAACTCAACTTATAATGTAAGAGGCAGGGCTGAAAAGAAAAATGCAAATGCACGGCACAGAAACAGGAGTAACAGCAAAGGAAAGGAAAAGAGTGACATTACTTGCTATCACTGTGGTCCAAAGGGCCACAAGAAACCTGATTGCAGGTATTACAAGAAGGAACAAGAGAGAAAGAAGAATGCAGGAGAAAAAAAGAAGAAGAAAGACAAAATAGATGCATCTGAGGTAACCAAAGGCAAAGAAAAGGCCAACATGGCCTCTAGTATGGTCATAGGGGAACTTTCAGATACAAAGACTGATGTATTATGTGCAGTTGATTATGATCCCCTTGTATGTCACATGCAAAATATGCAGATTACCAAGGCTGATGTGATTGATGCACTCTTGTCAATTGATGTTCAATGCAGGCAATTATGGAAAGGTGTATCTTGGAAATAACCATGCTTGCAGCATTGATGGGATTGGCACTGTACACTTGTCTTTAGACAATGGTCAAGAGCTTCTGTTGAAAGATGTAAGATATGTGCCTGGAATTAAAAAGAGTTTACTATCTATTGGTCAGCTCGACTTGCATGGCTACATCACACTGTTTGGTGGTGGTTTGTGGAAAGTAAAAAAGGGTTCCATGCTAGACAAAAGGAACCAAGAAGGGCACTTTGTATTGTTTACACTATAAAGTCTTGAGTAAGAAACTTGCAACCAATTGGAGTTACGGCATAAGAGATTAGGTCATATGAGCCAAAAAGGACTTGATGTCCTTACCTCTCTGAAGAGGGTTGATGGAAAATGCTCTAAACTTGACTTTTGTAATGAGTGTCACTTTGAAAAGCAAATAAAAAATTCATTTTACTCTGGTGTCTCTCATAAGTCCAATGTCTTGGACTTAGTGCATTCTGATGTATGTAGTATTCCTCTGAAGTCGTTGGGTGGTGCTGTATATTTTGTCTCCTTTATTGATGACTATTCCAAGAAGATTTGGGTGTACTTGCTGAAAAAGAAAAGTGAAGTGTTTGCTGTCTTTAAAACTTTTCATGCATTTGTGACCACTCAGACAGGTAGAAATGTGAAATGCTTGAGAACTGATAACGGGAGTGAGTTCACATCGATTGAATTCAAGTCCTTTTGTGACTTAAATGGTATTAAGAGGGAGCTTACAGCTCCTTACAGCCCTTCTTCAAATGGGATGGCTGAAAGATATAATAGGACTTTATGTGAAAGAGTGCAATGCATGCTATCCACTGCTAATCTCCCTCATGAATTTTGGGAAGAGGCACTCAAAACCGCATTTCACATTTGCAACCGCTCTCCAAACAGGTCCTTAAATAATGGCATCCCTGAGGAAGTTTGGTCTGGCAAATCAGCCTCATATGACCATTTACGCATATTTGACTGTGATGCTTTTGTGCATGTTAGGGATGAGCTGAGAAATAAACTTGACCCAAAATCCACCAAAGGCATTTTCATGGGCTATGGTGATGAGGGTGAATTTGGCTACAAAGTGTGGTCACCTCAATCCAAGAAAATTATTCGCAGCTGTAATGTTGTATTTAATGAGGCAAAATTGCTAAAAGATACTTTAGCCTCTAATGAAGATATAAAAAAGGTGAAGTTTCAAAGTTTACAACCACCTATTACTACAGAAAATGAGCCTCATTGTGCTATACCTCAAGCTGAAACTGATAATCAGCTGGTTATTTTTTAGCCAAATGATGATGAGCAGCAAATAGGAGCACAAGGAGGTCATGGACAGCAAGATAGGCTTGTTGATTATGAAAATGTAGGTGCTGGAAATGAAAATGAAGGTGCTGTACAGCACGAACAGCATGCTGAAAATGGCTTACTGTCAGAAGTGGAGCAGCGGTGGAAGCATAAACATGTGCTGAAATAAACTGCTGAAACACAAGACAAAAAGAGGAAAAAGAAAAGAACACAATACAGATGAGAACTCTGATGTATGCACGGGAAATGGAATCCATATATCTGAACACAAGACAGTTGCATACAACAGTGAGTCACTGGCTGCGTGGGCACTGGCACTGGCTCCTCTCTCCACAGAGTCTGCAGATGGTGAAGATGAAGTGACTGACTGAGGAGGAGCCACTGAGTATAAATAGGCTAAAAAAGTGGGGAGCAATAATGCTGGTCGGACAGCATTAAAGCTGGCCGACTGGTGCATAAAATGCTCCACTGGCATAAAATGCCACACCAGAAAAATACCTAAAATACCTAATAAAAAATGCCCATCCCAGATCAAGCTCAGACTCGCACATGAGCTGACAAATACTCTGCTAACACCCTCTCTCAGATCATGAGTGATCTGATACAATACAATAGTACAATGAAAAGGGATCAGAAACTATATAACATAGAGCCACCAAGTAGAACCATGGATACCCAAGTAGTGGGTGATCAAGCCACCACCAAGGTGCCTCGGAGAGAACCTGATGTCGATGTCGAGTGTACCAAACACCTGAAAATAGAGAAGATCATAGCATGTCTCTGTGTCCATCACCAATGTCTCGCAGTAGCATACAAGAGCATCCTGTCAAAAATGCCTCTGAACATATGTGACCATGGAGTCCCCGCCTTTGGCCAGACCGCCAAAGTGTCCCCTCATGTGAGCTCCAGACAAAAGCCTCCCGCTCTCTGTCAGATAACCAGCTCAGCATGAACCTGGATGTCAATCCCAGCTCCAGGATTTGATTCCGCCAGACTGAAGTCGATGCGTCAGGGATGTCCCTCTCTGGAACCTGTGCACCTGTATAAAAGTATAGATGAGGCGCGGCTGCCCCATCTAAACACCCGCTCACACTCCCTCTCTGGCACAAGAGAGTCGTGAGGGATGACCTCATCACCACCACTAGAAAGCAGCCGAGGAAGGGGCCACCAAGCCCTTCCCGCGATCCGAAGAAGAGGATCCCTTCCACGCCTTGGACTTCACCTTGGTCGGAGGATCGGAGTCGAAGTCTGATGAAGGAGAGGACTCATTGGTAGAGTCAACATCCCGCTTCGTCTTCTGCTCCTTCTTCCTGGAAGCCGCTAACTTCTTGCAGTCCTTCCGCAAATGTCCCTTCTTGCCACAGTGGTAACACTCGGCCTTCGACTTCTTCTTCCCGTCACCCCTCTCTGAAGCTACATAAGCCTCACCTCCATAATGTGCCGGAAGCCGCCCTTGTAATCTCAAGGATGTCTCATGGTTGTCCTCATCAAAGTCTTCAGGAAGAGGAAAAGGACGGAGAGGACGAGGAGTAGCTCCACAGACGATGTACCATAACCGCGTCTGCACAAACCAAGCTTTCATGACAGTACTCCATGTGAGATAATCAGGTCCATGTAACTTATCATCAGTGGAAGTGCACGGAGGAGCCATATGGAGAGGATAAGGAGAGAAGTAGAGAAGAGATGGAATTTAGAGAGGAAACACAGCCAAAACACAAGCACAAACTACAAAAAAAGAGAGTTCACATGCAATAGAACCCAAAATCTGATCAATAGAAGACAAAATCTGCTGCAGAAAGTCAAAAAATCAGTAAAAAAATGCCAAAAACAGAGAAAACGGCCTGAAGTAACAGTCACCTAGCCACGAGAGATGCTGAATCAGCAAAACGCAGGCTGTAAACTGCAGAAAAACAGGTAGAAAACTGTCGCCAGCAGTTGCAGATGAAAAACGCAGGCAGCACAGGGTGCGGAGGCAGCAGCCGATGGCAAAACTGCAAAAAACGCAGGCTGAAAACAGCCCCAAAACAGGTCGCCTGGCTGCAACAGCAGTCGTCTGATCAGCAGGGGTACAAAACAGTCCTGAAATCAGCAAGAAAACACAGCAGAAACACAAATCCTGAAAACTGATACCATGTCAGAAGTGGAGCAGCGGTGGAAGCATAAACATGTGCTGAAATAAACTGCTGAAACACAAGACAAAAAGAGGAAAAAGAAAAGAACACAATACAGATGAGAACTCTGATGTATGCACGGGAAATGGAATCCATATATCTGAACACGAGACAGTCGCATACAACAGTGAGTCACTGGCTGCGTGGGCACTGGCACCGGCTCCTCTCTCCACAGAGTCTGCAAATGGTGAAGATGAAGTGACTGACTGAGGAGGAGCCACTGAGTATAAATAGGCTAAAAAAGTGGGGAGCAATAATGCTGGTCGGACAGCATTAAAGCTGGCCGACTGGTGCATAAAATGCTACACTGGCATAAAATGCCACACCAGAAAAATACCTAAAATACCTAATAAAAAATGCCCAGCCCAGATCAAGCTCAGACTCACACATGAGCTGACAAATACTCTGCTAACACTTACAACAGCCAATAAATGCTGAAAATAATATACCTCTAGATATAGAGCCAATTCCTGAAAATGTTAATCAGTGGATACGTAGATCTACACGCGTAAGAAGGCAACCACATAGGTTTGGCCCCTCCTTGCATTATGTGATGCTTACAAATGAGGGTGAGCCTCTTACATACAAAGAGGCCAAGTCATGTGAGTTCAACAATAAGTGGGAGCTTGCTATGCAAGAAGAGATTAAATCTCTATATGCAAATGATACTTGGGATCTAGTGTCATTGTCCGAGGGAAGAAAGCCACTTCCAAACAAATGGGTGTACAAAGTAAAGACAGTTGATGGGAAACCCAAGTACAAGGCAAGACTAGTTGCCAAAGGGTATGCACAAAAGGAAGGGATTGACTTCCAAGAGGTCTTTTCACCTGTTGTGAATATGACCACTCTACGTGTGCTTTTTACTCTCACTGATGTTTAGATTTAGAGCTATATCAAATGGATGTAAAAACAGCTTTCTTGCATGGTAACATTGATGAGAAAATCTACATGAAATAGCCTGAGGGCTTTGTAGTTCTTGGAAAAGAGCAAATGGTGTGTAAACTAAAACATAACCTATATGGGCTGAAGCAAGCACCACAGCAGTGGTACAAAAAGTTTGACACCTTTACGCTATCTCATGAGTTTACACGCAGCCATGTAGATCATTGCTTGTACATGAAAAAGGATACAGATGGCAGCCCCATCATACTTGTTTTGTATGTGAATGATATGTTGCTAGTTGGGAAAAGAAAGACTAGCTTGGATGCTCTCAAAAATCAACTGAAATCAGCCTTCTCCATGAAAGATTTGGAAAATGCATAGCGTATTTTGGGCATGAGGATTCATAGAGATAGAATGCAGAAATTGTTGTTTTTATCTCCAGAAAAGTACATTGAAAAGGTACTGGACAGATTTAACATGGCTGAAGCTAAGCCTTTTGGGGCACCCTTACCTCCTTATCTCAAGCTTAGCAAAGCCAACAGCCCGAAAGATGACACGGAAGCAAGTGCTATAAAGGGAGTTTCTTATGCATCAGCTTGTGGCTCTCTATTGTATGCTATGGTTGCTACTCGTCCAAACATTGCTCATGCAGTGGGAGTGGTTAGCAGGTTTATGTCAAATCCTGGCAAAACACATTGGGAGGCTATCAAGGGTATTCAATACCTTAAAGCTACACAAAGAAAGTGTATTTGCTATGGGCAAGGTGCACTTAGTTTGTAGGGTTATTGTGATGTAGACATGGCAGATGACCACTCGTAGGTCCATGTAAACGCCCCGAACAGCATAGTATGCTTAACAATTATGAAATTCGCTTGTTTTCGAGACTTATTATAAAAGAGAATGAACACTTAAAGCTGAAAATGAAAATTACTCACAAAATTTCAGCCATGAAAATGAAAAAGTAATGGAGATAAGATTGAGGGTTGAAGATGGGCAAAAACCCCCCCCACCCCCCCCTGAAAGAATGTATTTCTACTCAACCCAAGTCCCTTAGGGAAGAGCTCAGTTACAATCAACCTGAGAGTGAGAAGAAGTAATTCTCACTCTCACAAGATCATGCAAAGATGTACAAACACACATGCATTATCTATTATGCAATGATAAGAACTGATTTATTTACAGTATGAGAGAAGAAAAAGGGGAAATCAGCCTTTCTCCATCGTTGATCAGCAGTACATGGATAGGGCTTGCTTCTTGTTGCTAAATAGGCTTGCTGTCTTGTAAAACAGCAGTGATACAAGAGGGAATATGGAGGAATTTGATAATGGAGAAGTGGAGAATGATGATGGGGATGGATGGGGCCAGTTTCTGGCTATCTGTGGGTGCTGTACATGAGTTTACAGCAAAGAAAAATGATGCTGAATGAAGAAAAACGAGCTTTTATTTATAGGAGAGGGAAGAGCTAGTACAAAAGGGAAAAGTGGAGTAACACAAGACAAGTGTCTAGCCACATGTCATGAGATATGACAAGTGGTGGGACACTTGGAAACTTATGTGACAAGTGTCTTGATACTTGTCTCTTCTCTACGGCCTTCCTTTTTGGACTGAATACTATCAAGAATAGAAACAACCAAATTTAGTAAGCACAGTCAGAGTACAGAATTTACTATTTTTAGAATGACATCCCTATTTATTAGGACTAGTATTTTTAGGCTAATTCAAGGCTCCTATAATTTAGGGACCCCCCAATATGGATATCATATGAAAGCTTTTCTGTGTACATCGCAAAAACAGTATCAGAATCTTCATGTGACTTTCCTATGCAAAGAAATGTGCATTTCAAGCTTTCAGCCCACACATGCACTTTGTACAAGCATTTCATGATCATGCCATCTTGTTGATTGTAACTATTTGTTCTGGCGGATCTAGCCCACACTTCAAGGCATCAATCCTTTCTATGTGTGAGTCTAACCCTGATATGCGAGTTTTGGTCATAGGCGCCCAATCAGGCCATATAGGTGGAAGTGTGATATATCTTTTCTCTAGCCCACCGCATGGGTCCACCATAACCTGTGACCACTCATCAATAGCCAGCTCCAATGCACTTTTCTTTATATCTAATTAGTGCAAAGGAAACAAATTTAATAAATCATTATATAGACAAATTAATGAAAAAGGATACAAATTCTGTTTCTATAGAGTTGTGACAATCCACCAGTGGGTATGTCTTTACAGTTGCTGGTGGAGCTGTTTCTTGGTGTTCCAAGTTGCAAAACATCGTTGCACTAAGTACCACTGAAGCTGAATACATATCAACTATTGAAGCTTCTAAGGAAGCTATATGGTTGAGCACGCTTGCAGAAGATCTCGGCATGTCTATGGGTACTGCAATTTTGGGATGTGATAGCCAGAGTACTGTGTATCTGACTAAGAATGCCATGTATCATTCACACACAAAGCATATAGATGTGCGATATCACTTCATCATACAAATTCTAGAAGATGATCAACTCACTTTGACCAAGATCAAAACACAAGACAACCCTGCAAATGTACTCACTAAAAGTCTAAGCAAAGCTCAGCACGAGCATTGCATACAACTGGTGGGAGTTGGTTAGTTAGAGGTTCACATCGGACCTTTAAGTGGGAGGTTGTTGGGATAAAGGCCCGGTTTAACCCCCGTGTATAGTACACGCACATTGTACATGTGAATGCACCCTTACATGCCCTAAGTATAAATACATTTTATTCTTTGTGTACCAACACATTGTTGGTACACTCTTATCGAATCATACTTTCACTTTGCTCACTCTCTCTCCAGCCATCACACTCTCGCTCACTCTTGCCCGACTTCCATCTCTCCACTAAGCACTTCGCCCAACACCAGCAGCAATCAAAACACAGGTTTCAACCATCTTTGGAGCAAGAAAAATAAACCGCTCAGCTGTATGACAAGTTGCCATCAGTAAATGAAAGAGCAGAGGCAGCAAATGCAAGATTTTGATTCTCAAAGCTCTGTAAAATATTACACGGCGCAGCGAACAGAATCTGAGAAAGAGATAGAGAGTACACAACAGATAAGAGGAGAATCAGTAAAATTCTTTAACTCCAAACAACTGATACAAAGATGGCTCTGTCCACCCGTGCGCTTCCACTGTGTGAAGCTTAGATGGCGATCTAGACAGAAGATAGGTGAAGAGCTTAAGGCTAGCTGGAACAACAACTCTAACTGGGTGAAAGATTAGTGTCAGATGGCTGCGAAGGGGTTTAGCTTTTATAGCTCGCGAAGGTCGTTAGGTCGGCCTGCTGACCGACCTACCATATGAGCCTCCACTAGTCGGCCAGGGAATATTCCAGGGAATATTCCCTTTACCATCGGGCCGGGGGCGCTGCCCCCGGACCCCCGCCAGGGGGGCTGGCCCCCCTGGGACCCCCCAGCCAGGGGCCGCTTCCGCGGCCCCCGGACCCCACAATAGGGGCCCCTTTTAACTCCCTTACCACGCAACTCAATGCAATGTGCCTCGAGTTGCTACCAGCTTAACCACTCCGTCTAACCCAAAGATTAGACCCACAACAGTCACCTTTTTGCCATCCGGTCACATAGACCTCATCTGATATACAAGTCAGGACTCAACCAATGTCCGGGCTCACATTTGGCTTCTCCTCATAATGGGGGCCTTACAACTTTGAGCACCATGGATCATTGGTAGTACCTAATGAGGGTGGGGCATTGATCATATCTAACACCCCCCCTCAATGTCCACCCATAGGTGAACTATCTCCTCGGCCCAATGCCGAGTCTCTGAAGATGAACTTGAAGCAGATCCTTCGTAAGTGCTTTGGTGAAGATATCTGCTCCATTCTCCTCTGTTGGACAGTAGACCAATTCCACTATCCCATCCTCCATCAAATCACGCACATAGTGATATTGGATCTCTATATGTTTGGTGCGTGCATGAAACACTGGATTTTTGGCAATGGCGATGCAACTCTGATTGTCACATCTCAGCACAGTTGGTTCTTCATCCTGCACTCCCATATGCCATAGAATCCTTCTCAACCATACGGCCTCACATGCAGCAAAACAAGCTGCCTTGTACTCTGCTTCGGTAGAAGACAATGCCACTGTTGGTTGCTTCTTACTAATCCAAGAGAAAATTCCTGAACCCAAAGAGAAACAATAACCAGAAACTGACTTCCTGGAATCAATGTCTCCTGCCCAATCTGAGTCACAGTTCCCCACAAGAGAAGTTCCGAAACTGTATGTGATACCATAGTCAAGAGTTTTCTTCAAGTATCTGAGCACCCGCATCCCAGCCTTCCAATGACTCTCATGAGGTTTGTTTGAGAACCTGCTCAAAACACCAACAGCAAAACTGATATCTGGTCTGGTGTTACACAAGTAGATTAGACTGCCGACCAACCTCCTATACCTCCCAATGTCTGCTAGTGCTGATGTATCCTCAACGGATAACTTTACATTCACCTCCATAGGTGTAGCTATCTCCTTGCACTCGGTCATGCCAAATGCCTTCAAGATCTCCCATGCATACTTCTTCTGAGAGATGAAGATCTTTCCTGGCTCTTGCCAGACTTCAATCCCCAAACAATAGTGCAGCAAGCCCAAGTCTGTCATTTCAAACTCAAAACTCAAAGCCTTTCGAGTTTGGTTGATCATATCTTCATAGTCACCTGTAATAAGAAGGTCGTCCACATATAGGACAATCACTACAGACTTTTTACCATCCCTGTAAACATACAAGTTAGCATCTGAGGCACATCTTTTGAAGTTTAGGTTTAAAAAGAACCTATCTATCCGCTGGTACCATGCTCTGGGGGCTTGTTTCAGCCCATACAATGCCTTCTTCAGTTTACACACTTTGTTCTCAGAATGGGGGGCCTCAAACCCTGGTGGCTGAGCCACGTACACCTCCTCCTTGAGGTCACCATTTAAGAACGCTGACTTAACATCCATTTGGTACACTGGCCACTTCTTGTGGGCAGCCACTGCAAGTACCGTGCGAATAGTGGTCATTCTGGCAGTTGGGGCAAATGACTCTTGAAAATCAAACCCTTCAACTTGTGAAAATCCTTGGGCAACCAGTCTAGCTTTGTACTTTTCTAAGGTACCATCAGCCTTGTACTTTACCTTCCAGATCCACTTGGTGCCAATAATATTCCGCTTTGCTGGCCGATCCACTAGCTCCCAAGTGTCATTCTTCATTATGCTGTCATACTCCGCCTGCATAGCAGCCTTCCATGATGGATCTGCAAGTGCTTCTTCTAAGTCAGTTGGCTCCTTTACTTCTCTCATAATCTCAACCATCAAGGCCATGTTGACTATGTGAGCAGAAGCCCTCCTTTGCTCCTCTATTCTCTGAGACCTCCTTGGTCCGTCTGCCTTCTCCTCAACAGATGCAGGCATAGGATTATTGTGGTCATAGAGCTGCTTCACCCAGCGCGGCAATGGCTTTTCCGGTGGGGTGATGTCAGGTTGGTGAACTTTTTCCTCATCATCTGAAGATGATGCTTCCTCCTCCTTAAGGATAGGGATAGCTCTCGGGACAGGTTCATAGTGGACTACTTCTTCGCTTGATGATAAAGTGGAAGACCTTGCCTTCTCCTCCTCCACTGTATGCGGCTCCTCCTTGAACACCACATCACGGCTCGCGATGATCTTCTTTGCCTCTTGGTCATATAACTTGTAAGCCTTCTGCTCATCACTATAACCCAAGAAGATACATTTTCTGCTTTTTGGTTGTAACTTGTTTCTCTTCTCATCTGGAACATGTGCATAACATTCACATCCAAAAATTCTGAAATGTGAAACAGATGGTTTCTTACCAGTGTAAGCCTCATGAGGTGTTTTTCCCTTGAGAGCCTTTGTGTAGCTCCGATTTAGAATGTAGACTGCAGTATTAACAGCTTCAGCCCAAAAATGGTTAGGCAATCCCTTGCCCTTTAGCATGCATCTTGCCATCTCCACAATGGTACGATTCCTGCGTTCCACAACACCATTCTGCTGAGGTGTGTGAGGTGTCGTCAATTGACGCTTGATCCCTTTGCTCTTGCAAAAGCCTTCAAACTCCTTTGAGTTGAACTCACCACCACCATCTGTTCTAAATTTCTTCACACTTTTCCCTGTTTCATTCTCAACAAGTATTAGCCATTCTTTAAACTTACCAAAAGCTTGAGCCTTATCACGAAGGAAGTACACCCACATCTTCCTACTGTAGTCATCGACAATCAACATAAAATAAGAAGATCCCCCCAAGGCCTGTGTAGGCATCTTACCACACAAGTCAGCATGCACCAACTCTAGAGGAGCATGTGCTCTATTCTTGCTTTCTTGTGGAAATGCCTTTCTCTGTTGCTTGCCCATCATACAAGCTTCACATGGTTCCTTCAATTCAGTTATTGTAGGTAGGTGAGCAACCATACCTTGCTTTTGCATCTCCTTCAATACTGCAAATCCGATGTGTCCAAACCTTTCATGCCAAAGCTTACTTGTGCCCACTCCAGCGGTGGCTGTAAGAGCACTTAGCTCATACAGGTTGTTCCTCCTTTCTCCTTTTCCAACAATTGTGCCAGCACTATCAATAATTTCTGCACCTGTCTTCTTGAACCTCACTTCATGACCAAGATCAGTTATGGCAGCAACTGATAAGAGATTTCTCCTGATTTCGGGAACATACAACACATTTGAAAGCTTTTTGACTTCACCATTTGCAGCAACAAAAGAAATAGTACCTGTGCCCGCAGCAGGGCATTTAGCATCATTTCCAACCGTCACAGTGATGGATTCTTGTAGAGGCTGCATAGAACTGTATAGACCTTTCTTGTTGGTCATGTGACGGGAGGCCCCACTATCCAACACCCAAGAGTCAGTGGTAGATTCTTCTTGCGCCGAGGAGCACACTTCCTCAATGGTCGCCATGAATAATTCCAACTCTGCTTCAGCCGTATTGGCTGTCTCTTTCCCTTTAGTTTTAAGGGTACCATTCTTTTCATCTGCCTTCTTGACACGACAATCTGCAATCGCATGTCCTTTCTTCTTACAGTAGAAGCACTCTCCTTGAAACTTCTTCTTGCCGCCCTTTTTCTTTTTGTCACCATCATTTTTGGTGGAGGAAACACCTTTGCCTTTTGCATTGGCAGAGAATGCAGCATCTCCATTGTTGCTTCCTTCTCGGGCTTTCAGCCTCAACTCCTCCTCCATTAATAATGCACAAAACTCCTCAAAAGTCAAAGCTTGAGGTCTCACCTGAGTATTAAGGGCAGTTACTAGTCCATCAAACTTTTGTGGACAAATCCGAAGACACCTCCGAGCTAGCTCTTCGCTAGTCTTTTGTATCCCAGCGCCAGCCATCTGGTCGCGCAGATTCTTAATCCGAGTGATGAATGCTTCAACCGTCTCTCCTTCAGCAAACTTCTCCGCTGCTAGTTGATTCTCCAAGTTTTGAATCCTTGTTTGGTTTCGTGTTTCATATTGACTCCTTAGTACATTCCAAGCCTCTGACGCTTTGGTTGTATGCTGAATCAGAGTCAAAACACTGTCAGAACAGCTTGTAACTAAGGCACACAATGCATCTGCATTCCTTCGTTTCCAAGCTCGTAGAAGATCTGCATTCGGAGGAATCATCACACTAGGATTTGATGGGTCGGGGGTAGGCTGTGGTTCTGCGTCAGTCCCCAGCACAGTCTCCAGAAGCTCATAAGAATCAAGGATAGTTGTAATTTTGAACTTCCACAAGGTGTAGTTTGTACCATCTAACTTGCCTTCGCTGAAGGTTGGTGGACGAATCCTCAGTGTTTGAATAGCCGGTACAGCAGCACCACCTCCTGCACCGCTTCCTGATGCGCCAGAACTGCTTCCCGGAGTCGACATCGTTTCTCTTTGCTGTTGAAGCCTTTGCCTCTTGCACGCTCTCCGATCTCTAGAGCCCCCTGGGCTCTGATACCATGTAAAATATTACACGGCGCAGCGAACAGAATCTGAGAAAGAGATAGAGAGTACACAACAGATAAGAGGAGAATCAGTAAAATTCTTTAACTCCAAACAACTGATACAAAGATGGCTCTGTCCACCCGTGCGCTTCCACTGTGTGAAGCTTAGATGGCGATCTAGACAGAAGATAGGTGAAGAGCTTAAGGCTAGCTGGAACAACAACTCTAACTGGGTGAAAGATTAGTGTCAGATGGCTGCGAAGGGGTTTAGCTTTTATAGCTCGCGAAGGTCGTTAGGTCGGCCTGCTGACCGACCTACCATATGAGCCTCCACTAGTCGGCCAGGGAATATTCCAGGGAATATTCCCTTTACCATCGGGCCGGGGGCGCTGCCCCCGGACCCCCGCCAGGGGGGCTGGCCCCCCTGGGACCCCCCAGCCAGGGGCCGCTTCCGCGGCCCCCGGACCCCACAATAGGGGCCCCTTTTAACTCCCTTACCACGCAACTCAATGCAATGTGCCTCGAGTTGCTACCAGCTTAACCACTCCGTCTAACCCAAAGATTAGACCCACAACAGTCACCTTTTTGCCATCCGGTCACATAGACCTCATCTGATATACAAGTCAGGACTCAACCAATGTCCGGGCTCACATTTGGCTTCTCCTCATAATGGGGGCCTTACAACTTTGAGCACCATGGATCATTGGTAGTACCTAATGAGGGTGGGGCATTGATCATATCTAACAAGCTCCGATAGTGAAAAGCACAAAGTACACAGCTCAGACCAGCAGCATAACAGGTCGCCCAATCGCAGCACGTTCAGGGACAGCAAAACGCAACAATTTAAGACCACGGTGAATAACAGCAGCCCAAGCACAAAAACCAACAATATTGGTTGTCTAATACCATGGAGAATGAGCAATGGAAATGAAAGAATCAATAGTGAAATAGAGAAAACAAGAACTCATAAAATGAATAATTGGCAATAGAATCGATAATACAATGAAAGAAATGTACCATAAAAGCCACACAAGTGAATAGCACATGGTGACCACTAACCAGCAGTACCTCCAAACTCCCTCTATCCAAGTGCATGTAATCCAATGTAATAAGAATGGAGTGGACTATATATAGACTCTAGGGCAAGCACCAAGACAAATGAGCTAGCCCTACATGGGCTACCCAAGTACACATACAGGCACCCAATACAAAGCCTAAAAAGAGCATAACACATGAAATGTAAACCACTAACAAGACCTTCACGATGAGATGCCAAAGAACAAGGATAAAAGAGGGGAGCCCATGACAAGTGTATGAAGGTAAAACCTGAGTGCACGAGTGCACCATGACAAGGAGCAAAGTTCAACTAATAGAGGAAATTTTCAGGTGCCAAATTATGAAAGTAACCTCTAACAAAGAGAGCTTTTAGTTAAAAAACAACAGGCAAAGCTTCACACCTACACTTTGCAACTCAAGCCAAAGGGTAAGGGGACCCAATAAACTGATGGCCCACATAGTCACAAGTGATAGGCAAGACATACCCTTAGGACGTTGAGACACCATCCTGGTAATGGATCCATGATGGGACACGTCACTTACAAAAGTGATGTCACTTTAGCATTTGTCACTAAGTGACAGAACGGGGACAGCATTTGGGACGGACCCATTATCATCATCTTCCCCCTTCTTACTTTTGTCATCATCTTCCTAATCTTTATCCTCTTCCTCATGGTCCTCTTCTTCAATAGTCCCTTCCATGGTGACTAGTCCTTTCAAGGCAGGTAGGGCCTTGTCTACTGAGATTGTTTTAGAATTGTTTTGAGGGGCAAACTAGGGCCTTGAAACATGGTCCCTTTCAAGGATGGTAGGGCCTTGCCTATTGAGACTGTTTCAGAACTATTTTGAGTGTTGTAGCCTTGTCTACTAGGATTGTTTCAAGCCCAACAGCTAGGCCCTCATCTATTGAGATTGATTCAAGGCCCTTTGAGAGCTCATGTTCTTTCAGTGGCTTTTGAGTATCATAGCCTAGTCCATTAGTTCTTGGACATAATTCTTTGCATATTGCAAGAAGCTGGTTCCAAGTTGGGTATAGTTGTTGAAGTTACAACTTTGTATGTTACTTGATAATGCACATTCTGAATTTCAAAGTTAAGACAAAAAATGTGTTATCTTTTAAATATATTTTGTATTTTTTAATGTCGTCCCAGTCCCCCATCCCCTATTTTTGGCCATCCCAATACGTCCCCATCCCCTTCCCCTGTCAGTTGTGACTATGTACCCCCCTACCATAGTCCATCCCTCCCCTACACTACCTTGTGGCTTCTCATTGTTCTTACAATGCCCACTCATTTTAAACATTGAATTCTTTGTTTTAAAATTTGTTGTGGGCTCAAAAGTTTGTGTGGCACAGGTTGGTCACAGTTTGACACAGCAAATAAATAAACTGCCTCAATTGACAAGCTATATAACTCTGATATGTTGGAAAAAATCCGCACAATCAGGGAGCTGTTAGCTATCATATTATCAGCCCTTTGTGGACAGGTAAAATAAACAGATGAGGTTGAGAGCTTGATCAGGGCTGATACTGAATTGTCAAAGGGTGCTTGTGTAACCAGCAAATAAATGCAAAATTCAAACATCCCTGCACAGAGGACTACACACATCCCACTGTCCCATTCTGTATGAGTCTATTTAAAACGTAAGCATTGCCTTAAGTGATTGCCTAAATCTAAGACTTTTAAATGCCATGAACTATTGATAAATGTGGATGCATCAAATGATTCATCACTGTAATACTTACTTTACTTATCTAGATATACAGACGACTACAGATATTTAGCAGCAAGCGTAACAATAAAAGTCTGATCTGTGCCATACCCTTGATCAAGCTTTTCAAAGTTGTCTTCATCCAGAATGTTTTGTAGTTGCTTCTCACAGAGAGCACTTGTCTCCATAATCTGCTTCTGCTCTTCAGAAAGATTCATGCCCTCCAGCAGTTTCCGTGTAAAAATGATCCCATACAGAGGATTTCTAATTTCTTGCTTCATGTATGCAACCTCCTTGAGTCTGTCTAATGCAGTTCTTGCAGACCGTTTCTGCACTTGCAGAGCTTGTTGAAGCTCTGGACTTGCTGTGTGCAGGAAGCAAAATACTCCAGTAATAGCCCCATCACCATCAGTTCTCTTATTTGCAATCAAAAGTGCTTCCACATACTTCCCATGGCGATCAAAAAAACCAAAAGGAAATCTGTCCGAGTCCTGTCCTCCCATTGCTGTGTTGAGAATAATCATAAACTTTGTCATTGAATCTTGACCTCTAAGTCGACAAGAAGCCAACTCAGTTCCAAAAACCTCCCCAATCAGCATCTTGCCCATTACATCTTCTCGTTTCCAGCCTGACAGTTTCTCCATAGCAGGATTCCACTCAGAGCAATAGCCAAATTCATCCGCACCAAAGATGGGAGGTATTAAAGGATTAGGATTCTGAACGATAGTCCGATAGTCACCCTGTATTCGAGTGAACTTGTCCATCACCACTTTTTGTCCAGTTACATCCTGCCCGACAAAACAGACACCAACCACATTATCTGTGAAATCCCTGCTCGAACATGCATTGACAACCAAGATAACTGGACCTTTGTCAATTTGATCACCATGTGTCTTAAGCTTTATCTCGACATTTTGCTCTTCTTCCCCTGTAAAGAAAAGAAACACCAAACCTGTAGCTCTTCCAGAATTCACAAATGTTAACATACATCAAAAGGCTAAACATTTACAAATTACATATCACCAGATACTGCTTTAACATCGGCAGTACCCACAAAAACCTTGATAATCTGAAAAAGGGAAGAAAGATCACCTTGCAATGCTAGATAGAGGAGCCTTTCAGCAGTTTCCATTGACTCATCTACAACCAGATCTCTAACCAATGACCTACTCATCGCTTCTTCAACTGGAAGCCCTGTCAATTCTGCTACCTTAGCATTCCATCCATTGATAAAGCCACTGGCATCCACAGCAAAAATTGGTGCAGTGGCTGTTTCAATCAGCCGAACCATCTCATTAGCAACAGTGCTCAGCTCATCCATACCTTGAAGCTTTAAATCATTCAACCGTGCATGAATCATTGTCTTTGTGTCACTGTCATCAATGTCTTGAAATGACCCTCGCAATATCAACTGCAATGAGTGAATTGCATCCATCTCAACATCTTCCCAAGGCAAACTCCTTCTTTTGACCACCTCCAGAAAAGCCTTAAAAGAAGACCTTGGATGCATTTTTCTACCATCATCTCGATCCTCAGGATCATGCTTCGCTCCACCCCATTTGATCTCTTTGGCAGTGTGAGATCTGAACCAAAATAGAAAGTCCCTGGGAGTGATTTTTGCAGCAGCCATTCCACAGACAGCATCTCCCAATGCAGAGGCACCAGGATAACCCGCATCAGCAAGACTGTCTGTGCTTAGACCTGTTGAATCCTTGTGAACATCTAAGAGCCACTCTGCAAGATCCTTGATCTGAGCCTCCGTGGGAGTTGTTCCAAGCAACCAAAACTTTTTGCCATAGTATAGTGCAGCCCCATCACACTTCACAAGATCCATTATATTTGGAGATTCTGAGACTATACCAATAGGTGCATCCCTAAGCAACATATCACAGAGAAGAGTCTGTGTGCGCAAAATGTGTTTCTCCCGCATCTGTGCAGCAAGTTCCAGCTCCATATTCAGCTGAAGACCAAATACCTGCATTAAAAATTCACAGGCAGACCTTAGAGCAAAGGGCACAGCTCTGGGTGTGGTATGGTGACAAACTACCAGACCCCAAAGCCTTCTTGTCTTCAGTTGATGTGCAGGTCGGTTGCTAGGTTCTTCGTCATTGTCATTCACTACCACGGCCATAACCAGTGATGCAATGGAGCCCATGTTGGCCATGTACTGGCTGTGACAGCCATGTGGAGCACGCAGTGTAGACCCAGCCAAGCTGAGAGGCTGCCTCAACTCCTTGTCTTGTATAACTCTAACAGGAGGAGCTGAACAGTCGCAGATCATCCTCACCCTGTTCTTCATGAATAGGAAGCGAGAAGCTTGAGGAATATCAGTAGCAGGATAATGGAGTCCTAAGTATGGTTCCAAATTTGACCTCCGAATCTCTGCTACAACCTCACCATGTTCATCCTCGTGAAACTTGTAAGCCATCACACGGTCATAACCTGTAAGTTCTCGCACTTCTTCTACAACAGAGTCACATAACAAACCAATGTCACCAACTGGGAGTGCTTGCAGCCTTGAAATTGCCTTGGCTGCCAGCTTGTGAGATTGCAGAGCACCTGCAGTGGCAGAAACCACTGCATCAGATGCCCTCAGTGGCTCAAAGTCAATCACTAGGCCCACATCAATGCGGTGGACAATGGCATTGAATGGCTTGCCAGAGCTGCGGCAGTGCACTGTGATTGGATTCAACATTGAAACATCCACTGCACCAGAGGCCTTCTCAAGAGCAGCAGCACTTGAAGGCGTAAACAATGTTCGTGCATCAGTACCAATGCCTAAGAGAACATTTTGCATTCCCACGCTGGGAACAGCTTGAGGCATCAAATCGAGCATTTCCACAGCATTCTCACTGTATGCGAGGACTTGAAAGGTCCCTTCCTCCACTGCAAGCACACATCCAAACGGCTGAATGAGACCTCCCCTTTGCATGCGCTGCAGGTATGCTGTCACAGCTTGTGCAGGTACACTTTCACTTAGGCCAGAATCTCGTGCATCCTCTATAGAACGCATATAGTCGAAAGAGCTGCCTCCTGTGTCTCCACCTGACTGGGCCTGCTCAAAAACTGCATGTAATCTCGCATCTGCAGTGGTCTGCGCTACTACAACCCGCCTGTTACTCTTAGACCGCACAACAGAGGAGCTGCTCCGTGCAGCGGCAGCAGCAGAAGAGGAGTATGTCATGGTTCTCGAGGACATCACTGACTGTTACCGCAGGTGATACTCTACCCCGATGCCCTGCGCTTAATATGAATGGAAGGAATGGAAAGACGCTATCAATTGCTGACTGAACAGAACATTGGCGTTTTTTCGCAGCTCCATCAGACCACTGCGACTTAGTTCGATGTAAGCAGCCGCGAAGAGCTTACCAGCTCCCCGGTGACAGCCGACAGCCGTCAGAGCCGAACCAGGTACTCGGCGCTAGGGTTTTGCGCCATCATGTGTTGCAAGATTCATTCACAAGCCTGGAAGGGAGGTTAGAGCGACGATGACCTGACCTCATCCAAAAAATGAGTTTGTTTTAGAAAGGCGGAGATACGGTATCTGCAGGGAAAGAAGGGCGAACATCTGCGAGGAGAGCGCGGCGTGTGTGCCGGTGGCAAGCCTAGGGTTTCGGTCACTGCACGTGTACAGGCGTGGCGATGGCGGGAGCGATAACCTCTCATCATCAACAACCAGGCGTCACTCGTGGACTTTCGTTACTCGTTCTTTCTGCTTCGACCATGAAGAGGATGGCCTATCCTAGTGGCGGTGGCAGGTAAAGCGAGATAGTACGTCAACACGACGGTAGTGGTACTCTACGTTGGGAACTTGAAAGGCCCGATTATTATTATTAATTCAAGGCAAATCGTAGAGCATTATCCATATGGATATCTCTACCACTTCCTATTATGACTATTCTATTTCTCATTTTGAGATTTTTCAAGGTAGCCTAGCTATCCATCTGAATATGAATATGTCACGTACTACCTTCACTATGGGTTAAAGGGGCCATCTGTGGGAAAAACTTTGTTAGCATTGCCTAGAAAGGCACGTGTATACAATAGTGCGGTGACAAGGTGGTGTACGTTGCAAAACAAGAAAATTGGTCGCTGTTAACTTTAGTTAAGTGATCCACTTAGCCTTGAACTGTGTGGATATTTTGTTCTTCAATATAGAAGAGTTTATTGTTCAGGCTAGAGCTAAGCCCTCCACACCCACATGAGATTGTACCATCTAGAGCTCTTTACACATAGCCATAATTAGTTTCCTTTCCTATTTTGTTTTGTGCTACATGTTTTGCCCAGATAGTTATACCATCATACACATAATTGTAACGCATGGTCTCATAGGTCATTTTGGCCTTTTGTAGACATTAATATATCATTTCATCTCTCTCTCTCTCTCTCTCTCTCTCTCTCTCTCTCTCTCTCTCTCTCTCTCTCTCTCTCTCTCTCTCTCTCTCTCTCTCAAAGGGCAATGCACTTGCGTGCAATAATGCGTCCTTGTTTTGCTTGGAGACACACAACAAGCAATCTAAAGTTTGCCACACTGCCCCACGTTGACCCCATTAAACTAGGTGATGTGGCTTTTTGCCTTTCTAGCCTCTAGTTTAAGGCTGAGTTGTGCTATTTTGAGTGTTTAGGAGGTAAATGGTGTCAAGCAACACTTTGTATATGTGTGCACGCACACAGGGCAAGGGAGCCACTTATTTTATAAACCCACTAACCCTAGCTCAAATATCCCTTTTTGCTACACCTACACTAAATGATCGTGTAGAATGTAGGAGTTGAACCCAAGACCTTCTAATCACCACACTCTCAACTTAACCAATCGAGCTACACCCCTTTGCTCTCTATGTATGTGTGAGCGCGTGCGTGCATGCACATCTACCGTGCACACACGCCACTATCATTTGTTTTCTAATGCGAAGTAAATTGCATATTAATATCAAAAATGATATTTACAACATGTATTTGCAATAGGGAATCAACGTCCACTTAGACTTCAGTTTCTATTAAGAAGTGTTTATCCCACTTTGTAAGCGTTTTCCATAACTTTTCAAAAAGGCAACTATTTCCTAGAGCACTTAGCCAAGAGTCTAGTAGTAGGAGACTTAGAGAGTTTCTAAAGTAAGACTTTATTCTTATTTCTCTATAAACTAAGGATAATTATGGCTTTGGTAGCATTCCATATTGCTAATAATGTGGGCCTACACCATAAGGGTCACAAAAAAGAGTTGATCTAATGGGAATGCTAGCTTAAGAGGGGTAAAGTTGGTGAACCTATATAGGGTACCCTTGGCATAGTCTAGTCATGATAACCATGAGGTCGCTCATCTACACATCCTCTAGATCCTTGTGGCCATCGCGGTCTCTTGCTACCTGAGAGCGGGCTTTACTATGCATAAAATCGATGTACTAGCTCAAGTACATGGAATAATCATAAAATGGCTTATCACTAGTCTTCGTGGTCTACTAAGAATCCCATATTAAGCTTTGTTAGCCCTCAATGTCTCCATCTCTCCCCCTAATATAGCTCATGCTCCACGCCAACTTGTTTACCTCCTCCTCACAAACACGAGCTCAATTTTCATCTCTATTGAGAAACATGTCATCCTTATCCTAGTCTAGGTCGAGAGGAGCATGCTCAATACCCTCATCACACTCCGAATATACACCAAAGCCACGGTTATCCTTGTCAACATTCTCATTATAGGGAATAAGCATGATTAAGAACACATTGATGATGATCCATATATTTTAAGCATGTGCTATGAACATCTCCCTTGTTGTAAGCACAATATCCTAAGTTATAAGCATTGTGCAATGTGGTGCAATCATGCACATAGTCATGGCATCTTGCCAAATTTTCATATAGGTGTGATCCACATTATCCTTGACAACACGATGATCATCTCTTTCCATAGCACTCTTGGAATAAACATCATAATCCCCTACTTTGAGCAACATACATGTAATCCAAGGCATACCCATCACAAGCTAAACTTGCATACTAGTCATATTGAATGCATATTGTATTATTTTTTTGAGTGTCAATTTGATCGTGCCTCAAATCCATGGTCTCCAAGTCCAATTGATAATTCAGATTTGGTTAATGTATAGATTTGAGACTTTGCAATTGTTACCAATGCTCTAGAGAGGCATGCACAAAATTCTAAAGGCAATAGTTGTTGCTAATAAGATCTCTAAAGTTATGGTAATAGCATAATTTTGGAGTAAGCATTGTAATATTTGTGAAGCATTAAAATACCTCCAAGTCAAGCCCAATATAGGTGGCAATAGACACAAACAATAAATGGAGATCTAGTGTAAACAAATTAGAATTAAAGGTCAATCATCAATGCTTTAACAATATCAATTTGACTCATTTTAGGAAAATATCATTGT
The DNA here is from genome assembly GCF_053477565.2 of Lygodium microphyllum. Taxonomy (NCBI): domain Eukaryota; kingdom Viridiplantae; phylum Streptophyta; class Polypodiopsida; order Schizaeales; family Lygodiaceae; genus Lygodium; species Lygodium microphyllum. The sequence goes on along the minus strand of NC_141143.1, from coordinate 65,030,640 downwards.
CATATTTTATTGTCATTCACCTTGTCAAGGTGCTACAATTCAATAGCATTATCCACCAAATT